>NW_022103898.1:29317346-29329500 GCF_000313985.2 Echinops telfairi
CAAAAGCCCCAAGCCCCTCAAAACCCCTTGGGTCTGTGCCTACTTATCTTTATGATGCTCCTCCTGTGTTCTAGTTGTGTTAAAGTTCCCTCTAAGCAGCTCTCCTGGGCTGGATTCTGCGGAGTCCCTCTGGTACGTGTCACTCCGTCGCCATCTTCCCGGAAGTCCTCTCATACAACTCTTATCACAATCCATACATCAATTGAATCAGCATGTTTGTACATATGTTGCCCTCATTCTTTTCTAGACATTTACTTTCTATTGAGCCCTTGGTATCAGCTCTTACCCCCCTACCCCATAATCCCTTGATAGATTGTACATTGTTATTATTTTCATCTCTCACCCTGACCTCTGTCTCCCTTCCCCCATGTTTTCTGTTGTTCTCCCCCCTGTGGAGGGGTGTATGGCTCTGTGTCGATAATTTTGATCGGCTCCCCCTTTCTCCCTCCTCTCCACCTCTTCCCCCTCTCCTTCTGGTATCATTATTCCTACTCCTGTTCCTGGATTCTGTGTGTCGTGAGCTCTTGCCCCTTTCTATATCTGTGTACATGTTCCGGTCTAGGCTGAATTGAGATTCCAAATACAAGAATATGTCATAAAGCATCGCTTTGAAACTGTGGAATGCTTTATTTAGGAAAAATATCAAAACCGTGACACTATTGTTTCTTGAAATAGCTACCAGCTAGGTCTATGCACTTCTAAAGACTGTGCTCTTATCTCTCTAACTCTTCCTTGGATAATGCTGAGCTTTTGGGCGTAGATCAGAAGGAAAGGGCAGCTTTGGCATCCTCAAGGGACTCAAGTTGTGTTTCTCTTCAAGTTGTGGATACACGAAGAAGTCTGGAGGAGTAATCTCAGAGGTACAGGGGGAACAGGGTAAAGTTTCTCAATGAAATTCTCAAAAGACAGCTCTTACCACCATTGAAGAGCGATCAATTACATTATGATGATACATATACAACCCTTTAAAAAAGCAATTTAACTATGGAAGTGTATGATATATGAATATTATATAAAGAAAACTACTAAAAAACAATAAAGAAACCAAAGTTGACCAATGGTTACCATGGGTGAAAGAGAAAGAGGTTTTCCTTAGAGGACATTGGGTGATGGAATAATTTTGAAAGCGTTATCAATAATGGTTGCACAACAAAAAGGCACCGAATGATACATGTAGAAGTTGTTGAATTGGAGAGTGTTATGTTGTGTATATCTTTGCCACAATCTAAAAAATTACACTAAAAAGAGAAGTTGGAAAATACAGTCTTAGTAATAGAAATGAAGTTGAAGCTTACATGACTGAACTTTGCAAGACCATTTATCAACCACACAAAGGACTATACATGTGGTTGTCTCCAGAAGGAATAGGCAGAAATCAAATTGACTAGATTTGTGGGAAGAGACGATGATGAAGTTCACAATCAACAGCTAAAAACCAGGTCAGGGGCCAACTATGGAACAGATAATCAGTTACTCATATGTTATTTCAGGTTGAAGGTGAAGAAAATGCATACAAGTCCATGAGAGCCAAACTACAACTGTGAGTCTATGAAGAACAGATTTGATGCCTTAAACGCCAGGGACTGAAGGCCTGATGAGCTGTGGTATGACATCAAGAACATCATCCATGAAGAAAGCACAAGGGTATTAAAAAGACAGGAAAGACAGAAAAGATCAAGTAGATGTCAGAAAAGACTCTGAAACTTGCTGTCAATCACAGAGTACCTAATATTAGTGGAAGAAATGATGAAATCAAAGAGTTGAACAGAACATTTCAAAGGGCAGCTCAAGAAGACAAAGTAAAAGACTATAAATGAACTGTGCCAGGCTGTAGAGGTAGGAAACCAAATGGGCAGAGCACACTCAGCATGTCTGAGGCAGAAAGGACTCAAGAAAAACCAGGCCTCGAGTTGAACTATTGAAAGATTCTATGGGGAAAATATTGAATCATGCAGGAAACATCAGAAGAAGTAAGGACTATACAGAGCCATTGAACCTAAAAGAAACAGTGGGCATTGATCTATTTTAAGAGGTAGCATATGATCAAGAACCAATTGTACTGATGGAAGAAGTCCAAACTGCACTGAAAACATTCTCCAAAAACTAGCCTCCAGGAACTGGTGGACTAACCATAGAAACAGCTCAACCAAATGACGAAGCACTGGGAGCACTCACTTGTCTGTGCCAGGAAACTTGACGACAGCGACTTAGCCAACTGGCTGGCAGAGATACACATTTGTACCCGTTTCAAAGAAATGTGACCCAACAGAATGCACAAATTGCATAACAATATCATTGTTATCACATGCAAGTAAAATTTTGTTGCAGATCACCCAACAACAGGATTACATTGACAGGGAACTTCCAGAGGTTCAGGCCAGATTCAGAAGAGGAAATAGAACAAGGGATATCATTGCTGATGTCAGATGAATTCTGGCAAAAGCAGAGAATAGGAGAGAGATATTTACCTCTGTTTCATTGAATATGCAAAGGCACTCAACTGTGTGGACTATCGCCAACTATGGATACCCTTGAGAAGAATGGGAATTTCAAAACACTTCAGTGGACATGGAACAAGAGGCAGTTGTATAAGCCGAGCATGAGAGTACAGCATGATTTAAACATCAGGCAATGTGAACTTCAGGGTTGCATTTTCTCACCATATTTATTCAATTTGTGTGCTGAGTAAATAATCAGAGAAGCTAGATTATGTGAAGAAGAGTGCAATATCAGAATTGGAGGAAGGCTTCTTAACAACCTGCAAGATGCCAGTGACATAGCCTTGCTTGCTGAAAGTGAGGAGGACTTGAATCGTTTGCTGATGAAGATCAAGGATTGAAGCCTTCAGTATGAGTCACAACTAAATGTATAGAAAACCCAAATAGTCACAACTGGACCAACAGGTAATATCATGATGAATGGAGGAGAGATTGAAATTGTCAAGGACTTTGTCTTGTTTGGATGCACAATCCGTACTCATGAAAGCAGCAACCAACACAATTGCATTGGGCAAATTTGCTGCATAAAACCTCAGCATGTTGAAAAGCAAAGTCCACTTTGTGGACTAAGAGCCGCCTGGTACAAGTCATGGTATTTTCTATTGCCTCATGTGCGTGTGAAAGTTGGACATTGAATACGAAAAATGGAAGAAAAATTGATGCATTTGAACTGTTATGTTAGCAAAGACTATTCAAAGTGCCATGGACTTCCAAAAGGACAGACTACTATGTCTTGGAGGAAGTACTGCCAGCGTGCTCCTTAGAGGCAAGGAAGGTGAGACTTGTCTCATGCATGTACTCTGAACATGTTATCTGGAGAGAGCAGTTCCTGGAGAAAAATGAGTTCCTGGAGAAGTACGTCATGCGTACTAACGTGGAGGGACAGAGGAAAGTAGAAGGCCCCTGAGGAGATGGATTGGTCCAGTGGCTGCCACCATGTGCTCAAACATCAGAACACTTGTGAGAATGGCACAAGACTGCTTGACATTTTGTTCTGTTGTACTCAGGGTCCCTCTGAGTTGGAACGTGCTGGATGGCACCTCACAGCAAGGAGCATTCTAGTGGTAGTTCTACCAAGACAGATTTGTTTGTTATTCTGCAGTCCTGGGCACTTTTAATGTTCTTCACCAACACTATGCATCAGAGCCACCAATTGTTCTGCGCTCTTTGTTATTCATTGTCCCGGTATCTGATCCTATGTTTCCTCAATAGGAATGACTGATTCTCTCAGTCGGTTTAGCTTTGTTACATCTTAATGACATGTGGTTTAACTCACAAGTGCTTAGTTTAATAATGGAGTCTTAGTGCTTACTACTGGTTTTTCCTTCTTCTTTTTTTTTAAAAAGAAATTCAAAATTAATGAGGGATATCCTCAGAATGAGAACGTTTTCCATTCACACTTAAAATGTCAGTTGAGATTTAGCGATTACTTAGAAAACATTGTTAGAGTGCTTTGGATGGATCTGGAGAATACCAGTGTGATGTGAACAACAACGTGGTCAAGTCATGGCATTAGTCAAGATTGTTGCCTTCAACTCCCTTTACATAGATATATAGTTCTCTAAAATACAGAGTAGATTCTGTGTTAGTATCAGAACAGATTTCTCTAATTTCTTTGCCAATGCCTGCTTATATCTACTTTGGCTATTTCCTACACTGTGTTTGCCATGAGTGAAAATCACCTCATTGGCAGTGGGTATTGTATTATTTCCTGGAATAACTCTTCAGGTTATAACTCTACAAATCCTACTACATTTTATAGTCTTTTCTTAACAGACCTTCATTTAATGATATAATCCCCAGTAATCTCTCCTTTCTGATGCCTATAAACAGGGTTCATTTCTTCATTCTATCTTCTTCCTTGTCTTAGAAGCAATTGAAAGATAGTGATGGTTTAGAAACTGGTCACCTATTCACTACATCCATTCCATTTTTCTTAGGCATATAATTGGGCCACACTCACAACTGGCTTTGCAGTTAGATGTGGTTATATGAATGAGCCCTATCCAATGGGCTATAGGTAGAAGTGAACAATACTTCCACGGTCTGCGATTATCCCAAATGTTGGCTAACAGTGGAGGATTTTGAGACTCCAGGAGAAAATACATTTATCAGATGGAAGGGATATGCGTCTCTGAGATATTATGGGGAAGTATTCCACCAATCACATGTTATATTGTAATAAACAAATGGCCAATTTATCATGTATGAGGGGGTTCCCAAAAGTTTGTGTGGGAAATCCCACTTCCTTTTAATTCCATTTTCCCTTGAAGTTTTTGAACTTATACCCCTTGGCTCCCGGGGCTTATCTATTTTAACATGTAGTGTTATCCTAAGAAACACAGGGGTGAACCATAAAGCAGAAGGACAGTGAAAAAGAGGAATTCCTCTCAGAGATAGACTGACACAGTGGCAGCAACAATGGGCCCCAGCATAACAACAGCTGTGAGGCTGGTGCGGGCCAGGCAGTGTTTGATCTTCTCTTACATAGGGCTGCTGTGAGTTCACAACAACATTTCCTTCACAGTATATTAAGGAGAGAATTTGGGCACTTCAACACTGGGAGCTTCATCAAAAATGACACTTTATTGACCATCATCTCCCTAAGCAAGGAGAGAGGCGCAGTTTTCGTGGGTTGGAGAGGGGAAAGCTGGAGAAACAAGGGAGATGTTAATAGTGGATGGCATGTACATAGGGTGGGAACAGCCCATAGATTTGGTCTTCTTCCCTGGGCAATGGCTTCAAATAAATAAACAGTCTTATTATTGATCATTATATTAAGTAAATATCAGGAAAGGTATTGGTATCGATGATTATATTAGCTGAATGTGCAGAGTGATGGAGTCATTGATTTTTATATTCAACAAATGTGGGGATGGACAAAACCCACATCCTAGCCAACCAACCTATCTTACAGTGACTTAAAGTTTTAAGCACAATTCTGGGACAGGGACTTATTTTATGATGAACACTTCAGAAACTCTGAGAACTTTCCTCATCAAATCCCCATTAAAAATAAAAGCAATTAGGGACACATATGCATCTGACTATAAACCAGACATCGAGACAGCAGCATCATTGTCAGCAACAAAGACCCACGGGATCTATCAAATACCAAATGTTGAACATAGCTCCTTTAAGATGTGGGACCAATTAAAGAAATCAAACAGAGATGGAACACAATTGTAAAAAACAGGGAATTTTTAATTATATGCAAAATGTAAGCAAGGTTATCTGTAATTGGAGGGCTCCTGTTTTGTATTTCTGAGGTTGGGAGAGAGTAGCTAGCTATGGGGGGGGAGGTAATCCCTCATCTCCATGTATCGTGGGCAAAGGGGAAAAATCAAAAGCTGCTATGCCATTTTTTGACCATGGGGCAGGATGACACAGTTTTTACTTAAGCTTGCATTTTTGAAAAATTCAAGAAAGAATAAAGGTCTTGATTTTAACCAACATATTCTTTAATGTTAACTTTTAAAAGGTCCAGAAAAAGGCCGAGGGAAAGAAAAAGAAAGGGAGAGTAGTTGTTTGGTGGCTGGTGTGTAAGCGTCCCCTCCTAGTGGGAGAGTGAGTGAAGGGGGGTGGGGGTGCGGAAGAGGACCTGGGAGATAGAGCGCTCAAAATAGTAGCTGAGAGGGATCTCTGGAAGATGGCATGCAAGCAAATGACATAAGAGAAACACACTTTATATACTCAACTTAGGAAGAGTTGGAGACATTATCATGAATTAAATATTTATAGCGATTGGGGCACATAGCACATTGTTTTGTAGCTTTGGGGGTGTTTATTAATGCCGCAACCACGTTCACTTATCCTCTGGTCCTGTAGTGAACATTTTTGTTTTTTTCACAGCGATCATTCACCATGCTTTCTGAAATCAGAACCCCTATTCTGCAGAAGCATTCTTCCATGTCTGAGTCCATTTGTTTGACTGGCAGTTTGACGGAATCCCTGAACTCCTCTAGTAGACCATGACCCAGCTCTGGTCCTTTGGTGCCAGTGATTGTTGTAGGAATAAGGACATGACTATAGGACTCCAATCAATTTTAGAACATTTGTTGAGATTGTTGAGAATGGAGAATCTCTCTTTCCACAGGACTTGAAGTTGGGAGAAATCTCACATGAAGATGAAGATTTCTTTCTGTAGAGTGAAGGCAATCAACAAGAAGTAGAGCTGGGACATGTGTGGGTGGAGGAGAGAGAGAGAGAGAGAGAGAGAGAGAAAGAGGGGCGAGAGAATTTGAACCCTATTTGAACTTTCCCTACTTGAAGCCAATCATGAGGACATTTCAAATATGGTAAGCAATAAATCACTTTTGTTTTGAGTACTTTTGGGATTCTTGAGTTGAGTTTTAGGTATGAGTAACCCCAAATACCCTGTTGAATAGGAACTTTCTATATTGAGAACAGAGAATCTATGGTGGTACAATGGTTAAAGCACTTTGCTGCTAACTGAAAAGTTATCAGTTCGAACCTACCAGGTACTCTGTGGGAGAAAGATGTGGTAGTCTGTCTCTGTGAAGATTTATAACCTTGGAAACCCTATGAGGCAGTTATACTTGGTTCTATGGGGGTAAGGCTTCATTTCTACCTAACAGTACTCTGGAAGAAAGTGGTTGATCTACTGCCAGATAATTTGAATAGTTTAATTCACAGCAACTGGTTTGGGCATACCTAGCATGACTTTGACATTGTAGGGCTATTCACTCAATGCTTGTTGACTAATTTACTGCATACAGGAATATATGGATAACTTTCACCTGCCAAGTTTCATGTTATTAATGTTGAATCCAGGATAAAAACCCATATTGCTTGCACCTAATTCACGACTGGTTCTATAATAGTCCCTTTCCCATCTCTCTTGTCTCACTATATGCACACTGCTATCACAGTACTTACCACTACATACTCTTTCTGCTGATCTTTCCCACTAGACAAAGCTCTCTGAGGGTAAAAGTTGACATTTTCACCTCTGTAGGCTTGGGTCCTACCATCAAGTTGATTCTGACTCAGAGTGATCCTATCAAACGGAGCAGAAAGGCTGTACATCTTTACAGGATCAGAAAGCTTCATCTTTTTCCTTAGGAGTAGCTGGGTAGGTTTGAACTGCTGATATTTGGAGCTACTAGCTCAATTATGTGACCCACCAAGTTATCAATCAAAGCTCCTCTGGGACCTACTAATGAGAGACTAAATAAAAGAAGTTTCTCTTGCCACTTATAGTTGGAGCGAGCAAGCCTAAGGCCCTCGTTTCCAGATCACACCTTCACACTTGCCATTGCTTGGCCTAGATTCGTTCTTCTCTACAACTTCATCTCATCGACTCTTGTCATTCAGGTCTCAGCTCAGCTTTGGCTCACCTCGTATTGCTCCGACAGCCAGTGTTTTCACATTTTCATGTTGAATTTCCTCCTAGCACTTGATATTATTGCAGCTTTCTAATTCATGCATTTATTTGCTGTGCATCTTCCATGAGCATAGAGATCCCATCCATTTGCTCATCACCATATCCTCAGCACCCAGAGAGTCCTGACACAGGGGAGGCACCCAATAAATATTTGAAGAGTGAATGAAGCACATCCTGTCCTTCTTAGGAGAAGACGACGACCTTAGAATCAGAATGAGGTGAGAGAAAAGCTTAAATAGAAATCTAAAACTTCCCCCCGCTAAAGATAGGGTCCTCAGTACCTATTAATTAATTATTGTGCTTTTAATGTTGGAACATCAATGTTAAACTGACAATGTGTTATAAATAATGACTTAGATCTTCTGACTCTGAAATTCTCGATCACTTTGTTGCACATTTTATATATTTCTCTCCTCAAAATTTGACAAGAGTAATAATTAGGAGGAAAATAATTTTTTTGGCTACTTGGATAAAGCCCTTCACCACCCCAGTAAATCCTCAATTTTAGCTGTGGGCATTCTGACCGAAATGAGTAGCAGGTGGTGAATTAATAGCGTGATTTGCATTTTTTGAGGTGTGAGTGTGCAGGGTCTTGCTTCTACTGGTCTAGAGTTCTCCACATTAAAATGTATTTCTACTTAAAGAAGTCAAACCTGAAGTGTTGGCCCGCTTTTGTTATGGTTGTAGTATAATCCACCATGAAAAATCATAATATAATTTCATTTTCCCCTTAGTTTAATACTTCCTACAGGAGTCAGCTTGAAGTCCGAGGAAACAGATTACTTATAAGTATACCTGCATGCAAACGGACGATGGAGGTGGCTTATCCTTTTATATCATAAATTAGATATTCTCTTCTTCAGTAGAATTGATGTTTATTAATAGATTAATAAACCCCGACGAGGCATATGGATACATGGAATCAATGTAAGCCTGGTTAGGGATGACAAAGAGCTTCATGCTCCAGTGCTTTGCAGCTTAATTCAATAAAATAAAATGAAAGGCAAATGCTCAAAGAACAGAAGAGAGGACCTTTATGAAAATATTCCAGTCTCTGTGCAAAGAAAGGCACGCATAGCCCTCCCGACAATGCGATTTAACATAAAGGGCTCTTTGTGGGAGGGGGGAATCAAGGAACTTGATTTTAAACAAAGCAACCATAAGGAACCATTTTGTGTGTCAAATCCTACCCCTTGATCTCTAACTGGAAAGTAAAACACGGAAACAAAACTAGATTCTAACCCCGTCCCGTTCTCAATTTACAAAACGAACTATAATTTACACGGAAAGAGCAACGGTGTGAAATGCTGTTTACGGATCTACAACCGGCTCGGGGTCCATCAATCTGTTTTGCAGTCTTTGTTGAGATTCGGTACTTCGCACGGGTCTCCTGAGACTGTTTCCAGCGTGAGAAGAGGGAGTCAATAGCCCGATTGTCCTCTGTGAGGCTTCCCTGTGACAATCCTGCTTCCGCGGATCCAATTTTCTATTGCTTTTACTGACTGTGGCAGCACAACAAAAATTATTCATTTTGGGAAGATAGAAATCAGCAAAGCAATAATGTTTGAGTAACAGTAAACGTTTGCTTTCTTTCTGTGCATTAAGCTCAAAGGCAAAGATGTAAGAATCAATTGTTCTCTTTTCTGGGATTTCATAAATCCATAATTATATCGCACATGTTTATAAATGAAGGAAAGAGTGAAATAAAATCGAAAGGATCTTGCAAAGCGGAGAGGGCCTGCTCGTTGAAATAAGCACTGGGGTTTCTAATTGGGGGTAAGCATTTCCGGTTCATGGTTCAGAAGTCGCTCTGAACAACTGCCGGAAGGAAGCGGCATCGTAGGGACCTTTGTCCGAGACGCAGGCATGAAAGACCAGTCCTGGTGGGAGTAGGCACCGCAGGTGGTGCATACACGGAATCACTGAGTTCAAATAAAAGTAGTCCTTTGAAATAGAGGACATTTCATGCACTAGGCTCTCCTTGGGATAACAGTCTATTTCTGGAAGAAATACATCCATCAGTTGTGAGAGCAGAAATTCTAAGAATGTGTTAAAATGTTTTGAAACACATAGCCTCTGCTTGATTCATTTGGAGACGCGTGGTCTTATTGACTAGAGCACCCTTGATAGTACTGTGTCTGACCCGAAAGTTCCTCCTGATCAGCAACTTCAGGGGACTCTCATTCAATCCACCACCTTCTGTGTGTCTGTCAGAGACAAAGACAGCCCGTTTCCCTCAGCGTTTACAAAGTATGCTCATTATTTTATAAATCTTCAGCTTCGTGTTAAGGCTTCATCCTCACATCTTCCTAGAGCTCTTAATTTTGTGTGCACTAGATGTTATTATCCGTTTCCAAATCATTCCATCTGTTGTTTATTCCATGTGAGCTTTCTGGTTTAATCAGTGATTTTTTGATGCATCCAACGATGGCTATTTCTCAAGATCCCTCCAGTGACCTCCTGATTGATTTTTGTATCTCAACAAGCATATCCAGTAGTCTTTCTCATGAAACTTATCTTACTGGCGGCTACTCTTTTTTCGCTTTGTTTCCCATCTAGGTTTATACAGGAACAAACTTAACTTCTGATAGTGAACATAGGTGGTTAGCTGTGGTAAGCAGGACTTGTGTTGTTCTGACAGTATATGTTTTCAAACAGTTTCTACAAGAACAATTTTCCCACTCATCTGTCGTTTTGCTGTACTGGGGTGGCTTGCGTGTTGCTGTGAAGTTATGTGTGCCACTGGAATTTCCAGTACTGGAAGCTGTGCCACTGGTATTTCTGAAATTAGTAGGGTCACCCAGGGTGGACAGGTCTCATCTGTACTTCCAAACTGAAACAGACTAGGAAGAAGGAACAGGAGTTCATGTCTAGATTCACTCGCCACTGAAAAACGTATGGAAAAGAGTGTAACATGTTCTAATATCATGCCGGCAGATGGGCTCCTCGGGTTGGAAGACACTACAACTATCAGAGCAAAGGTGACTTTACAGATTTGGATCTAGCAAACCTTTTAGCATCATCATGGGGTGCAACTTGGGTGCAACTCAAAATGTGAAGTGATCACTGCAAACATCATTAACAATAGATGAACATTAACAAAGGATGAAGCTCGGGAAACTGGAAGTTTTGAGTTGGACAATCATATGGCTTACAGTGCTGGGAACGACACATTCAAGAGGAATAGCGTCACGTTTATTGCCAAAAAGAACATTTCAAAGTCTATCTCGAAGACCATGCTGTATGTGATGTTGTTGTTGTTAGGGGCCATTGGGTTGGTTCCAACCCCTCCAGACCCTATGCACAACAGAAGGAAACACTGCACCATCCTCACAATTGTTCCTATGCCTGAGCCCATTGTTATAGCCACCATGTGAATCCTGCTTGCCAGGATCTGCTTTCTTGCTGCCTTATCCATTTTACAAAGTATGATATCCTTTACCAGGCACTGGTCTCTGCTGACAATACGTCCAACGTTTGTAAGATGAAGCCTTGCCATCCTTGCTCCTTAGAGGCTGTATATGATAGGATAATATTATACAGCTATAAAAAAGATTCTGTTAATGTGACCATTATTCAAATTTACACCAGCCATTAAAACCAATGATGAGTAAATCAAAGAATTCTATAAACTTCAGTAGGTTGAAATTGTTCAAACATGCAATCAAAAGACATTGATAATTACTGGTGATTGGAAGGACCAGTAATTGAAAATTTTGGTGACAGAAACAGAGCTAGATATTGCATGATAAAAATTTTGAAGTTCCAATGACTTCTTCATTGAAAATATTTTAACAACACTGATAGTGACTATACCGGTAGACCTTACCAGATGGAATATGCAGGAATCAACCACATCCGTGGGTAGAGATGATGGAGAGGTTAAACATCAGCAGCCCAAACAAGGGCAGGGCTAACTGGAATAGAACATCAATTGTTCAAATGCAAGTTCAGATTGAAACTGAAAAAGTTCATGAGAGCCACGGTATGAACTTGAGTATATCCCAACTGAATTTAGAGATTTCTTCAAGAGCAGATTTGGTGCCTTGAACACCAGGAAAAGAGGAAGAAGACCTGACCAGCTTTGGGATGACACTGACAACACCATACATGATGAGAGCAAAAGGTCATTAAAAAGACAGGTAAGAAATAAAAGACAAAAGTGGGTGTCCAAAGAGACTCTGAAATTTTCTCTTGAAGGAGAAACACATGGAAAAATGATGAAGTGAAAGAGCTGAACAAGAAATTC
>NW_022103898.1:29331187-29346742 GCF_000313985.2 Echinops telfairi
TTCCTAGTGCCGCGACCTTTTAATACAGTTCCTTATGTTGTGGTGACTCCCCAACCATAAAATTATTTTCGTTGCTATTTCATAACTGTAATTTTGCTACTGCTATGAATCAGGCAACCCCTGTGAAAGGGTCATTTGACCCCCAAGGGGTCACGACCCACAGGTTGAGAACCGCTGGTCTAGATTGTATGCTTTTATAATACTTGTTATCTGTCTGCTGAGCAAATAATCTGAGAAATTGGACTACATCAGAAGAATGTGACATCAGGATTGGAGGAAAGATCTTCAGCAACTTGTGATATGCAGCTAACAGGACCTTGCTTGTTGAAAGCCAAGAGAACTTGAATCACTCACGGATGAAGATCAAATCCTGAAGCCTGTATATGGATACAGTGCACATTCCCATCCTTGGTAGTAGTTGTTAGCTGCTTTGAGGTAGATTCTGATTCATGGTGACCCCATTGTGCCAAAGATTTCCAAAGCTGTGATCTTTCAGAAGCATATCTATCACCAGGCTTGTCGCCTAATGTGACTTTATGTGGGTTTGAAATGCCAACTTTTTGGCTAGTAATTCAGTACTTAATCACTTGCACTGCCCAGAGACTCCTCTTAAGGTATATTGTCAGATAATGTAATATTGTACTTTATACAGTTTATTGTTATCCATAATTATCTTTTTTTCATCCTAAGGGTACAAAAGGAATGCATTCTGCTTATCTACTTGGCTCACTGTAGATGTCTGAGTTAAAACTCAATGGTCAGATAGGATCCTCACAGTTTTTATATCTGTGTATGGCAGTGCCATTTGGTGAAAGTGGTTGTTGAGCTGTGGCAGTTATGTCAACTCACACTTGTGTCAAAGTGTATGAGTGGAGTCCAACCTATCAGTTAGGTCACAGCTTGATGATGCCTCTTTGAAGGGGTGAGCTTTTTATAGGAGAGACACTGGGGAATTCTCTCTCTTGCCCTTTGTCTTCTTGCTTGCTGGGACTCTGTGTCTGCCCCCAGCAGCAGCTCTATGTGAGCTGTTGGCCCTGGGAGCCATCCTCAGAGCTGTTGGCGCACTGTCATGTTTCCACTAATCTTGGATTCATGCAACTCTGCACCCATTGGCCTGTGATCTCAGTGCTTCATGCTGCCTCTTTCTGCATCTTCAGCCTGCAGGTCCATGACTCTGATGAGGACTCCAGCTAGCATTGGGGCCAAGGATTTAAGTTGGACGGGGCTGGGATGGCTGCTTGATATAAAGTTCTCTCTTACACATATAAAAGTGTTATTGGTTTTGTTTCTCTAGACAGCTTAGCCTAACTGGTGCCATCGAGTCATTTTCAACTCAGTGACTTTACATACGACAACAGGAAGTATGATGGCGTCACGCCATTCTCACAATTGTTATGCATGAGCCCATTCTTGCAGCCAGTGTCAATCAAGCTTGTTGGGGATTTCCCTCTTTTTCACTGACGCCCTACTTGACCAAGCATGCTGTCCTTCTTCAAGGACTGGTCTCTCCTGAAAACATGTCCAAAGTCGGTGTGATGAAGTATCATCATCATTTCTGAGGAACAGTCTGGCTGTACTTTTTCCAAGAAAAATTTGTTTGTTCCTCTGGCAGCCCATTGCATAGTTTATGTTCTTTGCCAACACTATAATTTATAGGCATTACTCTCCCTCTGGTCTTCCTTAGGCATTGTCCGGCTTTACCATGCCGTGGGGGCAAATGGAAAATCCCATGGCTTGGGTCAGGGGCATCTTAGTCTTTAAAGTGACCTCCTTGCTTTTTAGCACTTTGAAGAGATTTGTTTTTCAAAGAACAAAATTGTTTTGTTTTGTTTTATCATTTTATTGGGGGCTTGTACTGCTCTTATCACAATCTATAAATCCATCCATTGTGTCAAGCATATGTTGCCATCATCATTTCTAAGACATGTTCTTTCTACTTGAGCCTTTGGTATCAGCTCCTCATATTTTTCCCTCCCTCCCTCCCACCCTCCCTCCCTCATGAACCCTTGATAATTTATAAATTATTATTATTTGTTCATGTTTTACACTGACTGATGTCTTCCTTCCTAGGGAGGGGTTTATATATATTGTGATTGGTTCCCCCTTTCTCCCCCACCTTTCCCTTCCCCTCCTTGTATTGGTACTCACATTATTGGTCCTGAGGGGTTTATCTGTCCTGGATTCACTGTGTTTTCAGCTTTTATCTGTACCAGTGTACATGCTCTGGTCTAGCTGGATTTGTAAGGTAGAGTTGGGGTCATGATAATGGGGGGTGGGGAGAGGAAGCATTAAAGAACTAGAGGAAAGTTGTATGATTCATCGGTATTATACTATACCTTTTGATTTCTGTAAGGCTGTGGTAGTTACATAATCTGGTGTCAATTTGAGGATTAAGAGTGTAGGAGTGGAGTCTAGCTTGTCAATCCAGAGATAACCAATGAGACCTCTGTGTGGGCATGGTCTTCTCCTGAGAATTCTGGGAACTCCTGGATTTTCCTCCTTGAAGGAGGGAGACATTCCTTTCTCTCTGCTGATTCCCTTGGAGACTCTCTACTGACAAGGCTGACTCCCTGTGAGATATCCCTGAGGAGAAGCCAGCCACATGACCCTACCCTGTGGCTGTTCTGGGAACCGGAGAAGCCACGAAGAGACCCCTGCCAGCGCTGACATGCTTACAACACCACTAGATCCAAAGACTTTCTACCCACTGGCCTGTGGTTGTCCTGCATTTGGCATCATTGCATGTATTTCATGAGTCTGAAGAGGACTTTATAGATTGGTATTGGACATATGGGCTTGGACTGGACTGGGTTGGGATGCTTTCTTAATGTACCATTACCCTTTATATAAGACCCTGTCTTATACACATGAGTTTCTATGGATTTGTTTCTCTAGTCTACCTGGACTAACACAAAGGGGATGTCCAATTGTCTACAGATGGGCTTTGGGTCTCTACTCTGTACTCCCCCTCATTCACATTGATATGATTTTTTTGTTCTGGGTCTTTTGTTGATGCCTGATACTTGGTCTCATTGACACCTCATGATCACACAAGCTGGTGTGCTTCTTCCATGTGTACTTTGTTGCTTTTCAGCTAGATGGCCTCTTGTTTATCTTCAAGTCTTTAAAGTCCAGATGCTGTATCTTTTGATAGCTGGGCACCATCAGCATTCTTCACATTTACTTATGCACCCATTTTGTCTTCAGTGATCGTGTCAGGAAATTGAGCATCATAGGTTGACAGAGTACTTGAATAGGGCCCAATGGCCATCTGCTACCTTAATAGTTAACATATTAATATATGTTCATAGATTTATTTCCCTATCATTATATGTAAATATATTTACATATGTACATGCCTATATTTAGACCTAAAGAGATTTTTAAAGCAGGTTTTCCCACTGCAGTATGTTGTTTGATTGCTGCTTTCAGAGTCATTGATTATGAATTCAAGTAAATTAAAATTCTTGACTATGTCAGTCTTTTATCCATTTGATCGTGATGTTATTGATTGGCCCAGGTGTGAGGATTTGGTTTTCTTTATGTTGAAATGTAATTGATATTGAGGGCTGTAGTTTTGGTATTCATCATTAAGTGCATTGAGTTCTCTTTACTTTCAGTAAGCTAGGTTGTATTTTTCCAAAATGTATATTATTTGAGAATAGCTCAACCAACTCCAGAATAGACCAGATACATTTTATAATGATTTATGGATTTGTATACAAGTTAAGTAGTGGAATTGAGATATAAATTCTTAATTCCTTTTATTAAGTTGCATTCTCAAGGAGTAGACTCTGTCTGATATAGTTAGCAGTCAGCTTCTTTTCTTAACTCTAGAGATAACGGGTATGTACTCGACACTTCATCACTATCTCTGAGTGAATTCTGTATGACCTGCTATAGTGAGTGTTATGCTATGTTTGGTCAATTGGATGCACCATAGTCCTTTTGCTTTGGTAGAGTGTCACTTCCTGTTTGAGTCAGTTGAAAATGACATGCTCAACAGTGTACTTCTTCCTGCAATATCTTAAAGTATGCCGCTACCATCAGAATATCAGGGACATAGCTATAAAATCATTTAATATCCATCTTTTTTTAGACAAAGTTGAAAGGCAAATAATAAAAATCGTAGTTCGATTTGACACTAGTTTAGGAGGCAAACAGGGACTCGAGGGAGATAAGCTTGGAGAGTAAGCGCTGGCTAGTCCAAATGACCAATACACCGTGGATAATAAATGAAGGTGGCTGGCTGTTATTTGGTAAATAATATAGCTTATAGATAGAAAGCACTGCACAATCCATAGCTAAGTTTTAACCTTAATTAAGGGGCTCATGGCTGTACTAACACTGTAGAATTAAATCCTTGTAGAAATAAAATTATCTTAAATGTGAAAATTTAAAGAATAAAATTTGCCCTTAAAGTAATATATTCTATTAAATTAAATATATTGGGTTATTCCACAGACTCCTCTGTAGAAAAGTGGTTAAATGTTCTGGAACAAATATGTGTTTGGGGTCAGAACATCTGGATTTTATTGTTATGATTTGGTATTGATTACAACTTAGCCACATGATCAGATTTCCTTATTTTGTACAACTTTGTCTTTTCCTGAAGTTCATAGTGAACTCCTTTAAAAAGATCCCCCCACATTATTAATTCATTCCACGTGGCTCACCTCTTGCCAAACCTCTTGACCGTCTCATACAACTCTTCTCAACACGGACAAAATCAACAGGTTCTTGCTCGGCTCTTCTTGTCACCCTCCCCCTCTTCTGGAGGATTGTGCCTTTTGATCCTGACCTCACAGGACTGAATGTGCTAGACAGGGTTCTCTAGAGAGACAAAACCAGATTGCTAGTAATTATATATATGCTTATATAGATAGATAGATAACACAAGAAATACACAGTTAAATTATAAAGCGGTTATACAGATAGATAGATAACACAAAAAATAAACAGTTAAATTATAAAACAGTACAAATGGCTCAGTATATAGAAGAATTAATACTGAGGTTGATATCAGAATTGATATTAGAGGGATCCTGGAATCCACTCAATGACAGTGGGGTTGGTTTGAGTGGGCCAGGGGACTTACCTGTTCTTTTAATCAACCCTCTAGATCGTCACCTCTATCTTTTGCCTGATCAGAGACACCAGCATGTTCCAATTTATTCACATTTCTGAGATTCCGAGACCAACAGCCTTGCTTGCCTCGTATTCTTCTTGGGGAGGCACTGAGTTTAGCCAGTGATCACTTTCAACCATTCTCCTCTAGTTTCTTTTCTGATAGTATCTGCCTTCTGTTCTCTTGAAACTTGTGGGTTTATGCTTACATATTTCTTTCCTTCTGGCAGAGTTGGGCTTTGGGAGAGAGGGCCAATCAATGGATGTGTTCAATGTGTTATGTTAACGAGAAGGTCATTGTCTCATGCAAAAAAGGAAGGGGTTACAGCCTATAACCCTCAAGACCCTGTCCCTCACTAAAAATCTCTGCTCCTGTGTGGGGGTTAGATGTGATGGAATTCCCAGCGGATCACAGCTAGATTCCCTATCCCTTCTCTCACTCTCAGAATAGTGGTGATTATTTTTGCTTTTGCTGTTTTGAATGTCTTTGACTAAGAGACCTGGGGTGTAGCAAATTATATCTTGTGTACAAATTAGAGTAAATTGAAAAACACAGGTGACTTTTGTTCCCGTCTGTACCACAAAGATCTTTCAATACACCTGATTGATTGTAAACGGCACTCCGCAAGCAGATGTAAGCTGGGGAAACTTACTGATGACAATTTGGGTGCTGTGGTATTTATCATGCTGTGCTATTTGGCAAGCACATGCAGACTCTTTGAAAGTTTTGCTCTGCCCCTCTCTCTGCACTGCCCCCAAATCTTGGAGCCCACAACTAGAACTGGGTGGTGCCCTGCTGCCATCACTGAACATTGTAATCAAAGAATCCATAGGCTAATCCTGATCAAAAGGAGGCAAAGGAAGAACAGGACCTTAAATTCGTATGGGCCCTAGACTTTCTGGAGTCAATAAGATTGGATGAACCCCTGAAATGATTGCCCAGAAGTTATCTTCAGACCTTTACTTAAAAAAAAAATCCTCTGAAGATTTCTTAAAATCAAACAAGTTTAGCTTAACTAGTTAACAAGGAAGTCTGCCTTGCACATTGTTCTCTTTTAAAGATGGTCTATAGGAAATCAAATTGACCCTAGCAACCTGAAAGACTAACGAGGGACGAGAACTCAGAAAAGGAGGGTGTGAACACCGATACAACTCAAAGAATGCAATCCATGTCACTAAATTATCCATAGACAGACCGTTGAATTAGTGTTTGCCCTGCTGTGTATCATCTCAACAACAAAATAAATAAAATTTTGAAAGAAAATGAGACAAAATATTTAAGTAAGTTAGAAGTCTCCTTTCTATGGAGAACCACAGAGGCTCTCAATAAAAGTTCTGTTTTGTTTTAGATGGTAGGGGCTGGATTTCTCTCACTTGGATCTAGAAGAGTCTGACTCTCTAAAAGCAGTGCAGATGGAGACGCACTGTGTTATCTGCCTCTTTGGATTGCTAACGCAGGGCCTGAGGCGTGGTCTTTGGAGCCTCGGCATCTGCTACTGTTTGCTGTCATCACTGGTGCGACTTGCTTTTGTGTTCTCTTTGCTATTCAGGAGGGAAATTCCACAAGATGCCGACTACTTTCTATGTTCTGGGTTATAAAGCTGTGGCAATTTAGGTTTTGTGTTACCGTGGTTGGGCCAGGACTCTCAAAGCTAGGATACAGTAACTGCCCTATGAGAAGATATCCTTAGGGGTGTGGCCTGAGTCCAATGTAAGTGGATGCTGTGGAAAGCAAAGCTCCCTTGCCTTTTGCAGGTTTGGATCCTGCATCTGGCTCCTCAATGAGCCTCCAGTTCTTCGGACTTAAGCCAGGAGCCTGTGGTACTGCTTGCTGATCCTGGGAGTTAGCAGCAGCCTGCCATTCATTCACCTCTTCAATCAGAAAGAAGCCTCTTTAAAAAAATTATTTTATGGTTAAATCAATATTTTTTATCATTTTATTGGGGGCTCATACAATTCTTATCACAATCCATACATCCATCCATTGTGTCAAGCACATATGTACATTTGTTGCCATCATCATTCTCAAAACATTTGTCTTCTACTTGAGCCCTTAATATCGGCTGCTCATTTCCCCCCTCCCTCCCTACTCCCCGCTCCCTCATGAACCCATCATAATTCATAAATTATTATTATTTTGCCATATGTTACACTGTCCGATGTCCCCCCCCACCCCACCCTCTTCTCTGCTGTCTATCCCCCAGGGAGGAGGCTATTCTTGAAATTGGTTCCCCCTTTCTACCCCACATTCCCTCCACCCTCCAGGCATCGCCAATCTCACCACTGGTCCTGAAGGAGTCATCTGTCCTGGATTCCCTGTGTTTCCAGTTGCTATCTGTACCAATGTACATCCTCTGGTCTAGTCAGATTTGTAAGGTAGAATTGGGATCATGATAGTGGGGGTAGGGAGGAACCATTTAAGAACTAGAGGAAAGTTATATGTTTCATCATTGCTACCCTGCACCCTGACTGGCTCATCTCCTCCCCACAACCCTTCAGTTAGGGGGTGTCCAGTTGCCTACCAATGGGCTTTGAGTCTCCACTCTGCACTCACTCTCATTTACTATTATATGATTTTTTTGTCCTTTGATGCTTGATACATGATCCCTTCAGAAAGAAGCCTCTTACCTGAGATGTTGATCTTGGGTTTATCAGTACCTGCAGTTACTTCAGGAGAGGCTTCCGGCTTGGCATTGGACCCCATAGACTTGGAATTTGCCCAACTCAACAACTGTGTGAACCATTTCGTTGGTACAAACCTCTTTGTGTGTGTGTGTATAATTTTTCACTGGGTTTTCTTCTCTAGGTAACCCAGTCTAAGACAAAAGCCTTTGAAATAAGTAACAGCTTCTTAGAGCTTGGTGTATTCCATATCACATGTAGCTTTTGTTTGTGTCAGTATAATGATGGGGTTGATGGGAATAGATTCCCCTCAAAAGCAATGATCAATTATTAAAAGAGTAATAAATGGTCAAAGTAAGGAGGACATTGATGATGTTTATTTCTGAAAACCTCAGTTACTTTGGAAGCACAGCATGGTCAATGTTTATTGAGAAAGCAATCGCTGTATTAATTAATACAAGTTTGCATTAATCAGTGACTCAACCTAAAAAACAAAACCAAAAACTTTGGTTTATAACTAGCCCCTCCACTCATCATGACTGCTGTCACATTGAGAATTGCCTTTTGATGTAATAATAATAATGATATTAATTGCTGATTGACTACCTTGTAAACATTTCCCCCATTTATTATTATTACTAACAGAAGGCAGTTTTTGTTCAGATAATGAGTGACCATACTTGTCAGGGATCTGGGGTTTTTCAGAGATGATGAGGCCCCAATATCCAGAGCTGAATAATGATTCACTTTAGCCAGGTGTGATGATTTAATTCTCCTTGCTAGTGGTTCATTTACAATTGAACATGTGATATCGTTTTGGCCAAAGAAATGTGAGGTAAAGACTTTGGTGTGTTTTTGGCAAGATTATTTTTGCTTTTCATGAAGAGCCAGGGAGGCCTTTGTTGTGTGTGACATCATGTTTGAAGCAGCTACAGCCGTTTTGTTTCCATAAAATGATGTTCTTGAAGACCTCCCTGTGGATATGGATGGCAGGGCAGAAAGATGGAGACAACTTAGCACCGATAATGTGGAGTTGCCGACTTGCCCAACTCTGGGACCACCACACCCTTGGCTTTGTGTTCTGTGAAGTACCAATCTCTTCAGTGTCGATGCTGTCGTAGCTGCTTCTTCAGTTGCTCACAGCCAAGTAAACCTGGCTCATATAAAAGTAATCTGAAATGAGATTTAATGTATTAATTCATTTCGCTCTTTAACTTATTTCTCCTCCACTTTTCCCAAATGAGAGGTAAGTATGATAATAAAAACAAAAACAGAATCACACAATGTCACTACTGAAAGAGATTCAATTAATTATTCAAAAAATATCTATTGATTGAGGGAAAAAGAACCCATTGTACAGTTACTAGCCATTTATCAGAGGAGACAGATACTGTGTAGGATTTTAAAACATTTTTATTGATTTTATTGTTATTTTTTATTAAGTCATTTTATGGGGGCTCTTATTGTGTAGGCCAGTGGTTCTCAACCTTCCTAATGCCATGACCCTTTAATACATTTCTTCATGTTGTGGTGACCCTGTATGTGGGCGTATCTGCATGTGGGCGGGCCAGCCTGGAGATGGATAGAGGGGTGGCACCTCAGTTCCTAAGACCATCAGAAATATGCTTTAAGGCAACCCTTGTGATAGTTGTACAACCCACAAAGGGGTCACACCCAGAGGTTGAGAACCGCTGGTGTAGGCTCTTTTAAAAAACATATGATCTATTGGTTCTTGCTGTTGGGTAGATTTTGACTCACAGTGATCATATGTACACCAGAACAAAACACTGACTGCTCTTGTGCCATCCTTACAATGATGATTATTTAAGCTCATTGTTTCAGCCACTTTTGTCAATCTACCTGGTGAGAATTTCTTCTTGTTTTCTGACCCTTACCTTTACCAAGTATGTCACCAGTGGCTTGTCCTTCCTGATGACCTGTCTAAAATATGTAAGATAAAGTTTCTCTATTCTCATTTCCAGGGTCCATATGGTTGTATTTCTTCCAAGGCAGGTTTGGGTTTTCTTCTGGAAGTTCATTTCATATTTAATATTCTTTAACACCTTAGTCTAATTTTCTTATTACATAAATAGAGACAACTTTTATATATATTTTTTGTTGGTTTAATTCACCTGTGGTAGTTATATAAACCGGTGTCAATTTGAGAGGATTGCGAGTGAAGGGATGGAGTCTGGCCTGTCAATCAAGATATAACCGATGAGACCTCTGTGTGGTGATGGCCTTCTTCTGAGAATTCTGGGAACTCCTGTATTTTTCTCCTTGGAGGCAGGAGACACTTATTTCTCTCTGCTCATTCCCTGAGAGATGCTCTACTGACAAGACACATGGCACTATGCCCTGGGAGCTGGAGAAGCTACAGGGACCTATCCTGACACGACTAGACCTCTGGAGCCAGAGAAGCCATGAGGAGACCCCTGCCAGCACTGAGATGCTTACACTGCCACTGGATCCACAAGACTTCCAACTCACTAACCTGTGATCCTCTTGCATTCTGCATCATTGCATGTATTTCATGAGTCTGAAGAGGACTTTATAAATTGGTATTGCACATATGGGATAATATTGAACTTATGGACTTGATCTGGACTGGGCTGGGACATTTTCTCAATATTCAATTGATCTTGTATATAAACCTCTTTCTTATATACATATGAATGTCTATGAATTTGTTTCTGTAGTCTACTCAGACTAACACTCCCCTTTTTAGTCACTTAGTGGAAGAGGCTATACGTTTCTGGTTCTCTGTCCTTTGGAGTATATAGAGGGATCTTTTGTTCATCTAGATACCCGAGAGTCTTAGCAATCCTAGAACTGGAGCTGAGTTTGGGCATTGGGTTGGAAAGAGCTAAATCTATGGGCTTAATGCTATAGAAATAATTAGAATTACCGGGACAATGTATTTCTCGGTGTACACTTGTGTATAGCTATGAAAATGCAAGATGTCCAAAGACTGGGTGTTGGAGTAAGGAGATCAATTAGAATTCCCTAATGTCATGCTGCCAACTGAATGTTAAGATCAGAGATGACCTATACATAGTTAAAAGTTATTTGCTGTGTCATACAAGATTGTAACTCTTTGGAAGTGACCTAAAAAACTTCAGCAGAAGTTTTCCTACACATCGCAGACAGACTTTGTTCCCTTGTTGTTTGAGTAGAGAATCAGGGTGATCAAGGACTGACCTCAAGGCACAGAGAGGAAAGAAGAAGAATTCAGCAGAGGCAGCAAATGGAAGAGAATTCAGTAGAGACAGGAAAATAGAACCCATTCCTCCTCTCTCCTCTCCTTAGGAATTTGTAGCCATCTTGGAAAAGGCTCTGGGCTTTCCAACAAATATGGAGTGAGGTTTGACTGCTTTATCCTGCGTTCTAAGAGACCTTAAAGCACATCCTGTTTGTGACTTCCGGATTCACCACAGTAAACCCCAAGCCAAACCCTCTGACATGAAGTTGATTCTGATGCTTTTTAAGTTCTAAAGGAGGGGACAGATGGTGGGTTTGAACCCCAGCTCTTGCAGGTAGTAGTCCAGGGCTTACAAGACAATCCCAGAAATAGCTATGCAATCATGGAGCCACTGCCTTTTCCTGTAGTCAGTAAGCTCCATGATCAAGCTCAAGAATCACATTGTGCTGTCAAAGACATTAATATTTGTTAGTACTTTCCCTATAAAATAAGCATTAAATGATCTCCTGTCAACTATGGAAAAAAGACCCTAAATTAGAACATGCTTTGTAGAGACCCCCTTCATCAACAACCACTTGTTTATTGTATTGTGGTTGGCTTGTGAGTTGCTGTGATCCTGGAAGCTATGTCACTGGTATTTCAAACACCAGCAGGGCCACCAAAATTGAACAGGTTTCAGCAGAGCTTCCAGACTAAGAATGATCTACAAAGAAGGAATAAGCTGTTCACTGCAGAGGAATTAGCCACTGAAAACCTTATGAATAGCACTGGAGCATTGTCAGATATGAAAACCTCATGATTAGAAACAGAACACTGTCAGAGACCAAGAGTGCCAGAACATGAACTTCTCAGATCAAAAGCCACTCAAAATATCACTAAAGAAGATCTGCCTTCTCAAAGTTGAATTGACCATAATGATGTGTATCAAGTAAAGCCTTCTATACACATACAACATATACAAGGAAATCCAATCAATAAAACTATTACTCCTATTTAAGCACCAACCACTAAAGCTAGTGATGAAGAAATTGAACAATTTTACTGTCCTTAGGCTGAAATTAATTAACCTTGCAATCAAGATACATTGATAATTGTTGGTAATTCAAATGCAAAAGTTGGAAACAAATAAAAAGAATAGTAGTTGGAAAATATGATCTTGGAGGCCAAAATGAACCTGGAGATCACATGACAGAATTTGCAAGACCAGCGACTTGTTCACAGCAAATATATTTTTTCAACAACACAACGTGGCCTTCTCCAAATGGAATATACAGAAATCGACTTGACTACATCTGTGGGAAGAGATGATGGAAACACTCAATATCAGCAGCTGAAACCAGGTCAGGGGCCAACTATAGGACAGATCATCAATTGCTTACAAGTAAGTTCAGGGTGAAGCTGAAGAAAACCAAAACAAGTTCATGAATCTATCCCACCTGAATTTTGAGAACATCTCAAGAGTAGAACTGACTCAGTGAACACAATTGAGAGAAGGCTTGATGAACTCTGGGAAGACATCAAAAATATCATAAACGAAGAAGGCTATGGCCATGAAAAAGACCGGAAAGGAAAGGTCAAAGAGGATGCCAGAAGAGCCTCTGAAACTTGTAATTGTTGAGCCTTTAAGGCAAATGGAAGAAATCATGAGGTCAAAGAACCGAACAGAAAATTTCAATGTACTATAATGAAATGTGCAACGTGTCATAAGACAATGTATTATAATGAAATATGCAAAGATCTAGAGCTAGACAACCAAAAAGGTTATTCTAAACTGAAAGAACTAAAGAAAAATTTCAAGCCTCGATTTTCAGTAGTGAAAGACTCTATGAGCAAAATATTGAATGATTCAGGAAGCATCAAAAGAAGATGGAAAGAATACACAGAGTCACTCTACCAAAGAGAACTAACAGGCAATCATTCATTCATTTCAGGAGGTAGCACATGATGAAAAACCAATGGTACCAAAGAAAGAAGTTCAAGCACTGACTGCGTTAACCAGAAAGAAGGCTCCAGGAATTGATGGAATACCAAAAGACATCTTTCAACAAGTCGATGGAGCACTGGATGCACTCGCTTGTCGGCCAGAAATTCAGTCTGGGCTGAGACGAGAACACGAAGAAGGGATGTCATTGTCGATGCCAGATGCATCTGGGATGAAAGCAGAGAATTCCAGAAAGATGTTTCCTTGTGTTTTACTGACTATGCAAAAGCATTCTACTGTGTGGATCATAACAAACTACAGATAACGTGGAGAAGAATGAGAATTCTGTAACACTTCAATTGCTCACAGGCAGCTTGTACATGAATCAAGAGGCAATTGTGCCAACAGAACAAGGGACTACTGTATGCCTTAGAACCAAGGAAGGTGTGTATCAGGTTTGTATCCTTTCAACACACTTATTCAATATATAGGTTGTGGAAATAATCAGAGGAGGTGGATTATATGAAGAATTTAGTATTAGGATTGGAAGAAGATTTATTAACCTGTGATATGCAGATGACACAACCTTGCTTGCAGAATGTGAGGCGGTCTTGAAGCACTTATTAATGAAGATCAATGATTGAAATCTTCAATATGGATTACAATTCAATGTAAAGATATCCCAAATCCCTATAATTAGACCCATAGGAAACATCATGGTAAAAGAAGAAAAGGTTGAAGTTGTCAAGAATTTCATCTTACTTGGATGTGAGATCCAGCCTCACATCTGGAGCGGTCGTAGGTGGTGATTGTGTGATTGAGGGGAAGATATTAAGAGACAATAAAAAATTTGAGGGTGCTTACTTCCACCATGGCTTCAGGAACCAGGTCTAAGCAGAGAGAGATTATATTCTCAACATCAGCCTATACAGTCTCAGGGCCTGTAAGCCCGCCTAATTATAGGTAACCACATACAAAACAAAGTGAGCTGTACCCTGACCCTAAAGGTCCCTGAGCTCATTGGGGGAGTAACCTAACACCAGTGCTGGGGGTAGGTAAGGGGGAGTGATAGCCCCCTGAGCAGGGAGAGCAATCGCACATGTCTGCTCCTATAGTTAAAGCTGCCAGCCAGAAAACAATCAGCTATGCGCTTTTTGTAAGAGGTAACTTTAAGGCAGCTCTATTATGGGAGAATATTGTGGGGATCAATCTTGCTTATGAGAATGCGATTGGGACTCATCTCTAGCCCACAGTGAG
This sequence comes from Echinops telfairi, assembly GCF_000313985.2. NCBI lineage: Eukaryota > Metazoa > Chordata > Mammalia > Afrosoricida > Tenrecidae > Echinops > Echinops telfairi. The sequence continues at coordinate 29,345,317 of NW_022103898.1, forward strand.
AAGGCCTCCCTCCACATAGCATCCTGACCTGCCAGGCTACTTAAAATATAAGAATAAAGAATTCATCTGCACATTCTCTTCCCAGTCCTATTTCCCACACTTGGGTTCACAACCAATGCTCATGGAAGCAGCAGTCAGGAGATCTAAGGATGCATTGTGTTGGGTAAATCCGCTGCATAAGACCTCCTCCAAGTGTTGAAAAACTCTGAGGACTAAGGCCCACTTGACACAAACCATGGTAATTTTAATCTCTTCATATTCATGTGAGGAACCCTGGTGGCATAGTGGTTATGTATTGGGCTGCAACCCACATGGTCAGAAGCTCCAAGTTAACAGTAGCTCCTTGGGCGAAAACAGGGCTTTCTATCCTTGTAAGTAGTTCCAGTCTTGGAAACCCTCCGGGGGTTGGCTATGAGTCAGCCTTAACTCTATGGCAATGACTTTGTGAAAGTCGGACACTGAATAGGAAGACTGAAAAAGAACTGATGCATTTGAATGACGGTGCTGGTGAAGAATGTTGAAAGGGCCAGAAACTGACAAAAGAACAAGTTGATCTATCTTAAAAGAAGGACAGCCCGAAGGCTCCTTAGGTACAAGGGGAGCAAGGCTTCCTCTCACCGACTTTGGACACGTTGTCAGGAGAGACCAGTCCCTGGACAAGGACATCATGCTTGGTAATGAATGGGGGCAGGGAGAAAGAGGGAAACTCTCAACAAGGCGGACTGACACAGGATCGAGCAGTATTTCCTTCTGTGGTTTGTTGTCTTGGAACCAACTCCAGGGCACCCACCAACCCCAATAATAGCAGCAGCAGCAGCAGCAGCAGCAGCAGCAGCCCTTTGGACAATGACAATCATCAGGCTGAAGAACCATCAGCTGGGGGCCATAATGGTGTCATGACTACGTGGCTACTGAAAGACCACGGAAATCAATGGAAGTTATCCCAAATCATCCCTGGATCAGGTCAGTTCATCACTGCTGTAGGCAGGGTGGGAGAGGCAGGGGCAGGAAGTGTCTGTTGGGATATATATATATAGACACTATATAAGTGTCTGTTGGGATATATAAAGTGTCTGTTGGGATATATATAACCACCTCTAGGATATATATCTATATCTATATCTATCTATCTATATATATATCCTAGAGGTGGTTTGAAGATAGGCGCGGTGATTTCCTTCTGAAAAGTGAGCCATTGAAAAGCTTTTGAAACCTAGTTCTACTCTGACACATATGGGCAGTCATGACTTCATGGCAATTGGTTTGGTTACAGACGTAAGTCCTAACGACAGGTATGGGAAGGCAGACAGAGAAGACATCTTGTATGGGCTGAGTTTAAGAGATTTGGGGAGCTTGGGGAGAGTGAATAAAGTCTTTGGGGGTGAATGGGTGAAATGAATGTATCATCTATATCTATGTATGTCGC
>NW_022103898.1:29347589-29348817 GCF_000313985.2 Echinops telfairi
AAATGTTTTGAGAATGATGAGGGCAATGAATGTACAAATGAGCTTTACACAATTGCTGTGTGTATGGATTTTGATAAGAGTTGTATGAGCCCCTAATAAAATGTTTTAAAAAAAAGTTGATTTAAATCAGTCTTGCAGCATGTGATATGAGTGGGATCTCTTTGGATAATTTTCAATATATTTCAATAAATCTACAAATCGCTTCTTTGTTAGTTTTGGCTGTATTTATTTGAATAAGATTCCAGGCTGAGGCCCATTTCTAGGTGGGAAAGAGCCAACCTGGAGTTATGTGGATTGCAGCCTTGTGTGGGAAACTTGAGTTTCCCCCCCTGGGCTTCTCCATGGCACCTGTCAGCACTTACTGGGGTCAACAAGTATATGCTGAACAGAACTAAGATTACTGCCCGATTGGAATACTGTCCAGTCTGGTGATTTCTAAGTGTGGCGAGGATTAAGACGCAATGAAGTATGGCCTTAAAGATTTTGTTCTTTTGTTCTTTCAGCAGATTGAAAGAAATTATGTTAGAAAGTGCACTGAGCGGATATTCAATTTTGGCACTATTTCAGAAACATGCATGGGGGTTATTTAGATTGATCCAGTTTCATATTTGACTTAAACTGTGGGAAGCAAGGCACCCTCTATTACCAACCCAATTCTTCTAAGGACCTTAAAGTGCCCTTAATAATTAAAATTGGAATAGTTTTTCAAATCCCGAGGCTCACAGAAACGTCACACTCTAGGTCAGAGTCAAGTCCCTCCCTTTGCTAGAACTACCTACTGCAATGGTATTCCTCCTTGTTTGTAACACAGCCCGGGGGCCTCTGGTTCAGCAGGATTAATTGGGTTTGAACTACATAGAATCTTAGAAAGAACTTTTTTATTTTAGAGAGACATTTCCTCTCATTCCACAAAGGGAAGAGCTTTAAAAAAAAATTCTAACCAGAGAGTAGGTGCTTCCTGGTGGGGGAGGGAGTCCCTAGATCAAGTCAGCATTGAGTTCAAGGGGACCACGCTGTGTTCTTGAAGGAGACACCCCAGACCCAGAGGGTTTTGCAAGACTTCATACGTCTCCATTTGGTGAGTAATAGGGGGTGAAATCATTATGAAAACTCTAGACCTATTCCCCAGTGGCCCATTTTTTTTTGGATCTCTTTTTAAAAAAAAATTATTTTATTGGAGGCTGGTACAATTCTCATCACAATCCATACATCCATCCATTGTGTCAAG
>NW_022103898.1:29352541-29378871 GCF_000313985.2 Echinops telfairi
GGGGGTGCACCATTCCTGGAAGTAGTGCAATACCAGGTCGATGCATGGAGTGGATGGAGCAAGCTCCTATTCCACCTCCCTTATAGTCTTATAGTCCTTGCGTCTAAGGAGCATTCTGGTGAACAAAACAGATTTGCTTGTTCTTCTGGGAGTTCATACTATATTTAATATAGAACTATAGTTAAAATGCACCTATGCTTCTCTGGTGTTCTTTATTCAATGTTCAACTCTACATAGGCATATGAAGCAATTGAAGATACCATGGCTTGGGTCAGGCCTGCTTTAGTCCTCCAAGTGAGATCCTGGTTCATCAACACTTTAAAGAGGCATTGTGTAGCATATTTACCCAATGCAATGTGTTGTTTGATTTCCTTACTCCTGCCTCCATGATCATTGATTGTGGATCCAAGCAAGATGAAATCCTTCATGTGCACTAAAAAACAAAACCAAGAACAAACTTAGTGGTACTGAGTCAATGCCAACTCACAGCAACATGCACATATACACACACTTTCCCCATGGACAATGAGTCTTTAGTTCTTTGTTTTCCTTCTACTCAAGAAGGACAGTTTAGTACTGTCTCATGAGTTTCTGACAGTATAATGCTTTACTGGAGTAGAAAGCCCCATCTTTCTCCTTTATATGCATTGGCAAGCTAAAAACACCAAATGCCCCCCCCCTCCACCAGAAAAACTCAAAAGAAGAAAACAACATGACTTACTTTATTGTGATATTTGCTTTATTGCAATAGTCTTGAGCAAACCAACAATATCTGCAAGGTATGTGTGAGAGGGCACCTAAAAATAAATGGAAAAAACTCTGCTGGGAGGAGCTTTCGTAGTATGCCTCCCCCCCGCCCACCTCCCCACCCCCCCCACCAACCAAGCATGGAGCAACTTGTTCTGAGTTAGTGCACCCAGTGGCATCGCCTGGGAAGGTGCTCTGTGGTTACAGTGAATATTTTCTTTTCTTTTTTCCCCCCAAGGGGGTGCACCATTCCTGGAAGTAGTGCAATACCAGGTCGATGCATGGAGTGGATGGAGCAAGCTCCTATTCCACCTCCCTGCTCCAAAAATCCATTTAATATATTATCCTCAGATAGAGGATGTATCAGATATTAAACTGATAAGAACAGATACTACACTTGATCTTAACCAAAAGGCCAAGAAGCAATACAGTGAATGTTTTCATGAAAGCAGTTTCTCTCGCAGCTCAGTTTTTGTGATGATGGCCAATTTAAGAGAATAGTGTGTGGCTGTGAACTTTTATCTCCTGCTTGGTGGGGGTGGGGGTGGGGAATGCCACAGAAACTGTTGTGATGTTGAACACGGCTTATAAGGACAGTGTTATGGGAAAAATTCAAGTGTATGAGCCATTTTCTCATTTCAAAAAAGGTGAAGCATCAATTGGTGACAAACCTTATTCTGGACATATCTCAACTTCCCTAATGGATGAGAATGTTGACAAAACTCGTGCACTGTGCTTGAAGACCAATGACGAGGATGGACCGTTGAAGAGATGGGGAGCTTGGCTCAGTGAATTTTAATGGAAGATTTGAGAATGAGAAGGGTTCTGAGAAATTTGTGCCTTGGTTTCTGACTGACCAGGAAAAAAGAGTGTGGAGTGGAAACATGCTGTGTGTTAAAAGAACAGCTCCAAAGTGACCCAGACATTTTTTATAAGGTCATTACTGGTGAGGAGACATGGTGCTACTCTTATGACCCCAAACACAAACATCAGTCAAGTCAGTGGAAGCCACTATTATCACCTCGCCCCCAAAATACTTGTCAAGTAAAATAAAAAATCAAGATGATGCTCATATTTGTCTTTTTGAAGTGAAGACGACGGTGCATCTGCAGTTCATTCTATCATGTCAGACTGTTAAGCAAGCTTTGTATTTAGAGGTTCTGAAAAGATTGCATAACAGTGTGAGACAGAAAAAAAAAGCCTGATTTGTGTCAGATAGGGGGACCGGTTGTGGCACCACGACCATGTGCCTGCTCATGCAACCATCTTAGTCCTCCACCACCAACAAACAAACAAAAAATCCACCTAGCCTGCCTCTCTTGCCTCATGTACCTATTCACTTAACCTCCCACCATGTGACTTCTTTTTGTTTCCATGAACGAAGAGGGACACGAGGGGACAGCGATTTGAGGACAAAGAAGAGGTGAAGAAAAAAAGGAGGGAGGTGCTATCAGCCATCTAAACAGATGAGTTTGAAAAATGTTTCCAAGAATAGAATCGCAGAATTGACAAATGTATTAAGTGTAATGGAGAGTACTTGGAAGGTGATAAGGTTGTTTTGTAAAAAAAAAATTGAAATACATAGCTTTGAATAAAAAATTCCTCCTCATATGCTTTCATCTCAGCTTTGTTCTTCTATAAAGAGGGGTGCTGAGGTTACAGGGTTCTGGGAGGCTGCCAGATTTGAAGTGTGTGGAAATGCAATGCCTACATAAGAGCCTCCTGTCCTAGGCCAGGCATCTCTGCCAGGTACAGTTCCATGTTTGCTTGTTAAGCAAAAGACTAGAGGCTCAAGTCCAATGAGCAGTATTTTGGAAGAAAGGCTCATGCATCTATTTCCCACAGATCAGCCATTGCAAATGGGGTTGCCATGAGTTGGAGAAAACCTGGTGGTAGAGTCAGGAGAAGGCCTATAAAGACTCTGATGTGGCTTTAGAAGTGCTTCAACCTGGAAACCTTTTCTTAAGCTCATGAAAAACATTGTGATGCACACACACATGCACTCACACCTGCACACGTATATATGCACATATACACACACTTTCCCCAGGGACAATGAGTCTTTAGTTCTTTGTTTTCTTCTACTCAAGAAGGAGAGAGAATATTACACAGGTGGAATGAGTAAAGTGGAATTATTTTAAAATGCACCCCCATCCCCATTCCACAGGGGGTTGAGGAGAATTATGTGCAGCTTTCAGGAAATGTCTGTATTTCTCCGTGGGAAGGAACTGTAAATGACAAGGCATCCGTCTGCGTGGTAACAGCTCACACAGGTATGGACGATCCTGAGGGGAGGGCAGACTATGGTCAGCTCTTGCACAAAAGTCACCCGCGGCTATGGAAACCAAGGCCCTGTGCATCTGGAATAGCCAACAGAGTGAAACATGAATATAGCAGAAGATGGGTGAGGGTTAGGTGGTATCTGGTTACACCTCAGATCTACTAAACCACCCTAAAGCTTAGGACAAAGGAGAAGCAGCAAGCTTAATTAGTGAAGCCCCCTCACTTCTTGAACCTGAACCCCAGATGTTTGTAGGCACTCAGTGTTAACAGTTCTTCTCAAACCCTGATATCGATGCAAGTCACCTAGAGACCTTGTTCAAATGACATTTCTGAGTCAGTAGGGTTCAGATTCAGTAGGGACAGTGCTTGGGATGCTATAATTTCCAGGGCTTCAAGCCAGTTCATTCTGTTTTGACTTCCTTTTGTGAATTTCCATTTCTACCTAAAATAGATTGAATCAGAATCTACATTTGAACAAGATCCTCAGGTGAGACTAGGTGATTCTTATAGATCCCCTGGTGATTTCTGTGTAAAGGTAAGATCTTGTTCAATGTATCTTGTTATGTACATTTCTCCCACACTCCTGGACTGAGCATCATGCTCTAATTAGCAAGATGATAAGAGAAGCTCAGGTCCCAGACCTGGTACCAGAGGTTCAGCTTCAAAGGAGAAGACTCAAATTATGTATGAAGACAGACAAATACATTCAATCTCAACTTCACTTGTGGTAGGAGGAAATGGTCCAGATAATGGCTAACTCTTTTGGTATTGGATTTAGAATGCCTTGTATGATGATAAAGATTTTTTTGTCTCTCTAGGTGCCAGCTGATGTTTGGCTGGCTGCTCTGGACTTTATTATGGTTTGGAATTCTTGGGCACATACCAACCAAGAGAAAGAGTGCGCTGGGCAGTAGGAGGAAGCAAGTTTAGAGTGCATGTTGGTCAAGGGTCATCTACAAAGTGTACAGCGTCCATGTGCACAGTTGGGAGCTGGCTATTGCATCAGGATAAGCTGGGATACTAGCACAGGGCTCATTCAGCCCCCCTCCAGAGTTTCCCCAAAGGGATCAAATTGGGTCCCTAACTGCTGCCACCCCACTGAATCCAACTCACCGTGACCCTATTGGATTCAGTGGCACTGCTCTTTCGGGTTCCCCAAACTGCACATTTACTTCACAGGAGCTGCCAGTCTCACCTGTCTCCTGTGGTACAGCTGGTGAGTTCAATCTGCCCACCTGGAGGTTAGCAGCCCATGCTTAAACCGTGGGACCACCAGGATGCCTTAAAATTGAGTAGGTCGGAAGACATAGAAAACAATAGTAAGAGAATGAAAGCAAGGAGATTGTCTGGGTTTCTATTTATATTTTTGAGAGGGGAGAAAAAAATAAGCCGCATAGGACAAATGAAGGAGAAAACCATTAAACAAAAGAAAGAAAAAAAAAGAGAGAAAGTAAAGAGATGAGTGATGGAGGAAGGAAATCTCCTCGGTAGATAAAACAGATTTGCCAAATATATTACGTTCATTAAGCTTTGCCTCTGCTTATAGTGTGTGCTTTTTGGAGGCTTTTCTTAGCATTAACGGACGCACTGGGAGAGGAGAAAGTTGGCAGAGAGAAGCCGAGCAAATATATAAATAAGCTTTGGAGGTTTCAGAAGTTTCATTTCCCACAATAGAACGTTCTCCAGACTGGGCAAACTTTTTCTTACTTAAACAAATGCTTTGAAAGGCAAAGATTTCATATTATCTGTGGAACATTCAGACTAATAATTGCCTCTGTTCGCCCTGCCTTGAAGTCTCAACAGCCTGCAGATTCATGACTCACTACTGGCAATAAGCTCCTTCAAATAAATATCACTTTCCTGGCTGCAAATTGAGTTTCCACAAACACACAGAGATCAGCTTCCCTAACGGGAACTAAGTTTTCTGGGGGTGTATGTATATATATGATTATGAAGCATGGCATTTGCTTTTTAAAAATTGACCAGAAGAGTTTATGGAAAACAACAACAAAAAACCCCCCAAACAAAACACCACAAAATCCCCAAATGGTCAATTTACTACCAGTGAGTTTTTGTGAAAACTCTCGCTAGAAGGGGTGTGGGGTGGAGCTGCAAGGCAGCTGGAAATCTCTCTTAGTTGTGGCTCAAGTAAAATTTTGCTTAAGATCTTCCAACAACAGTTGCAGCAGTGCATTGACAGGGAACTGCCAAAAGTTCAGGCAAGATTCAGAAAAGGATATGGAAAAATGGGTTATCATAACATATGTCAGATGGACCTTGTCTCAGAGCAGTGAAGACCAGATGTTTCCTTCTGTTCTCTTGACTATTCAAAGGCATTTGATTGTGTGGACCATAATAAGCTGTGGCTAACCTTGAGAAGAACGGGAATTCTGGAACACTTCATTGTGCTCATTCGGAACTTGTACTTGGATCAAGAGGCAGTCGTTTGAACATACAGTTGGAAGACTGCATGTTTTAAAATGAGAAAAGGTGAGCATCAGGGTAGCATTCTTTCATCGTATTTGTTCAGTCTGTGTGCTGAACAAACCAGCAGAGAAGCTGTAGTATATGAAGAAGAGTGTGCCATCAGAATCAGAAGAAGTCTTATTAACAATTTTCCATGGGCAGATGACACAACCTTGCTTGCTGAAAGATCAAGGATTGCAGCCTTCAGTTTGGATTATGACTTAATGTACAGACTCAGATTTTCCCATCTGGCCCAGTAGTTAGCATCTTGGTAAATGGAGAAAACATTGAAGTTGTCAAGGATTTTGTTTTACTTGCATCCATACTCAATGCTCATGGAAGCAGCAATCAAGAGATCAAAGCAAGGATGTTACTTTGAGGACTAAGGTGTGCGTGACCCATGCCTTGCTATGCTCAATTGCCTCACCTGCATGTGAAAGTTGGACATTGCATAAAGAAAACCGAAGAATGGATGCATTTGAACTATGGTGTTGGAGATGAGTGTCGAGGATACCAGGGACTGCTAAAAAGACAAACTGATATGTTTTGGAAGAAGTAAGGCCAGAGTGCTCCTTACAGGCAAGAATAGCAAGATTTCATCTTACATACTTTGGACGTATTGTCAGGAAAGGCTAGTCAATGGAGAAGCACATCATGTTTGGTAAAGTGGAGGGCAAGTGGAAAAGAGGCCGTTACCTCGATGAGATGGATTGACCTGGGAACAATTGTGAGGCCGGCACAAAGACCATTCCGTGTTTCACTTTGTTGTGCACAGGGTTGTTATGGATTGGAGCCAACTCCACGGCACCTAACAAAAACTTAGCTGTGGACCTTGAAAATTGCCTACAGTGAAAGGGTGGGGACTTGAAATCGGGATTTGGGATCATAGTTGAGTTTGTTGTTTGTGGTTGAGAGAGAGAACGCCCAACCTTTTGAGCAATTGAAATAACATACAAGAAATAACTGACTCACTCCACTACCAGCGAGCGATTCTGATTCCGAGTGACTCTATTCTTAGTTTAGTGACCAAGACTAAAGCTGTCCTTTTTGGGGCTCTGAGACTGTCAATCTTTATGGGAATAGACAACCAAAGAGGATGGAAGCGTTAGTTACATTGAGGGCTATAGATGCTCCGTGTTGGGGTTGAAACTCTTTTAGTGCAACCAGAATTCTGTTAGTGCTGTTCAACTGCCAATGCCAATTCAATGAACATTATTATGTTTCTTAAATGTACCAGGTGGCAGGAGTAGCAACAGAAATGAGATTTGCTATCTGCTGCATGAACAGTCTAATGGGAAAGGCTGTTGCCCAAATAGAACTTCAGGGGAACAAGAGCTAAAGTGTAGAAACACAGTGGGCTGTGGAAACACAAAGGGGGCCCTGCCTGAGATGTGCAGGTGCATGGCAGGTCCCGGAGGAGTCCTGCCTTACTCTGGCATTTGTCTGTCTCCTGCAGGTTCTTGTCCACATGCTTCTGTCAGTTGACCTGTGTGCCTTGTTTTCCCCTGACTCCATGATACTGCTCCAAGTTCTGCCTGGACTCCACTCTTTGTCCTTCCTCCGGGTTGAGCTTTGTGGGGTGCTTCCTACCTCAGTGATAACAACCCTTCGTGGAGCTTTGGATACGTACTGACATCCTGGTGCTCACCATTTATATACGTTATTTTCCTGATGCGAGCATGATCGCCATCTTATAGACAAACAAACTGAGGTTTACAAGACTTAACTCAAAAGCTCAAGGTCACCTCAACTAGTAAATGGTGGAACGTGGATTTAAGTAAGATCTGCATGACTTCAAAGCCTGGAATTTAAAGCATTAGTCACAACAATGATGACAATAGCAACAGTTGGCATTGATTGAACATGTGCGAGGCACTGCCTCGTATCTTCCTAGTGTTCTTTACTTTGAAGCGTGCCTAAATCGTCAGTGGGTGGCCATGCTATTGGCGTTCTTTAATAAATGAGGAAACTGAGGCTCAGAGAGGTGGCTGACTTGTCCAAGGCCACACAGCTCAGTGGTGGTCTCCAGAGTGGACACTCTTGCTGCTGAGTGACACCGCCTGTGTGCTGAGATCCTCTGTGGGTCTCAACTCTTCTTTGGTTCTGGACACCGACTTCAGCTCCTTTGCTTGAACCTTTCAATTGCTCTCTGGCATTTCAGACCCATCATGACATCTACTGCTCCTGGTGGAAGTGCGCCTTTTGTCCTGTCACTGGATTGGGTGCCTGGAAGGTGAAGGTCAATGTGCAGAAATATAAGAGACCCTGCTCTGAAGCCAGTCACCAGCACGTAGGGGAGAGCGAGAAGACAGCAGCACTGTAGTCTCATGTAATTTGTGCTGCAATGGAGGTCAACATGGGTGCTCAAGTTACCCTGCCAAAAGGAGGCAGTAGGTCTGTGGGTGCAGAGGCCACACCTCCGAAGAGGCTCGCTTGGAAAAGGATCTGGAAACACAGTGGTTCACGAGGGAAAGGTGGGAGGAAAGGCCTTCCATCTAGGGGGGAAATCAGATCTTAATGTAAATTCAAGTTTTTCATCTTCTCACCTGTAGGGTTGTTTGCTGCTCAGAAATCAAAAAGTCTGCAGAATAGGGACCATTATTAAGATTCTTCGACAGGCCTGGCAATTTTCTGAGTCTTTACATGGATCATCTTGTCTAATCTTCACAATAACACTGGGACAGAAAGAAATGCCACTCTTCTCTCCAAGTTCCACATAAAACGCACACGGGGGCTTTGAGAGGAGAAGGTTCCTTTTGCATCTGGTTTGTTTGGGTTCCGAGAAAGAGAGAGAGATTTCTAAAGCTCTGTATACTGCCTGCCAACCTCGGTAGCGTTTGGAGGTTTGTTAAAATGCAGATCCTAGGGCCCAGAATAGATCATGTCTCTTTGGAAAACTCCATTTAGCTTAACTAGTTAAAAAAAATCTGTCTTAAGAATTATGCTCTTTTAAGAACTATAGTAACTGGAAAGATCCGATGCAAATAACCACACTCACTGCTGTTCAGTTGGTTAGGATTCATAATGACTGTATAGGTCTGGGTAGAATTGCCCCTGTGGGTTTCTGAGACTGTAACTAATTCTTCACATGGGACCACAGACCGTGGTTTCGTTCCTGAGGAGCAACCCTGGAGTGATTTCGAACTGCTGGTCTTTTGCTTAGCAGCCCACTGCATCACCACGACTCCAACAGGACTCCTCGAGAGATCAGATAGTGAGTTGATATCAAAGATTAGAGCAGTGAGTTTATTTCAATGAGGAAGGAACAACTCCGACGAGGAGTGGGAGAGTAGCTGCGCAACTTGAACGCTCTAGTCAAAGCCACAGAATTGTCCATATAGAAATTGTTGAATCAGGGTACAACATAAGCAAAATGACAGTCAAGGCCATCCAAAACCGGCTCTGCAGGGGATGCTGGAGCACACCCAATGTTGGGCACCACCTCCACGTGGCAACACGGAGCATGTGAGAAAGCTCGTGGTGGAAGAACTTTTCTTTGTGTGCTCACTGGTTATTTGCTAAAAGAATCAGCCCAGAGAGTTCAAGAGGGGCTGATGTTACCACAAAGGATGAATGTCAGTCTCCTTCAGATCCATCCAGGCAAAAAAGCTTCCAACAAGCTTTTGCGCTTCCTGTAATTTTTAGAAAAAGTTTCTAGGTCTGGCGCCAATACTTTTCGGAACTGAGGTTCCTGTGTGATTGCTTGCCAACAAATGTTATGTAAGGGCGTGTTGAGTGTGTCACTAGAGAGCTGACACCTGGAGTACTCTGTTAATGGCTTCTTTCCTTCAGCTCATTTGTGGGGATTGTATCGAGAGAGATTTACCCACCTTGGTGGGTTCTAGGCGAAAGGGCCCAAAGGGTACATTTCTTCCTCTCCTTTCTCCTATGCGAGACAGAAGACAGCATGGATTTCTTGCATGGAGAACAGTAGTTTTGCTCTCAAGCATAATCATTGTTCTCTTGTCTTAAAAGACATCCAAGTCGGGGATCCTAATTATACAAGTATACAGCAAAGTTGGGCTAAATGCATGAATTCTGAGTTTTCTCTATGTTCATGAAAACCAAGCCCCTGACACCAACCCTAACAACGATGAACCGTCAATGCAATTCAAGTGCTGGGACGTGATAGAGAGGCAGGGGTGGTTAAGCTTCGTCTGTCTCCCCGTTTTCTAAAACACAATGCAGAAACAGGTGCATGCGATGGGCTTTGTGCTGACTTTAAGCACACTTTTCACTACAGTAGTCAAGCTTCCAGGGACAGTTTACAGCAGAACAGGATCTTAACTCCAAACAGGTTTGCGTATTTTCAAAGACTGACCGTGGATTTAATTTACACAGGTTGGAGAGATTTGGAGGAACAGAGAATGAGATGCCAAATGTAAGAAGATGCTTTATTTGTAAGTGCTCACCCATCTGCCTAGTACTGACTATAAAACCACAATGCGATAAACAGGAGCAGATGAAAAAAAATAGGTCTTTGTACTCAAAAATCGTTCTGTCTAGCATGTGATCAAATAAGCATAATCTACTTTGCAGGGTTGCTGTCAGGTTAAAATGTTACACTTACCGTTGTCAGGTTAAAATGCTACTCCCTACTGTGGGGAGCGATGAAACATGTAGGTGGGCCATTGGCTGTCAGAGTCAGAGACACTGAAGAATGACAACCACGTAACATGTTTTGCAGTGGGGAAGTATCTGTTCAATAACCACTGATTTAATGGGTGTTCACCGTGTAAGGGGTCCTGTTGGTGCTGTGGATGAGGCACTGGGTTGGCGATCCTCAAGTCAGCAGGTCAACCCCACCAGCCACCTCATGGGAGAAAATGGGGTCATCTGCTAGGAAATCCACTAGGACTTGACATTGACTTAATGGCAGTGGGAACGGTGTAAGAGAAAGCCCTGGTGGTGTAGTGGTTAAGTGCTCAGTGGCAAACTGAAAGATCAGCAGTTCAAACTCACCAGCTGCGTTGAGGGAAGGGTCTACAACGTGAATAACTGGCTCTGGAGTTTCGCTTTAGGGTCTTCAGAGCCATTGAGGAGTGTGACCTGGCTATTATTTGCTAGTTGCCAGGGGCCCACAGGCTAGCTTTCAGGGAAATGCCCTTGCTCCCTTTGCAGCAGCAACAATGCAGACCTTTTGATGAGCGGGTTCCAGTTCCTTAGCATTTCTCCAATGTCTCCCTAGCCCCTCAGGTCCTCTGATTAATGTCTCTGCACAAGCCCATTTTGACCTTTTGTAATTAGTGCAAATATTTTAAGCTCAGCATATTAATTCCTCTTGCAGCAAAAGCATTTTCTTGGGGAATCATCATAAATCACGAAAAGAAATGAATTGGCCAGTGTGAGAAGAGGCCATTATAGGACAAATAGGGTCTATCTGATTATGGGCTAAAGCGCTAGTTGTCAGGAACAGTTCCTGAGCCCTCAGCTCTCTGACCCAGTCAAAGCGAAGAAGCGTCTTTCTTATTCTGTCACTCCTCAGGGTCTTTGATTCTTTAAAGTACTTTCAGGGGGCTTCATGACAGAGCCAGAAGAATTAGGGTTTCCTGCCAACTTTGTCACCATCCCCCCGATGTCCTTAGACAACTCCCTCATTCCCACTGGGCTTCAGGGCTTTCAGTCACTGTTGGGTAGAACTGCGCTCCGGGGAGTTCTCACCCACGGATCTATCCAAAGTCAATCGCCAGTCATCTTTAAAGACATCCCGGGGTGGACTTGTACCTCCAGACTTTTGTTAAGCAGCTGAGCACATAGCCAGTCGCACCACCCAGGGACTCCTTTGTAAAGTGGGGTGTAAATTCTCCCCCATGGTCTTGCCAGTTCTCAAATCTTCTAGATCAGCGGTTCTCAATCTGTGGGTTGTGACCCCTTTGGGGGTTGAATGACCCTTTCACAGGCGTCGCCCGATTCATAACAGTAGCAAAATGACAGTGATGAAGTAGCCATGACAATCATTTGATGGTTGGGGGGTCACCACAACCTGAGGAACTGTATGAAGGGGTCGCGGCATTAGGAAGGTTGAGAACTGCTGCTCTAGATTTTGGATTCTGCCCCAACCATGACCATGGTTGGACAAGTGGAACTTTGTCCTTCACAGTTCCAGAGAGGGTCCAAAGTACCTGTGCTGTGTCCAAAGTCAAGAGACAGATAAGATGGTTGAAGATGAAGCAGAAGGAAGTCAGGACGAGGACATTGGCGGGCACACAGGCGATAAATGAACTTGTTATGAGTTCAGACATCTGCCAGGAAGCATTAGTGAGAACGGCAATGGCTGTTTGATCACCCGCAGGCCGGAGCAAGCGCAGCATTCTCGAATGTGCTTCGAGCTAGATTTTAGCTAAGGATCCTGTGGTTCTTATTTATTTAGTTATTTACCCTACTTTTTGTATGGATCTTTCCTCTTAACTCTTGAGACCCGTGGCAATAAAATTACACCTGGATCTTTCCTGGCTCCTGGAATTCTTTGAACAGCAAGCGAAGCACCCTGCCTCTAGCCTGTCAGCGGCCAAGACGTATGCCTGTGGGGAAGCTACCGGGGGTCAGATTCAGTCTCGGAATTTAAATTTACATGGGAGTCAGACTGATTCGGTCTCCTGGACCACTGCTGCATCTGGGAGTCTCTCAGCCCAGTGTTTGATTACTTGGTAATTGCTGTTTACTTACCATCTCTTAGGCACAAGCATTTTCTCAGACTCGAGCATGCACGGGAAGGAGGGCTCGCTTCTCTGTTGTCTACTGACTGGGGTGTCGACAACTCAAATAGTTAGAATTTCCCAGAGCAACACCAGCACTCTGGCCCAAAGATAAATCTCTAGCATTCTAAAGGTATCCCCAGCATTTTCAACGCCAAGTTTAGTTATTTCCCAGGGAAGGGTTTGGCTGGCTGTGATTATAGAAATAAATCTGCACTTCATTCTTAGCCCAGTGGCCCATTACAGCTCACTTCAGAGTCTCAGCTCCCAAGAATAACGAGAGTCATTTTATGGGAATGAGCGATTATAAATCACGGACTTTGTCAGTTCCATGTGTTCCCCCCGCGGTCTTTTCTCAGAGTTGTGCCGACAGCGGCCCTGGAGACCCCCTCCTTTGAGACCCCTCACCTGTTCTTTGTTTGCCTTTGACTGAAGCCCCCAGTCAGACCTGGCTGTGTCCCAGGGCCACCTGTTTGTTAGTCTCAAGTAGAGAGATCTTTGGGAAAGGTTCATTTTTTGTAAATGTATTCATAATTCTGGAAGATTTGATGCTTGTTTTCCAACGAAGTTTTGCTCCTCTACTTACTCAAAACAGAACATTGCCTGAGAACACAAACTCCCGGCAATCAAAAGATGAAAGCGAGCCCATCCTGGGTCTGAAGAATTCTAACTAGGGACGGAATGCCTCCAAAGGGCTCCTTCCCAAGGCACCACTGTAAAAAATGTCACCCAGGTGGTAAACAGCGCAGTTTAGGATCTGGGAAATGTCGACGGGGAGTGGCTCATCTGGGAGGAACAATGAGAATGTCACTTTCCAGATCACTGTGACATTGATCGAAATGTATGCATCAGGACAGTCCTATATGTATCGTGTCCATATATATGCACGGAAGCCCTGGTGGTGGCGGGGTTATGCATTGGGCTGCTAGCCTCGAGGTTAACAGGTTAAACTACCAGAGGCACTGCAGGACAAAGACAAGGCTTTCTACTCCTGCAAAGAGTGACAAGAAGGCACCGTTGATTTCCAAACAAGCCTGGCCTCGAAGAGCGATGGCCATCGTGCGCCTTAGAAGCAAGGGTAGTGCCTCTTGGTCTTCCAGACTTTGGATGTGTTGTCAGGGGAGACCAGTTCCTGGAGAAGGACATCAGGGTTGGTTGACAGGCAGCAAAAAAGAGGCAGGCCCTCAACAAGATGGGCACAGTGGCTGCAACCATGGGGTCAAGCGCAGGAGCATTCGTGAGGGTGGTGCAGGACGGGCTGGTGTTTCCTTCTGTTGTGCACGGGCTCGCTATGGGTCGGAACTGACTGGATGGCAACTAACAACAACAACAACAATGAGGTGCAACCTTGGAAGCTCACAGGGAAAGGTCTACGCAGTCCAATAGGGTCACGATGAGTTGAACTGACTCCATGGTAGTGAGCTTTTTGGGTGTGTTTTTCTTTGAGTTTTGGCATGCCCTGTATGGTTTTTAGGGCCCAAGATTAGAAATACTTGGGAACAAATAATGTGAAGTTATCTGTGTTAGCATGAATTAGTAAACATGATATTCCTACTAAACTCTTCATTTGCATCTCTTTAACCTCGCAACATGGGTTTAACAGACAAACAATGAGAAACCTTGAGGAAAGGTTCTGAGTGGTTAAAGAGGAGAACAGGCAAAGTAATGGGGAGAAGTGATACAGATGATGCAGGGGCAGGGTGGAATCCACACCGATCTGGAAGGTACCTTTCAATGTTGACATCGGTGACACCACACGTGTTTGTGTTTTCTCTGTCCTTTTTGCCAGCCATCACCGGGGCAGGTGCTGGAGGGCTATGGCATGGCTAGAAGAAGCTAAAGGCGGGGTTCAGGTACATGAACCTTTAAAAAACTGAGAGTTGGCTGTAAAAACAGCAAGGCAAGGATAGTCATTATTAATACAAGGCAGATGCTAAAGTGATAAACACATAATTAGACTGGTTTAAAAAAAGTTCACAGGCAAATTCATCAGTGTGAAAAACCCTCCCTGCTTTGTCCTCCCCTCCCTGTGTAGACCAGGCACAGAGAGGGAGATTGCTCCTTGGTTTGATTAAAAATACGCACATATATATTCTATACTAGTATACGGATGTTTTAGTAAAATCCAGGAAAAGTTTTACATCTTTCCATCTCAATTTAATCTTTGCATCTCAGAGAGACATGAGTTGAAATTATTATTATTGTTTCAGTTCCTCTACTTTGCTATGGATTTACATTGCAAACAAATTATACTGGATGTTGAAAGACAAAATTAACATTCTTCTGTGGTTACCAGAGGAGGCAAATGTTGGATCACTCATTTTAAAGATTTGACTGGAGCTGAAATGAACACGTATTAATATGGCAAGAATAGGGGATAAGTGTATTATACCATTGGGACGGTATGACAATTCATTTATCACCATTTATGAACTATGGGTGCATACACTGTCACAAATGAAGATGGATGTATTATCTCGTGAGGTCCCCTGACACACAGAAGTAATGTGTGTGGGCATATGTGATTTTAATATATATTAACTTGCAAATAACTCTGTGATGCACACAAGTCATTGCCTATGACAGGAGCGGGGTGCTTATTAGTCAGCACACGACTTAGATTTAAGAGACCCAGCTGGGATCCTATACTGACTGATCAAGGCTCCGCATGTCAACCTGTTACACACACGTTTTATTTTTTGTGGTGTGTGTGGGGGTGGGGGGGTTGGGTGTGTCAGATTTCTATTTAGATATGGAAACTAAGATAAAGCAATAATGTGTTTAAGGTTAGACAGAGGAGCCCTGGTGGCACAGGGATTTAGCTCGGCTGCTAAACTAAAAGGTGGCCAGCTCAATCCTACCTCATGGCTCTGAGGGAAAGAAGACCTGACCACCAGCTTCCACAAGGACGACAGTCTAGACACCCCAAGGGGGTCGTTCTCTTCTGGCACACCAGGTCTCTTTGAGTCGGACTTACCAACGGGGGAAGACAAAGCCCTGGAGCTCCATGAAACACGTGGGTGGTTCTCAAAGCAGCCCTCTTCCTCAGTGACTAGCTCTGTGTCCTTGGGAATGGTAGCTCAGGGTGGGGTTTTGCTCTAAGAGTGAGATGACCTTGACCGAGGGGGATTAGCCGAGAATGGCTTTTTGTTTTCAAAAAGGACTTACTGAGAATGACTAAGCGACACTCAGTAATGATGACAACTGCATAGCACACTGTGTTATGTATTAGTGTTTTAGAATGATTGATTTACCATACAAATGTTTTATAATAAAAAGATTCAGCCGAGACCATATTCCAGATCCATGATTAAGCACTTAATTCATTTAGCTTTAAGTCACATAATTCTTTAAGGAAGCCAATATTATTTTCCCAATGTTACAGATAAAGGTTCCTAGAAGTAAATTCACTTGGTCCAGTTATCAGAGCAGAGGCAGGACTCTGAGAACCAAAGGTGTTCAGATAGCTACCACTGCTTTCTTTCCTAAGAGGCCAATGCGAATACTTAACCTTGTGAGGCTAAGCAGCTAGACTGGGTGATGGGGAGAGATGAACCATTTTCCAGAAGGCGAACTTTTCTTTAATATGATGACGCCTGTACCACTTCAAGGTAGTGGCTGCTCCATTTCAGTTTTATCTTTGCTTAGTTGCTTTCTTGACACAGTCTTGGGGTGCCACAGCTAACAGGACAGACTATACCTCAGCCCTCTGTGTCTGGGGCATCTCTGAGTGTCGGACCCCTACCAGCTCCAGTATTGTCTGTGTGGGAGGCACCTCCCAGCATCTTTGCCAGGCAATCGCATTTCTGAACTAAAAGTGGGCCTTTCCAGTATTGTAAACACCTTTCTCCCCCAGCACAAGCAGGAAGTATCGCAGGGTCATTATTGCTTAGTCACTTAGACCCCATATTGTGTGGATTTCACTTTATCATAGGTGTTCCTTGTGTTTCCACATTAAGTGGATAGTCAGTCCCCTTTAAGAGGCCTGAATGAATGCAGCTAAGACGTCACGTTGATTTGCCCTGGAACTAGGAGCCGAAGGTTATGAGAGAATTGTAACCAGTAGATTAAACCTGTGTTGGGATGGAGGTCAGGCTAGATGGATGAGTGTTCTGGTGGCAGGATATTTCTGACAAGGGACCATTGGCAGAGAAAAGAAGAACGTGGGGGCATCTTGTTGAATGCTTTAGGTTTAGCCCAGGAGTTCGAGTCAGAAAGAGGGGCTCTGACACTGCTGGAACAGGCTTCCGGTGTAATGAAAGGCCACGTCTAGCAACTTGAGCGTGAAGGCTTTCCACACTTAGTGGTGGCGATCAGCGAGACTCCTCCCCGGCCTCTTGGCGGGCTCAGCAGGCAGAAACGGCAGGGCTGTGACTTCCCTCATGTTCCATCAGTGAGGAAAGAGGGTACAATAAACCCAGATTGAGGAAAGGAACAACAGAGCACCGTGGCGCTGTGGAAGCTGGTGCTTAGAAAGCTCTTTTCTTTTCACTCTTTAAAGAGTAGCATTGAGTCTCTGACGTTCGCTGCAAAAAATTTAGAGAACACAGACAAATAAAAAGGAAATTAACAGAAATAATTGAAATCTCATACATTAAAGAGAGAACCGATCTGTCATCCTTTTTGGTATGTGTCTGTTAAAATCTTCCATATACAGTATCTGCATATCAGTACATATGTTACTACTACTTGGTAGTCTTAATTTTACACTACACAGCGTAACAGAAACACATTTCTGAGTCATTACGTGTTTGTTTATATGGCTTTAATGGTAACATCTTATCTTGTTTTATATATCATAAATTATTTACTCAACTTCTCTTATTGTATATCTAAATATTTTTATTTACCCTAAAAAGCACTGGAATGAATTTTCTTCTGCCTATATTTTTGTTCCAATCTATATTGTTTCCTTTGGACTAGATCTAGAAAGTAGAATTGTTCGTTCACAGAGGATAATTCAGAAATGTTTTCCTAACCTGACCTTCAGAAATGTTGAGCCAATTTTTATTACTGCTTCCTAAGAAGTAGTCAATACGCTGTATCATTTACAGCATTTGCCAATTTAATAGCAAAATGGTATTTATTTGTCTTCATTTATGATCATTGATTATCATTGATGTTGTTTTTCAAAATGTTTTAAAATGATTTTAAAAAATGTGTATTGGTCATTTATATTTCTCCTATGAATTGATCCGTGGCTTTTGTCCACTTTTCTATTGGGATGTTTATCTTTTTATTGGTTTATAAGCACTCTTTAGAGATAATTGTTGTCCTGTGATAGATATGCTTTTAATTACTTTAAAAGCTCCTGTTTGATGGCAACATAGGTACAAATGTGCTTGATGCAATGGATGTATAGATTGTTGTAAAAGCTGTGAGAGCCCCCAATAAAATGATTTATTAAAATGAAAAAAACCCAAAACCTAACCAACCAACCAACCAACCAAACAAACAAACAAACAAACAAGAGCTAAAGAAGCAGAGATGGAGGAAGCCATGTGAGGCTCACCAGGCAGATGGCAAGCGGAGCAAGGCTCACCGGGGGGAGAGGAGTTAGATGAGCTGGAGTCAAGCGAGAGAGGAAGCCTCCCCATAAAGCCCACACCCAGAATTTGGACTTGAAGCCAAAAATGTGAGTGGGGTGGGAGGGGAAAAAATGAGCTGAAGCCAGAGGCTTAAGTGGAGAGCAAATGTTTCAAGAATGATGAGGGCAGTGAATGTACAAATGTGCCTTACACAATTGATGTATATATGGATTGTGATAAGAGTTGTATGAGCCCCTAATAAAATGATTAAGAAAAAAGAATAATTAATACCACCCCCATTCTGTTTGTTAAGCTTAAAAAAAAGCTCCTCTTTCTTAAAAATCATCTCGTAACTATTTAACCTGTCATTTTTGTTCATTTTATGGAGAAGACTGGCCAGGCTGTTATAGTCTCCATCCGCTCAGTTCTCTGGGAAGTTGACAAAACCAGAAAGCCTGGCCTGGTAAGGAGATAGGCAGTAACCAGAGTGATGTAAAGCGAGGGTCCTCACAGGTTGCTGCCAGTGGTCAGATGATGTACTCCTCTCAGTTACTAAATTGTTTAAACTTAGGTGAGCACAGTGATCTCTCAACCTATCAAATTCAACCATTTTTGACATTTTCAGGCTAAGGGTTCGTCTCAGAGTTCAGCCTATCTTTAGGACCAACATGCCTTCGTTCAGGGGAAAGGCCCAGCTAAGTATATTAGTTTGGTGGATTCCACTCAGTATAAACGCTTGCCAGAAGGAAGATTACATAAGCAATAAGAAGCTGCTATGGCTTCTCCTAAATATTTGTTTGGAAATTTGGTTTTCATAATAGTCTATGTCAGTGTGTATTACCTGTATCTGTGTATTTCTTTTACCTTTAAAAAATAGTTTTATTGGCATTTAATTCACATATCATATGATTCAATAGTTCAATCACATCAAGAAGAGTTGAACAATCATTACCACTATCAATTTTAGACCATTTTCTTCTTTCTTGTACTTACTAGTCCCCATTTCCTCCAAGCTCCCTTCCCCCCAAGAAACCATTAATATAGCTACTGTCTCTATAGATTTACCTATTCTGTATGTCATCTACAAAAACATACCAAAAAGAACAACAAAATAACATCAGTAACAAAGTAAAGCAAAGAAAAACCCCCATAGAAAAGAAAGCAGAAAATATTAAAAAGTAGAACAAATTAAATTTTGACCTAACTGTGTCTGCAGTAATCCACTTTCCAAGGCACTCTTCACATCAGCCAGACTATTCACATCTTTGAAGGCAAATATTCATGGATTAGGCCTCGGTGAATGCCTATCTTTTGTTTTATTATGGAAATTTCAACCATCAACCAAAGTAGAAAGAATGATCTAACATAATCCTCATGTAAACACCAATTAGCTTTGACAATTGCCAACTGTTTTGCTTTTCTGTTTTATGAACTTCTTCACTATCCATCCCCTCCCCCATGGTGTTTTAAAACCAATCTTTGACACCATTTTATTTCACCTATAAAGATTTTAGAGTGCAATGCTAATGAATAAGAACTTTAAAAAATACAACCATTAAACTGTCCTATTCCTAAATAGCCAATTAAGATAGCCTTTCTAGCCATAATTCCTCACAGGATATATAATAACATTTAGCCTGTATATCTGCGGTTATAATCCCATTTTGGAGACATTTATCTGCTGTAATAATGCCAGGATTAAGGTGGGACAGTAGTGCTTTTTAGGCAATTCCAACTGTGATTTGGTTTTCAGAATAATATATGCACATGTATATTATATGTGTGTAACTTTTACTTTTATTATGGGACTTTTCTATTAATCCTCAGTCAAGAGTGTGAACTAAGTCACCAGCCTTTGTTTCCTTAGGGGTATGGCCTCTTGAAGGCGCCCAGTTACACCTCTATCAAAGTCATCTCTCTGTGTCCAAGAATCATCTCAGAAGCAGGAGCATGGAGCAAAATCTCAGGACCATCCAAAGCAGAGCTCCAAGTGGAGGACATTCAATATCTCTGTCTGAAGGGGCATACCCGGAGGGCAGAGGCACCAGAAGTTGTGGCATGGAGATCATAGGATAGGGCAAAGGCAACAGGCTGAGCATAGATGGCTAAGCGAGGAGACCACGAGACAGAATAGAACGGTGCCAAGACGATAGGACTGCGAGGGAGGCAGAGCAACGTGAGGGATTCCTGGCCTATAGAGGGAGACGCCAAGGCTGAGAGGCTGAGGACCAGAGAGACGGGGACTTGGCTGGTAGCTGAGAAGAAGTGCTGCTGTGGAACAATGATTGTAGCCTTACTATTTACTGATGCTAACTTGTGGTAACCCATTACCTTCACTAATACCCACCATGCCTGTGAGACCCGTGTGGACATTGCAATGGATTATTGAACCCAGCATAGTAGAGTGCTGGGTGAGGAAGAGCTCCTGTCAGAATAGGTCAAGAATACGGAGAGTGGAGGCATGTTTGACCTCTACCCCATGACACCTTCATCCCATACCCCGCTCAAGTCATTTTACTCATGAACACAATCAACACAATGATTTTTATCACCTAATTTTCATAATATTAACATTTTCCTAATTTTCTCCATGTAGGTTTTCTTTATCATATTTGATTTGTTCAACTCAGAATTCAAAAAGATCTACACATTGTGTTTCATTGTTATGTCTCTTAGGACTTCTTTAGTTTAAAGCAGACTTCCTACCCACTTTCTTTCCATTCTATTGCTTTGTTGGGGAAATGACATGGTTTATCTTTAAAATGTCCTACTTAAAAAAAAAAGAGAAAAAAATAATATATGGAATTGGGATGGAGCTTCAAAAGTTTGTGGGAAAATTCCATTATTTCTTCATTTCAATTATTCACGATCTTTTTGAAGCCCCTTTAAATATAGGGAAAGTGCATGGCTACTAACAGTAGGTAGTAGGGGCTCAAATTTTCAAGTAATTTGAGACATGTAAATTAAAATAAAATCCATCATATTCACAAAGTCAACAGGAAACACAGGGAATCTAGGGCGGATGATCCCTTCAGGACCAGTGATGTGAGTGGCGATACTGGGAGGGTGGAGAGTGGGTTGGAAAGGGGGAACTGATTACAAGGATCTACATGTGACCTCCTCCCTGGGGGACCGACAACAGAAAAGTGGGTGAAGGGAGACGTCTGACAGGGCAAGATACGACAATATAATAATTTATAAATTATCAAGGGTTCATGAGGGAAGGGGCAGTGGGGAGGGAGGGGGAAACATGAGGAGCTGATGCCAGGGGCTTAGGTGGAGAGCAAATGTTTTGAGAATGATGAGGGCAATGAATGTACAAATGTGCTTTACACAATTGACGTATGTATGGTTTGTGATAACAGCTGTATGAGCCCCTAACAAAACGATAAAAAAATTATAAAGCAAAAAAAAAAAAAAAAAAAGAATACGAGAACCCTCATCCAATGCTGGTGGAATTCTAATGGAGTCAACCATTTTTGAAAGACATTTAGGGGTACTTATTTAGTGAAATAATAATAATGAAAACTCCCAGATTTTGGACTGTGATATTGTTTAAGCTCTTCTTTTACTCTTTGTCCTTAGGATTTTAGGGCTGATTAGATTCAGGATCAATATTTTTAGACGACTATTTCTTAGGCCATGCATGTCATTTCCCACTGCATTACCGTTTGAAGCAATTTACATCTGCTTGTCCGGTCTGTAGGGATGATACGATTGATTAGTGACTTCAGGATCACCAACATGACCCCTCCACCATTAGATTTTCCACCAACATTTTGTCGTATACTAGTTTTGGTATTCTTTGACAGATGTTGTATAGATCCAATATTCCATAAAGGGTTTCAAAATAGCTATTTAAAGGATCCTATTATTTTTCTTCTGTACGTATTAGCTGAGTTTATGATTAAAGTAGTTATTCTCATCAATTATCTCATGAAGTACAAATAAAAGTCACACAGGAAGCCAAGATGCATGATTCTTTCCCATTACTTGTCAGTTTTTGGAGGAAGAGGTTGGTGGCCTTAGCGATTTCTAATGCTGGCCAATGACTTTTTTTTAAGGTTTCATTATGAACACATAGTTCTTTTAAACTATATTTGACACATTTCTATCATTTAAATACGCTTCTATAATTCTTCTTCTTGGTGCTTGAATTATACCATCTTAGACCACAGGGACCACTTCAAGTTAGTTCTCTATCCTTTTGGCATTGACCCCAAGAGATTTGCTATCCTATACAAGTACAAGTATTTAACATAACAGCCTCACCCCACATAGTCATCACTCCTTAATGCAAGACTTGCACTTACTCTACGTCACAGAATCAGGATTCTCTGGGAGGCAAGTAACACTTCAATTGCCTTAGAATTTTTTCCCCTCAAACTCAAATGTGACAATGAAAAATGACTTCAGGTCCTAAGCAGGCCCTCCTTCAATGTGTACTGCTGAGTTAAATCCTGCTTTGTAGCATCGTAGATTGTAAATGCTAATATAAACAACATATAGACCCAGGGTAATTTAGCTCATTTCCAGGAACATCTCTAAACCCACATGAACTGTCGTAGCGATATCAAGGTGCTGAAACAGACCTTTCAAGCTTAAAAATCTCTTGTGCAATTATTTCTGTCATTTGGTATATTAGCATTCTTCTCACAGTGCTTTGCTTATATAAACTTAACAAGATGAAAGGTTGATGCTGAGAGAAGTCTTTGGACAGATTTGTTACCTTAGCAACCTTGCCCCAGACATCAATGGTCCTGCCCCAGCTACAAAACCCTGCACTGGCTAACAAGATCCCCTGACTGACAGCTGGCTGAAATTTAGGCCCACGGATAACATGACCTGTTATCTGGACAGTAACCTTTGGAGGAATATTATCTTTATCAGATTTCCAGAAGAATCCAAACACTGAGCGCCGTTCCACTAATAACTATATTCATAAGGCCATCATGCTTAAGTGCTCCTGGGAAAGCATTAGTAACAGGAAATTAAGTGTTACAGAATAATTGCTAACCTCGCTGCATAAAATAGAAGCTGGCCGCCCAGTGATTTTGCGTTGGTAGCAGTCATTAGATGCCACTGTCCTATATAATTGAAAAATTGTTTGTATAAGGGAAATATTGTCACTGCCTCATTAGTCCCAACATTTAATTGTATTGGGAAAATATGAATGCCCTTTCGAGGTTCAAATTACACATACGAATTTTTTTGTTTAGGAGCTGGCAAGGGGGAAAAAAGTAATTTTTTTTTTTTTACCAGCGAACATCTCAGTTTGTCACAAGAATATTTCTACAGCTCCCACTTCTAGGAAACCCTCATGAATCAAACCTTATTTGTTCATTCATTTGAGCCACCATCTGCCAGATGCAGTCAAAGGCAATAGGAGAGATACCCAATAAAAGCCAGCGTTTATCTTTAAGAAGTATTAATTATCTCACACTGTTGTCATTAGGTGCTGTGTGATCAACTCTGAATCACAGTTAACATGAAGAGTTTATACAAAAGGATGAAACGTTGCCCGTTCGCACCATCCTCACAATTGTTGATATGTTTGAACCCGCTGCTGTCGTCACAGGATCAACCCCGCTCCCTTTTTTAAGGATCTTGCTCTACTTTACCCAGCATGACGATGTCCCTCTCCAGGAACTGGCTCCTTCAGACAACACATCCAAAGTATATAAGATCATGTGTTACCACCTTTACTTTGATGGAGCAATCTGGCTGTCCTTCTAAGATAAATTTGTTTGTTTGCTTGGTAGTCCATTCAATATTCTTTGCCAATATCATAATTCAAAGACCTTACTTCTTCTTCAATCTTCTTTATTCATTGTCCAGCCTTCTCATGCAGATGAGGTGCCCGAGAATCCCCTGACTTGGATCAGGTGCAACTCAGTTCTCAAAGGGGCATCCTGCTTTCTAACATTGTAAAGAGGTATTGAGCAGCAGATTTCCAAGTGCAATAAGTTTGCTTTCTTGTCTGTTGCTTCTAAGGGTATTAATTCTGGATCCAACTGAAACAAAGTCTTTGGCAACTTCAATGTTTTCTCCATTTCTCGTGATGTGGCTTAAGGGTTCAGGTGTAAGGATTCTTACATGTGTAAATTGTGAAGATGTGTTACACCACTAAGATGCTATGGCATGATCCATACAGAAGGGTTTGGTCTTTGATATTTTATCATAAAAAACAAAAACAAAAAACAAAACCCACCACATAGTCTCTTCTGTTTCCGCAAGCAAAGGTGTGTAGTCTGCGTATCTTGGATTATTCATGAGTTGTCGTCTGCTGTTGGTGGTGCATTTTTCTTCATCAAGTCCAGTTTCCTGGATTATTTGCTCAGTATATAGATGGAATAATATGGTTGAAGGATGCACTCCTGATGCACAGCTTTCCTGAATTCAAACCATACAGGACTCCCTTGTTCTGTTGGAACAGCTAACTCGTGGTTCATAGACAGGTTCCTTGTGAGCACACTGGAATGTTCTGGAATTCCCCTTATTTGCCATGTTATCCATAATTTTTATGATCTGCACAGCCAAATGCCTTTGCATAGTTGATAAGACATGCAAACCTTTTCCTGACTTTGTCTGCCTTTAGCCAAGCTTCCTCAAGACTGGCTAACCTTGCCCCACACCTGCTTCTGCATCTGACTTGAACTCCTGGCAGTTCTCTTTCCACATATTGCTGCACCTGTTTTTGAAATAGTTTCTGCAAACTTTGAGTCAGAGCTGACTCCATGGGAATGGGTTTGATTTTGGTTTGGTAATATTAATAATATTTTTGATAATTTGTGTGCTGGATCAACTTTCTTTGGAATAGGCACACATATGGATCTCTTTTAGTTGAGTGGCCAGGTAGTTTTCTTCCAACTTTCTTGGCATAGATGAACGAGGGCTTCCAGTGTTGTCTCCATTTGTTGCAATAACTCATTTGGTATTCTGTCAATTCCTCGAGCCTCGTTTTTCACCAATGCCTTCCATACAGCTTGGATTTCTCCTTTCAATATCATTGGTTCTGGATCATTTGCTACCTCTTAAAGTGTTTGAAGACCAACTGCTTCTTATGGTATGGAGTGTTTCATTCAACAGACCTCTATTGAGCACTCGGTGTAAACCTGTAAGTAACGCACTGCCATTCCCTTGCTGTACATTGGGATAATCATAACACATGTTTATAGCTGGTACCCATGCTGATCAGTTGGTGTCCATGCTTTGCAATTGGCAAAACCAGAAAAATAGATTGTGGATTCTTTTACACATTCAAACAATTGATTTGCAATTGAGTTTTATTTCTAAGACAGATACCCCCACCCCCTGCTGCAACAAAATCCCATTTTGTGAAAGATCTTCCATTAAAAACAAACAACAACAACAGCAACAAAAACTAGAAGTGTAGAGAAACACTTGTAGCTCTAGTGCAAAATAAGAAAACATTTCTACGCATCTAGAGAAGAAATTCTAGGCATCATTAGCTTGGGTTCTTTATATGATAAGGCTCCTATTTGTTTAGAAGGCAATAGAAATTTTAGATTTTCAGTTCAAATTAGATTAATATAGTTTATATATCTGGACCTTCATTTATATACACACTCCCTCTCCATAAAAAAATAATTCCACTCAATTGTTTAATAGTTTAAAGTCACATTTGTGAGGCCTCAGTATGTGCTACTCTGCTAGGAAGTTGGTTTCTGTGAGAAATCACAGACCTGATCCCAGCAGAATCTGATCAGAAAGATGCATTTATAATATAACAGGAATAGATGGCAATATTAAGATGTAGGGTTTCATTAAAGGGTTGATACAAGAAAAAGTCATGGGAGCACTTTTTTTTTTTTGGTAAAGCAGTCATAGGAAACATTGTGTCTTATGTTGAGCATTGTCTATGGGATAAGGCAAATGTAAAATACTTCTTTAATTTTTATTTTTAATTGGTCTGGAAGAACTAGTGTGAATTACTTAATATGTCCCTGCTAGCTGTTGTCCTACCTTTTGTGCTGTATTGTAAATCCTTCCCTGACTCTTGGATCGTGGTTCCATTTTGGAGGAAGTTCTCTGTCACGTTACTGATGCAGGATTAAGGTGAGATGTATCTTGATTCCCTGCTTTATTGAGGATGTGACTCCAAGGGGGTCCCTTTAGGGGGTGACCCTATTTCCTTGGGGGTCTGATCTGCAAAGTAGTTGTCATCTTTGATACCTGTGTGTTAAAACAAGAACTGACTTCTGGTGCTGGTATTAGGCAAATCACCATATTCCTGCTTAATTGTGTCAGCCCAGCATCAGAGAACTGGCTGAGAACAGATCTGGTCCACCTAACATGCCCAAGAAGGACTTCTGTGTCTTCATAAGGCCACAACACCCAAAAGCAAACTTCCATCCATGTCCTAGATCTGAGCAAAGCACCCTATTTATCACGCCCTTCCTGACTGAGATGTGCAGGGTACTAGTTCTTATCCTGACTCATCCCGAGGAACCAGAGACCCCAGAAGATCCAGTGTGAGTCCTGGCGAGGTCCTACGTTAGGCCAACCAATTAAGAGCTTCACTTTGGGTCATTTTGCATCTTGATAGCTGCACCCAGAGAGACCCTGGGAGACCATGGAAACACATTGA
>NW_022103898.1:29379198-29380980 GCF_000313985.2 Echinops telfairi
GAGTCCCACTCCTGGTGACCCCACCTCTGTCAGAACAGAACTGTGCTTCAGAGAGTGCCGAAGTCCCTCGGAGTCAGCCCAACTCCCAACCTTTCCTCCACTATTGGCACGGAGCAAAAGAAACAGAATTTATTTTGTTCCTGTATTTCAACTTACTTTTAGATTCTAGTCTCCATTCTAGGAGGGCAGTAAGAAACTCAGGACAAGTCAGTATGATGTTATTGCCTCCAAACGTTGAGGAGAGGGAAAGTTTCATAGAACACCCAAGACTTTAAGGGACCTTTGCTATCGAATATCACCAGTGCATGAAGGATCCCCTGAGATATCTAGGGTCCCATGGAGACAGGAATCCATGTCCCTTGTTCCTGTCTGTTTCATTATTTCAGGCTAGCTGCTCTATGACCTAGAACCTTATCTTGGATGCATGAATCATTCTCTTGTTTCTGGGTCATGCTACATCTGGATGTCTCTGGAAGCCACCGAGGACCCTATGCCCTGTATTTCCTCTGCTGTCCTCTCCTCCCTTTACCAGTATCAGCAAGGAAGGCAGTTACTGGGTGATATCTTCCAAAGTCCAATAACCGATTTCAGCAAGGCTTTCTTCTTTCAGAAAGGTTCTTATTTTTAAACATCTTTCTTCAACTGTAGCTTGTTAATTTGGTTTTCATTTTCCAGCAAAATATGTCAGAATACACCATTTACTTGCTGATCAATTTTCAATGATCTTTTCCTTCTTCTACACTAGGAGAAGTTACTTAAAAAATTCTACTAATGCGACCAAATAGTCCATTTAATGAATTCAAGAATAGCACGAGATGCAATTTGAATTATGCTGTGCCCAAGCTCAGACAGGTTACAATTCAAAAACTCTTTATAAGATTTGGAAATATTAACATGAATTTTGAGAGAATTGAAAAAAAATAAAAATGGTTGGCTCCTACTCTTGTGGAGTTTTATTATAATTTTGTTTACTGGATCGGCTTAATCTCATTTGTTTTATTAGATCATTTGTTACTGCTCTATGAGGTTCCAATAAACTTTTTAATAAACATCAAAACTTGAGAGCTCATCACTCCCTGTTTTCGCTCCATAAATATTTGTTAACCCTATCCTGTTATTGCTTTTGAGCAGAGCAAATAACTTAGACATCAGTTTATGATTTATGTTTTTCTTTAAGTAGGCAGGAGAAATAATTTGAAGCAACCAGTAGAATGCAATTCAACACAGTACTGGCTAATCAAATTACCTCTTCTGAAGACAGCAGCTGGCAATATTTACTATGGAAAAATCTGTCTTCAGACTGACTCTTAGAATCGAATTTCTATAAACATAACCCACAGTTATAAAGACTGTCTCTGTCAGGATTACCTCTTGAAGCAGGAAAAGACAATCTTGCAAAAATGCTTAGAATTCTAACTTTTGTTCTCATTAAGTTTTACTTTAATTGTGTGGGTGCAATAGTTTTCTGGTCAACTGTTACAGTTGTCAAATACAACACTGGTCAAGTTAGGCATAATTTTGCATAAAATCAACATACATTCATAAAACCAGCTTAGACTTCTGATGTACAACACCTATGCTTTTTACAATAGTTTCTTGTGAGTTAGAAAAAGGATTTACTTACCATAGTGAATGATGGGGGGAGTGCGGAATGGAGATCCAAAGCCCATTAGTAGGCCACTGGAGATCCCCTTGCAGAGGGGTTTCGGGGAGGAGATGAGCCAGTCAGGGTGCGATGTAGCAATGATGAGAAGTACAACTTTCCTCTAGTTCCTAAATGTT
>NW_022103898.1:29381334-29383136 GCF_000313985.2 Echinops telfairi
GGGGTTTGAGTGGAGAGAAAATGTTTTGAGAAACGATGTACAAATGCGCTTTACACAATTGATGTGTGTATGGATTGGGATGACAGTTGTATGAGCCCCTAATAAAATGTTAAAAAAAAAAGAAAAAAAGAAAAAAGGATTTAGAACTCGTGAACAAATACAAAGGAAAATTTATCTTTGATACCTCTTTCTTTCCTATTGTCTTCCATCCAAATCATCATTGTGTCCTATCAATTTTATTTGATAAGGACAGTGCTTCTCCATGCATTGCCGCACTTGAGCCTACCATCAGTTGTTACCTGGGTAATAGCAATTACGCTTCCCAGGTAGTCACCCTGTTGGAGGGTTGTTCTCTTTCAAAGCCTGTATAATCTGTTTCTGGACTGATGAATCTAGAACCCAAATCTGCCCATTTATTCCTCTGTTTAGAATCTTTGAAGGAGCTGCTGTCAAGTTGACAATGGCTCCTGGTGACCCCATTCGTGGGAGAATAGGGTTTTCCATAACTTATTTTTCAAAAGTAGATTTTTCTGAGATGCTTCTGGGTGGAAGCATCTTTGTTAGCAGGTGAGTGTTTCGCATCAAATATGTGTTGAAGTCCTTTCCCTGTCAACATGTTCCTGTGTGGAAATCGGATTTTCTCTCATTGTGCCATGAAGTCAACCCAGACTAGAGCTCCTCCCAAATCTAATTGCTGCTGAGTGATGTATTAGACAAAGCCTGGGATGGACCCAGGGACACACACAGGGAGAAGGCAGACACCCAGGAGTGCCAAGGAATGTCAAGGAACTCAGGGGCAACTGACAAGAAAACACTTTCCCCGGATCCAGGTTCGATCTTCCCAAGCTATGAGACAATACACCCCTGTCCTTGAAAGTCACGTGCTTGTGTATTTCTATTATGACAGAAGTAGGTAACTAAGCCACCACCCCTCTGTCAGTGAATCATCTTGTAGTGACTTGTGTGTTCTTGTAAGGCTGGAATCGATGCTATCAGTAATTCAGATGCCAGCACATTTACTCACAATATACAGGTGTCAGCAAAGCCGACAGTCACTGACCAACTAGGAAGAAAGGCTTGGTGGTCCACTTCTGAAAATGAGCCAATGGAAATTTAATGGATCACCAGAGATACCATCTGTTATGATGCTGGAGGACGAGTCCCCTTGGTGGGAAGGCACCACACAACAGCTGCAACCATGGACTCAAACATGCCAATGACACACAAAGATGGGGCAAGATAGGACAATGCTTCAGGCTGTTATTACACGGGAGGCTGCGGTGAGTTGGAGGCCACGTGACAGTGATCGGCAGCAGTGCTAACAGTAATTAAGAGTAAGGGTTCATGGAATTTTCTCATTTGCTTCTCCTGGAAATTGATGCCCCATTGGGAAGAGGGACAGCAGCCATGGAAGTCTTGAGGAAGTAAAGCTAATGTGAGACAGCCAGGAGGATGCAGCGTGTGGACACCTTGTCAGGAGGAAGAGAAAGGAACGAGGAAGCATGGAATATAAGCGTGGCATGTGTGATGGCACTGGTACATCGCAACTACTGGTCAAATTGGCCCTGGGCTAGCTTTTCCAGAGCAATTTAGAAAGGATGACTAATTTCACATCTGTGACTCAACCATGGAACATCAAGAAAGAGCGGTCGAGTGCCTGACCCCTGGCCCTTCCTAGAGGCAGGCCTCACGAGGAGAAAGCAAAGAAGAAGAGAAACAAGAGGGAGACCCAAGAGCAGATGCAAGTTATTTAAAAGTAATATAAGTGTTGCACAGGAGGGGAGTGGAAATTCAGTCACTTA
>NW_022103898.1:29383843-29416200 GCF_000313985.2 Echinops telfairi
GGTGACGAGGTAGTTAGGGCTAGAGTTACTGAAGGAGGAAAGAATGAGGCCATGCCTGCGGGAAGACAGGCAGGTAGGGGATAAACGAGGCCAGGAAGAGCATGGAAAGAAGGTGAGCGAGCAGCCAGACCCGGAACGCGAGCCTGCCTCTGGAAGAGAGACGGAACGACGATTCGTCAACATTTCTAATACTGATTGCTGGTGGAAGCTTCTGCCCAAGCAGTGGACTGTGCCTCCGCTTACTGATAGAAGGACTAGAGATCTTGTTTTGGAGATCTTGAAGTTCAGCCTTGCTTCATCTAAAGCCACAGGAGCAAGCTGCCAAGTGGAATTCTGAAGTTCACTGACCAGCGGATTGGTTTCCAGATAGAGGCAGAGTTGATTGGTCAAGTTTTTCCTCCTAACAGGAAACACTCTCCCTCGTGCCTGCCTAGTAAATTCGACGCAGTCTTTTGAATGCGGACCCAAGACTCTGGTGAAAGGCACCTGCTTTCTCTCCATTTATGTCCTGCCAGCCACCTTTCAGTGTAGGAGGTGCCTGTGTCAATGTCACTCCTTTTAATCTTCAAAGATATACTGTGGAGATCCAAAAGCATCAGGCCTGGACCAGTCATTTTCTTTTCAAATGATTTTTGTTCTTCTTTGCCTCTGTCTGCCACTGCTGGTGCAATGTGGCGGTGCACTTTCCGTTTCTTTGCTGTTAGGTCGGGTCACAGCGTCGAAGTGTAAAAATGGAGACCAAGATGATAATAAAAGCTCCCACAGAAATAAAACAATTGGGGGAGACATGAAAAGGAATCGAAAATAAAAGGAAACAAAAGCACATGGCGTAAAGGGTGAGGAAGTTGAAAGGATTACAGAATTAAGAAAAATGTGTTAATGTGATCTTAAAAAAATAGAAATGTTTTCAACACAAAGCCATAGGAAAGTGGATTAAAAAGGAAAAGATGTGAAAAGGGGTATCTTTTATGAAAATTTCATGTCTAAGAGAAAACTCTAAAAGCAAAAGCAGATACATTTTCATATAATGATGTAAAAAATTTTTTACTAAGCATAAGACATCATAAAATATTTAAACAGTAGAGAAGGACAAAGTACATTTCCTCTTTCTCTGAAAGTGTGAATTTGGAACCGGTCACTAACTTTAAACTAAACTTTAGGAGATAATAGAATATGATTGAAGATCAACCAGTTAGAGACAAAGTGAATGAAATGTTTATTCCGTAAAATAGGCTATCCATAAAATAAGCTATTCCATAAAATAAACTATCAATATTGCCAGTCAAGGAAGGGGTAATCCTTCTTAGGGTCTTACCAGGATGTCCTTGATGGAGATCACTGTACTGAGGATCACATGATCATGAGCCATGCCCTGACTGCCTTGTGGAAGCCCCTGTATCGATATTGTAAACTCTTCTGTCTTACGTAATGCACATATCCCAATCATGGCCCCTATTCCACTCTAGGGTCCTATCAGTAACCATGTTACATTGATCTGAACTCACCCATGTTAATATGATACCCTTCCTGGACTGCCAATATCCTTTTTAAGCCTAAATATCTCAGAAAACCCTAGGGCATAACCTCATGCTAAGGGTATTCTTCCTCCAGCTGATAAGTCTTTGTAGTTGTCTTATCCTTGTCCTATGTAAGACTTAGAATAAATATTCCCTTTAGATATATAAAAAATCAATCTTGAATGTGATGTTATAAAAGTTATGCGGGCTAGAGAAGGTAACTAGAATCCAGAACCAGTTGTGGTAACCTAGGTAGGTTATTGATCAATACATTAGAGGTAATAACATCTTCTCTATCTCAAATGCGCTCTTCTTGTTTTGGTAGGTGTCCTACACACAACAGAATGAAACGCTCCTTCGTCCTGTCCCATTCTCACCATCGTTGTTCTGTTTGAGCCTATCACTGCTGCTGCTGTGCCACTCCATTGTGTCAAAGGTCTTCTTCTTTTTGGCTACCTTTTGATGTCCTTTTCTAGGGACGAGTCTCTCCAGATAACACGATCAAAGTGTGAGAGACGAAGTCTAGCTATCTTTGTTTCTAAAGAGCATCTGGGTACACTTCTTCTAAGACAGATCTGGTTTTTTTGACCGTGTATGAAACTTTCCATATTCTTCCCTAGCACAATACTTCAAGTGCATCTATTCTCCTTCAGGCTTCCTTGTTCAAGGTCTGACTTTCCCATGTATATTTTGTTGTTGTTATGGTTGTTAAGTTGTTGAGTTGGTTCTGACTCATAGCACAACAGAATGAAACACTGCCCAGTCCTGCAACATCCTCCCAATTGTTCCTATGCCTGAACCCACTGTCGCAGCCACTGTGTCCATCCATTTGTTGAGGGCCTTCCTCTTGGTCTGCCCCTTCAACTTGCCAAGTGTCATGTCCTTCTCAATACTTGTCTCTCCTGACCATGTGTCCCAAGTACATACGACACAGTCTTGCTGTCCTTGCCTCTAAGGAGCATCCAGGCCCCCTTCTTCTGAAACAGATCAGTTTGTCTTTCTAGCAGACCATGGTACTGCTCCAGCCCTCAGATTCAAACGCACCGATTCTTCTTCTGTCTCCTTTATTCAATGTCCAACGTTCACAGGCAGATAAGGACATTGAAAATAGCCTGGTTTGTGTCAGGTGCACCTAAGTCCTCACTGTAATATCCTGGCTTTTCAATACTCTAAAGAGGCTTCGTGTGGTATTTCACCTATTGCAATTAATCTTTTGATCTCTTACCTGCTGCTTCCACGAGCATTCATTGTGGATCCAAGCAAGACAGAAGCCATGAAAATTCAGCCTTTTCTCCATTTATCATGATGGTATCTATTGATCCAGTCATGAGGATTTTGGTCTTCTTTACATTCAGTCATCATAATCCATACTGAAGGCTACAATCCTTGTTCTTCATCAGCAAGTGCTTCAAATCCGCACTTCCAACAAGCAAGGTGGGGTCACCTGCATACTACCTGCATGTTAATGTCTTCCTTCAATCCTGGCGCCTCACCCTTCTGCATATAATCCAGCTTCTCCGATGCTTTGCTCAATTTACACATAGAAACATATAGTGAGTGTTTATAACCCTGACACATACTTTTTCTAACGTGAAACCATGCAATAGTCTCTTGTTCTTTCAGTACGATGGCTGTTTGATCTGGGTACAAGTTCTCCACGAGCACAATTAAATTCTGGAATTCCAATTCTTTTCATGGTTATCCATAATTTATTATGATCCATATGGTCGAATGCCTTTGTGTAGTCAATAAAACACAAGTAAACATCTTTCTGATATTCTCTGTTTTGAGCTCAGGTTCAACTTACGTCAGCAATGATATTATTTGTTCCATGCCCTCTTATGAATCCATCCTGAACCTCTGGCAGTTTCCTGTCAATGTACGACTGCAGCTGTTGTTGGATGGCCTTCAGAGAGATTTTGCTTGCGTGCCTGTGATGACAATGATTTTGTTCTATAGTATGGGTACATTCCAAATATGGATATTGATCTCTTCCAGTCAGTTGTCAACGTAACTGTCTTCCTAATATGCTGATAGAGATTAGAGAGGGCTTCCAGTGCTTCGTCAGCTTGTTGAGACATTTCAGTTGGTATTCCATCAATCCCTGAAGCCTTGTTTTTGACTAATGTTTTCAATGCAGCTTGAATTTCTTCCTTCAGAACCATTGGTTCTTGTTTATACGCTACCTCCTGAAATGGTGGACTGGGAACTAGTTCAGTTTGGTTTAGTGTCTCTGTATTCTTTCCATCTTCTCTTGTTACTTCCTGCATCAGTCAATATTTCACCCTTGTCACCTTTTAAGATTGCAATTTGAGGCTCGAATTGTTTCTTGAATTCTTTCTGTTTAAGATACACTGAGTGTGTGCTTCCTTTTGCTTTTCTAATTCTAGGTCTTTGCACACTTCATTATAATATTTGGCTTTGTCTTCTTGAGATACTCTTTGAAAGTTTTTGTTCAGTGCTTTGGCTTCATCCCCTTTCCCATTTGTTTTAGCAAGTATCAGAGTTTCTCCTGACATGCACTTTGATCTTTTATTCTCTGCTGTCTTTTGAATTACCATTGCTTTCTTTATGAAGGATGCTCTCAATGTCCTCTGACAGCTCATTAGGTCTGCTGTCATTAGTGTTCAATGCATCAAATCTGTTCTTGAGATGTTCTGGAAATTAGCTGAGATAGACTCAATGTAATATTTAGACTCTTGTGGACTTTTTTTTTTCATTTTCTTCAGCTTTACATTGAACTTATATATGAGCAATTTGTGGCCTGTCCCACAATCAGTCCCCCAGCCTGGTTTTATCTCTTGATATTGTAGGTCTTCAGCATCTCCTCACACTTATGCAGTCAATTTGATTTCTGTGTTTTCCATCTGGGGAAATTCATGTGTATAGTTGCTTTTTGTGTTGTTGAAAAAGGTGTTTGCAATAAACAAGTTGTTGGTCTTGCAAAATTCTATCATGTGATCTCTACCTTCATTTCTATTACAAAGAGCATATTTTCCAACTACTGTTCCTTCATCTTTGTTTCCAACTCTTGCTTGCTAATGAACAATACTAATCAGTGCATCTTTGATGAATTTCTGACTGAAGTGCTTGGTAGAATTCTTTCATCACTGGACTTTGTGGTTGATGCATAATTTTGAATAATAGTTGTTTGTATTTCCTTGAATGCAGATAGATATAATCCTATCACAGACAGCATTAAACTTCATGATTTATTTTGCAATGTCTTTTTTGACAATGAATGTCACACCATTCTTCTTGATTGTGTTATTCCCTGTATATTAAGTCATATGATTTTCTGAAAAAGAGGAGCTGATACCAAGAGCTCAAGTAGAAAGAAAATGTTTTGGAAATATTGATGGCAACACATGTACAAGTGTGCTTAATACACTTGAAGGATGGATTGTCATAAGACTTTTCAGAGCCCCCCCCAATAAAATGATTAACAAAAAACCCAAAAAACAAAAACAAAATGGCTAATACCAGTCTATTTCAGCTCACTAATGCCTAACATATCAATTTTAATGTGTTTCATTTCACTTATTTTCAATGCCACTTAAACATTTTTTTTTGGATTTTATTTTATTGGGGGCTCTTACAGTTCTTATCACAATCCATACATCCATCCATTGTGTCAAACACATTTGTACATGTTTTTATCATCTTTTCTAAAACATTTTCTTTCTACTTGAGCCCTTGGTATCAACTCCTCATTCCCCCTCCTCTTCTTTTCTTTTCCTCCCTCCCCCACCCTCCCAGAGTTTCATTTCATTGTTGACAACTCCCAGTTTTCCTGAATTCATACTGTGGCCATTCCAAGTTCCAATCATCAGAGGATGTCTGCAGCTGTTTCTCTTTACCTTGAGTCGTGCCCCATTAGCAAATGCAGATCCTGAAGGCTCCACTCCCACAGGCTTTACCTGACTCCTGTCACCATGGTCGAGTCCCCTCCAAGAAAGCAGCCACTCCTTTTCGAGTGCCCTGGGACCCGAGAAGCCCATCCTCTTGCAGTCTCTCTGACAATGTTCTGCTGCCATTCATTAGACCTTCAGGATCTGGCAAGGTTTGGAAGCTCTGCATAATGTGTGCAGTGGCTTCTCCCTCCCGAGTGGGGCGCCGAGTCCTTCTTCATTGTCCGCAGTCTGGAAGGTCTGCTGGAACCTGTTCCCTTTGGGTGACCCAGCTTGCATCTGAAATACCAGAGACATGGCTTCCAGCATCACAGCAACACACAAGCCACCCCTTTATGACAAACTGATAGACAAGTGGTGGAGCCACACTAAATGTATGAAATGATATGACTATGATCAACTATAAAAAGCTAGAAGTAAAAAAGCTAGAGCCATGTTATAATATAATTCCATAATAATTCTAATTTGAGGATATTGTATCATAGAATTTATGTTCAGGGAATTTAAATTTTATTTCATTATAATATTAGAATTATGTGGAACGTTAAAACTTAATAATCTATGTTTTTTTAATATATATATTGATGAATTAGGGGAACATGAACATGGTTCCAAAATCCATTTACAAAAAATGATCTGTGAAAAACTAATTGATTAATTGTACCACTTGATTGGTTGGTTCATTCATTTAACCTATCTTCATTTATTGAGCCCCTGTTATAGAGATTTTATTACCAAGAGACCAGCTGATAATACCAGTTTCTTGTGTTTTATTCTAGAGATTATATGTGGTCACTCCCACACAAATGCACATACATTTTTTGATATGTTTTATACATAGTATATTTAGCCCGAGTCACATCAGTGGACAGGTGGTAACTGGTGAATACTTGCACTCCTGTTGACACTGGTGCCCTCAGGCCTCCTGTAACACTGTGGTGCTCAAGGCGAGTAGAAAAGTAAGCCCCAGAAAAAGTGTCTAAAAATTTTAAAGTCAGATATTAAATTCGAAATCTACCAACTAAAATGTGCCCTATTTTATTTTCATATATATGTTTCTGAACACAAAATTGAAAAACATGCACAAAGTTAGGTTTTTTTATGTGACTGAAAGTTGGCAAAATGTGGGAAACTGAATCGAATTATTATTGCACGTGTGTGGGTATTCTGGTGATGGACTGATGACATTTGGTTCAATAATAAAACAGGAACATATAATCCATATGCGCTTAGTAAAACTGATAATTATATTATAATTAAGATTTTTATTTGATCTATTAGTCACGATTTTTGAATTAAAAATATAATCGTATTCAAAGTACACAAAATCTGGATACATTTCCATCAAAATTAAAATTAACTTGTATATACAACATGGAACATTAAAATGAGTTTTCATGTTTCCAAAAAATCTATCAAAAAAATAATCATCCAGGAAAATGTAAAAGAGAGATCCTAATAACTTAATATAAAAACTTAAATAAAATTTAAATATAGCTAAATTCATTACTTTTTTAATGAAACTTAATTGAATGTGATAGTATTTTTTTCCATCATGATAATGCACTTGCTCCTTCTTCAAGGGCGGCAAGAACTGTCCTATAAAAGTTTTGTTGGGGAACTTACCCAACGACCCTGCGGCCTTGATCTTTCTGCTTCAGACCTCATTGTCTCTGTAAACTCAAAGAACATTCAAAAGGAATATGGTTTGTGTCTCTCATGGATGCATAACCTGGTTTTAACATGGTGCAAAATGAAGAGCTCAGAATTCATCAAGTTAGAGAAATGAAAATATTGGCTTCAGAAATGTAAAGCTCAAGATAGATGACATGTTGAGAAACATTTCCTTCACATTTTGGTATTTTTATTTATAAACGTTTCTATGATTTTTTTGTAGTGGTACTTTATAAAATTTCCCTCCTATTTATAGTCTCTGCAAAATCAATTTCTTATTTATCTAATTGTTACCTAAGAGTGTATGGTAATTTTAATTTTGATAGTGTGCTGGGCTGAGTTTTCTAGAGAAACAAAATCAGTGATACACATATATATAAAACAGAATTTCATATCAAGAAATAATTTTATATCAAGAAAGTGGCTTAGTCCAGTCCAACTCAAGTCCCTGGCTCCACTGTAGCTGGAGGCCCTCTGTCTCATGCGAGAAAGTGAAGAGGAACTTAATTGTATCCCTAATCTAATAACAATTAGATTGTTATTAGACAATTTTACGACATGACCCTATTCAAGTATATGGGTGCTATAGCAAAGTGCAATGAAGAAATCAGATGGTTCCTGGCTGTCAGAAAAATAGCATCTGCTGTCTCAAGGCTGTGAAAGTCCCAAGTCCATTTTCAGAGTCCTCACATGGATTCAGCCCCTGATAAAACCTCTCTGACCATAGGCCTGGGATATGAATCATCTGGATATCAGAAAGCGAGCAGTGTCAAGTATGGCAGAGGTAGCTATTTTAAAATGTAAAAGTTGCTCCCTTTAAAGTTGCTGCCATTTTAATATTTACAGCTTTCTTTCTGATTGAGATTATTCTGTTTCATTTTGTCATTGTTGTTGGGTTTGTTTGTATGATTTTCTGTATATGAAATCCAGGGTAGGTAAATATATAGAGACAGTCACTGGATCATTAACGACCTAAGGGCATAGCAGTTTGGGGAGAACTGGGGAGCTAATAACAATAAACCAAAACCAAGGCTCCAAAATTTGATGCAATATCCATTGAAATATTTCAGAAAGCCAAAGAAGTACTAGAAGCCCTCATTTGTCTATTCCAGGAGATTTGGAAGACAGCTGCTTGGCCAACTGACTGGAGGAGATCGATATTTGTGCCCATTCCAAAGAAAGGTGACCCAACAGAATGCTCAAACTATAGAACCATATCATTGATATAGCACACCAATAAAACTGTGCTGAGGATAATCCGACAATGAATGCACAGTACATTGACAGGGAACTTCCAGAGCTTCAGGCTGGATTCAGAAGAGGACGTGGAACAAGGGATATCATTGCTGACGTCAGATGGATCTTGGCTCAGAGCAGAGAATACCAGAAAGATGTTTACTTGAGTTTCATTGACTATACAAAGGCATTCCATTGTGTGGACCATAAAAACTGTATATAACCTTGAGAAGAATGGACATTCCAGAACACTTAATTGTGCTCATGTGGAACTTGTACATGGATCAAGAGGCAGCTGTGTGAATAGAACAAGGGAATACTGCATAGTTTAAAATCAGGAAAAGGGTGCGTATCATTTCATGACACATATTCAATGAATGTGCTGAGCAAAACATCAGATAAACTGTCTTATATGAAGAAGAGTGTGGCATCAGGATTGAAGGAAGGTTTATTAACAACCTATAATATGCAGATGACACAACCTTGTTTGCTAAAAGTGAGGAGCACTTGAAGCACTTACTGATGAAGATCAAGGATTGTAGCCTTCAGTGTGGATTACAACTCAATGTAAGGAAGACCCAAACCCTCACAACTGGACCAATAGTTAATGTCATGATAAATGGGGAGAAGATTGAAGGGTTTTGTCTTGCTTGGATCCACACTGAATGCTCATGGAAGCAGCAATCGAGATCAAAAGACGTATTGCATTAGTCAAATCTGCTGCACAAGACTTCTTCAGAAGATTGAAGAGCGCTCTCCTTCCCGCTGCTTGTCTTCTGCTTGTCTGCGCTTCTTGCTCTTGTACACACTCTCTCTCTCCCTCTCCCTGCCCCCCTCCCCACCACACGTTGCTACGTGTATGTGTGTGTGTGTGTGGTACAGTCCTGTGTTCAGTTTACTGTAAAGCCTGAGACTTCTGTCCTTCATAAAAACTCACTTCATAAAAAATCACACACACACACAGCTTAAAATCTTATCATAGTGAATGAGGCGGGGAGTACTGAGTGGAGACCCAAAGCTCATTTGTAGGCCACTGGAGATCCCCTTGCAGAGGGGTCTCGGGGAGGAGACGAGTCAGTCAGGGTGCGATGTAGCAACGATGAAACATACAACTTTCCTCTAGTTCCTAAATGCTTCCTCCTCCTGGACTATCATTATCCCAATTCTACCTTACAAATATGGCTAGACCAGAGGATGTACACTGGTACAGATAGGAACTGGAAACACAGGGAATCCAGGGCGGATGATCCCTTCAGGACCAGTGGTGTGAGTGGCGATACTGGGAGGGTAGAGGGAGAGTGGGTAGGAAAGAGGGAACCGATTACAAGGAACTATATGTGACCTTCTCCCTGGGGGACGGACAACAGAAAAGTAGGTGAAGGGAGACGTCAAACAGGGCAAGGTACGACAAAATAATAATTTATAAATTATCAAGGGTTCATGAGTGAGGGGGGAGCAGGGAGGAAGGGCAAAAAAATGAGGAGCTGGTGCCAGGGGTTTAGGTGGAGAGCAAATGTTTTGATAATGATGAGGGCAATGAATATACAAATGT
The DNA here is from genome assembly GCF_000313985.2 of Echinops telfairi. Classification (NCBI taxonomy): domain Eukaryota; kingdom Metazoa; phylum Chordata; class Mammalia; order Afrosoricida; family Tenrecidae; genus Echinops; species Echinops telfairi. The sequence continues at coordinate 29,393,734 of NW_022103898.1, forward strand.
GCTTTACATACTTGATGTATGTATGGATTGTGATAAGAGTTGTATGAGCCCCTAATAAAACAATAAAAAAAAGAATATTGAAGAGCAAGGATATTACTTTGAGCATAAGGTATGTCTGACCCAAGCCATGGTATTCTCCATTGAATCATACGCACATATGGACATTGAATAAGGAAGACTGTAGAAGTGATTCATTTGCATTGTGGTACTGGAGAAGAATAAGGGACTACCAGATGGGACAAACTGATCAGTAGTGGAAGAAGTATGGCTGGAGTGCTCCTTATAGGCAAGGAGATCAAGACTTAGTCTTACATGCTCAGGACACATTGTCAGCAGAGACCAGTCCCTGGACAAGGACATCATGTTTTGTAAAGTGGAAGGGTGGTGAAGGAGAGGAAGGCCCTTGAGAGCTGGATTGTCACAGTAGCTGCAACAAGGGGCTCATGCATAGGAACAACTGTGGGGATGGTGCATGGCCGTGCAGAATTTTGTTCTGTTGTACACAGGATTGCTATGGGTGCGGTCTGACTCAATGACGCCCAAGGACAACAACAATGAGTATGAGAAAGAAGAACATGTTATAAAATTTATTGTGGTGATAATTGCACAACTCTTCTTAGTATGATTGAACTGTTGAATTGTAAGATATCTGAATGACATGCCAATGAAATTATCTTTAAAAAAAAATAGAAGGTAAAACCAGAAGCTGGAAGACACAGGCTGGTGGGTGCCGAGTTGTGTGGATACAATATCCACAGGAACATGGCAGGGCACTGACAGCTCCGGGGGTTATGGAGTCACATAGGCTGTTGGCCCTAGACATGAGACGGGACCCCGTCAAGCAAGGAGTTGAAGGGCAAGAGCATGAACCGTTCTCCATAGTATCTTATGTGAAAAAGTCGCACCCCCAAGGAGAAATCATTAGGCTGTGACCTGACTGATAGGTTGAACTCCACGCCTACCCTCACACAAGTGGACACAAAATCTAACTATCACAGATATTACCTAATTGTTCTTATTGGAAATGTATTTTTGAAACATAGTGTCCCTACATTCTTATCAGCATAGTGTTTTATCAAACATTATTGACTTTTGCTAATCTTTAAGCTGAAAAACTAATACATAGTTGTTTGAATTTGCATTTTTCATGTTATGCATGGGCTGAACAGTTTTACTATGTTTAAATTGTCATTTATATTTTTGCTCTCATAAATTGTTCATGTCATTTTCCCATTTTCTCATTGGATTATTAAACTTTTGTAAAAATTAATCTTTCTTATTGATCCATAGATACTTTTTATATATTAGAAAAATTATCTCTCTATATTCTTATGATTTGCACCACTTTTTCCCTAGGTGTTTTTTTTTCATCATTTTTCCCCCCTTCCTGTCCCATAGAGAGATCTTTAAATTTCTCATGTAGTCAAATTTATTCATTATGCATTTTTTACTTATGGGATTTTTATGATATTTGAAAAAGCTTCCCTACTTGGAGATAATATAAGATGAAAAATTAAAATACCTTCCCACTTTTCTTTTAATTCATCTAAGATTTTCTCTTTCATGTTTTTTTCTTTCATCTTTTTTGGATGTGGCAATTGAGTGGTAGGTGCCAATATAATATGGCAAATATAATTTTTCTCTGAAGACTATACTGCTGTACCTACAAGGTTCTATTAATTACTCCTATCTTTTCCCACTGATTTGAAGTATAATCATTAGTATATCTACATTTCAACATAAATTTGGGTCTTTTCCAGAGCTCTCTGTTTTATTTTATACCTCTCCATATTCATATTGCCACTTCTATCTGATTTAACTATTGCATATTTGCTTTATATTTTAATATTTGGTGAGGCTAATATCAGATCATATTTCTTTGTTTACCCTAAACCTTGTGCTAGTTCTGCTTCATTGTTCCTTTTATCATCATTTTACTTAAAAAACATCCCATCGATATATTTTAGGCTTAGTGTAATATTTTTTATTAACTTGTTCAGTATTAACATGATTATGGTTGAAAAACCTCTTTTAAGAACATTATATGCATTTCTGTTACTTATGTCAGTTATATGCATATGAATTTTAGCATTTTACTATTAAACTAAATTGCACATTACTTTCTATAGCTCCTATAGCTACCTTTCTTAAGTTTGCTCCTATGTATTTTATAATTGTTGTTGATGTTATAAAGAAGGGACTTTCCTTCTCTTCTTACGATTGATTTTTGTATATTAACATTTGAACACTATTGAATTAGCTGTATATTAGGGATAGTCCTTTAAATGATATTCTTGGGTTTCTAGGTACTCATTTTGGGAGAAACTCATGATAATTTTGCTTTAACATTTATAATGATTACATCTCTTCTTTTATTTAACTAATTGCATTAGCTAGTTAGTTGTTGTCCCTCACTGCCATAACGTTGATGCTGACTCATAGCGACCCTATAGGACTGGATAGAACTGCCCCTGTAGGTTTCCAAGATTGTAACTCTTTACGGGAATGAAAGCCTCCTCTTCCTCCCTTGGAGAGGCTGGTGGTTTCAAACTGCTCACCTTGTGGCTAACAGTCCAACACGTAACCACTGCATTACCAGGGCTCCTTAGTTACATGCCCAAGGGCAACATAAATGATCAGTGGCACAAGTGAGAAAATGGAAGTTGTTCTAGATTTGAATGAGAATCTTCTAGTATTTTACCATTAAGTATGATGTTAGTTTTCAGATTGACTTACATTACCATATTAATTAAATATCTAATAATATTTCATCAAGGTTTTCCTTTTAAAATTAGTAATGATACATTTTATCAATTGATTTTTAAATCATCTATGTACTTTTTAAAACCAATAAATGAAGATAACTTTAGTAATGATGTTAGGCGTTGAGTCAGCTCCAATTCATAGTCAACCCTAAGCACAATAGAACAAGATGTTGCTCAGACTGCGCCGGTCTCCCGATTGTTGTGATGTGTGAGTCCATTGCTACAGTCAGTCTACCAACCTGTCTCATTGACTATCTCCTTTTTCATTGAATTATACTTTCTTAAAATGAGACCCACACTTGTACCCATTAAAAAAAAAAGAGGTGAATTAATACAATGTGGAAACTATTGAACTAGAGCAGTCATATTGGATGCAAGTAAAATTTTGCTGAAGACAATTAAGAAACAATTGCAATAAATCAACAAGGCACTGTCAGAAATTCAAACCAGATTCATAAGAGGAGTTGGCATGAGGAATACCATTTCAGACATCAGATGGATCTTGGCTGAAAGCAGAGAATATCAGAAAAAGATGTTTATTTGTATTTTATTGAAATTCAAAGGCAGGCATCTAGATGGATCATAGAAAACTATGGATCACAGTTAGAAAAATGGAAATTCCAGAACCCTGTATAAATTATCAAGGGTTCATGAGGGAGGGAGGGGAAAAATGAGAAGCTGATACCAAGGGCTCAAGTACAAAGAAAATGTTTTGAGAATGATGATGGCAACAAATGTACAAATGTGACTGACACAATGGGTGGCTGTATGGATTGTGATAAGAGTTGTATGAGCCCCCAATGAAATAATTGAAAAAAAGAGATGAAACCATGCCTTGGGGCAGGCATACCTTAGTTCTCCAAGTGACATCTTTGCTCTTTAGCACTTTAAAGAGGTTTTGTGCATCACATTTTCTCAGTGAATTATGTTTCTTTGTTTTCTTAGTATTGATTTTTAATCCAAATAAAATGAAATCCTTGAAAACTTTGATGATGTTTTCCATCCATTCTGCCATGATGTTGTCTATTGGTCATTGCAAAGATTTGGGTTTTCTTTACATTGACTTATAATCCACACTGAAGACTGTAGTCTTTGACCTTCATTAGTAATTGCTTTCAGTCTTCTTGGGTTTCAGCAAGCAAGATTGTGTCATCTGCAAATCACAGGTTGTTAATGAATTTCCCCCCAATACTGATGCTGCATTCTTCGTATAGTCTAACTTCTTGAGTATACCAAGGATACAACCTTGACCCATAGTTCCTGAATTGAAACCATGCAGCATCCTGTAGTTCGTTTGAAAGACTGTTTTTTGGTCTGTGTACAAGTGCCACTTTATCATAATTAATTGCTCTGGGCATCCCATTTTACTAAGTGCAATCTATAGTTTGCTCTGATCCACACAGTTGAATGTCTTTGCATAGTCAATAAAATTTTATTAATAGATTTTCTGGCATTTTATTGTAGGATTTCTTGCAATTCTAGGGTAAAATCAATTTGGTTGTAATATTTTATTCCTTTATTACAGTTCTAAATTCTATCATGACATTTTCACATCAACAGAAAGAACTGGTATCTTGTTTTAAATTATTTAATTATTGCATTTAAGTTTAAAAATTATTGTTTTTTCATTTTTGAAAAATTATGCTATGGTACAGTAGTTTAAAAGCTCGTCTTCTTCTATGTTTTGGAAGAATTCCCCTTCTTTTGTCTTGTTTAGCATTCTTTGCCCGAAGTACTGTTTTAGAGTATCAAAGAGACCATGAACCTCCAATATAATTTAGGGAGAACATTTATTAAACCTTAAAGAGGAAATGACAAGACAAAGACAACACCATCTTCTGTGGAGGAAGATCAGTAGCATGAAGTCATAATGGCATCCAAGGGTTTACAGAGAAGCAGAGGCTTAAATAGCACATGGGAGGACAAAGAAACTGCCACAAAAGCAGGATGGATGGTAGCCCAATATGTTACAGTTGCAGGCAAGATTATAGAAGTTGGAATTGGACCAGGATTGGGACATACACAGTATGCTGGACAGAGGAGCTTTCAAGATTGGTCTCAGGTCTTGCAAGCATGGCAGTCAAGGCTTGACTCAAGACTCTGTAAACCCACTAAGGCCATCTCCAACAAAGACCACCCAGGTCAAGCCTCCTTCTCCAGGGCTAGTTGGTGGGGAGGTGATAATCCACATTCTAAGACACTTTGCCTAAGGGCAAGACTGTTCACATTCATAGTTAATGGTCAGAAGAAATTCAATGCTGGCTGAATCCACATGGGGATTCTGTCAATGGATTGGGCTTTCACTGTTATCCACAGTCTCCTGCAAATTTAGTACTCAGAATTGAAGCCCTAATAAAGTACCACTGGGTTTTTGATTATGAGGCTTGATATTTTGGGTCAATAAATGTGTGTTAAATTTCGGATTTTGTCTAGGGTAAATCAGCCAGGCAAATATTTTCTCATTTAAGCTTTTACCTTCTAAGGATTTTTCTTGCATACCTTGGACATGTTCTCAGGAGAGACCAGTCCATGGAGGAGGGCATTATATTTGCTAAATTATTGGGGCAGCAAAAAAATAGGAAGGCCCTCAAGGAGATGGTTCACACCAGGGCTGCAACAACAGCTTCAAGCCTAAGAACAATTATGAGGATGGCACAGGACCTGCATGTTTCGGTTTTGTTGTGCGTAAGGTTGCTATGGGTTGGAACTGACTCAATGGTACTTAACTACCCAAAACCAACAGGATTCAATGTTGGAGTCCTGGCGGAATAGTGGTTGCACATTGGGTTGCTAACTATCAGGTTGGCAGTTTGAAACCACCAGCCACTCCTTGAGAGAAAGATGAGCCTTTCTACTCTTGTAAAGAGTTCGTTTTGGAAACTCACAGGGGGTGTTCTACCCTGTCCACACAATAGAGTCCTTGTGAGTCTGAATTGACTCGATGGTAGTGAGTTTTAAATTTTTTTGATTTTGAAGGATTCAACGTCCTGTCTCAACACAGTCCTACTCACCCTTCCCTGCAAGCCAAAGTGGACCACATGCTGATGAATCATTCATTACCTGTCCTTTAAGGTTCAAATGATCCCTACCTTTTGATGCTTTCTGCGCCCCTTTCACTCCAAAGTGATCTCTTTCTTTGCTTAATACTTTTTAACCATTATTTTATGACATGCTACAGTTTTCTGACCTATTAAGCAAAAGACTCAGACAATTGTAAGGGTTGGACAATATAATTCCATGATACAGTTTCAATTAATTATTATCACAGCTATATGATCCCCACATTGTACAGATGAAGAAATGGAAACAGTGAGATTTATGGATTCTTTTTTAGGCTACAGAACAGATGGGCTAGGTTGCAATGTAGGGGATCCAGTCCCAGTCTGTCTGACTTCAATTCGTGTACTCTCTCCACTAGGTTACCTTGATAAAATAGCACATCCTCCTTAAAATTATTTTGTACTTTCCCCCTTTTCCTCTACAAAATTCTAAACCCCACCAGAATCCAGTTGCTGTAGAAAAGGATCTGGGTAGTGCGTAGGCTGCTTTATTTTTTCTGGAATTCTCTATGTCTTTTTGCACATCAGGGGAATGAAACAAAAGCTGATGGAATTAATAGATATGCACAAAATGAGTATCTCGTTTGTTCCAATAACACATCAAAATGAATTATGAAGTTTTGCTCATGCATTTAATCCCTATTTATAGTTCATTAATCCACACATTTATAATTTCTTGGCAAAAGGCTTCTCAGAAAGATTTCCGAAGCCACGGAGTACAAGGTTTGCTTTCATGACCATCCAGCTACGGAGCTCTGGGTGGACATTCTCTGAGGGAGGTCAATGGGCAGAAGTTCTAGTGTTAATTGCCTGTAGCGTTTCTGGATGCTGGGAAACTAGAGTCCTGCTTACCCATCACCTCCTAGGTGCCTGATTGCTTTCTGGGCAGGACAGAGCTTCATCATACTCACATCTAGAAATGATAGATCAATAGTTCTATCTGTACCTCTCCTTTTCTCACCCCTTGCTTCCTGCCTGGTCATACAATGATTCATGTGCATGTCTTATTTTCTTTATTACATAGTAAACATCTTAAGGTTAGGGGCCACGTCTGATTCATGCTCTTATCGCTCATTGTGCTCACATGGTTCCTGGTAATAACTCATTACCATACAATCAATTTCGACTCATGGCAACCCCATGTGTTGCACAGTGGACTGGCTCCACGGGGTTTTCTTGGCTGTAATCTTGACAGAAGCAGATCACCAGGCTTTACTTCGGTGGAGTACTGAGCCTATTTAAACCACCAACCTTTAGATGAGTAATGGAGCATGAATGGTTGCATTACCTAGGGATCCCTCACTGGCACATAGTAGGAATTAAGTACATTTAAAAAAATGGCTAAAATTGTTATGAAACCCATGGCTCCCATTCCAATAGCCATGGTCGAACAGTCCAATCGGGTTTCCAAGGCTGTGATTTTTACCTGAGCCGCCTGCCACGTCTTTCTATTGCGGAGCAGCTGTTAGGATCAAACCACCAACCTTTCAATTAGCAACTCAGATCTTATTCCAGGCGCTACCAAGGCTCATTAAATAGGTACTAAAACCCTCAGCTGTTGAGTTGGTACTGACTCATGGCAAACCTATATGACAGAGTAGAACTGCCCCTTTGGTTTTCTGAGACTTTCAATCTTTATGGGAGTGGACGGACTTATCTTGCTCCTGCAGAGCAGCTGGCGAGTTTGAACAGTAGCGGCTGAATACATAACCCACTATGTCACCAGGATGCTTTTAAGTAGGTACTTGGAATTGCTAAATTCAGCAAATACTGTTCCCTCTATTTTACTAGCACCTTTTCAGCATTTTTGCTGCTGCCCACTATTCATGTGGGTGGTTTGAGCTGAAATTGCTGAAGAGGGATGTAATTTCCCTTGTTAATATAATTACTATCATATATTATCACAGCACTAAAGTCATAACATTCTCATTTTCAGTGGCCTATACACATCACCAAAATGATCTCTGGAGGACAAATTTATCATGTTTGTTTTCAGTCTCAGAGTGAAATGCTGCCAAGTTTGGTGGATGTGAACTCAGCCTCCTCTGAGTGACAAGTATGTGAATAAATGGGGCATTTCACTTCTTAGCAGAAAAGGTAAGACTCTTATTTGCATCAGATAATTTATTAACTGCTTGGATTCCCAATCCAGGGCAGAGACAAGAGTGATCATGCTTTTCTCTGGGGGTCTTTCAGAGTTTGAGAAAATAATGAATAAGGAACGGAAGCTAAGAATAAGAACAAGGGAGGGAAAACATGAATACTGCTTATTATGAGGCAGCAAACCTCTCATGGGCAAGCTAATGTCCTTGTCAGCTGAGCTCAGTGTAGACAAGGACAGGGTCTTGAACTGTGAGTGTGGGATCATCCTCTTAAAACCATCTACACAGTTTTGTTTTTGATGTAGGGAAAGAAATCTGTATATATATATATATACATACACACATATACATTATTAGTCTGAGTACTTTAGAGAAAAAATTACACAGAAACTCATGTACAAGAGAGAGTTTTATAAAAGGGTAAGTACACATCAAGAAAACATCCCAATCCAGTGCTGCCCAAGCCCACAAGTCCAATATTAACCCATATGTCCGACACCAATCCACAAAGTCCTCCTCCATCTCACAAAATACACACTATGACACTGTCTGCAGGAGGAAAGCCAAATCAGTGAATGTGTAAGCATCTCAGTGCTGACAGGGGTCTCCACACGGCTGCTCCAGCACCCAAGGCTGCATTGGGGTAGGTCCATGTAGCTTCTCCTTGGGGATGTCTTGCAGGAAGTGAGCCTTGCCAGCTGAAGTAGGGAGCTGGCTAAGGCAGCTGCACCCTGGTCCGACCATCAGAATGCAAGGTACCCGAGAACTAGAAAGGCGAGGCTCAATGAGCCATTTATCTCTCTGCCCTTCAATTAACCCCACATGTGTTTATCAGCCAATTCGCACAATAAACTAAGTAATACACACACACACACACACACACACACACACATTTAGCCCAGGATTTATAAGGCACTTTCCTTGAATGGTTGCTGTGCTTAGTTGCTCTTAGTTGCTCACCAAAAGGTTAGAGTCCATTCAGAAGTACCTAGGAGGAAAGGCCTAATGATCTATGTTCCCCAAATCAGCCGTTGTAAATGCCAGGGAGCACAGTTCTACTCTGCTGTAGATGAGGCTACCATGGATTAAAGTTGACTCCAGGGCAATTTTATTTTTTTCACTTGAAGCAGGACCAAGCTTGTCATGCTTGTGGGACGGATAGATGTGAGACATCAGCCTCATATGCTGTGGCTGAAACTGGAAGGCCAACTATATGGGCAAAGGCAGGGTATCAGAGAGCTACCCCAGTCTCCAACCAGGACAAGCTGAGGATAGCATCAGGGGCAGAACTATGTCTCAATAGGCAATCTAGGTCTAAAGTTGAGGAATTTCGGCTACAGGAGATGGCCACCGATGTCGAGTCAAGTCTGAGGTCTAGAAGACTAAATTTGGCTAGGATTCTTAGTAAGAAGCCAAGAAAAGGCTTCTATAAAGAGGGTGAAACTAAAATGGGAGATCCCAAAGAATAGAGTCCGTACTTGCTTCCACCAAAGACTACATCACTCTCCTGGCCACTGGGAAGTATCTGTTTCTCAGCGGAATTCCCTTCAAACGTCTTCACAAATTCCCCTTTTGAAGTTCTTTATTTGCAATGATTTTCAGCTCAAGGCTACCCCAAAGTCCCTTGTTGTTTGGTGCCATTGAGTGGGTCTCAACCCATAAAGAACCGATGCCCAATACAACAACACACTGCCTGCTCCTGACAAAGTCTGAACGACTGCTATCCTTGCCTCCAAGGAGCACGCTGGCGGCACATCTCCCAGCGCAGATCAGTTTGTCCTTTTAGCAAGTCCATGGTAACCTCTGCACTCTTCTCCAGCACCACAATTCAAATGCACCGATTCTCCTTTGGTCTTCTTTATTCAGTGTCCGACTTTCATATGCAGATGCAGCAATTAAGTAACAAGGCTTGGGTCAGGTGCGTCTTAGTCCTCAAAGTAGCATCCTCATTTTTCAATATTCTAAAGAGGTCTTGTGCAACAGATTTATCTACTGTAACTCTTCTTTTGAATTCTTAATTTCATCTCTCTTAATCTCTTAGCCAAAACATTTTTGCTCACTTGTACTTGTTTTAATTTTCTTCAGCATTATTCTGAACTTACATAGGAAGAAGTGATGGTCTGTTTTATGTCTGCCTCTGATGTTGGTAAGTGCTGTTGAGTGGCTTTCATAGCCTGGCAACCCCATGCACAACAGAACGAACCACCATGGGTCCGGTGCCGTCCTCACAATTGTTCTTATGTTTTAGCCCATTGTTGCAACCACTGTATCAATGCATCTTGCTGAAGGTCTTCCCCTTTTGCACTGCGCCTTTACTTTACTAAGCATGATATCCTTTTCCCAGGGACTGGTCTCTCCAATAGCACGTCCGAAGTAGGCACGATGAAGTCTTGCTACCCTGGCTTCTAGGAAGCATTCTGGTTGTTCTTCTTCTAAGACTGAGTGACCACTAGAGGTCAACACTAATACATATTTCAGAAACTGAGCTTTGCATGGCAAGGAATTTCATTTACGGTTATATTTTTAGGACAATTACTCTGTGCCACAGACTAAAGATTCATTAAGTTAAAGACTTCATTAAAGCAGCTTCCTCACACAGCCCTATGATGTATATTTTACTATCAGTTTTAAAGAGTAAACACTTGTCTGGCAGTTGTCATACTTTGGTGGCTTGTGTGTTGCTGTGATCATGGAAGCTATTCCAACACTATTGCAAATACTTTGTTGATAGCACGAAGTAAAGTATTATGGAAAATGTGCAAAGACCTGGAGTTAGAAAATCAAAAGGGAAGAGCACACTCAGGATTTATCCAACTGAGCAACTCAATCCTCAAGGAAAACTATTGAAGGATTCTATGGGGACAAAACGGAACATTGCAGAAAGCATCAAGAAAAACATGGTGATAATAAACAGAGTTATTGTGTCAAAAAGAATGGTTGACATTAAACTATTTAAGAGGTAGTATGTGATTGGAGGAAGGCTCATTAATAACCCGAAACAGGCAAATGACACAATCTTTCTTGCTGACAGCAAAGAGCTTAAAGCACTTAATGATGAATATCAAAGAATATCGCCTTCAGTGTGGATTATACATCACCATGATGATAACAAAAAAACCCTTACCACTGGATCAATAAATACGATGCTAAATGGACAAAGACTGAGGGTGTCGAGGATTTCATTTTGCTTGAATTTACAACCAATGCTCGTGGAAGCAGCAGTCAAGAAATCAAAGGACATATTGCACGGGGCAAATATGATGCATAAAATCTCCTTAAGGTGTTAAAAAGTAAAGATGCCACTTTGAGGACCAGGTGTATCTGACTTTAGCCACAGCCTTTTCTGTCACCCAACATGCAGGTGAAAGTTGAACCATGAATAAGGGAGACCAAAGGAAAATGGACGCATTCGAATTATGGCGTTGGTGAGGCATGTTGGACACACCTTAGCCTCCCCAAAGAAAGAACAAATCTGTTATAGGAGAAGCTACGACCAGAACGCTCCCTAGAATTGCAGATGTTGAGACGCTGCCTCTGTACTTTGGTTATATATTATCAGAAGGGAGCAGACCCTGGAGAAGAACAGACTACTTGGTAAAGTAGGGGATCAGCCATAAAAGAGGGCTCTCAACAAGAGCGTTTGACACAGTGGTTGAAACCATGGGATTAAACAAAGCGTTGCTATTTGGAGGATGGTGCAAAAGTAGACTGTGTTTCATTTTATTGTACATACAGGGCTACTGTGAGTGAAAACCAACTTGTTGGCACTCAGCAGCGACAACAAAAACAACATTTTATAGCTGAAGACCCAAGGAACTAAGGTCACTTTGTTCTAGATCATAACATTGAGAAGAATGACAATTCAGGACACTTAATTGTGTTCATGTGGAACCTATACATCGACCAAGAGGCAGTCATTCAAACAAGGGTCTAGTGGGTGGTTTATAATCAGGAAAGGAAAGTTGACCTGGACTTTGAACCCAAATAGATATGGGACCCCTGCTTTCTAGGCCAGTCTAGCAGGGCGGTTGTAATGATTTTAACCATAGTTTGGGGCCTTATTGCATTAAGAGTTGGGGCTCTGGAGTTAGACTCAATTGAAATCCAGACTCTGTACTTTAAATATAGGCGACTTGGCCTAAAGTGCTTAACTTCTCTGAGACACAATTTTCTCACCTATGAAAAGGAGACAAAACTGTTGTGAGATTTAAATGAAATATGCCTACAAAACTTTTCAGAAACTGCCTGACCTGGACTAACTACACCAAGACCGTTATTTCAATATGAGGATGGGCCCAGGGAGCAGAGCAGGGTAGTAAAGCATTTCAGAGGCTGCATGGGGATACTGACGTGGTCTCGGTTAAGTTCTCGGTGTCCATGTCGAAGGAGGAAGACATGGGAAAAATGAGAACAATGACAAATAAAGTGGATTAATGACGCTCATAGGTGCCTCCTTCCTCTACTTTTTTCTCCATTGTGGCTCTGTCCTTTCCATCTAGCTTGCTACCTGCCAGCTGGGATCTAATTCTTGGGTTCAATTTCAGGTGATAATGGCTTAAGATGGTACCCTTCCCAGGAGTATATGACCTTTGCTAGGAGATTCAATTAACCTTTGAGACCGCAACGAATTCATCATTAATGGTGTAATTTAAAGCCTTGTGAGGGATAATGGAGCTATAATACTGGGTGGGGGCAGTTCCCTCGGACATGCAGGACGGATGTCTGTGTTTCTTTCTTGGAGAGGCAATCACCACCAGGTGGTCACTGAATGCCAGGACCCACTTTGAGCTTGCCTTGGTGTCCTCCAGAGTTTGCGTACAGTCCCGAGAACAAAGACCATGCTTAGAAGCCTCTTTTTGAACAAGATTTAAATAATATATTCAGTCGTAATCTAAATGTTGTTTCTGTCGACTATTGTGTGAATGTGATTCTCTGACATTCATGCATGCTTAATGAACTTTTCCTGCAAGGGCTTGAGAAATGAAAAATATCACATCTGATGCAGTTAATAGCTTTGTTCCATACACCAAATCATGTTATTTATTTGTTTTTGCTCTTAAAGGGATTTCTTTCCTCCTGTAAATCAGTAGCAAGCAGTTGCAGAGGAAAACTTTGTGGGTGGAGGGTCTGTCTTTCCTGACTCACTCGTGGAGTTGAGCAGTCACTCACACCAGGTCCACCCATTCACCTTTCCAGGCACGCTTCTTGGCCAATCGAATGCTTGATCTTTTGAATCTAGTTGATCAGGAAATGCCAATCCTCAGCTCCCAACTCTACCCACCCACTCTTTCAGTGCCCTCTGATGGATGTTTACATTCTATTATTCAAAAATGGCAATCAATTAAAAAGTAAAATAATCCATCATAGCTCAGTTAACAGGCCAGATCGATGGAAAGTCTGCTACCTGAGTTATGAAGTCCGTCTTTTCCTTTTCTTACTAAGGACAGAGTCTTGTGAGATGGCGGATGGATTTGAAGCTTGATGTTAACATTAACACGTCTTCACGAATTTAGTTGACGTCCAAGAGAGATTGTGTGCAGAAACGCTTTTGGATTGTGTTAGGGTGTGCTGTGGCTAACATCACACTCAGAATAGAGGCAAACCTTTGCGACACAGGATCTTCCAATCGGACAAACCCGAGAAGAGCAATTTGCATTGTGGGCTAGTTTTTCTCCTGTGCAGTTTTCATTATTAGGTTGCATACGTTTTTATTTATCATTTCAAGTTTGCATCTTGGACAATTTTGACAGTAGGAGAAGGCGGTGACTCTGGGGACTGGCAGTGTGATTTTGAAATATGAAAGGCGGGGAGGAGCAATTCTATGGTGACAGAGTGGCATGAGAGTAGTGGGCCAGAGCGGAAGGGTGGAGGAGGAGGCAGAAGGATGGGGGAGAGAAGAGCTCAGGCAAATGTGCGTGGCATGAAAATGGCTGTCACTCTCCTGGAGCTCCACTGAGCCTGGCTGGTACCTCTGCTGTGGCCTTTCTGCTGCAGCAATGTCCCGTCAGCAGTGTTCATTGTTGCTGTGCCCACACTCCCCAGAGAAGCACATCTCCTGGGGGAATGGCGTATGGAGAAGAATGTAAAACGGAGCAGCCTGTCTCTAAAGGGCTTCCCCATCCTTTCTTTGAAGTGCTTCGTGAAGTGAGATGGCAGGTGCCCTTGCTTCGATGGGATGGAGATGCACAGACTTTGGCGCCTCTGGACTCTGCCAGGCTGGGTCTCCAGCAGTGCCACCCACTAGCCATGTGATTGAGGACCAGCCACTGCAACTCTGATGCCTCAGTAAACCCTTCATCTGCAAAATGGGCACCCTACTAATAATATATAGTTAGATTTCTTTGTGAGGAGTTGCATAATTTATTTAAAACATTTGATAATCTTTGTAAGTGGCAAGTAATCAATAAAGAATAGCCATTATTCAGAAGGGGGACACACAGCATAGGAGTCAATGTCACTTAGTTTTATGCAAACGGACGCTAGTGGTGGATGGACAGGAGTTAACTAAATGCTTAGCCACTTATTTTAAAAGCTCTTGCTCTGGCTCTTTTTGAATGTAAATCCCACTCATTAAGAATTTACTGAGCGCCTACAAGCTTACAAACAAAGTTTCTGTAAAGATGAACAAAACTTAGGCACGTGTCTTCTAAGAGTCTAAAAGAAGCTAAGGAAAGAGAGCTGCCGAAAGCTAATTAATCAACCTGCCAATCATAAGACGAATGCTGCATTGGTTGGTATGGACGACAGAGTAGGAGAGTTTGAAAATGGAGGTAATTAACCTTTCTGTGGGATAAGATCAACAACCTGTCTGTTAATTTGCTGTGGCTTGTGTGTTACTACGATGCTGGAAGTGATGCCACAGGCATTTCAAGTACCAGCAAGGTCACATGTGGTGGGAAGTTAAAAGCAGAACTTCTAGACTAAAACAGACTAGGAAGGAAAGCCTGGTATTTTAATTCTACAGATTTTCCAGGGAAAGCCTCATGGATTGCAACAGGATATTTTCCCACATTTTAACGTAGATGAACCTTCCGGGTAGGAAGACACTACACAAACCATTACAATGATACCCAAACTCATGAAGATGGCACATGGTCAGCTGGTGTTTTGTTCCATTACATGTGATGTTCTGTTACATATAAGGTTGTCATTAGTTAGCAACTATACCAATAACTATACTCATACCAACAACGGGATATAAGGAATCAAGAAAACATTTTTTATGGCTTGAAGTGAGGCAAGTTACTGGCTTGTGGGATTACTGAGCACTTGGAATGGAGGAGTGGAAGATAGGCTTAGAGCCCGAGTGTGAAGATTAAGATGATGGGTTACAAAGGTGAATGAGAAGTTGTGAAATACAGCCCAAAGGACAGACTTCTGATGAGAGTTCAAGGGAGATTTAATAATATATTCATTCATTGAGGGGGTACCAAAAAAGTATTGCCACAAAATCATAGAAAACTTTATTAAACAAAACATATGAAAATGCAAACTATTTCCTCCATCTGTGTCCATACACTTCTGAAGACATCTTATTTCCATCTTACTAACCTTGTCCTGAAAATTTTGCATTCCTCCATTTATATTACATCAGGACTGCAGTTTTGACACTTTGAGAGGCTCACATTGTTTTTCTTTTTCAATTTTCTTTGAGTTTGGGACGCAAAAATAAGTCCGAAGGGGCAAGATCAGAACTGTAAGGTAAACAGAATATGCTTTCCTAGAAAAATGAGCAGGCACATCATCATAATTTAAAAGTCCTTGTGTTAGGCTAGATTCTTTAGATAAGGGAAACCAGTGATGCTTACATGTGTATGCATATCGAAAATGAGTTTGTCAAGGAATGGCTCACACAGTTATAAAAGTAAGTCCTGTCTGGTTCAAGTCCATTGGTCAGATAGCAAGCTAAATGCTTCTCTTGACTCGTGTAGCTGCAGGGGCTGATGAACCAATTACTAAGCAAGAAGACAAAGCAGGAGACCACAGGGTCGTGGATGCAAAGGTAAATGAATCCAAGGTCAGCCATCTAGTGCTGATTCCTGGGATTGGCAGGATGCAGGATGCAGCTCTAGCAGAAGGGAAAAGGTTTCCCACAAGGTGACGACACCCTTGAAGGGTTTATCTCCCATTTCCGTCCAGGCGGTGACTTGATCAAGGTAGCTGCACTCCCCCGTAACTGTTGGCTGCCCGTGGAGCTGCTTACCTTATATTGCAACCCATCGCGGCGTAGATTACATTGTGTTAAGTCATATCATGGGGGATTAATGCCAAACAACTGAGACCCTGGCCCAACCAAGTTGACACAAAATATAACTGTCGCATTCCTCATTGCAACTTGCTCGATCTTTTTCTCACCAATTCTGTTTTCAATGTTCTTAAAATTTCTTTGTGAGAACCCCCCACAGTCATCCAGCACTCTTTAAGAAAATCTACCAAGATGACCCCGTTGGCATTTCAACAAACTGCATAACCTTCTAAGCTGACCTCTGGTCTAGCAGATCCCTCTGGAAGTCATTGCTTTGATTGGACATTGTTGCAAAGCCACTTTAATGAGACCAAAGTGTGAGCTCTGGTGGCTCTGTGAGATAAGCATTGGCCGGAGAGTTTCAAGGTTGGCAGTTTAAAACCACCAGGGGGAAAGATGAACCTATATGTTCCTGGAAAGATTTACGTTCCAGGCAGCCCTCTGTGGAGCCAATCTGGTTGGAATGGACTCAGTGGCAGTGGGTTTCATTTGGTTTGGGTAAGGCTCAGAACTGGCTTAAGGTGAGCTTTTCTTTTGGCAGACAACAGCCATTTCTTTCCCCCTATTTAAGATGCCTGTAGAATAGGAATGCTGTTATGGAAATTAGTGAGCAGCTGCTGTACACCAATGTTTAGAAAATTAATATTACTCACATTATACAGTACAGAAGCAGAATTTTAATGAAGCACAGAAACTACAGGCACACTGACCCCGTCCCCTTATCAGAGAAATCTCAGAATACATAACTTACTTTAAGAAAACTTTTCATTTTCACTAGGCTTCTATAGGCCTATTAGTGACAAAAATAGCACATCCACAAACTAAAGGAGCAAATATTTCAGAACATCTTGTACTAAAATATGACAGTGTCAGCTAAACCATTATCTATCCATATTTCTCATTACTAATTCTTAACAATTAGCTGTCCTTTGTTGCATGGTAATAGGATTTGCTGTACCATAAAAATGCTTTAAAGTCCTCAATGTCAGACTTTGTTCATGCCAAATCTATTAGAGATGATTGCTATTTGCTCGACAGAGGGCTGGGAATGTGCTCTGCATCAGACAGGAATATGGCAGGAACAGAGGAAACTTGGGGTGTGGAAGGAGGAAAGACCATGGAATGCATTCAGAAATGCCTCTCTCTGTAAAGTTGAACCTAAAACCTCTTACCCCAAATGTAAATGGTGCTAGCCAATTCTCGAAGACAAATGAGCCTTTAGGTGATGTCTTAAATGTGGGTTCTGTGGGACAGAAAACACTTGGGGTGGACAAGACAAAGAGCAACTAGAAGAGACAAACAAAGAATTAGACTTGAGCCATCAGGCAGATCTCAGGTGTCAGGATGGAAAAGAAAAGTTGGAATCTGTTGGGAGTAGCACTGAGTAACCTATAAGGGGGATCACATTTCAACTAACGAGAGAAGCTAAAGGAGAACGAGGAGAGGTGGGCTTCTCAAGGCTGGCCACTATCTTTTATTTGATTTATAACCTTAACCTGTGCAGAAAAGGCTCTGTAGTCAATAGCAGGTGGAATGAAGGCTCTTGCTCCAGAAAAGCATGACTAGCGGTGCAAGAGACTCAGAGAGGATTCAAGAGAAAAGGAAAAGCAAGGACAATTGGACCAGGGCATAGAAATTACATGGAACAAGGAATTTGTTTTGAATTTGTGGGGAAGTTTACTTTTCACAAGTGTGTTATCTCTACAGTGTTCTGTAATTATCTAAATTCATTGTCACCAATACTGGGACAGGTGTGTGTGTGTGTGTGTGTGTGTGTGTATGTAAGTAGATATTTAAAAAGGGGTGTGGGCATATGAGGGAAGTTGCAAATTTTCTTCCTAAGCATCACCACTACCACTCTCACCCATATGTACTGAGCACTAAGTACAAAGGAGACCTGGTAGCACAGTAGACTATGCATTGGGCTGCCAATCACCAAGTCAGCAGTTTGAAACCAGTAGCCACTCCAAAGGAGAAAGAGGAGGCTTTCTATTCCTGTAAGGAGTTACAGTCTAGGAAACCCACGGGGTAATTCTACCTTCTCCTATAGGGTTGCTATGAAACAGAATTGACTCAGTAAGAGTGAGTTTCAGTTCTATGTTAGCTTGGTTGCTTAGAGAAACAAAACCATTGATGCTTCTATGTGTTTGTGTATTACTCACTCATACTCACTGCCAATGAGTCAATACTGATTCACGGCGACCCTTGGTGGGTTTCTGAGACTGTAATGTTTACTGGAGTAGAAAGCCCAGTCTTTCTCCCAAGGAGCTGCTGGTAGTTTTGAAATGCTGACCATATAGCTTGAAGCCCAATGCATAACCAGGGCTCCACCAGGTCTACTCATAGTGTATGTATACAGAAAGAGACTTACAAGGGCGTATTCCCCCAAATTGGATTTATTTTCAAAGCTATGTATTTACTTTTCTCTTTTTTTAACACAACAACCGGGCACCTTCAAAGTCCTCTCCATTACACTGTCAACTCTGCGATTCCATCCTTGGAACGTTTTTCAAACTCATCTGTTTGCATGGCTGACAGGCCTTCCCTTGTTTGTTTGTTTTTCATCACCTTTTCTACGTCATCACATAACTGTCTTTTCATGTCCTTCTTCATTCATGGACACAAAAGGAAGACGCAAGGAGCAGAGGTCATCAGGTGAGTCAGGTGCGTGGGACAAGAGAGGCATGCTATTTTTTGCTAAAAACTAGCGCATTGAGATGGCTATGTGAGCAGGTGCATTGTCCTGGTGGCAAAACCAACTCCCACCTGCTACAAATCAGGCTTTTTTTTTGACCCACACTGTTACGCTATCTCTTCAGAACCTCTAAATAGGAAACTTGGTTAACAGTCCGATGTGGTGGAATGAACTCCAATTGCACTATGAGTTCACAATTTCCTCCTTTTGGGAAGCTGACGGCACCCAGAATGAGGTTTGCCATCAGTGGACGTTTCACCTTTTCTAAAATGAGAAAACCACTTGTGCACTTGAGTTTTCCCCATAGAGCTGTCCTTGGAAGCTGTGTTCAACATCACAACAGTTTCTGCAGCGTTTTCCCCAAGCAGGAAAACAAAAATTTACAGACACACACTGTTATTTTAAATCACAGATCACAAAAAATGGGGTTCGGGCAAAACTGATTTCTTGGAAAAAATTCACTGTGACCAGAGAGGACCTTGCCAGGAGACATGCACTAACTGGTGCAAGTTGCTTGCTGAATGCTCGCCTAGTGAGGAAAAATGCGTACTATGAAAATTCCGCCCAGAGGTGGAACTTGGGTTTTTTGGGGAACCCCCTCGTGTATCATGAAATGGCTGATACAGTTGGAGAAGTAGGTAACTCCAGTTTAGTTCCAGGGTGTAGGTGCACATAGCTGCGGGAGCTGATGAACAGGAAGCAGGAAGACAAAGCAGGGGGCGCTGCAGGATAGTGGATGACGAGCTGAATGAATCTAAGGTTGACAAAATGAATTCAAAGTCAGTAGTCTCCTGAGATCAGCAGGGGACACTACCGGGGATGGAGGAACCAGAGGCAGGGTCCAGATTCAGATTCAGCTGCAGGCAAAGGAGCTAGGCGAGTTTCTCTTATACAAAAGACCACCAGCCCAGGGAAGTGTCATCAGGCTGCATCCTGATTGATGGGTTGAGCTCCACCACTTCCTTCACAGATATGGCCAATTGACATAAAATCTAATCATCACCAGTTTTTCTTTTTCTTAAAAAATTAGGTACAGACCATTGGCTATGGAACCTGAATATTTGGTTTTTAAGGACATGTTTTAAAGACACGTCATCCATAATAGTTGACTGCATATTTCACAGTCCTGTATCAGTTTGCAATAGTTCTCAATGGTTCACAGCTTCACGTCGGGTTGGTGTCTTGACTGACAGACAGACTAGGCATGTTTCCAGAACAGAAACAGGCCAATGTTGCAGACCTGTCTTCCTTTTCCTCCTACTGTACCCCTGCGGATGGGCTGGTTGATCAACATTTGGCAGAACATCCCCGGATGGACCCCTCTTAGATGCAGTATCGTGTTCTTCAATACTGATCTGTCGGCCAAGAGCGGTGCTGTGCCTCCCAGAGAAAACACAGGAGAGCTGACATTGAACCAACCTGGATCTGACTTTCCACTCAGTTAGACATTGGTATTAACCACCTTAGTTGAGATCTTCTGCTTCTCTGAATAGCAGTTTCTTCATTTGTAAATTGGAAACATACCATCTACCTACTGAGGTTGTTGCCCAGTTCCAAAATGTATCATGACGTAATGTACAATGACTGACTTTGTTAAATAACTGTGATTGCTTTAGAATGCATAACACATTGATAAGGAGATGGAGAGACAGACAGACATGTGAAAAAGCAAGTATGGTGAAAGGACAGCCATACACCTACTTAGGAAACACTTCCTGCAGCTTTACTACAATTTACATAATAAAATGTTGAAACAGTGGTACAGTTCATGACTGGTGACGACGATGATAAATAATAGCACAAAAAACTGGTCTTGTTTTCGTGATCTTTTCCTTTTCAGGCTCTGCTCTTGCTCTGGTGGCCCTGTCCTGGAATGTTCTGCAACATTCCAGACCCTGTCCTCTGTAGGGCCATTGTATTTGAGCCTTCTACATTAACTATATTCTTTTTTTAAAACCATTTTATTGAGGGCTCATACAACTCTTATCACAATCCATCCATCCATCCATCCATCCATCCATCCATCCATCCATCCATCCATCCATCCATCCATGGTGTCAAGCACATTTGTATTTTTATTGCCCTCATCATTCTCAAAACATTTGCTTTCTACTTGAGCCCTTGGTATCAGCTCCTCATTTTCCCTCTCCCTCCCCCCTCCTGTCCCCCCTATGAACCCTTGATAATTTATAAATTGTTATTACTTTGTCATATCTTACACTGTCTGATGTCTCCCTTCACCCACTTATCTGTTATCCGGCCCCCAGGGAGGGGGATATATAGAGATCCTTGTAATCAGTTCCCCTGTTCTACTCCACCTTCCCTCCACCCTCCCCGTATCCCCACTCTCACCACTGGTCCTGAAGGGATCATCTGTCCTGTGTTTCCAGTTCTTATCTGTACCAGTGTACATCCTCTGGTCTAGCCAGATTTGTAAGGTAGAATTGGGATCATGATAGTGGGGGAGGAAGCAGTCAAGAACTGCTTCTACATACAGCTAAAGAAAAGTTGTATGTTTCATGGTTGCTAGACTGCACCCTGACTGGCTTGTCTCCTCCCTACAACGCTTCTATAAAGGGATGTCCAGTTGCCTACAGATGGGCTTTGGGTACCCACTCTGCACTCCCCGTCATTCACAATGATATGATTTTTTTTGTTCTTTGATGCCAGATACCTGATCCCTTCAACACCTCGTGATCACACAGGCTGGTGCACTTCTTCCCTGTGGGCTTTGTTACTTCTCAGCTAGATGATCGCTTGTTTACCTTCAAGCCTTTAAGACCCCAGACACTGTATCTTTTGATAGCTGGGCACCATCATATTTCTTCACTACATTTGCTTATGCACCCATTTGTCTTCAGTGATTGTGTCGGGAGGGTGAGCATCATAGAATGCCAGTTTAATAGAACAAAGTGTTCTTGCATTGAGGGAATACTTGAGTGGAGGCCCAATGTCCAGCTGCTACCTTAATACTAAACCCATAAATGTATGCACACAGATCTATTTCCCTACCATCATATGTAAATATATTTACATATGTACATACCTGAATTTAGAGCCCTATAAATGTCCTTTGCCTCGTAGTTTTTTCCTCTATTTCCTTTTACTTTCTTCTTGCCCGACTATCATGCTCAGCCTTCATTTGGGTTTCAGTAATTCCTCTTGGTTACATTGCCCTTGATCAAGCCCTACCAGGCTTCTTATACCCTTCTTGCCACTGATTTTGGATCACTTGTTGTTCCCTTTGTTCCCTTGTTAACACCACTTCCTTTCCTCCCCCTCCCCCTCTCCCATGTCCCGCCAGAACTATCTGTCCCGTTGTTTTCTCCTCCAAATTGTTTATCTAGCCTATCTTATCTAGATAGACCTACAGAGATAATAATATGCACAAACAAACAAGACAGAGCAAAATAAAGCAACAAAAGAAAGCAAAACAAGAACAACAACAAACCACTGACAAAGAACAAAACAAAACACAAGAAGAAAGAAAAGCTTGTAGTTAGTTCAAGGACTGTTTGGTGGCCTTTAGGAGTGTTTTCCTGTCCAGTCTGTGTGGGCACCACGCTCTGACCTGAAAGTCCACCTTCAGCATTCCCTGGGG
>NW_022103898.1:29417511-29427757 GCF_000313985.2 Echinops telfairi
AATTAACTAACTCAGGAGGTGATCCCAGGAAACCCTGGTTAGAATGGAGAACTGGAAAGGGAAATGAAAGTAGCTCTGAGAGGTCCATTGGCAAGCAGGTTGCCACTATGGCAAGCTGAAGCTTAACTGAGCCTTCTAACATGGAACACCTTAGAGTGCTCCCACAGAGGGGGGCCACTTAGATGCTAATTCCCCTCAACCCATCCTTGGGGGATGCTTCCTGGGGGGATAAATTTCCTGATATTTCCAGCCTATGTGCTTGGGTAGGGAGGCTAGGTGGCCAAGGATTGTCCTCTGGCAAATAATACAGATGCTGGCAGCTGGGAATCAGCCTAGCATGTACAGAGGAGTGCGTGTACATAGACCCTGCTTCACCTCTCAAGCATTTTTATGCAAAGAGGTCTCCAAACCAGTGTTGTGATCCATAGGGTTACCATTACTGTTCCAAGAAGAAAGCTCTAAAATATGGTAAAATAGTTTTTTTCCTTCAAATATTCGTATTTAATTTTACCACCTATATCCCAGACACATCACATTGGGTAGATCAGCTGCATCAGACTTCTTTAAAGTGTTGTCAAGCAAAGATCCTATTTTAGGACTAAAGTGCACCTGACCCAAGCCATGGTATTTTCCTTCACCTCAAATGCTTGTGGAAGTTGAACATTGAATAAGGAAGCCCAAAGAAGAATCTTCACACTGGTATTGGCACAGAATATCGAAAGTACCACGGACTGCCAGGAAAACACATCAATCGATCTTGGAAGGCAATGATGGCGGGACTTGGTCTGACACATTTTTGACACATTGTCAGGAGAGAGCAGTCCTTGGAGCAGGACATTGCACTTAAAGTAGAAGGACAGCAAAAAAGAAGACAATCCTTGACAAGGTGGACTGGCACAGTGACTGCCACCCGGAGCTCAAAGACCCCAGTTCAGCAGGTGGCACAGGACCAAGTGACATTCCATTCTGTTGTACAGAGGGTCTCTTTGAGTTAAAACAGACGCAAAGGCACCTAACAACAACAACAACAACAACAACAACAACAACAACAACAACAATATCCTAGATACTTCACAAGTTTATTAAAGACAAAATGAAACAGAACTTGTTCAGCTTCTGCAAACAGAGTTCTTATTTGGCTTATTATATTAAGTATAATAGGGTCTTCACTTTCTACCCGCTCTGTGGGAGAAAGACGCGGCATTCTGCTCCTGTCAAGACTGACAGCATCTCTCAGGGGCAGTGCTCTCCTGTATAGGTTTGCTATGAGTCAGAATCTACTCGATGGCAGTGAGTCTTCTTTTTAGCAATGTCCTAACTAAAATTAATCTCACACAACGTGGGAATGCTATGCACAGATGCAAAAGCAAATATGCCGCCATTAAAAATTTCCCCAAATACCAGAGTTCCAAACTGGAATGGACTATCTCTCATAACAACAATCTCATGTTCCACTGATTGCTGTTTATGACTAAAGCTAATAAGTTAGGCAAGAGGGAGAGATATAGTCTCTCACAGTGAAAATAAACAAACTGAAGCACCAATCCCAGAAGAAAAAAGGTTATTTAGAACTTAATAATAAAGTCACAAAGCTTCAAGGAAACTTAAAGACTTATGACTTCATCCATCATTTTGCTCAGGACCACACTTAATTTTTATGTATATAAACTTAGAGCACTGTTCAATTTAGTGACTTTTATCCAAGTAGCTGAGTGGTATTGCGGAATCCTGTAAAAGGGGATTGAGGAGGAGGTTAAGTGATTATATAGCGTTTTGAACTGGTTGGGTTGCATTAGAAGTAGTAGCAAAGAACATGGTGGAGATCTCCCACTTGGCAGATGGACAGACTGCCATTTTATTCCTCTTTCCCTATTCTCCTATTACTAGAATGTGACTTTGAGCAGGTTATTAACTTTCTGGTTTTCAGTTTTCTTTAGCTGTCGAATGGGAAGTTAAATGCCTCTCCTTATCTCTGGCTCTCCCCATTCTCCCTAGCATTGATGTAAGGATTAACTGAGAAAATATTTGTAAAGCGCTTAGCTTAGTGCATATAATAAGATTAGTGCTTAATAAATCATAGCTAATTCTATCATGTCCATTTATATTCATTTGTCAAAAAATAGTCATTGAGAATCTACTATATGGCAGGGATTATTCAAGGCCCTTGTGATATATCAAGGAACAAAATATACAGTGATATCACCCCTTCATGGTGTTTATATACTATTAATTGGGAGGGGTGGATGTAGATTATAAGTAATTGATACAATAAATAAGCAAGTTGCATAGATTAGAAGATAATGCTATTGTTTGGGGAAAAAAGGAAAGCAGTGAAAATGGGCTTAGAAGTGTCAGAAGGATGACATTTTGTCATTTTAAATCAGGTTGGCCTTATTGAGACGATTTGAAGAAGGCATGGGAGAGACTTTGTGGCTATCTAGGGGCCTGTGTTCCTGGCAGAGAAAGCAGCTAAGGGAAAGGTCCCGAGGATGCTGCATGCTTGAGGAATGACAAAAGAGTAAGTTAGTCATTTTTGTGACAGCCCCTCTCTACCCTCTTCCCCCTCCTCAATTCCACACTGTCCCCTGGTATATGAAAATGAATGGGTAATCCCTGGGTCAAATGGTGACAAGTCAGCAAGCATAAAGACTGAACATTAAAGTCAGCTTATCGAAGGTGTGGAGAGGGGGAGGATTTAGTGATGTATAGGTAGAAAATTGGACTAGAGTGGGCTTTGGAAAGGAACTGGAGATAGTAATCCAAACCAAACCAAACCAAACCAAACTCACTGCTATTAAGTTGATTCCAACACATAGGTTAGGGTAGGACTGCTCCTATGGGTTTCTGAGACTGTAACTCTTTACAGAAGTGGATAGCCTTTAAAGAGTAGCTGGTGGTTTTGAACTGCTGACCTTGTGGTTAGAAGCCTAAAGAGTAACCACTACATCACCAGTAAATGCCTATGAATGTTTCAAAGAATTTACTTCTAAAGAGAGCAAAGACACCAGACTTCAACCTTGTGTTCCAAGATGTGAATGCAATATACTGGCTTGAAGCAGGGAACCAACAGAAAGGTCTGAGAGGCTGGCCCCAATCCCAACTATGTGGATAGCCTCCCTTCCCCCCAAAAGAATTTACTTCAGAGGACAGCACTGAAGCTACAGCTCAGGGGGAGGGACATGTCTGGTCAGAGCACACAGGAGCAAACGAAGTGGGAGAGAGAGAGAGTGGAACACATCCTGGCCCACCAAGCCCTGAGGATGATATTCCTGCTCAGAGCAGCCAATGCACAGAGAGGACCATAGGGCCGGCCCCACCAGGATACACAATGTCCCTCACTGACCCATAGCACCACAGGGAACAACACTGGAGACACAGTGTAGGAATTATGCCCGATCTGATCCCACAACACTGAGGCAAAACACTAAGGGCGTACAACAGGAGAGCAAGGGGAACAGAGCAAGGAAGTCCCCGGGGAATATAAAAAATAGACTGTAGGGCCAGCGTGTGGTACCCCATCAGACTTGACCAGAAAACATTCATAAAGGTCAATAAACAGACCTTGAACTATTTATAGTTTTTCTTTTTTTTTTTTGTCATTGATTTGTTGTTTTGTTTTCTTTTGTTGCTTTGTTTTGTTCTCTCTTGTTTTTGTGAATATTATTATCTCTGCATGCCTATCTAGATAAGATAGGCTGGATAAACAATCTGGTGGAGAAAACAAGGAGACTGATGGTTCCAGGGGGACATGGGTGAGGGGAATTCGGGGGAAAGGAAGTGGGTGTTAACAAACCCAGGGACAAAGGAACAAAAAGTGATTCAAAATTGATGCCGAGGAGGGTGTAGGAGGCCAGGTAGGGCTTGATCAAGGACAATGTAACTGAGGGGAATTACTGAAATCCAAATGAAGGCTGAAAAGGATAGTGGGACAAAAGGAAAGTTAAAGGAAATAGAGGAAAGAACTACGAGGCAAAGGGCATTTATAGAGTTCTAAATATAGGCATGCATATATGTAAATATATTTATATATGAGAGTGGGGAGATAGATCTATGTACATATATTTATAGGTTTAGTATTAAGGGAGCAGATGAACATTGGACCTCTACTCAAGTACTCCCTCACCGCAAGAACTCTTTGTTCTAATAATCCGATATTTTGTGATGCTCACCTTCCTGAAAGGATCACTAAAGACAAAACGGGAGCATAAGTGAATGTGGTGAAGAAAGCTGATGGTGCCCGGCTATCAAAAGATATAGTGTCTGGGGTCTTAAAGGCTTGAAGATAAACAAGAGTCCATTCTAGCTGAGAAGTAACAAAGTCCACATGGAATTGCTGGGTAGAGGAGACATGAATTCAACGTCTTGATGGACTCATGCACTTTACTTCCCCAGTTTTAGTACCAATGTGTCTGATCACAAGATGATGGAAGTGGTCAGTTACCTCATGGGCACAAAGTGTATTATGAATCTATGGGACATTGACTCTATCATCTCTCTCAGAGGGTCAACTATGAGTCTGTAGCCATTGAATTCGCTCTGACGCACGAAGACTCCATGTACAGCAGAAGGTGAACATGGCCCAGGCCTGTGCCATTGTCATCATAGTTGGTTTACTCAAGTCCATTGCTGAAGCCTTTGTGTGTTAATTTTGAGTGTCTTTCAACCTACAGGCTTCATTTTTCAGCACCATTTGGGGCAGGAGTCTGCTATGCTTTATAGGGTTTCACTGGCTAGTTTTCATAAGTGGATCAGCATCCCTTTATTTCTTCTCTGTCTCAGTCTACAAGTGCCACTGAAATCTGTCCACTGTGGGTGAGCCTGCCGGTCTTTGGAATACTGGTGGTATAACTTCCAGCATTCAGATGCCACCACAGTACAACAAACAAACAAACAGATGGGTGGTAGAAAAGACTATAAGATTATTTTTAAAATTGATGCCGACAACATTACCTGTTACATCTGGAGCTTTTATATGCCTTGGATTTGTTACCAGATAATCAACATTTACAAACTTTGGAGTCAAATCTAAAATGAAGTATTTAGGTACTTTAATTGTTTTGGAGAGTTAGAGAAGGTTGATGGCATTCTAATGATGAAGCATGAAGTGTTACAACATTACGTAAAGGTCACCAGATGTGGGATCAAATTGTCACTAATCTACTTTTTGTGCCAATGTGAAATTGATAATCCAAGGAAAGCAGGTATCTTCATCAGTTACTGTCACCATGTTCAATAATTATTGTATTTATTATTTCCTCATCCAAAATTAAAATCCTGGTGGGCGAGGAAGCACTTTATGAGTGTGTTGAGATCGTCTGACATTTAATATAATCTTCCAGAAAGTCAAATGGGTAGTTGTTCTGATGAAAACTGTGGACAAGGTGTTATTAAACCCAATGCAAGGAGAACATTATTTTCTAAATAATTATGGTGATTAAAGCTTTGTTTCACATCATTAAAAATGTGTTACTTGATCCAGCATTGCCTCTGACTAATTCTGTTTAGCAGGAGATGCCTCAGATCCTAGAAGCAAGGAGAAAGGAAAGATGTGCATCTAGAGGAAGACTTAACTAGAACTGGGAATATGGGAAAGAGATCATAGCAGGTTGAACTAAATCTGCCTGCAGGGACCTTTAGGAGTTCCGCTGTGCCCTTAGCTATCACAGTACATCTGAAAATTGGTAATGGAATCTGCTCTATGGTGATGGGAATTTATAGAAATGTTCTTTTAGCATTGCCCCTGTCCTTGGACCAGTAAGGTCTTATTGACCAAGAGAGAAGTTATAAAACTCAGTGCAGTCTCATTTAGGCAACATTTGACGTCTGCCAAGCCTTCAGCCTCCCACGGTGTCAACATTATTGCTCATACAATTAGAGATGGCTGCCTGTGCGAGGCTCCCTGCAGCAGCCACTCTCCCAAGTCCATCCATTTCCCCTTGCCCAGCACGCCAGCTCCTGGCTCATTTCAGCTTTCATTAGCCTCTGCAGCTCCTAGGTGTGAAGGTGCAGCTCACCTCATCTCCACCCTTCTGGAGTGCAAAATAAAGCACTCCTGTATCCGGGACCCCAGGCTTGCCACTCAAGTATTTAACTGGAGGCTGACAATCTTGGTTTCTATTTGCAGTCCAGACTCATCAGGAGGGAATCATCAAAGACCTGGTGTTCTCTGCACTGAAGTTTTCTCTGTGAAAGGGTATGGATCTAGTCCATGCCCCATCCCACTCAACTCCCACAACGTTGGCTGCCATTGAGTGGATTCCGACTCATTGGTGACTTCATGTGTGTAGAGTAGAATTGTCCTCCATATGGTTTTCATGGATGTGACTTTGAGACCCACTGCCATCAAGGAGCCCTGGTGATGTAGTGTTTACGTATTGGGCTGCTAACTGTAAGGTCAGCGGTTTGAAACCGACAGCTGCTTCACGGGAGAAAGAAGAGGCTTTTTACTCCCGTAAAGAGTTCCAATCTCAGAAACCCACGGGGGCAGTTCTACTCTGTTCTGTAGGGTGTCTGTGAGTCAGAACGGACCCCTGGCAGTGGGTTTGGTTTTGGTTTTTGGACTTTGGGCAGCTGATCCGCAGGCCAATCTTCTAATATTCATCTGGGTGGTTTTGAACTGCCAACTTTCCGATTTATGGTCAAGGGGTTAGCTGTTTGTGTCACCCGGGCAGCCCCCATCTCCTTAGGGACAATACTCAGTGGACTGTTTGGTGGTCAGCCTGCACTCATCTCTTGGTCCATGCTTCATAGATATTGATGGTGAAGACAGTGGCAGCCACTGGTCAGGGCCAAGCTCGAGAATTTTTATGGAAGTCTTTACTTTCTGATAAATGTAAACAATTGCTTCAGTGACTAATGTGGATGATTTCATTATGTATTGACTTAAGTAACAAACCAACAAACTAGGGCTTCTATAACCAAAAGGTACAATTCTGCCAGAGAAGGAATAAATTCCAGAACCAAGTGTTTAAGAACTGCTCTCGCTCCAGCTCCCAGTGTCCTTTCTACAGGCAGGCTTTTCCTGCACGATGCTAAAGTGGCCCCATTTATAGCTATTCTGCTCAGACAATGATTCTCTTTTTCAATATTTCCAACTAATGATCTGCCTCTCTCCATCCCACCATTCTAGCTTCAACTACGAGACCAGACTTAGACTGTCCCTGGGGAAAAGGAGATGTGGTCCCACACTCATCAGACAGGCCTGGGACCCGTACTCATCTTTGGGCATGAACTGAAGGAGAGGGAGCTATGGTTTCCAAGAGAAATTTCGGGGTGACTGCTAAGGAAGAAAGGACAGATGTCCCTCCAATGTGTAATGAAGTTTGGGCTTGTTTTTTTCAGATGATCAGTAATCAGAGTACAACTGCAGTGTGTGCCATCTCGTAGAGACTGATCCAATTCCCCTGGCACGTAACAGAGGAAAGAACACAGAGGGAATTGACGAGATGAAAGGAGATAGGTTTAACACATAGTAAACACGCACAGGGAATGCTTATGATTTTTGTTGCATTATCATCTTTGAGATGATTTTCCATATATGCATATTTTATCACATGCATCATGCTTATGATGCGAAACTGCATATTTTTGTATAGCATGGTCTTGTTTCATCAAAAACAAATCCATCATTTCAGTTTGGTATCTAAGATGGATAGGTCCACTCCAATAGGAAACAGGAGACATGGCTTTCGTGTCTGGGGCTCCCCGGGAAGAAAACTATTGGAGCTGAAGGAGGAGGCTGAGATTAAATGAAGAATGGTGGTAAGAGGGAAATAGTTGTTTTTCTCTCTCCTTTTTCTCTTAACTAGGAAAAGTATCTACTGCACAAGAAGTAGTCCTTGGGAGATAGAACAAAATTCCACAGGAGCATAGACATGCCTTCTTCTTCCAGGGATATGTGTTGGGGAGCAGAAGGAAGAGGTTTTGAAATTAATAAATGAGAAGCTGAGCCCTGGGACCTGGTTCTTTTCAGTTCCCTGGCTAGTCTTTTACTTAAAGGCAGCAGATGTTTCTGGATGGACTTGAGATTTGCAATTAATTTTGAAGACCAATAATGTTATGATGCTTAGAGGAAGAACGCTTTGCAGGTGAGATAAGCTGGAGACTGCTGGTTAAACACCCCCCCTCCCACCCAATGGCTGTGTTTTTGTGAGTTGGTTGGTAATAGAGATCCCTAAGATCTTTCTTGTCTCAAAAATCTTCCCTTTCTATGTACATGCAGCCCAGCAAAGGCAGCATTAGTAGCATGTGGGGACTGGGCTGGGAGGTTGGAGAAGAGAACATTTGGGACATCTTTTGTTGTCTTCATTCATTGATTCATGTCATTCCCTGTACGTATTCCTTTTAAGCAGGTTCAGGAATAGAATGAGACAAGCTAGATGCTTGGACACAAATTTCAACAAGGAACCTCCTTCTCAGGGCCATGCAGGTGAAGGAACTTCTTTGCTTTTTGTGTCTGAGGAGTGGTGTCAGATTACCCAATAAGCTAAGCAAGCATGCTCTTAGTTGTGCTTACTTATTAATTAATAGTGAACAATTTCACATTTTTGTACCACATCAAAGATTTCATTTTTAGATATAGCTGGCATCTGTCCCTCTCCCAACCCCATAGCACCTTCCTACAGAATCAAATCTCTTCTCAAGTTCACAGTCCCTGATAGGGACCCGTACATACCCAGTGAACAAGGGAAGCACGGGTTCCTTGTGCTCCCTTAGCGGGAACAATGTCACTATATCTTGATTTTATTTCTGATTCCTTATTGGGTAAGCGGTTCTGCCTAGGATCCTCTGTTATCTCACTTTAGTTCTAAAATCTCTCTCTTTAGGGCCAAGTTCTGTGTCAGGGGCCTGAGATTCAGACACAAAGGAAAGATGGTTTCTAATCCTACTCAGGGAAGTGCATGCAACATCAAGATCAACCTCAAGAAAGGTGAGTTCCAGCTGAAGCACCTGAGAAAGAGATGAAATTTGGCAACTTTCAGTTCAAGAATTCTTCAAGGCTCAGGACTGGGGCTGCCTTTGGTGCCAGTGTTTAAAATGTCCTGGGAGAGGCCCCTTGGATACTTGCATTGGAATTGCTCAGGCCACGTCTTGTTTTTAAAGGAAAACATGGACTATTATGCCCCCTTTGTTCTGATTCTTGTATAATTGCTGTTGTTAGTTGCTGCCTGTTGATGCCCACTCACCACTGCCCTGTGTGCCACAGAACGAAACAGCACCTGCTCCGGCGCCGTCGTGTGGGCGCCTACGGTCCGTGGTGCCTTGTCAGTCCATCTTGTTGAGGGTCTTCCTCTTTTGCGTTGACCTTCTACTGCATCCAGCTTGATGTCCTTTTTCAGGGACTGCCCTGTGCTGATAGTCTAGCCAATCTTGCGGTCCTCCAAGGAGCATTCTGGCAGTACTTCTTCCAAGACAGTTTTGTTCATTTTTCTGGGAGTGCATGGTACTTTCAAGATTCTTACCAACAGCACAATTCAAATGCATCCATTTTTCTCTGTTCTCCA
Organism: Echinops telfairi; assembly: GCF_000313985.2. Taxonomy (NCBI): domain Eukaryota; kingdom Metazoa; phylum Chordata; class Mammalia; order Afrosoricida; family Tenrecidae; genus Echinops; species Echinops telfairi. The sequence goes on from NW_022103898.1 coordinate 29,427,015, forward strand.
TTATTCATTGTTCAATTTTCAGATGCATAAAGTGATTGAAAATAACATGACTTGGGTTAGATGCACCTTAACCTTCATGTAACCTCCTTGCCTTTCCAACACTTTTAAGAGATATGTGGAACAGATTTGCCCAGGAAAGATATCATTTGATTTCTTGATAGCTGCATCCCTGAGAATTGATTCTAGACAGTGCTGAGATGTTTACACCTTCACTGACTTGGCTTTCCTGCTGCAGTCGGCATCATTGCGTCCGTTTTATGAGATGGAGGAGGACTTTGTGGATTGGTGTTGGACCTATGGGTTAATGTGGGACTTGTGGGTTTGGGCAACACTGGGTTGGGATGTTTTCTTGATGCTCACTTAACCTTTATATAAAACTCTCTCTTATACATGAGTTTCTGTGGATTTGTTTCTCCAAAGTGCCCAGACTAACATTATGGTACCTGGGGAGTCAGGTACTGGAGAAACAAATCCTAAGATGGAGAGTAGATGTTTGTTTGATCTCTCCCTCATGGCAGTTTTTCTTCTTCGTCTAGCCAGAGGTCAGATAAAGCCACACTGTTTACTCGGTTGTTTTCTGGGGAAAATATGGGAAATATGAAAATAGAAAGTTTGTAAACCCACTTTCTTTCAGTAATTAAAATGTGATCTTTAGATGGGTTTAGGCCAGGCCTGCAAAGAAAGCTATGCAAAGAAAGATATGCCCCACCCAGTGCTTTGGAGTACTCAGGAACCAATGGTCT
>NW_022103898.1:29428913-29441388 GCF_000313985.2 Echinops telfairi
TTTATATAAAACTCTCTCTTATACATGAGTTTCTGTGGATTTGTTTCTCTAAAGTACCCAGACTAACACACCAACCAAGTTGACTATCATGGTACTTCAAGGGGTCTATCTAGGATGATAGGGAGCCTGGTATCACAGAGGTTATGAGTTATGCTGTGATCCAGAGGGTCAGCAGTTCAAAGCCACCATCAGATCTTCGAGAACAACACAGGGCTCTCTACTCCTGTGAACAGTTGCAGTCTTGGAAACTCACAGGGGGCAGTCCTACCCAGTGCTGCGGGGTCACTATGAGTCAGCACTGACTTGACTGTAGTGAGTTGAGAGTGAGCTATAGGACAGTAGCTGCTTGAAGGTTTAACTTTGCCGAACTCCTAACCGATTTTTCACATTCCATTGCTTACTTGAAAACCCAAATAAGGACAAACCAAGTTTTTACATAAGTTTATCAGCTGTTCAACATTTTGATTGACAAGAAAAATGCAGCCAGATGTACAGGGTTCTTATGACTTGAAATGGACATGATTCATGGCAGTGAGAGAGAAGGAGGGGGCGGTGGGATGGGTAGAGTGAGCGAGAAAAGAACTCTGCAACCCCCATCACCCCCTTCCCTACAGCCCCCCTTTCTTCCAACCCGTTCTCTCTCTGTTCTGCTGCACAGCAGGCTGGCCTGGGAGCTACGGGAGGAGGGCAGCGGAAATTACTGTCACTTCCCCACTGCCCCCAGGGAACAGGAAAGTGGTTCCTCATGCTGGGTCAGCCTGAGGGACCTTGACTTTCTGTTCTATGTTAATTAGAAAGCAAAATCTTAAGAGCCAATTTTGACTAAGAACTCTGTGTCCAATTTTCTCCTGGCCCCGGTGGTGAACGACCTGATCAATATTAAATCTAATTTGCAATGATGGCCCCCACAAAGCTGGCAAATGTTATGTCAACATGCTGTCAGGACTCTGGCTTCCTGACCACACATGTTAGTCGAGGCTGCGTCTGCCTGCTCCCACTTTCTTAACTGCGTCCACCTCCAGAGTCACATCTGTGAGAGCAGCCCCACAGTTCTCCTGCCCCCCTTTCATCCAGAGGCTCCAGGCCTGTCAGTCCGAGTTGCTTTCTTGCTGTCTGATGAACTCCAAACAGGAGAACACAATTAATTTTCCCTCACAACTGATGAACCAAAGAAAGGAAATAATTGCAACTCAGTTTTAATAATGGCAAATTTTATGAAATTTCCATAAAGACAATTGGTAAAGGAGTATGGGGATTATTTCTCTACGGGGGGCCCAACTGGTTTGCATTGTTTCATAATGTTTATGTTATTACAATTCCATGTCGTTTGCATTTGCATCCCTTGTCTCCAGGGCAAGTTCTTGCAACTAATTTGTGAGGCACTGACTGAAAGAGCTGTAATCTAGCCAGGCTCCCATGGAAGGTTTCCAGTATTTTCTCATCTCTGGGGAACAAGGGACAAGGTATTAGAGGGGATGCTGCTGGAGGGGGGCATGAAGGTTCCAGAAATGTTTCTGAATGCCCGGAAGCCAAGGGTATTCCTTTCACCCGCCTACTTCGAACACTTCTTGGGCTCCCATTGCTTGTCAGAAAATGTCAAGATTTCTTACCTCGTACTCTCCTGGTTCCTTCACACAGCTTGCTCCTCTCCCTCTGACTGACAACCTCCCTCCATTTCTCAGATTTGACTCACTCCACAGAGATTTGGCAAGTTCTGTTTCCCCTGTGGAATCTCTTGATGGTGTAAATGGTTTACACGAAGGGTTGGTGCTTAGGATAAAAGCCCTGGTGAGCTACTTCCAAAAAAACCAGCCACGGAAAACCCTGTGGAGCAATGTCCGACTCCGGCCCACATGGGATGGGTTTCCTCTGTTTGGAAGAATTTTCCCTCTTTTTCCCATAGGTAAGACTTCCTTGTGCTGCCAATATCAACCCAAGCATCTTTTTTCTTTCTTTTTTTTTCATGATCAGTTCCTTCTGTGATAGAGTCTCATTGCAATCTGACATTTGTTCCTGCGATTTTGTGACAAACGTTGTCTTCATCATTACACTGTAAACTCCGCAAGGTCAGGTCTTACCTGTCTTAGCTCACAAGTTCATCTTCTTTCTCTAGAGCACAAGCTGGAAGTCGAGCATACATACACACAATTATGATCATTATTATTGTTGCCTTCAGCAAAGGGAATACAATACACCTGCTCTACATCATTATTGCCCAGCAGGCTGTCCAGTAGGGGCAGATTTATGCCAACCTTCTCTACAACAGAATGTCACGATAGCTGATCCTGCACAATCTTTGTGATTGTCTGGGTGTTAGAGTCCCTTGTCATGACAATTGTGTCTGTGCATCTCCTTGAGGTGTTCCTTCAATTTCTTTGTCCATCTGGTTGAACAAACATGAGACCCTTGTGTAGCCTTTCCTGAGGACACGACTAAAATGAAGTAAGTAAAAGTCACACCATTCTTGCTTCTAAGGAGCATTTTGGTTATATTTCTTGCAAGACTGGTTTGTATATGCATCTAACAGTCCATGCTTATTTATTAGTTACATATGGTGTGGCTGTTCATTGTATACACATACACACATCTCTCTGTGTCTTTGTCTATATGTCTATATCTACAGCTATGTCTATATAATCTGTATATCTGTATCATCTACCTACATAAATACCTAACTATCTATATTTGCTCCAACAATTTCAAGGACCTAGGCTCCCTGTTTATAGCCTTAATAGTGTAGTGGGTTATGTGTTGGGCTATTAACTGCAAAGTCAGCAGTTCAAAACCTGTGGGATAAAGATGAGGCTTTCTACTCCCATAGAAATTTAGTTTTGGAAGCCAACAGTCTTACCTTGTCCTATAGCATCAATATGAGTCAGACTGACTTGAAGGCAGTGAATTAGGATCTTTTGTCCTATTTCTTCATTCAACATATGCTTATCAAGTCCCTACTCTAGTCCAGGCACCTTACTCAGTCTTGAGAATATAGCAATGAACAAGACCAAAGAAATCACTGCTATAGTCGAGTTTACATTCTTTTAAAAATGGAAGCAGCAGAAGAGGAAAAATAAGAATGAGGAGAAAGAAAAAATATGAATACATTTTCATTTTCTGTGCAAGTCTCTATCATATCACTTATTTTATGTTGGGCTTTTCCCAAAGAGGGTGGGAGGTCAGACAAGTCATATTTATATCCTGGATTATCAGGATATAAGTAAGTGTTCAGTATATATAAGGTAAATGATAATGTGTTCAGTATATATAAGGGCACATTTAATGATATCGAAACATCACATGAAGAACTTTCATGTAAGGCCCAATCCTAGACTGGATCTTACAAGTCATCGTGGGGACTTTGACTTATTGCCCTGCTCTACTCCTAAGAGCTGCATCTTGCTATCTATTGGCTCCTGACATCCTAGCTGGTAGCAAGAGAAGAAGGAAAAGGGGAGGAGAGGACTTTGCTTTCAAAGCACATTATTTCTTCTCAGCTCCCGTGATCTAGGATTAACCACGTGGTCACACGCTGCAAGGAAGGAAGGGAAATGAATCTTTTCAGAGGCCAAATACTCGGGCAAATTTCAAAGATCCTAGTACAAATGGAAGAAGTGGAGATTGGATCTTGGAGAACAGTAAGAGTCCGTCAAAGAAATACCTTTTCTTCAAAAAAAAAAAAAGAAATCCGTTTGTCTTTTTTAGTATGATACAATCTCCCCCTGCCCCCCGCCCCCACCCAATGCAAATCTCTTAGCTGTAAGAGGACTTCAACTTGGGAAAATAGGGTAAACATCTTTTCTTGTACTGTTCTGGAGGCTGTGGGTATGACATAAGAACTAAACAAATAAACCTGCCAACCTGATGTGTCACCGAGGAGCATGGCCCAGGTAGGGTGAACTGTGTCTCTCTTCTATCACAATCGAAAATTTTCTCTTTTATGTTTTTTGGCTGTGCTATGTTAGAAGAGAGAGCTTCTCTTGTTATTGCTGTTTTGCCACAGAGCCTGTCTTCACCACCTGAAATGTGTATAGAGATCAAGTGAGGTGAAGCATGTCTGATTTAAATAATGACATAAAGTCACACAACAAGATAATATAAAAAATAGCTATTGTTTTTCAGTTGAATTTGTGGCTAATCACTTCAAGAATAAGTAAGTAAACAATGCATATACCACATTTTAGACTTTGTGACCATTCAGAGAAATGCTCTAGTGTTCTTGAACATTATTTGACTCAGCTTAATTTCTGTTGTTTGAGACAGAAACCCTCTTCATGGTGTTTTCTCTGCGGTGGTTTTTAAAAGGAATTTGACATCTTGAAACCACATCACCTGGAGTGGTGACAGATTAATGTGGACAGATTATTTGACAGATTACTGTTGAATGAATGAATGGACTCTGAAAGGCTGCTTGTTTGCTAAATACTAGAACTTCAGCGAGGAAAAGAAGCTTAAAGTTTAGGCAGTCCAGTTTTAATCCCTCAACCACGCCTCGCCTTGTTTAAGACATTCAGTGGTGGGGACTTGCTATTGTGTAATGAGTGCCATTGTGATACAGCACAGATGATCACCACTTTCTGTTTCTGGAGTCACTCTGTTCCCCTCCAAAGTGATCTCACTTTTACTTAAGGTGACCAAAGCAAAGGAACCGTAATTGCTCTCTGCATGAGAACATTTCCCCCAAGAAAGGGAAGAAATACTCGGTGTTGGTACCTGCAAAATCACTGTTGTACCAGAGTAGTCCGAAGGCTCCTGTACTCTGGGCAATAAATCACCACCATTTTGGGTAATCAAGCAGCTTCCTACTTCAGGCAATAGAACAACCCCACCGGGTCATCTCTAAAAATTAAACCAAGCTGGTGAGTGGCTTCAAATTTTATCATTCACTTTCTATCTTCTTTTGGTTAAATCACCTAATAATAACTGTTAATCATTGTTACCAATTACAGAATACTATGTTATCCCAGTTATCCTGATGAATCTGCTGCACACGGCCTCTTTAGAGTACTGAAAAGCAAGGATGTTATTTTGAGGAATAAGGTGTGCCTGGCCTAAGTCATGGTACTTTCAATTGCCTCATATACATGTCAAAGTTGGACATCGAATTAAGAAGAATCAAGGCATTTGAATTGTGGTTCTGGAGAAGAATATGGAATGTACTATGCACTATCAAAAGGGTAAACAAGTCTGTCTTGGAAAAAGTGGGACCAGGGTGCTACTTAGAGGGAAGGATGGAGAGACTTTGTCTTATATATTTGAACATGTTATCAAGAGAGACCAGTCCCTGGAGAAAGAAAGACATCATGTCTGATAAAGTAGAAGGAGAGCGAAAAAGAGGAAGTCCCTGAAGGAGATGGGTTGACACAGTGGCTGCAACAATGGGCTCAAGCTTAGGAACAATTGTGAGGATGGTGCAGGACTGGGCAGTATTTCCTTTGGTTGTGCATGGATTGTTATGGGTTGGAACAGATTTGATGGTATGAACACAAGCTAACAATATAGAATACTGCGGCCAGTCATTCACATGCATTTTCTTATAGTAAGTGCTGATATTCTCCCTATTTTACAGATGAAGAAATTGAGTTTCAGAAAAATTAAATAGTTTTATTCTAGAACAACCATATTCCTGTGACACCGCATCAGGGATTTCAACTCTACACTGGCCTCCCTCATTCAGTCTACTACAAAACAACGAATGGGTCTTATAACTAAGGCTTCTCAAAATAGGATGGTCACCTTAGGTCCTAGTAACCAAGAGACTCTCCCAAGAATAAAGCTCAAGAAGGGGCAGCGGTCATCCACGCTAAGTTGCTCAAGGCGAAGGTCAGCGAAGACTGTCACGGTCAGGATGTAGGTAATGTTCTGAGCGATCAGGGACTTGGGATGTTATGAAGATCCGGGCACAGGCAAAAATGGAGGACAAGACTGACAGTCTTAACATGACACACATGCTCAGGTGATTAGAATCCTTCTCCGCTATGTCAATTTAACAGAAAACACCAAGGAGACGTGTGAACAAGTTCAATGAAGTTTTGGTATTTTCTATGCCTGAAAACACCTAACAGTACATCTGGCACCTGATTTTAACTCAGTAGAAGTAAGGTGTATCTCTTGACTTCTTTGGGAACAAAGAAAAAAGGATGTGGTGGGGGGAAATTTTGCCAAAGGTAGTAAATTAAGAGCATATTTACCATATCTGGGATGTAAGGATTACATTTGTTGATATTTGGGACTTGAGGGATTAGATTGGATATATAGTCCAAAAGCAAGATTAAATTAAAAGTGGCTGGGTGCCTTCAACATAGGGGCATAAAGGATTTGTATAAAGATTGAGAGACAAGCAGACCTTTGTGTGTTGATACAGATGGCTCCATACTTAGCCAGATGAATGATCTGAGTTCATTAATTCTATAGTGCTATAGGCTAGAAGACCCTCTTCGACTTAATCACTCACTGTTATCGATTTGACGTCAATTCATAGAGACCGTACAGAACAGCGTAGGACTTCCCTGTGAGTTTTCAAGACTGTAACTGTTAATGGGAGTAGAAAGCCCCATTCTTCGCCCAAGGAATGGTTGGTGGTTTCAAAATGCCAGTCTTCCAGCTCACATCCCAACTTGTAACCCCTACACCACCGGGCTCCTCCTGGACTTAGTAGTATTTTAGAAAAGAGCAATAACAATAACAATAACAACACCAAACTCACCACCATTGAGTTGATTCCGACTCATAGTGACACAGTAGGACAGGCTAGAACTGCCCCTGTGGGTTTCCAAGGCTATAATTTTTTATGGGAGTAGATAGCTTCGTCTTTCTCCCTTAGAGTATATGGTGGTTTTATGTAACCATTACGCCACCAGGGGTCCCTAGTTAGAAAAGACACTAAAATCAACACACATTGGGAGAGGTGTGCCTGATGGTAGACAGAAAGTTTCTGTTTGAACACAGTGATTAACAGCTTGGGTCTTGGGCTGGGCTGTAAATCATTGTCTGAACCCGATGACTGTCAAGTTCAGAACTCTTGTGTCCTTCGAAGGCGGCGTCCTCAAACTACAGCCCGCGGGCCACATGCGGCCCACCAAGGACATTTATCTGGCCTGCTGGGTGTTTTTGCCCCATTTGTTTTTTTACTTCAAAATAAGATATATGCAGCGTGCATAGGAATTTGTTCATAGTTTTTTTTAAACTATAGTCCAGACCTTCAATGGATCTGAGGGACAGTGAACTGGCCCCCTGTTTAAAAAGTTTTAGGACCCCTGTTCTAAGGTGTATTCTTGTTTTGCTACTATTTATCAGAAAAGGAAAGCTTGCCATGATTCCACCTTTTCTTTTTCTTTCAAATATGTGTTTATCTTTTCAGCCCCATTTAGAAAAGTGAAGGGCTCAATTCTTATTGGCCCAATTGCTTGGGATGCTTATGGGGAAAAACCGACCTTGTGGTTGGAGTGCATAGGAATTTCAATCCATTGCCACACATTTGAGTCTTTCCCCCCAACTTGCAGCTTGTTGGCCACTTCCACCGATTGGAATCCCGGACTCGTGGTGGCACCATACACAACTGAGCAAAATGCGTCTTGGTCCTGTGCCACTCCTATGCTTGACCGGATTGTTGTGATCCAAAGGATTTTCATTGATTGATTTTCAGAATAGCCCCCCTCTTCATGTGGAAACTCTACTGAAACCTGCTCAATGTTATAGCAACACTAAAACCTCCACTGTCACACAGGGGGTAGCTGTGATATGAGATGTATTGTCTGGCAATTAGATTTGGGTCTCCCACTATGGGAGGGGAAACTTCTATCACTAAACCACCAATGCCCATGCTTGTATCTTACTGAGTGGAAGTCACCAATTAGAAGATTCTCCACTACTGAAGGTACCAAAGGGTTGAAGGTAGAAAGTGACATGAAAATAGGTGGTTTAAATGAGAAATTAAAGCTTTACTAAGAGAGCCGGCAGTCTCAACTACTTACGTTTTATCTTAAACCTAAAACAGACATTGACCCAAATGGAAACGATGTCAGTGGAAATAACGGCTCGTCCTCACTTATGGACTATCTTGTTATCTGGCATTTTGCTTTTACAATGATAGTCACAATTTTACTATTTGGCTATTTTACATTTTAACAGCTTGTATCTGAGGTGTAAAGTGAGACCAGTATTGGCTGGGATAGTAAAGGTTATGTGTCACAGTGGCTGGGCCAGGCATGCATCTCAGGGTTTGGCAGTCACATAATGATGTAATCACCTTCCATTTTCTGATCTGATACTGTCATCTTTCATTTTCAATAATGCTGATTTTTGCATAACAACTTTGTCTTGGGAACATCACCAGGTTGTATCTATCACTCATTTGACACTCCCCTGTGGCTACGTTACTTCAGAGATAGAAAAGTGATAAGCAGATTCCTGGTATGTACCTTGACCTTACACTACACAGAAAATGTAACCATTAGAATCATATTGTATTATATTTTCAGTTGCATGGTTCAATTTTCTTAATAATCAATAGCATAAATTTCAGTGATCATCAAATTAGGGTCTGAATGGGAAGGAAACACATTTCATTGCAAGAAAATGTCAAGCTCTTCTGTGTAACTAAATTTGCCTTTCCTTTAGTGCTTTAAATGCTGAGTTGGCTTCCATCTCTTCTAATGAGGTAATTTTAAACCTTATTAAAATAGGAAACTTCATTGGGCTCTGCCATGGTTGAGACACTTGGCAGTGTGTGAGGGGTGTTAAGGCCGGGGTAGGGAGATTGTTTTTTGCCATACTGGAGTCAGATACTTAGTTAGTGACATTGAGAGGTATAGTATTTTAGTCTAATTTTAGTGTTTTGATGAACACTCATATGAAATAGATCTCCAACTATCTACAGCAAAGTTTACCTCAGAACCAGGACATCATGGTAAGACTCGGGATTGTGGAGAACGTTCTTTCAGGTCCCAGCATTGCGACAACTATAAATGAGCAAGAAGACGTGCAATAATAGACCCATGACCTTATGGAACCGGAACCTTCTTCATGAGCAGCAGAGAGAAATAAAGGAGACAAATGTATTGAAAGGGGAAGAGAGAATGAAAAGAATAGAGAATAGGTGCCTAAGGTGGTGTAGTTCAGATAAAGAGAATTGATTAGGATTTCCTACTTTGATGTTAGGAGGTTATAACACCATGATATCTCTTTCCCTCATCCTTATGAAATGAAACCAGATGTCCGCTTTTGCTGATAGATATCACATCTTATATTTCACTTGGTCTCTAAAAGTCTCCCGGAACTCGAGGTAAAGCATAAGAGATACACAAGCGATTCTAGATAAGGATTCAAAGACCCTGTGCTCCCATTCAAAGCACAATGAACTTAGGCAGAAGAAAGCTGTGCTACAATATCAATTATCTTCACTGAGTGGCATTTCTGCCCCCCTTTTGTCTGTCTTTTTGGAATAAGAATATACGTTGCCCTTATTAATCCCAGGGAATTACTTTTTTCCTGCTCCTTTTGAAATCTAGCAAATGCAGACAGTTTCAGTGAGTTAAAAAAAAAAATCTAATTTCCACTTGAGCAGCTCTGAGGTTAGGTCAGCAGAAAAGAAAAATGAAAGGAAGGAAGAAAGGGGGAAAAAAACCACCCAACCCAAACAAAAGCCACAATGAAAGTAGCTTGTGTTGATGAATATTTTATAAGCCCTACCATCTAATAAAAGATGTATTTAAAAATGAACAGGATGCTGGTTAAGAAAATGTGCTATTATTTAATTACCATGCAGATAGACATTGAGTGTCAGGTTTACTGAAAGAATGAACCAGTTCACAGCCAAGCTCAATATTCAGCCTCAGTTCACCATAGATCTTCCATCCTGGCTCCAACCACTGACTTGTACAATCAATGAGGCAATGGGGTGATTACAGAGCTTGACCCATGTGGAGATTATTTAGCGGCCTCAATGGACAAGAGAAATCTTTAAAAAGCTTCTAATTAGCACACCCAGTCAATGAAATTGTAAACCTCATTATTTGAGTCAGGGCCAGAACAGTCTAGGCCAATACAACCCCCAAATGACATGTTGGCAGTGTCTGAAGCTTCTTACCCACAGAGCTCAGAATTACACTCTCCATGATCCATAACAATAATGATGATGATAATTATGATGCTGATGACAACGACAACAACAACAGTAAGAACAACCATAAAAATAGTGACTATTTATTGAGCACTCACTATGTACCAGGCACGGTGCTAAGTGATTTATATGCATTCTTCTGACTAATCCTCACAATAACTCCATGAGGTAGGTACTGGTATTGCTTTTATTTTGTAGCTAAGGAAAATGAAGCCCAAGTTCTCCAAGCTTGGCAGGGCTGGAGTCCAATCTAGGGTCGTCCGACTCTAAAGTCTGCCAACTATGCTAGAATAATGGTCAAAAATCCCACCCTTGGTCTATTTTCTAACAGAACCATCAATACTTTTATGTATCCCATGGAAAGATGACAGAAACATATTGAATAAATCAAGATACCGATTTTGCCACCGGCTACAGACCTGCAGGGCCTTCAGGAAGAGCTATGCCATAAATCTCTGTAGCCCTTGGAAGTATAGGGGGCTGTGATGGAAAGGATTGGGAATCGGGTGTCATGATTGTAGCACCAGCTCCATCCGTAATTAGCTGTGTGACTTCTCAGTCTTCACAACTTTTCCTTGAGCGTGGTGATTGTAATATTTGCTTTCTCTCCTTGTAGGGTTGTACTAAGGAACCAATGTGATAATGTACCTGCAAGCTCTTGGAAGAGCTTCAAGTGTTATGTAAATGAAAGGTGGTAATTAAAAACCTCCAGAGAAGGGCAGCTTATCTTAGTCATCAATTATCATGTTTTCTTCCTTCCTTGTCAGGAAACCTATATTTTTCATGTTTCTTGGGGTATAGATAGCTTTGTGCAGAATTTTTGTTTGGGAAATGTGCAAAGAAAAGGATCCTTCTGACAGCTCAAAACCTATTTATGATAAGAAGCAACCACCTATCAATTGATGAAACCAAAGGCAGTCATATTCTCAGGTGGAATTGTGAACATTCAGACCTCCATGTATTCATTCTTTATATTTTGTTACAGGGTGATGGAATATTTAACTAGCCAAGCACACACAAAGCTAGATTTTCTACAAAAGTGGAATTTTGAGTGCTGACTTAACTACCTAGAAAAGTAGAAAAAAGATGGAAGGAAATGCATGTGAGGTCTGAGCTCCTGAGCTTGGAACCTTAGGAACGTGAACGCGAGGACACAGCGGGGCGTTTCGATCGATTCTCTGTTCACACGTTGTGAAAGAGACTCAGTTACTGTCTTGAGTGAAGTCTAAAACCAAACCGAGAAGGATCTGACCAGGACTTTCAAAGTGGCGAGGTGATGAAATGGAAGGCCTCATGGTTTCACATTAGGAGATCAGGGTTAGGAGTCTAGGTCTGATCAACAAAACAATAAACAAAACCCAACACCCAAATCCATTGCCATCAAGTCAGTTCCAACTTAAGAGTGACCCTTGACAAGGTTTTTGAGACTGTAGTTTGTATATTAGGAGCAGACAGCCTCGTCTTTTTTCTCAGAGTGGCTGGTGAGTCCAAATTGCTGACTTTGCATCCCAGTGCTTAATCTTCATATTACAGAGCATCTTAGCTCTGCTGCCTAATAAATACTAGATACCATTCTGAGCATCACTTGTGACACTGCTGCCACATTGAGCTGCTAGCTACAAGGTTGGAAGTTCAAATCCACAAGCTGCTCCATGGGAAAAAGATGAACTGTCTGTTCCCATAAAGATGTGTACTCTTGGAAAATCTTTCAAGAACAGCTCTACTTTGTTCTTCAGATTCCATTCAATGGTTTTGGTTTGGTTTTAACTGCACACAATCCACCTAACATCCTAGGTATTATGCTGCTAGACAGGCTAATAATATAATCTGAGAAAGGAAGACCATAAATGTAACATCCAAATTTAACTGCCGTGGATAGTCTAAGCTTCTTTTAGCCCAGATAAATGAAAATTAGTACTAATTTGAGTTTTATCTCTCCATTTTCTTCTTCTTTTTATTGCCAACAGAACTCAATGAAAGCAAATGGAATCAATTTGCTGTGTTGAAATGGCTAGGGGTTATAAGTTGGGCTTCTAACCCCAAATTTAGGAGTTCAAACCTTTATGAGCCACTACAGGGGAGTCAGAGAAGGCTTCTGCTCCCATAAAGATCTGTAGCCTTAGAAACTCAATGGGCCAGTTCGTTCCACCCTGTCGTATAGGGTCATCATGAGTCAGAATCAACTCCATGGTAGTGGGAGTGGGAGTGGGTATTGAGGAGTGAAGAGGTCAGATAAAATATGAAACCAAACTAAACTTGCTGACTAACCAAACCAAACCGAACTAACCCAAACTCCCTGATGTCAAGTCAACTCTGACTCATAGTTACCCTGCAGGGAAGATTAGTACTACTTTTGGTTTC
>NW_022103898.1:29441819-29444800 GCF_000313985.2 Echinops telfairi
GGAGGCCAGTTGGCCTCCTCATGAAATTTGCCTTTTATGGAGTGAGGTTTGGTGTCTTGCCGTAGATATTTTTGGGAAAAGTGAAGACGTATAACTCCATTAGTCACATTGTTTCCTTGTGGTAGGATCCTTCCCAAGGGTCCATCTGACTGCATTTTGCAACTCTCAGATCTCTCCTCTGTACTGTATGTAAACCGAGGGATATTTCCAGGAATCAAGGATAGCCATGCTACTACCCTATACTATAATCCTCACTGGATCTTGATTAACTGCAGAACCAAAGTCAATTTTCTTTTCCAGTCGTTTAAGGTCCTTCTTGAAAGCAACCCTGGTGGAACTTTTGAGTAAGCTTTGGACTGCTAACTGCAAGGTCAGCAGTTCAAACCCACCAGCTGTACTTCTGGAGAAAGATGCAACTATCCCCTCCTATACAGATCTACAGTCCAAGACAGCTGATATAGTGTTGCCCTGAGTGAGATTCAGATTTGATGGCAGTGGGACTGGTTTTTTAGGAAGGTCCTTCTTGAAATAGCCTTAAGTCGCCAGCCTAGTCTCACTTTCTTCATTGCAGCTGCAGGAATAATGCCCCTAAAGAAAGCATTGAGTGCTCTCTCCACACATTCTTGAAGATAACAACTCAAATGGTAACCCTCTCCCACCAGCTGACTTTGAAACTTCCCTGTTGAAATATCCATTCAAGCAATGATTTTATTATTTTGGAATGGCTTTCTGTTTTCTTTCATTTTGTTGACTGGTTTCTCTCTAACCTGAAAGCTACTGGAAGTTGGGTTGTTTCCCAGCCACAGCCCAGTGAAGTGCTTGTAGCCCCGCCATCCCTCTTTTCTCTCTGCTGCATACGGACACCTTCCTCCTTTTCCATTTACTTCCTGTCCTCATCTATCAAATGACTTGCTAATAATCTGAGTCGAGTGCTGGAAACCGTCGGAAGACCAGCACTGACACATTCTAAGCTCCTTTTAGGAAGAGGGGACAATCTTGAGATAGAAGGACTGGCCCCAAAAATTCACCTCGGTTCTGATTTTGTGTGACATTTCCCATCATGCAGAACATGATTAGCTGTCTTTTCAAGTGCTTCGTTAGGCCAAGTCCATTAATGAGATTTTGTTTAGTCCAGAGTGAGTCAGAGCCGGCATGCTTGCTCACAGATGCACATTAGACGGACAGCGTTGGACTGGTAAGTGGCAGCCCAATCTTTAAGATTGAAGTAATTTTCCAAAAGCTGATTTTCTTAGTGTTCAGCAAAGTGGAATGTAATTTTAATTTGCACGGAGAACTTTGGCTTCCATGAAACGTAACGATCAGCTTTTTCTCAAAGCATGTCTTCACAATGATGCCGAGGAGGTCAGAATGGAATCTTTAGAGATACAAACAAATTTAACAAAAAGGAGGCCCCGAACCAATTAAAAAATCTGTCTTCAAATTTCATTTTACAAAGGAGGGAGGGTAGGGGGAACAAAAAAATTCAGTGAGTTGTTTTTGTTTAATTATGTCCAAATACTCATTTAGTGCAAATGTGAGAGGCAAACATCATTTGGCTGTATATTTAAAGATATTACAATGCCAAATTTTAGTTCACCAAGCAGTCAAAGGCATCAAAGACATTTATTTCCTTGCAGCAGATATTTTATGCAGGAGATTCAAAGTGGCAAAAAATTTTAATTGGCTCATTTCTACGGTGCAACCTATAAAAACTTTATGGGGACAACAATTCATTAGACACTGTAGCATCAGATTAGAAAATTAACTATTTATAATTCAACCTGCCACCCAGATAGGCACCCACATCAGAATGAGGTATGAAAATTCACCAAGTAGGTAGATTTCCATTAACCTTTCATTTCTTTTAGAAGTTGATGACTATATAAACAATACTTTCCCTGAGATCTTCCTATGTAAAATAATAAGTGAAAGTACTGTCATTGTGTTGATTCTGAGTCACACTGCTCTCCAACACATTGTAAGTACTCCACAGGGTTTCTGAGACTACAAATGTGTATGGGAGGTGACAGCCTCATCTGTCTTTTACTGAGTGGCTGGTGAGTTTGAAGCATTGTCCTTGAGGTTAGCTGTCTAATGTGTAGCTCGCCATGCCACCAGGGCTCCTTGAGTATGTTATAGAGGAACCTAATGTAATAGAATGAGGATTACCCCCAAGGCAACACAATAAGCTCAGGGAGAATAGCATTCCTCAATCCCTGTCCTCTTTCCTCCAAGCCTTTGTTCTTCTGAAATGTCAGGAGTGGGGCTCGCACAGAGATACAACACTGAACTCCTTCCTTCTTTGAATCTTCTCAGACATTTATTTGAAAGTGGAGAGTTACGCGAAATGATGGTGGAGTATTCAGCCAGGTGCACGTATAGGAACAAGGGCCATCGCTTGTGTGGTCCATGGAGACCGAGGCATTGTTGACATGTTACAGCGGTAACACAACTTAAGTACAGGAAACTATTATTTTGCTAAATGTTTGGGACATAAGTTTGTTGGTTCTCCTTTTAATTAAATTAATTAATTTATTGCAGAGAGGGGAAAATAAAGCAGGTAGAACAAGAACATGAAAGTTATCCACCCATCCACTGTTGTCAACTTAATTCCATTTCATTGCAAACCTGTAGGACAAAGCAGAACTGCTCCATAGGTTTTCTAAGGCTGAACATCTGTCTGTACAGAAGCAGACTTTCTACTACATAGTGAGTGGTAGGTTCAAAGCTCCAAACTTTTGGTTAGCAATAGAGCATTGAAGCCTCAGGGCTCCTTTATGACAGCTGTCCCTGTTAGGTACCATCTAGTTGGTTCCGACCCTATGTAGACCAGAGCTAAACACCACCCAGGCCTGCACCATTTTTTTTCCAGCCACCATTTTCAACCATCTTGTTGAGGACCTTCCTCTTTTTTGCTGTCCTTCCTCTTTATCAAGCATGATGTTCTCCAAGGTCTGCTTTCTCCTGACATATCCAAAGTA
>NW_022103898.1:29445313-29468440 GCF_000313985.2 Echinops telfairi
AAAAATTTCCATGTCTTACATTGACTGATGCCTCTCCTTTCACCCACTTTTCTGTTGTCTGTTCCCTGGGAGGGGGTTATAGATAGATCATTGTGATCGGTTCTTGGAGCCCTGTTTTTTTTTTGTTTTTTTTTTGCGAATGCTTTCATTGTAGCTTGGACTTTTTCCATCAGTCCCATTGATTCTTGCTCAGATGCTACCTCTTGAAACGGTTGAATGTTGCCTTTGTCTGTTTGGTACAGTGACTCTATGTGTTCTTTCTATCTTCGTCTTCTTTTGGTGCTTCCTGCACCATTGAGTAGTTTGCTCATAGACTCTTTCAATGTCACAACTCAGGGTTTGATTCCCCCCCGCCATACTTCTTTTAGTTTAAGATATGTTGAGCATTGTCTGCCTTGTTGGGTTTCTAATTCTAGGTCACACATATCATATCATTATAATATTTTATTCTGTCTTCTTCAGCTGCACTTTGAGATATATATATATATATATTCAGCATTTTGACTTCATCATTTCTTCCATTTACCTTAGTTACTCCGTGATTAAGAACAAGTTTCAGAGTTTCTTCTGACATCCACTTTGATCTTTTCTTTCTTTTTTGTCTTTTAAATGACCTTTTTATATATTCAGGGATGTCCTCCCACAGCTCATCAAGTCTTCTGTCATTAATGTTCAATGTGTCAAAACCGTTCTTAAGATATTCTCAAAAGTCTTGTGGGATATCATCAGGGTTGAACTTTGACTCTTGTGGACTTCTTTTAAATTTTTTTAAGCTTTATCCTGAACTTACATATGATCAATTGATGGTCTTTTCAGTAGTCAGTCCCTGGTCAGGTTTTAGCCCCTGATATAGAGCTTCTCCATCATCTTGTCTCCATCGGTGTATTCCATCTGGAGAAGTCCATGTCTATAGTTGCCTATTGTGTTGTTGAATAGAAGTATTTGCTATCAATAAGTTGCTCTATTATGTGAACTCCAGTTTTGTTTCTATTACCAAGACCATATTTTTCAAGTATTATTTCTTCTTCTTTGTTTCCAAAACTTACATCCCAGTCATGACTAATGATCAATGTCTCCTGATTGCATGCTTGATCAATTTCAAACTGAAGATGTTGGTAGAATTTTTCAATTTCTGTATCACTGGTGTTTCTGGTTGGTGCATAACGTTGCATAGTCCTTGTATTGACTGAATTTCCTTGTATGTTGATAGACATTCTCCTATTACAGACAGCATGTTTGTTCTTTAACATTTTAAATAGGACTTGTGCATCAAAGCTGCCCAGTACAATATATCATTTGATTCCTTAACTGCTGCTTCCTTGAGCATTGAGTGTGGATCCGAGTAAAATGTCATCCTTGAGAACGTCAACGTTTTCTCCATTTATCATGATATTGTCTATTGTTCCAGTTATGATGATTTTTGTTACATAGATTACATTGAGTTGTAATCTATGAAGGCTGTAATCTTTGAGATTCATCAGTAAGTGCTTTAAGTCTTTTGTGGTTTCAAGAAGTGAGGTTGTATCATCTGCATATGTCTGGCTGATAATGAGACATCTTCCAATATTGATGCCATGCTTTCCTTCATATAGTCTAATTTCACAGATGATTTGCTTAGCATACAGATTAAATAAACATGGTATAAGGATACACCCTAAAACATATCTTTCCTGATTTTAAACTATAGAGTAGTCCCTTGTTCTGTTTGAAAAACTGCCTTTTTATCTGTGGTCTGGCTCTGCATAGGAATAATTAAATGTTGTGGAATTCCCATTCACTGTAATGTTGTCCATAGTTTGCTGTGATCTGCCCAGTGGAACACCTTTGCATAGTCAATAATATACAAGAAAACATCTTTCTACTATTCTCTGCTTTCAGCCAAGATTTACCTGACAACAGCAATAATATCCCTTGCTCTAAGTCTTCTTCTGAATCCAGACTGGACTTCTGTCAGCAACCTGACAATATATTGCTGCTTTGACTTATCTTCAGCAAAATTTTACTTGCATATTATATTAATGAATTGTTTGATAATTTCCACATCCTATTGGGTCATTTTTCTTTGAAATGGGCACAGATACGGCTCTCATCTACCCAGTTAGCCATGTAGCTGTCTTCCAAAATTTCTTGAATGTTTCCAGTGCTCTATTAGTTTTTTTTTTAAACATTTCTTTTTAAAAAAAAATCATTTTATTAGGGGCTCATACAACTCTTACAATCCATGCATACATCAATTCTATAAAGTACATTTGCACATTCATTGCCCTCATCATTCTCAAAACATTTGCTCTCCACATAAGTCCCTGACATCAGCTTCTCAATTACCCCTCCCTCCCCATTCCTCCCTCCCTTGAAACATTTCTATTGATATTCCTGGATCTTTTTTTTTTGCTAATGACTTCAGTGCAGCTTGGAACTCTTCCTTTAATACCACCTGAGAAAACCACATGGAGGGGGTCATATCTGACTTCTTCTGGATTCTGGCCATAAGACAGAGGTAAGACATGCCTCCACCTCTTTACTTATTCTGACCCCAACATTTCCTCCCAGCACATTCTACTTTTCTGACAGGCTCAATAATTTGTTGCAATGGCTACATGAAACTCACGGACACAACTCATGATTAGGGAGTTACTAGGGAAGTTAATCGCTTGCCACAAGTCAGAATCAGCAAACAGTAAGGATACAGTCATTATTCCACAGCAACCCACCTCGGCTAGTAGCCAGGTCGTCCTCTAGTTCTTAGTATCTAAGCCGTGCGGTCTCTTGGTCTATGCCTTCATGAACTAGGAAGCTTGCCCACCGCTCTGCCTTTAGAGATTCATAGCCTCAATGCTTCTCCCCTTTTCTAGTTCATGGTCATTTTATCTCAGCCTCTGGTCTTGGCCTGACTCCTTTGCTCTGTCCCACTGTCTCTGGGCCACCACCTCCGGTTCCTCTGGTCTTGGCTTCCACCACTTTGGAGAGATTCAGCATATGTTCTACTGGTGGTTCTTCGGATGGCCCTAGGATTTCTCCATGTTATTGCTCCTGAGGTGGCTTATTCTTATATGAGATATGATTTTTGTCTTTCAGTAGACCATACCGCCAAAGAAATTCGAGCAGTTCAGAATAATTCCTACCTTAATCCTGTTCATTAGCATAAATAGAGAACACCCTCTAAAATGGGATTATAATCACAGGCCTATAGGGTAGGATTTACAATATGCCCCATAAGGGAGTATAGCTGGAAGGGTCATATTACCGTATATACTTGAGTATAAGATGGCCCAAATATCAGCCGAGGCACCTAATTTTACCACAAAAACTGCATTAAAACTGTGCTGAAAACTCTGTTTATACACGAGTATATACGATAACTGACTAGCTCTCACCATAGGTCTTGATAATATGTTACTTCTTGAAATGTTAACCGATTCGTTCTGGCACAGTGACGCTGTGTATTCCTTCCATACTCTTCTGATGTTTCCTTTATCATTCAATATTTTGCCCATGGAATTTTTCAATATCATAACACAAGTCTTCTATTTTTTTCTTAAATTCCGTCAGCTTGAGATGGGGTGATGGTGTTCTTCCCTTTGGTTTTCTAACTCCAAGCCTTTTCATTAGAAGGTTTTACTTCACCTTCTCATGCTGCCTTTTGAAATTTATTTCAGCCCCTTTACTTCAGCATTTCTTCTATTGGCTTGAGCTACTCTTTGTTCTAAGCAAGTTTCAGAGTCTCCTCTGACAGCCAGTTTGGTATTTTCTTTCTTTTCAGTCTATTTAATTTTTTTTTCATATGATGTTCTTGCTCTCATCCCATGTCATCTTCAGGTCTTCTGGTGTTAGTGCTCAATGCATTCAATTTGTTTTGGAGATGTTCTATAAATTCAGGTGGCATATGCTCAAGGTATATTTTGGCTCTGGTGGACTTGTTTTAATTTTCTCAACATTAATCTGAACTTACATAAAGCAGTCGATGGTCTTTTCCATAGTAGGGCCCTGTCTTTGTATTGGTTGCTGATATTGAGTTTCTTCATTGTTTCGTTCCACAAAAACAACCCCCAAAATCACTGCATTGAGTTTATTCCAACTCATAGTGACTCTTTAGGAATGAGTAGAACTGCTCTTGTGGGTGTCCAAGACTGTAAATCTTTCCAGGAGCAGAAAACCTCCCAACCTGCCTGTTGCTCCACAGGGGAAGCTGGTGTTTTGAACTGATGACTTTGTGGTTAGCAGGCCAACATGTAACCCACTACACCACCAGGGCTCCTACTCTTCCCACAAATGTCATCAATTTGATGCCTTATATTCCACCTGGTGATCTCCACATGTATAATCATGGTTTATGGTGTTGAAAAAAGAAGTATTTGAAATGAAGATGGTTTTGGTCTTTCGAAATTCTTCAATGTGATCTCCAACTTTGTTTCTATTATGTAGGCCATATTTTCCAAGTACTTGGCCTTCCTTTGTTTTAAAATTTCTTATCCCAATCACCAGTCATTGTCAATGCGTCTTGAATGATCAAAATCACATTGGAAAAATTATTAGAATTCTTCATTTTCTTCATCACTGGCTTTCTTGGTTGGTGCATACATTTGAAAAATAGTTGTATTAACTGGCTTCCTTGTAGGATGATATAGTTATTATCACCCAATTATATTCAGCATCGTACATCAAGATGGCTCTTGAAATGTTCTTTTTGACATTGTCATTCCTCTTGAATTTGTTTTTCCTGACAGTAAACCATATGATTGTAATTAAAATGGTCAATACCAGTTCACTAATTCAACATGGCCAATATCAGCTCACTAAGGCCTAGGACATCAACCTTTATTTGTTTAATTTAAGTTTTTTAAACTTCCAATTGTCCTAGATTAATATTTTGTGAATTTCATGTTCTGATTTTTGGCAGATGTTTACAACCACTCCTTCTCATTTAGAGTCATGCTCCATTAGCAAACAAACATCCCGAAAGTTTTGCTCAAGCCATGTGAGGTGGCAGTTCTTCCTCAGTCGTATTTTGAGTGCCTTCCAACCTGAGGGGCTCATCTTCAGGCACTGTATCAGACACCATTCTACTGCTGTTTATCGGGTTTCAGCAGAAGAAAGCCTACCATTTCTTTGTAGTCTGTCCTTAGCCACTGAAATAGGGTCACCATACATGACCCTGCTGGTATCTTAAACTTTGGTGGCATGACTTCCAACATTTCAGCAGCACATAAGCCACCACTAGAAAACAGACAGACAGATGAGCAGTGGAGCTTCTCCATTAGGAAGCACCGATAACCTTGGCCCAGAGACTCCACATCCTGACTTTCTTTTCTTTGTGATTAACAAGAGATTCTGTGGAATTCAGATGAGGACTCTCTCTCTTTCTCTCTCCCTGTTGTATACTTTGCTTTGCATCTGGGATTTCTTAGAGAAATGCAGGTCTGTGCTTAGCGCACAATACCACAATACTTGCTAAGTCCAAGAAACATGCTAAGAATGATACAGGGAGCCCTACAGAGTCTTGCTGCTTCCTGTGCTAGCCCACCATTGTGGGGATGGGGCAGAGCCTGCGGAGGACTGTCTACTACATTAGTAGATCATCCATTTCAGTTAATAAAGATTATAATCATCACAATCAAAGTAACTATCATTTATTGAACACGGACTGCTTCTGAAACCTGTGCTAGGAGTTTTCATACTATAGCACATGATTATGTTGTGTCCTTATCACATGATTATGTTGTGTCCTTATCACATGATTATGTTGAGTCCTTATGAAGCTCATTTTAAAGAAGTGAAATATGAGGTGAAGACATCTTTTTAAAAAAAATCATTTTATGGGGCTCAGACAACTCTTATCACAATCCACACATCCATCTACTGTGTCAAGCACATTTGTACATTTGTTGCCATCATCATCTTCAAAACATTTTCTTTCTGCTTGAGCCCTTGGTGTCAGCTTCTTATTTTCCCTTCCCTTCCCCACCCTCCCTTGAACCCTCTCATAAACCCTTGAAAATTTATAAATTATTATTATTTTTTCATGTCTTATACTGACCGATGTCTCCCTTTACCCACTTTTCTGTTGTCCGTCCCCCAGGGAGGGGGTTATAGGTAGGTCATTGTGATCAGTTCCCCCCTTCTCCACGCACTTGTGGAAGAGATCTTAAGTAACTTGTCTAAGTCACAAAGTAAGTATGGGAGAAACCAGGATTCCTATGTGTCATTGCCCTGCCCTCACAGTGTGGTGGCCTTTGCGGACTCATATGAGGGGGCTTCCAAAAGTTTGTAGAAAAAGGGAGTTAAACAGTAATGCCATATTTCCCATGAACCATTGACCTTCATGGAGATGAACTGTATAGAAGCTCCTTCTCTCTATTATGCTTCTCTGCATTTTTCTGCCTGAGGGTGTTCTCTGGCTCCTGGTATGTGATCATCAAGAGAGAAGACAGTCCAGAAGTGCTGAGGACTGAATGGTCCCAAGAGCGGTTCTCAATCCCTCGAGTGTAGGCAGTGCAAGATTAATATCCTGTTTCCTTGCCCTTCAGCAGTTCTAAATATTTTCTACAAAATCTCTCAGAGGGTCCCCAGAGGGCTAGAGTCCCAGTTGTCTACATTGTGATCCTCATTACTCCCCCCTTTATTGATCTTTCTGCCTTTCCTTTCTCATCTCCTCCCCTCACTTGCTCATGGTGCTTCCCAAGGTCGGGTCCCAGATATTACCTTCACCCAAGAGCTTGTCTTAGGCTTTGGAAAATCCCAACTAAGTGTATCTCTTGGGAGATCTTCCTTCGGCTAGCTAATGACAGAACTATGCAATATTTAGAATAATTGGAAAGGATTAGAAACACTCATTGCAGCTGTAGAAGATGTGAGGAACTCTGAAATCTACCTATGTATTGCTTGGGGGCACAGACATGTGTCCCCTTTCAATATGTATGGGGAAAAAAATTTCCCCCCAAGTGTTTACACATGTCTGAAAATGAGTGGTATTTGGAATAAGGCTTTTGAGTAGGCTAATAATGTGGGAGTAGTTTAAGACTAATAAAATAAAGTTTAAACATGACCACATGCCACATGAATGTCCCCTCCAAACCAGTGAGGCTGAATTAGAAAGGATATGAAGAAAAATGAGCTTGCTACAACTCATTAGGGTTAAACTGCTAGATTTGCATTTTTGTTAAAAACTCAAATGCTTCCACATTATTGCTGAGTCATGACTTCAGCTTCCTTTAACAAATTAAAATGAGATTGGGTAAACAGACATCTAGAATCCTAGCATTAATGAGAGTTTGAAAATAGGGCAGGTAATCTGCTAGGCCCTGCCTGTGATTCTCCAATTTCCTTTCAATTTTTCCTTTGAATTTGTTGTATTTATTAAATAGAGTAAATGCAAGTGGTATTTTATTAGCTGGTATAAATAGGCATATCTGTGAGGGAGAAAAAACGGTGAAAAACAAAAAACCGTAAGCCTGTAGAAATGACACTAGGGTCCTGCTGTTAATGTAAAAAAGAAATAATTTCTTCCATGATTCCTCATTGCCTGTCATGATCAGAGAAGGAATATTGCCAGCATTCAGCATCCTATTTAATCTGCCAAATAGTTCTCATCCTCTGCTGATGAGGTAATAGTTCATTTATACCCTGTGTTACAAACGCAGTTTGGAATCAAGGATTTGCTTTCAATTTGCTCCCTTCTTCCAATATTCTAAAATTCACAGTTAGTTATAAAGGAGATTTATGGTTTTAAAACATCATCTTATTTACTTCCTTTTCTACTAATGAGTTGTATAAAATAAGTATGATTTCCCTAATATTCATTTTGGCTGTCAGAAATATACAATTTAGCAAGAAGCACCACAGCACTATTAATGCTGCAATTTAGTGACAAAAACTCCTCTCAGTTTTCAAGTGCCTCTTGCTATATTTCTTCATTTCAAAGGATTTATTGTATTATTTCCTGGGCTGTAATGGTTGGGTCCTAGCGTAATAGGCTTATTTTGATATTTTCTCCACAGTTTAAGTTATTTCAATAATGGCTAACACTACCTGTGAATGATGTTCAGCAAACAGGAAAACAGTGGGAGTCCCTTTTTGCTTTCTCCTTCTCAGCACTTTCTGAGGATCATTCTATCATTTGGCAACTGTGTTCAATATCTGAATGCAAACTTGGGAGGGAATCCGTTTTCCACCCCCCATCTGAGGGCATCTGTGACCACTCGCCCTGGCAAGCCAAGCGAACCTATTGCCCTCGAGTGGAATCAGATCCCTGGTGGCCCAGGGGTTACCGAGTACGACTGCTCCATAAGGAAACCCCAACAACTTTCTATTGTAGATTGGGTGAAGCTTTTAGAGCAGATTGTCATTTTAACATTCAATAATTCACACCGATTTTATCTTATTCACTGCAATATCCTTAATGTCACATCATTTATCCCACTTAATTCCTATATTTCCTGTTTACATGTTTTCTTCCTTCCTAATCCTTCCGAACTACTCCTTGGATAAACATTGTCCTTTTGATCTCAAGTGGTGCATTTTTCTGAGGAGTGCATATTTCACCTATGTTCCCCGGGCAGGGGAACATAATTTGGCTGAAAATTTGAGTTAGGAGATGAGTTCAATTCCAGACCTTGAGGGTAATTCACTCCCTCACTCCCTCATTCACACTCACTCACTCACTCACTCACTCACTCACTCACTCACTCCCTCATTCTCACTCACTCACTCACTCACTCACTCACTCACTCACATCAAGTCAATTTTGACTCATCGCGACCCTACAGGACAGAGTAGAAGTCCCCCTTTGTGTTTCTGAGACATTAAGTCTTTACTGGGGTAGACCACCTCATCTTTCTCTTGTGGAGTAGCTGATGGATTCTAACCATGGACTTTGGTTAGCAACAGTGGTTAGCACCTCAGGGCTTAGCTACTATACCACCAGGACTCCTTAAAACTCACTGCCACGGAGTCTATTTGGACTCGTGGTGGCCCTCCAGGGCACAGAAGTATCCCTGTGGGTTTCTGTGACTCTTTCCAGAAGTAGAAAGTCCCCTCTCCCTCCCTTGGATCCGCTGGTGATTTCAAACTGCCCCCACCCCCCCACTACAGTGGGTAACCCCCAGCGGTGTCCCCACTATGCCACTAGGGCTTCTTGAAGGGTGACAAGGAGAATCATGGGAGTTCCATCGTTCTCTATCTAATTAGTCAACCTGCACCCTTTTACAAGTTTTGGTTCTATTACTGGTTTCCCCACTTTATCCAGGACCTTATAATATGACCTCTTTTAGAACAATTGCTAGTGGTAGCTATCTAGTTCTTCTGGTCTCAGTGGTATAAAGACATGTTCTTGTGGTCCACTGACCCATTGGATTAATTGTTTCCATGTATCTTCAATTTCCATCATCCTTCTTTTCTTGAACAGGGTGCAACCCACAGTTGCACCCTAGCTGTCTACTCAGCAGCTTTGAAGAGTGCAGTCGTGATTCGCTGGAGTAGGATGGAGAACTCTGTTTCTGGGCTCGGCATTGTGAGTTGGCTGTAATCTTGCCAGAAGCAGGTCACTGGGCTTCGCCCCCACCCCCCCAATAGTACCACTGGATGGGTTTGAACTGCCAACATGTAGGTTAATTGTTGTCTGCCGCCCAGGATTCTGCCAGCCACCTCTCTCTTAAGAATTTCTCAAGCAGCCCCATCACAACTTCTGAGAAGTAAATGTCAGTAATGACCAGGCTCAAAAGCCAGTGGTGGATAAATATGCTGAAGCCTCAGGATTTGGCAACCAAACAGAGCCCAGTACTTCAAGTGCCGTGGTTAAATCCTTAATTTTGTATAATTGAAGAAAGTGTTTACTTTCGATGAGGCAGTGATGGCTCAAAGGTAAATTTTTTAGCTTTCCCTGTGCTACATCCAGGTTTAACATTCAGCCAGCGTCTTCCATCGGAGGCCACCACTTGCCTCTCCATGGTGGCTTGTGTGTTGTTATGATCCTAAGCAGGTCTTGGGAAAGCTTTCAGACTAAAGTGGCCTGCCTCTCTGCTTTTCACGTCATCCATTGTAGGTGGCACTTTCTTGGACCAGCAGCCAATCAGGGGGATGACGTGCAAGACTGTCTGTTACAGTACACTACGCATGAAATTGCCGTGAGTTGGGGCGACTCAATAGTAGCTAACAACAAACCTTATATACTAGAATTTTGACCTCTTTATGGTCTTCCAAACATCCTGCTTCTAGCCCTGCATATCTCTTAGGGTTGTATCATGAGGTGCATATATAGGTGTACAATTTAGAGGATGTGGACTAGTCTACTTGGCAAAGTAAAGGAGCAAAGGAAAAAAAAGAAGACCATCAGCAAGTTGGATCAACACAGCAGCTCCAACAATGAGCTCCAACAGATCAATGGTGCGGATGGCTCAGGACCGGCAGTCGTTCATTCCGTCGCACATAGAACAACAACCACCCAAAACCAACGCATGACAGCACAACAGCATTTGGTACCACAGGCAAAGATACAGTGAACTTGATTTAGTCCATTTTAACTTGGAAGGAGATGCAATGTGTAATACAGCAGCCTCTCTTCTAGGTTTTCTTGAGGGATGGGGTGGGGAGTACAGAAGAAGCGCTGAAGGTAGTTGTACCAACGTCCTGCCTTTAAAGGCTTCCTGTTCGTGCTCTTGGGAGTGTCCGTGGGAGGAACTGTGTACAATGAAATGTCAATCACCCAGCCGGTTGCGCGGCTTGTAAGAATGAATCATTTATATTTTCATGCAGCTAAAATTTAGAGAAATCAAAATTTTCAGGTAACAAAATTGGGTCATTAAAAACTCTTTAAATAAATTGAACAGCTGCAGAAATTCTTTTTATTTAAAAATAATGTTCAGATCATATTTGTCTACGCCTCACTTATCAATTCTTTCATTATATGACATTTCATATGTACAACAATAGTTAAAAAATTACTAAAGGAGTATGTTGCACATTAACGATGCATGTCTGGCAGTAAAGACTGCTAAAGTTTCTGATGGGGTCCCAGCCCAGCAAACCCAGTGGAAGCTCATGTTGCAGAAAAGAAGCTCCTGATATCGAGTATTTCATTGCCTGGAGGGAAGAGAGCATTCGGTCTCCTCAAGTCACTGTGGGTGGGGTAAGGGAGTGGAAGGTCGTGGTCTGGGGGTGGGTCACTAGGCAGTGGGACTGAGGCTGGGGAAGTTTTAGTCACCTTTGTGACCAAGTAGTAAGTGAGATTCAGGGGTCTAGTCCCAGCTAACTGCACCAAGGGGCTGAGTCTTGAGTAGAAGGTTCCTTGAAATGGGGTGTTTGGGTGCCTGCAACCCACAGCCCCTTAAGCTTCTGATGCCCCCCCACCCCCAACCCTGATGACTATAGGCGAGGGTGGAGCAGGCTACCTGGGTGGGAGTGGGGTCATCTGGAGGAAATGTTGAGCAGAGGACCTGTGTAGGATGCAGCTAGCAGCTTTCACTCCCTCTTCCCTGTGACTCTCCGCCCCTCCTGCCTGAGGACAGGCTCTTTGTGCCCCAAAAAGTCACCACAGGTGGTTTGGAGTCATGGAGGCATGAATTAGGGCCACCCATTCGGAAAATGTAGGGAAGCTGAGAAAGGGAGAAGACCCTGGGTGTGGAGAAGGGGATCATGCTTGGGCAAGCCTGGTTCTGGAAGAGTGAGTAGTTGGGGTGTCTGATCTCTCCAGAGGCAGTAGTGGAAAGTGACCTCAGCAGGAACCAGGTGGGATGCTCCCAGTGCAGATGAAGGGGTAAGGTGACTGAATCATCTTCATTTTTACCAAATTCTGATTTTCACACAACAACCTAGTTTTGGGAACTAACCATGAGGAAGAAGGTATAAAAGGAAATTTGAACAAAGAACAAATTTGGTGACTGTGATGTGTGCCATTTCTTCCTATTCAACTTGTGTTTGACATCAGTCATCGATTGAAAGTGACGGTATTCCCGAGAAGGCCTGGTGGTTGTTTTGATGTTTTGATGGGCCTGCTGGCTCAGCAGCATTCCCTAGATCAGTGGTTCTCAGCCTTCCTAATGCCGCGACCCTTGACCCCCCAACCATAAAGTTATTTTCATTGCTACTTCATAACTGTCATTTTGCTACTCTTATGAATCGGGTGACCCCTGTGAAAGGGTCGTTTGACTGGCAAAGGGGTCACGACCCACAGGTTGAGAACTTCTGCCCTAGATAGAATCAAGTATCCTTGGGTCACAAGAGGAGGTTTTTCAAGGCAGTAGCCTTTGACTAGTCACTCTGCTTCCACCTTTGGGCGTCGGTTTATATTTAGCATCGTCACCAAAGTGACCCTTTTAGTAAAATCAGAGCCTGCCACTTTGCAACTCAAACTGAGAGCCCATTTCATTTGTAGTCAAAGGCAAGTTTCTTCCAAAGAGCCACTTAGCTAATTCTCTTACCTCCGTCAGGCTTTTGTTCAATTTTTCACCCTTCAATGAAGTGAATGAGTCCTGACCACCCTACACAATATTGTACCCACAGCCCTGGCCCTCAACAATTCACCTTTAGCCTTCTCTTTCTTCCTCTGAATCCATTTGCATTTAGTAAATAACATGATTTGCTTATTTATAATATTTGCTGTGTATTACCTTACTCTTCTCAATTAGATGCAAGCTTCACAAGGACAAAGGTCCTTGCTTATTTTGTTCAGAACAACACCTGGCCTATTGGACTCACCCTGGAAATGTAAATATTAGTTAATTGAATGAGACTCTTAACTAATTTCTGGTCATTAGTTGTTTCATATTTCACAAGTGCCCTTTTCTTCAAGAAGGAATCATTCCTGTAAACTGTTTATACAGTAGCTATATGAACAGTATATGAACTGTAGGGGCTATTTACAACAATTTCTTGGGATGCTCACTGAACACATGTCCGAGACTTGTTAAGTATGTTAGTAGTCGCTTCAGCCCAGGGAATGTGAGAAGGTGTTTACACTGTGCTCATTTTAAAGATGGGAAATAGAAGCAAATTCAGATAATTATATTTGATAGTAGATAATGGCTTCCCCAATTGCCTCTTGTATTTTTGAGATACCATTATCTGATAAAGTTGAAAGCAACAACAAAAAAGAAATTGCTTGGCACAAAAAGAGTTTATTTCCTCTTCACATGACAGTCTAACCCAGGTATTTCTGGTTGAGGAGGAATTCTATAAAGTCATGAAATGACCTAAGATTCTTTCACCTTTGGCTCCACCCGTCTTTAGAACCTTGGTCATCGTTTTATTCAGTGAGTGAATGAACGAGGCTTCCATTCAGATTGGAAAATGAAGCATGAAAGAAACACAGGGGTCCCTAGTTCAAAGTGAAACCCCGAGAAGGCTCTAGGCCCTACCTGATGTGATTAGATAAGCTTCTTGATAAGACACCATCAGTCCATTGCTTTCTGAACTCCCTCCACCTTTCTCGTCACTCTTTGCTCAGGGAGGTTTTTTACCATTGTTGAGTGACCTCTGAAGTAAGAATTGAAGAGTGACCTTTTTAGGGGTTGCACAACTTTCGCAGCTTGCTTTATGTCTATGGAAGTTTGGAGTTTGAGACTGCTTTAAGACTTGCCAAATAATCATAGGCTTTTACAAATGCCATGTGTTTATTATTTATTACTGTTATGATCAACTTTTAATATTTTTTTGTGCATGTGGGTGATATAATTCCCTCTTTTGCTTTTATTCTATTTCAGCTGCCAGTGACCAAACCCCATTTTTTTTCTAGAAAGAGTCCTTAAGCCTTCCTTATTTCTTTTTATTCACCGCTTGTCTGTTAGTTTGTCACAGTGTGGTGCCTTGCCTACTGCTGCAATGCTGGAAGCTATGCCAGTGGCATTTCATATTCCAGCAGGGTCATAATGGATACAGATTTCTTTTTACTATTATTATAATTTTAATCATTTTATTAGGGGCTCATACAACTCTTATCACCATCCATACATCCATCCATTGCGTGAGGTGCATTTGTACATTCATTGCCCTCATCATTCTCAAAACATTTGCTCTCCACTTAAGAATGGGCACAGATTTCAGTGGCGCTTCTAGACTAAGAGTGAGTCAGAAGAAGCACCTACTGATCTGCTTATGGAAAAATTTGTCAGTGAAAACCTGTTGAATATCAGTGTAATATTGTCTCATATAGCCCCGGAGGACAAGCCCTCAGTGTGGAAGGCACTCAAAATGTGATTGGGGAAGAGCTACCACTTCAAAGTAGAGTGCGGATAGAATAAAGTGTTCAAGGCCATCAATTGTTCAGGGAGCATGGCTCCAAATGACAATAAACAATGGCAAACACCCATTGGTAACTGGAACAGGGAATGTGTGGAATAGAAATAAAGAAAAATCAGAAAATGTGAAAAATGAAATGGAATACTCGAAAATCAATATTCTAGGAATTAATGAGCTGAAATGGATTGATCTTGGGTTATTATGAAATAGATAACTATGTGGTATACTATACTGTGAATGACAAATTGAAAAGTAGTAGCATAATATTACTTTTAATAGCATCATCAAGAACAACACTTCAAGATCTCTCCTGAAGTGTAACATTGTCAATGATAGGATAGTATTCATGTGTCTACAAGGAAGTCCAATTAATAGGAATCAAAATACAACCTTAAGTATATCCAGCTTGAATTTAAATTCTATCTCAAGAGTAGATTTCACGCTGAAGACTAGATACATTGTAGAATGACATCAAAGACATCATATATAAGGAAATCAAAAGGTCATTACAAGGAAAGAAAGAAAAGACCAAATGGATTTCAGAAGAGACTCTTAAGCTTGCTCTTGACAGAGTAACTACTGTCAATGGAAAAAATGCTGATGTAAAAAACAGAACAGATTTAAAAGATGTTTCGAGAATACAGAGTAAAGTGTTAGAATGTAATACATGTAATGTATGTTAGCTAAAAATAAATTTAGCAAAATAAAATGTGAAGAGAACTGGAATTAGAAAAACAAAATGGAAGAGCATGCTCACATTTCTCAAGTTGAAAGAACAGAAAAGAAAAAGTCAAATTTCAAGTTGTAATATTGAAGATTCAATGGGCAAAGGACGGAAACACAGGGGAAGCATTGAAAGGATATGGAAGAAATACCCAGAACCATGGTACCACCAAGAGTGGGTTGACATTTAACCATTTCTAAAGGTAGCATCTAATCAAGAACCGAATCAAGGGTGCTTCTAATCAAGAATCAAATACTGAATGAGGTTCAAGTTTCCCTAAAAGCATCATTGAAATATGAAAATAAATTCCTATTACCATATGAATACTTTTGCTCTCTGACAAAGTGCATTTGAAAGTGGATTACTACAGATATAGTAAAGTTAAAATTTAACTTTATCACTTATTTTCCATTTTGACCTTGTTACAATTTGGTCTAGTTTCTATCATCTTTTGCATTGAAGTTTTTCCATGTTTTATTTTGCTCTTTGTTTGGAGTATTTTTGTCTGGTTTTCTTTATTTGAAATTCAGGTTAGGTAAACCATAGAGACAATAACTAGATTAATAGTTCCTTAGGGTTATGACAGGGGATTTGGGGGAGTAATGAGGAGCTAATAATAAAGGATTCAAGAGGGAAAAAATGTTCTAAAATTGATTGTGGTGGTGATTCAACAACTCCTTTTTCATATATTTAAATCATTGAATTATATAGTATGTGAATAATATGCCAGTACAAAAGTAAAAATCAAAATGAAATAACCTCTATTACCACTGAGTTAATTCTGATGCATAGAGAACCTATACAGGATTTACAAAACTATAAATTCTTACTGGGGCAGAATTCCAGGCTTAGAGTTGGAAGAAGCACCTGGTCATCTACTTCTGAAAAAAAAAGATTAGTGAAAATCTCTATCTAACACCGAACCCAGAGGACCACCAGGGCTTCTTGGTGAAAAACATAGCTCAGGAATTGAGAGCCTAGCAACTGAAACGTGTTAGCAAATGTTGACCATGTTCATTCATCTGTGCTGAGGAATTTGGGTGGGGCGGGGGACTATCTGGACAATTGACTAGAAGAGATCCATAATTATGCCCATTCCAAAGAAAGATGATCTGATAGAATGTGAAAACTATCAAACAATGCCTCTGACATCAAATGCAAGTAAAATTTTACTGAAGATCATTGAAAAATGATCACAACAGTACATGGACAGGCAATAGCCAGAGCTCCAAGTTGGTTTTCAGAAAAGGATGTAAAATGAGGGATATTGAAATAGTTAAAGTTTATGGTGCCAACTTGGCCCATAAACACATGTGGGGTTAATTGAAGGGTGGAGAGAGAAATGGCTCCATAAGCCTTGCCTATGGAATTCTCAAGTCTCTTGCTTTCTGATGGTCAGACTAGGGTGCAGCTGCCTTAGCCCATTCCCTGCTTCAGCTGGCAAGGATCACTTCCTGCAGGACATCCCCGAGGACAAGCCACACGGACTTACCCTGATGCAGCCCTGGGTGCTAGAGAAGCCATGTGGAGACCCCTGTCAGTGCTGACATGCTTACACATTCACCCCTGTCAGTGCTGACATGCTTACACATTTTTTCCTGCAGTCAGCATCATTGTGTGTATATTGGTGTTGGACATATGGGTTAATGTTGGATTGTGGGCTTGGGCAGCACTGGGTTGGGATGTTTTCTTGATGTGCACGTACCCTTTATATAAAGCTCTCTCTTATACATATTAGTTTCTGTGGATTTGTTTCTCTAATGTACCCAGACTCACACAGATATCATGCTAATGTAAGATGAATCTTAGCTAAAAGCAGAGAACACCATAAAAAGGTTTACTTGTGTTTTATTGACTATACAAAGGTATTTGACTGTATACTGTGTGGTTTAAAATGACAAAAGGTGCATTTCAGGGTCATATTTTTTCACCATACTTATTCAATCTGTATGCTACACAAATAATTTAAGAAGCTGGACTATATGAAGAAGAATTTTGGTGTCAGAATCAAAGGAGGTCTCATTAACAGCCTGCAATATACAGATGACAGACTTTTAAAAAAATTATCTTTTGTGGCTGATGATACAATTTTCTGACTGAAAATGTAAGCATTTACTAATGAAGATCACAGACTATAATCTTCAGTATGGGTTACACACCAACACAAAATCACAAAAGTCTGCACAACTGGATCAATAATTAACATACGTTAAACAGAGTAAAAATGGAAGTTGTTAAGGATTTCATTTTACTTAAACCCAGGATCAACATTCATGGAAGTAGTAGTCATGAAGTCAAGGAACATATTGTATTGGCAAAATCTGTTGCAAAATACCTTATTTATTTTTAATCATTGTATTGGGGGCTCTTACAGCTCTTATCACAATCCATCCACCCATCCATCCATTGTGTCAAGAACATTTGTACATTTGTGGCCATCATAATTTTTAAAACATTTTCTTTCTGCCTGAGCCATTGGTACCAGCTCCTCATTTTCCCCCTCCCTCCCCGACTCAAAAACCCTTGATAATTTATACATTATTATTTTTTCATGTCTTACACTGACCAATGTCTCCCTTCATCCACTTTTCTGTTGTCTGTCTCCAAGGGAGGGGTTATATGTAGACCATTGTGACTGGTTTCCCCTCTCTCTCCTAACCTTCCCCTTATCCTCCTGGTATTGCTACTCTCATTATTGGTCCTGAGGGGTTTATCTGTCCTGGATTCCCGGTGTTTCCAGCTCTTATCTGTACCCGTGTACAGGCATCTGTACCCATGTCTAGCTGGATTTGTGAGGTAAAATTGGGGCCATGATAGTGGTGGGGGAAAGAAGCATTAAAGAACTAGAGGAGGTCAGGGGAAGGAAACTGCAGGCGGCAGTTAAAGTAAAAAAAAAGAACTAGAGGAAAGTTGTATGTTTCATTGGTGCTGTACTGCATCCTGAGTGGCTCATTTCTTCCTTGTGACCTTTCTGTAAGGGGATGTCCAATTGTCTACAGATGGGCTTTGGGTCTCCACTTTGCACTCCCCCTCATTCACATTGATATGATTTTTTTGTTCTGGGTCTTTGATGCCTGATACCTGATCCCATTGACACACATGATCACACAGGCTGGTGTGCTTCTTCCATGTGGACTTTGTTGCTTCTCATCTAGATGGCTGCTTGTTTATCTTCAAGGCTTTAAGACCCCAGATGCTGTATCTTTTGATAGACAGGCACCATCAGGTTTCTTCACCACTATTGCTTATGCACCCGCTTTGTCTTCAGCGATCGTGCCAGGAGGGTGAGCATCGTGGAATGCCAGGTTAATAAAAGTGTTCTTGCATTGAGGAGTACTTAAATAGAGGCCCATTATCCACCTGCTACCTTGATACTTAACATATAAGTATATGTACTTAGATTTATTTTCCTATCATTATATAAAAATATATTTACATATGTACATGCCTGTATTTAGACCTCTATAAATGCCTTTTGCCTCCTAGTTCTTTCCTCTATTTTCTTTTACTTTCCTCTTGTCCCACTATTATGTTTGGCATTCATTTGGGTTTCAGTAATTCCTCTCAGTTACATTGCCCTTGATCAAACCCTTCCAGGCATCCTACACCCTCTTTGCCATCGATTTTAGATCACTTGTTGTTCCCTTGTCCTTGGGTTTGTTAATACCCATTTCCTTTCCCCGCCTCCCTGCAAAATACCTTTTTTTAGAAAGCTAGCAAAAAACTCAAATATATTACTTTGAGGATTAAGGGCTATTTGACCTACGCCATGGTATTTTCACTCACCTAATATGCATTTTATTGCTGGACTGTGAGCATGAATGACTGAATACAAATTGGTGCATTTGAATTATGGTGTTAAAGAAGAATTCGGGATATACCATGGATTGGATGTGGTCTCAGAAGTTACCCATTATACTTGGTTAAGTAGAGGGCGAGTGAAAATAGAAAACCTTCAATAAAATGGATTAATACTGGCTGCAAGCAATTGGTTCAGATATAGCCATGATGGTGCAGATAGAGCAGGACCAGGCAGTGTTTCTTTCTGGTGCACTAAGAGTTGCTATGTGTCAGAAATGACTCAAGGACACTTAAAAGCAACATTTATCTGAATGCACAACTCTTAGTATTATTGAAACAAAATGTTTGGGCAAGATGACTTCAGCCTAAATATGAACTCTTCCAAAAATCTGTGTCACTCTTCCTTAGTTTGAGAAGCTCTTAATACTCTATTACTTTTTATGTTTGGGTACTGAAGCAATTGGTTTTTCTCTTCTGCGTGGTTCTTGTTCATGGAATTTTCTCTCTTCCTTTTGATTTATGTCTGTAAAAGAGAGCAAGTCTCTGGAGCCAGAGGCAACTGGATTTATGCCACAATGGGGGCACGTGGGAATATTATTTATCCTCTTGACCATCAGTTTCTTTATCTCACGAGATAATTGATAGAAAATGTACCAGCGAGCAGGATAGCCAGTTAGGAGCACAGATCTTGGATCCAGATCTCTAGGTTTTAAATCCAGGGTGTGCCCTTACTTGATAGATGACCTTGGATAAGCTTCCGTTTTTCTATCTGTAAAATGGAGATAATAATATTATATACCTCACGGGAATTTTTGTGGGTAAATAAATGATTTAATATACATATAAAGTTTAGAGTAGTGCTTGAAATATCAATAAGCGATGTACGTAGTATCTTTGTGTTAGCTCTAATTTTAGAATATCTGGTGGCATTACATTGTTACCAGCTGCTGTTGAGTCAGTGCCAACTCATGCCAACCTCATGTACAACAGACCATCTTCACAGGTATGTTAAAATCCATTATTATGGCCACTATGTATTTTGAGTGTCTTTCAACCTGGAGGAGGGACATACTTAACTTCCAGCACATTTTTGGACAATGTTCTGTTGTAATCCATAGGGTTTTTAATCAGCTAATTTTTGGAAGTAATTTCTGAGTCTTCCTTCTTTCTAGTCTGTTTTAGTCTGGACGATCCACTGAAATCTGTCACCATAGGTAACCTTGCTGGTGTTTGAGATACTGATGGCATATCTTCCTACGTCATAAGCCATCACATTATGGTGGAGGGGTCAGGGGTGAATATCATAGTGTCTCAATAAGTGGTATTCTTTCCAGGTTGTTGCGTGGTATGTCTTAAATGTTATTCTTTTCAACAACTCAACTTTGGAATATCGTGAAGATCTCCCAAAAGGGCATTTCATGGGTGGGAGTTTAGGAATATTAATGGGATTTCAGAGAGCTATTTGTGTAGTGAACCCTGCCAAATGACCACCTGCTTTGATGATTTGATTTGCTGGTTTTGGATCCTAGAGATAATTGCCCAAGAAAGGACATTTACCAGGGCCTTTTGGAGTGGTTTTTAAAATATGTGATGTTAAATAGCAAAGGGCTCATTACCAATTTAGGGTGCATAATGGAGAGAGGAGGTTAGGCAGGGTATCAGGCTAATCTAAGTAGAAGATTACAGTCTGAAAAATTGTTTAAAGAGAAATATAATTAGAATAATGGGACAACATAATGGGAAATCAATGCTATTAATGTAACTGCTAATTACTGCATTAGAACATTTATCCAAATCCTTTCTCCTTAAAACTAAAAACATGAAATTAAGTCACCACAGTAGACAATTCGTGTAAAGGGATTTGGGGACTTTTGATTACTCTGGAAAGCCTGGCAAGAAAAATTTGCTGTTGTCCCAAGCATCAAGCTGGACCCTCTCACGTTCAAGGCGAGGGAATGCAAGGAAGGGTCATTTCACTCAATGCTGATTGGTCTTTTCAGCTTTAGGACGAATGTTGCGAATGCCTTAAATGGACTTTTTGGTCTTTCTCTTATGGGTGTTAGACTGTTGACTGTAGGTCTTAAAAAAAAGTGTCACTGGAAACACACTTAATGTATCATACACTTTAATCATTCAGTCATATTAAGATGTGTGCAATTATCACCACAATCAAATTTAGAACATTTTCTTCTAGTACTCATTATTGTTAGCTCCATATTTCCCCATCCTCCCATGCCCTGCCCCTAAGCAATTATCAATCTGTTACTGGTTTTATAGATCTACTTATCCTGTATTTCACATCTAGAAAATCATGCAAAGCTTAAATAATAAAAACATTCCCAACCAGTACTATATAAAACACCGAAAAACCTCAATAGAAAAGAAAGCAGAAAACATTAAAAACTGAAGCAACTTTAAAATGCATCAAAAGGGTGGGCAAATGATAAAGTATTACATTTTAGCCTAACTACATTTGCCATAACTGACCTTGCAATGCTCTCTGTCTGATAGGAAGGCTATCCACATCCCTAGACTGTGGTCAGAGGGGATTCCATGTGCCAAAAATATCCCAAACTCACTGCCATTGAGTCGATGCTGACTCCTAGAGTACCCTACAGGACAGGTACACCGTCTCTCTGTGCTTCTGCGACCGTTAACTTTGTACAGGAGTTTTACAAAAGTCCTGTCTTTCTCCCATGATTTTGAACCACTGACCTTAAAAATAGCAGCCCACCCTGCAAATGGAATGTGGGACTTCCACTCTAATTTATAGGCTTCTGTAAACTGGATGTTCAGAATGTAAGCTCTGATACCATTCTGCTCTTCAGTTTTGAATTTTATTATTGACAATCCTTGGATCGCACAGGCTTGTGTACTTCTTCCAGGTGGACTTAGTTGATGCTTCACTTAGATGGCTGTTTGTATAACAAGCCGTTAAGACCCCAGGCACTTTTTTCCCCCTTTCTGATAATGGGGCACCATCTGGTTTCTTAACCACACTTTGCTATAGCACCCATGTCTTCAGTGGTGTCTTTATAAGGGTGAGCACTGAGAAGGCCACGTCATAAGAATTGTTTTTAGATTGGGGCTAGAATTAAATGTGAACCCCATATCCTGAATGGGGATCTTTTTGATGAAGTCAGAAAATCTTGGATTCTCTACCTATTGTAAATGTCCTCAGAAAGTGGGAGAAATGAGCTAGGGTTAGCATGGAACTGTTTGGGGTAAAATGGATAGGGAGGTGTCCCCGGCAGAGAGACCAGTAATGGAAGGGAGACCATGCTAAATGGAAGGAAATGTGACAACCCAAGTGACTTGGGAACTGGAGTCAAAGGCCAAATTTTCTGATTGTAGGTATCCAGATACAGTAAAGACTCTGGTCTTTTGGGTGTCAGGGCAAGTTCAGGTTGGAGACTAGGGCGGACCTTTTGTGGTGACAGGAGCATCTAGAGCCAGGGTCTAGAGGTAGGAACCAGAGGCAGAACACTGAGAAACCGAGGTAACCAGTGAGGATGGAGTTGTTCTTGAGACTGCTAATGCTGGTATTGGGTTCAGGGGTGAGGCTGAGCTTTGACATTCGGAAGTAAGTAATGGAGAGGACCTTGCACCTCAGCAATAGGACAGGCGAAGTCCAGACTCTCTAATAGATTAAAGTGTGAAGTTTTTTTGTACCTGAAGCACCTCCAGATACACAGACACGGGGATAAAACCCGAACTCCAAAACCAATCATCAAACCAGAAACCTTTTGAGACAGAGTCTGCTGCTAGGGGATGAGACATGAAGAAGCTATATGGGGAGGAGATGGGGGTGATGTTCAGTTGGGTTAATGTTAGGTCTTGACTCCAATCTCATGAGAACTGAGGAGAATCTGGATTCATGCTCCCACATAAGAGAGCTGAAAGGTATTGCACAAGGAAGCTGTAGTCCGGGCCAAAGACTAGATGTCACTTAAGTTAAGGTCACTGAAGACACCTATACTAAACAAGGAGCAACAATTTCCTATGTCCCTTGGCAGTTGAAAATTATTTTCAAGATCCACAACCCCTGGCAAGGGCAACTCTATGCACAAAGTTAATGTTACCTTCTCCTCATGAGAATGGCTGGATCAAGAAGGGGCACATGATTTGTTAAGTCTCTGCTTGTCACTAAACTGTCATTTAAAAAAAAATTATTTTATTCGGGGCTCGTGCAATTCTCATCACAATCCATCCATCCATCCATTGTGTCAAGCACATATGCGCATTTGTTGCCCTCATCACTCTCAAAACATTTGCCTTCTACTTTAGCCCTTAATATCAGTTGCTCATTTCTCCCCTCCCTCCCCCCTCCCCCCTCCCTCATGAACCCTTCATAATTCATAAATTATTATAGTTTT
>NW_022103898.1:29470717-29475550 GCF_000313985.2 Echinops telfairi
TGATTATGAATCGCCAGCCATGAACTCATTGGCACAGCAGTGAGCTGGGACTAGCAGGGGCCACGTCTTCAGGGACAGGATGACTGAAGCAGATGGACCTGCAAGGACTGAGTGATAAGTAATGTAAAAATTCCAGCAGTGTCCAAGCATTTTCTCTAGGCTTCTGTATTTGTTTCCTAGGGCTGCTCTTACAAAGTGTCGTAATTGTTGGCTTAAATTGTTGGCTTAAAATAGGCAAAAGTTATTCTTTCACAGTTCTGTCTGAAATAAAAATGTTGGCAAGATTCCCTGCTTTCTGTGATTTGGGTGAGCTGGCGATGGGAAGGATCCTTCTTTGCCTTTTCTGGTTCTGATGGTTCCAGGAAAGTCTAGGCATGGCTTGGCTTGTAGGCGTATCACGCTCATCTCTGTCTTTGCCATCACTTGGCATCTTTCTTGTGTGTTGGTTCTTCTTATAAAGACATCAGACATACTGATGTTAGAGTCCACTCTGATCCAGTAGGACATCATCTTAACTAATTATACCTGCAGTGATCGGATTCCCAAACTTTAGGGGGAGGACCCTGGGGATGCATTGGTTATGTGTTGGACTGCTAACCACAGGTCAGCAGTTCAAAACCACTAACTGCTCCATGGGAATGAATGTACAAATGTGCTTTTGTACCATACACAATTGATGTATGTATGGATTGTGATTAGAGTTGTATGAGCCCCTAATAAAATGATTAAAAAAATAAATTTTTTAAAAAGGTGAGTTCCAAAGAAAATCTTACAACTTGAATGAATCTGAAGGACATTATGTTGAATTAAATAGGCAACCACAGAAAGACAAAAAAAAAAGTTACAGTCTCAGGAACTCACAGGAGGCACTCCTGCTCTGTCCTAGGCTTGCTGTGAGTCAGCAGAGGCTTGATGGCAGTGAGTGTGGTTTTGGTTTCTTAGGGGTAAGGCCCAACAAAAGCAGGGCCATCCCCATTTTTACTTACTCTGAGATCCTTTGCTGATTCCTGCAACTGATATAATCTTTTCCCCTTCAGCACTTGTGATAATTAACTTGTTAAGTGTTGTGTTAACTTGACTGAGCCAAGGTCCTCATTAGTTTGTCAGTATTCCCCTATGATGCGATCTAATACAACATAATCAATTCCATAACATGGCATAACGTAATTAACGCTGTGAGTAGCCAGAAGTTGTGGTGGAGTGCAGCTCCCTTGATCAGGTCACGCCTTGATACAATTGGAAGAAAGACTCCTGGTGTGTGTGTGTGTGTGTGTGTGTGTGTGTATGTGTGTGTGTCCCCGTCCAGCTCTTTTTAAAGCAGATTCTTAAAATTCATCACTTCTGCTGGATCTGGGTCCTGCATTTGGTTTGCCAACTTCTTGCCATGTTGCTTACCAATTCAAGGATCCGTCTTAGAACTCGTGAGACCTGGATTCTTGTGACTTTGCATCCACCAGTCTGTGACCTTCTTGCTTCATCATTCTGCTTCCGGGTTCATCAGCCCCTGAAGCTAGACTAGCCTGGAAAAATCTCTAGTCTAACATCTGACCCAGGGACTTGAAGTGACCTGGACTTACTGGGTCCTACAACTGTGTGAGCCATTCCTAGATGAAAATTTGCTTCTATATGCTTACACATATAAACATCACTCACTTTACTTCTCTAGAGAACCCAACTTAATGCAGCCTTGTATTTATTGTTTTCTTATACAACTTACACATTTTTTCTTTAATTTAATATTCTTCTCTTATTTTCTTTTGTTTCTGTTGTTAGTTTGGATGCGTCTGCCTTATGCATAACAGAAAAAAAATCTTACCAGTCCCGTTATCCTCACAATCATTGGTATATTGTATGTGTTACTAAATAGTAACTATTTGGGGACTAGAGCCTTTTAAACATCATATCCATATCTCCTGCAGGGCCTACCACAGGGCCAGAAACATAGAAAATATTTTTAAAAATTGAATCTGAAGGGATACAATGGACAGTACAAGATACCAAATACTAATAACAATATATAATTGATCAAGGATTCACGAGGCTGGAAGGGTGGGAGAGGGGAAAAAAGAGGAGCTTATACCAAAGGCTCAAGTAGAAAATGTTTTGGAAATAATGGTAGCAACATATGTAGAAATATGCTTGATACAATTGATGTATGGAATGTTCTAAGAGCTGTAAGAGCCCCCAATAAAGTGATTTTAAAAAAATTGAATATTATGGTTTCATGTTATTAATTCTGCAACCACATAATGACGTTTAACTTTCCATGCCAGTTGTTTAGTGACCCCATAGGCATAAAAAAAGATGTGCTTTTCTTAAAGTTCTGAATATTCTTCATAAGCATGGATACCAAAATGTCTTCAAAACTTCACTACATTTTAATTGTTCAATGTTCAAGCTAGTTTTTAGCATTTTGGCTTTCATATTTCCTGAGATTCCAGTAGGAAGTCAGAGGCCACATTCATTTCACTTTCAAAAACTCATTATGCTCCTAAAAACTTTGGAGCACAATGGTAATGAGCCATGATTCTAGGAAACCGATCCAGCTTCCACTCCTCCTCACTGTTCCGGGTGGGAACCTCTGTGGTAGTTAAGTGGGGTGATGGGACTTTTCCTGCAATTAAATTTTGTCCACAGCAGTCACTTGTAATCCTGTAGGAACAATTATAAGGAATCCCCTCTCATTTGGCACAATGAGATATGAATGTTTTCTAACGGGCTAATTAGTGTAGTTATCATTTTTTTTTAAAGCCCAAAATGTCAATGTGTAGGCTTTAATTAGTGTGCTCTAGGATTGTAAGATAACTTCTTAGTTGAGTCAGTCTGTCAGCAGTTTTAGGATTAGGGAAGATGGCAAGAACTAGTACATGCACACTTGTGTAAACTTTTAAGAATTAGAGAAATAACAGTGCAGAGCAGGTACGCTTTCCAGAAATAAAGGCTGATCCATTAGTTGGGTGGCAATCAACTCCAAGGCAGTGAGGAATTTTTTTTTCCATTTTAGATGTTAGAAGAGTGAAGGAGTTGTGACTAGAGGAATATTTAATAGGTGGAAAAAGAAGGTCTTGATATTATATACGTTTTTATTTCTACAATTCAGTCTTTCAGACATTGTAGACTGTACCAGTTAGACTTCTTTGGTTTCTAGCACTAGAACCTGATTCTGGATGGTTAAGCTAAGTGTGAATTCACTGGCGCTGTGAACTGGGTGCTGTCCAGAACGGAGGGAGACAATCAGTGGGTAACATTGTTGGTGAAAGAGTGAACTTGTTAAGGGTTTCATCTTCCATGGATCCACAATTAATGCTTATAGAACAGCAGTCAAGTGAAAAAATGATGCAGTGCATTGAGTAATGATGCACAAGACCTCTACAGAGTGTTGAAAACAAGGATGTTACTTTGAGGAATGAGTTTTGCCTGACCCAAGACACGGTATTTTCAGTCGCCTCATGTGTATGTTAAAGTTGGCCATTGAATAAGGGAGAGGAAAGCAGAATCGATGCCTTTAGATTTTGGTGCAGGTGAAGGATACTGAAAGTAGCATAGACTTCCAAAACAACAAACAGATCTGTCTTGGTAGAAGTTCATCCAGAATGCTCCTTAGAGGCAAGGATGGTGGGACATTTTCTCAGGTTCTTTGGACATGTTGTCAGGAGAGACCAGTCCTGGAGAAGGACATCTTGCTTGGTAAAGTAGAGGGGCTGTGAAAACGAGGAAGGTCCTTAGCAAGGTAGATTGAAGATGGCTGTGGCAATGGACTCGAAACATCAGAACAATTGTGCGGATGGTGCAGGGCTGGGCACTGCTCTTTGCGATGGGTTGGAACTGATGGGTCCCACCCAACAACAACCACTGAGTAGTCTGGCAATACAAAACAAGGAAGTAGTGAAAAATAGGGAATGTTTGGGATGGTCACTCCCTTTGGGATTCTTGCTGGTGGAATGGATGTGCGGTGGGTAATTTCAGTCCATTTGGCTTTCCATGGAGAGAGAGTTGGGTTGCCTCTTTTGAGTCACATGTCCACTCATTGTCCAGAAGACGTGAGCAGCTTAATTTCATAACTGATAGATTCACTGTATGTGTAATGTATGAGTGACTCCCCCAAAGATACAGTTGTTGTATTAGGTTGGGTTATCTAGAGTAACAAAACCAGTCACATTCATATATGTATAAGAAAGAGCTTTATCATAGGAAGTAATTTTATATCAGTA
The DNA here is from genome assembly GCF_000313985.2 of Echinops telfairi. NCBI lineage: Eukaryota > Metazoa > Chordata > Mammalia > Afrosoricida > Tenrecidae > Echinops > Echinops telfairi. The sequence continues at coordinate 29,474,929 of NW_022103898.1, forward strand.
AGGCACCCCAGTCCAGTCTACTGACCCAAGTCTGTAAGTTTGATGCCAGCCAAGGTCCTCTTTAAACTCACATAGCCTCAGCAAGATAAAGTGGGATGCAGGGAGGTCACAGGCAGAGTCACGTAGATTCAAAGTCAGTGGAAACATGGAAAGGTACTGAAGGGTCAGGAGGCTTACAGGAGGCTGTCTCTGGAGACAGGCACAGAGTCCCAGCAAGCAAGAAGTTGAAGGGGGAGAGAGGAGGAAGGGTTGCCCAGTGCTTCTTTTATAAAAAGGCCACACCTTCCGGGAGGCATCATCAGGCTGTGACCTGATCGATAGGTTGGGTTCTACTCCTGCGCTTTCATTCAAATTCAAGTTGACATGAAATATAACCAACAAAGTGGTTGTTACCCAAATAAAGTATGGATGGTGGGTAAAAGTCAAGGGACTGTCTACTACATATCACACCCATCAGTGAGCTTCTTCTGCATCACATTATCCCTGGAACAGAAGTCTGGGTGATTGGGGAACAAGAACTAAAGTGCACTGTGTTCAGTGCCTGCATCAAGAGCTATGGAGCCCACCCATAGATTCTGCCCCATTGTAACAACCGCTCCACTTCTCTTGTGAAGAGTTGGAG
>NW_022103898.1:29475976-29477600 GCF_000313985.2 Echinops telfairi
CAGTCAAAGGCACCTAAAAAGAAAGGCCTGGTGACCTGCTTCCCTAAGAACAGACAAGGGATCTCGATGGAACACAGTTCTATGGAATTCCATCCTTCTACTGTGACCAACTTAGTGGCAGCAAGCTTTTCTGTAAGACAAGAGCCAAGCTAGATATGTTATCTATGCATCACTTTATTTAATCCACAATCAACTCAATGTTTTTGATATAGTTAGGGCTCAGGTTTACAGGTGCACAAAGGAAGATTGGGGTAAGTAACTTGCATAGGGTCACATACATTCAAGAGTCTTACCCTCAGAAACCCAGAGTTCCAATCATGTTACTAATTATTTAGCTATTATGGTACATTTATGTGGGTCTGTAGTCTCATTTTAATGAAGAATTACTGTCTTTTTGTGTTGTTGTTATAACCTTTATTTCAAAAGTCTTGTTCCTGCGGCATGTTTCTGGGAAACTTTCAAATGTCAGTGGAATGAACCAGAACTTTCTTTGTGTCATCTGAATTGTCTGCTAAGCGAATCTATTTTCTATTGAGGAATATATGTAACACGAACTGGTTTAGCTAGACCGAAAATCAATCACCAAGGCCACTGATGATGCTAAAAAAAAGTCGAAGAAAAAAGAAAAGGGAAAAAATCAAAAGCAGTTAACATACAAATGAAAGTGGTTCCCTATAACTCTATGTGGGACAAATTTCCTGATTCATAGCAATAAATCAAGACTGTTGAGTTTCAGTTATAAAGGAAGATAGATTGAACAATTTCCCTGCTGCAAACAACTTGTTTGTACTATGTATCTATCAGCTAGTTATTCAGGTCTAAATTAAGAATGTGCAAGTAAACATGGGCAAATATATCTAAATACACTTGCATTAAAAGTGGCCAAGAAGCGTTCGGCATCAGCACAACCAGATTACTTCAGAAATCTCAAAGTGCCTTTTGCATAATAGGATTCAAACTTGTTTGCTTAAAAAATACAGTCTGTAAGAAATCCCTAGTTCCCTGACTCTTCTCTGAGATTAAGTTTGAGTTGTGCTTGTTTGTTAATTGGAAGCTTTTTGAATCAATAGAACCCACTATTGGAACACACCGTCTCCGTTGTATGTCGTGATTTCCCTGCTGGGGTTTTAGAGACTGAGATGAAACTAGACAGATAAGTGGTTTTTAGCTTCATTATGCTGAGAAGCAGGCTGACTATGGCAGGCCACAGGACTCTGTCAAATGCTGCAATCATTTGTGTCTGGTCTACAGGATTTTAACCTGGACTTCTCTAGGTGATTCATTCTAACTCTATTCATGTTTGCACCAAGACATCTGAGTGACCAGGAAGGCTAATCGTTTGGTGTTCCGAGCAGATTTTTGTGTGTGACCTATCTTCACATAAACAAACAAACAAGCAAATGTTGCACATATTTGTTCAACGTTGATTTCCAGCCGTAAACATGTTGGAAGGTTACCTGGTGGTGCAATGATTAAAGCACTCAGCTGCTAACTAAAAGGCCATTAGTTTGAACTCACCAGTTGCTCTATGGTAGAAGGATATAGGAATCTACTTCCTTAAAGATTTACAGCCTTGGGAATACTCTGGTGCAATCCTATTCTTTGTTTGTTTGTTTGTTTGTTT
>NW_022103898.1:29480970-29495175 GCF_000313985.2 Echinops telfairi
AAAAAAAGAAGCTGTTATATATTATTATTAGTCAAACAAAAATCTTGGAGTTTGTGGTTACTTGATTAGCATGTATTGTTTTTTTTAAACTCAGCATCCTTCCTCTTGGGAATTCCTGCCTTGATTTTCCTTTGAAATTACCCCTACCAAAGCTTGGTCCATGTGGTGAGCTGACTCTTCCCAAGCTCCAGATGTGAGCTCATGAGGCAGGTTTGACCAAGCAGTCTATTTTCCCTCCCCTATGACTATGGTGACCAACTTGAGCTGCCTTGTGGCTCATGATAGACCAGTGAAAGTCTGTCCTGGGACTTTGGTGATAGATTGTAGGGAAGGAAACGCTGGGGCTGCTAAGCTGCAGGCTGGTAAGCCTGGTGGTTCCAGGTACTGCTGTGGGGATTGGACTGGCTGAGTTTGGACTAAGACAGGAGGAAGCAGAGGATATGGATGGAGAAAGTGTGAGCGTAAGTTCTTAGAGACATTACAGGGTGCTGGCAACTCTGAAGTCAAACTTGTTCCTGGGCTTTCAAAACCTTGGCGTCAGTAAACAGCCTTTTGTTCAGACTGGCTTGATTTCATTTCAGACATTTAGAGTTAGGGTGACGTCCTTTTTGGGGATAGACCTGTTTACACCTGTTGTCCCAACATAATTATTAATAATGCCCCTTTTCACTCACAGAGGAAGATAAATTATATGGTCATTATATTTAAAACCTCAAAAAATCCAGACTAACAGCCAAGAGAGAAAGTATATAATAGACCAAACCAAACCCAGCTAAACAATGTGATGTCTCCTCTCTCAACCACGTCTCCAATTATTCTACACAGACGGTTTTCTTCCTGAGAAGAATTCTATTAAACTTGCCCATATCTTTTCTATTTTCTAGTTATGTTTTGGGGCAATTGTCATTATGATCCCCTTATCCCAAATTTTACTTAGACCCAACACAAGCCATCAATTTTCCTGGTCAATCTTTCCCTCTCTATATATCATCCACGTATCCTTTTCTTTCTCCCTTTGTCTCCTCCTCCTCAACTCACATGTGCACATGAATACCCATACATACACAGGAAACCCTAGCCTGGAAAACAGACCCTTTTCTGTAATTTCCCTTGCTTCCATTACAGTGTTTGCTCCCTTTTCAGTTGTGTTAAAAGGGACATGTGTGTGTTGCAGTTCGCTAGGGAGAGAAATAGAATCATTCTGTGAGCAGTAGAGCATGCTTTGGAGAATATCTGCCTTAGGGTTCTTAAATCTCTCATTTTCCCTCCTAGGGTTGTATCAAAAGATGGATTTTCTAAGTGTGATGGGAGGCTTGTCCTTAGCTGTCGAAGGCAGGCCTCTTGTACTTGCCTAAGCAAGCACCTCTCCGAGCTCTCACAAAGGGGCTCCACGGTAGCGCAGATTGTTTGTGTTAGTCTCCTAATGTAAAGGTTGGAAGGTCCAAAAATCCTCTACCTATTCCATGAGATTGTTTAGTGTGGAAACAATGGGTGCTTTCAATCGTTTTGTAAATGGTTACAGAACTGTAGGGAACTGAAAAACAGCATCACTATTATCCAATCAGGCGATATCATCTTTTTTTATGTGTCTCATGGGCTTCTTGCTTCTCATAGGCACAGTACAATAGGTAGATAGATAAGTCAGCAAGGGCTCTTTAACTCTGGAGCTTTGACTTAAAACACACACACACACACACACACACACACACACACACACACACACACCCCACATATGATTCTAGGTATTTGGGCTTGGGGTCAAGAAGTCGAATTTTATGGAATGTCTGAAGGTCTAAATCTTCCCGTAGGGGTGAGGTCTTTTAGCATAAGCATCACTCATGAAGAACTTCCAGCTGCAAATGCAGAAGAAAGGAGAGGGGGTGGTGGTTTGTCTGTAGATGAGGGAGCATATTCTCTTCCATGAAATACGTAGAAAATGGTAAAATTTGCATCGAAAAAATATTATTAGTAGATAATGATTAATGCCATTTCATGTTCCTCTCAGAAGTCGTGGTAGATAATGAACAATGCTAACCTATGCATGATTGCTGATCTTTGTGACATTCAAAACAGATTCAAAATTCCTATTCCTCATAGGACTCAGGGCACTTATATTAAATTCAAACTTAAGGATCATATTTAAAATTCAAATGCAAATCTCTTTTGCATATCCATTTTGACACAGCATTACAAATTACTCACTGTCATATGAATTAAAGATGGACCTTTTCACAATGGGGAAACATTCCAAGAAATCCATTTTAAATTTAAATCATTCCCTCCCCTTTTTTCAGATTTCCCCCACATTTCCCCCTCAATATATTTGCTAATTATCAAAGTATTGCTGCTTAAACAGTGATTTGTTCATTCACATTTGACGATTTTCTGTTGGCTGCAACTGTCAAGAGGCAGTGTCGATATCTTGCATCACAATTAGTTCATTGTGATGTTCTTAAAGGAGAGAATTTTAAAGGCACTTTGTTACAGCTACATTTTCACATGTGTGTAATGTACAGCAGATAGGGAGGATCGATGCCACCAAAGGACAGAGTGGTAAATGCACTTCTAAGTACATCACAATAGAGCCAGTGAAATGTGCAAAAGGACAAATTAAATTTAATGTTCAGGTGCACTGCCAATTTGTTTGGGAGGGTGGGGGTGAAAAGTAGCACCCTTTGAGAACCCGAGAAGAATTAATCAGATTTTAATTACTCGATGTGCCACCTGGACTGTTTAGCACTTCTATGCAAAGTCACCACTGGAGCATCTCAAGCCAAATGGCTGAAAATGTCCCTCTTTCCAGCTGTGAATATGGGACCCGGTTAATCACGTGCAGACCTTCTAATTTTTTTGTGGTTGTTGCAACTGCATTTGTTCTGGGATATTAATAATTTCCTTTGGGTTTTTCTTTTTTCCACTGTGGGGAACAATTTGCTACTCTGTGTACATCTCACTTGCTCAGACCCTCAAACTCTTTGTCCCGTAGTACTGTGGGATGGCTTTGTGCTGATCCCAACAGCCTCCCTGCTTTCATCGGAGGTGAAGGATGCCGTTTGTCACTACAGAGATGGAACCTGACATTTTGGCCTCATTAACGGTGGTGCTATAACAAAGCGAGTGAACTTCAAACCTAATTTAGCAAAACAACCAAGGCCATAAAAAAGGGCAGGAAAAGAAATTCAGAGGTGCTTTCAATAAACTTTTATTATTGAACTTAAAAATCTTTCTGAAAATTGCCAAAAGTTTCTCTGGTCTGTGGTGGCGCTTAGGAAGCCTGACTCTCAAATACTTGCAAAGTTGCCCCTCAAGGGTCTGTGGGTACAATGGGATTCAGAACTGCGTCCATTTTTCTATGCCGTCAATTCCGGAGGCCCTGGTTTAGGCTTCAATAAGGTCGGCCTTGAACTAATGAATGAGAGATTGCCAAGAATGTGAATCTTTCAAAATCAACAATTCATACAATAATTATACAAGCACGCAAGTCTTAGGGAAGTGTGGTAGTGCATAGCCAAGCAAATCCCAGGAAATACACTTTGAAATCCTTAAAACTGAGCCAGACCTGGATGAAGTTTTACACCCTCTGCCCTGGTTTAGGAAAATCTTGGAATTCAACACATTATATTGTATATTCTCTTCTAACCTATACAATGTAAAAACAAACAAACAAAAACACACATATAAACCCTCTTAAAGGCCAGTAGTTAGCAAGTAAAAGGTTTGCATCAAGTTTGAAAGAAAAGAGGACTCTGGTTCTTAGGTCCAAGATCCGGTCATTTGTCAGAAATACCAAGTCCATTTTCTATAGAATCCCAGTTACCTCACATGACTTCATGTTGATGGTCCACCATGAGCAAGACTCCTTCCCTTCCTAACAGGCCAGGCCACGCATTCCACTACATTTCCCCAACGCAAGCGTGTAGCGTCCTGAGGAGAAAACGAATGGGAACCCCAAGATGAAAGTTGTAATTATGAATCTGCAAGAACTTTAAAAAATATTTCTGAGCATTTCTGAGTAAAAAATATTTACTCACCCGTAAAGCATGGGCAGTAATTTCTATAATGAAAGAGCTTTCAAAATTGTATCCCCACTGTAAACTCTGGTAGGATAGTTATCTGGTCTGGAATAATTTTATTTCTTTGAGCGGAGGAATCACAATGGCACCCCAAGGCCTCTCTGGAGGGATCGAAGGAAAAATTCTTGAGAACATGCTGAGCGTGCTGTAGTCATTCATTCCTTTATTATTTCATCCAAAGCATGTTTACTGAGTGCCAACTATGCACCAGGCACTGTGCTACCTGTTGGGAGTAGAATGGTGAAAAAAACATAGTACAGAACCTAGAGTCTTGCAAGTGAGAAAAATGAAAAAACAAACATAAACCACACTGATAAATAAGGTCAAATGGAAATTGTTATAAAATACAAAAGAATAGAGGTATATAATTCGACGAAAGCATACATTGTCAAGTTTAAGAGATAGACCAGGCTTGGTAGAGTAGAGAGCCACCAGGAAAGAGGAAGACCTACGACACGGCGGATTGGCACAATGGCTATCACAACGGGCTCAACCAGAGCAGAGATTGCGAGGCTGTTGCAGGTCCAGGCAGTGTTTCACTCTGCTGTACTCTAAGGCCGGACTCAATGGCACCAAGCAACCACAACTATTGCTGGTGAGTACACCCACCTTCTCATCTTTTTCTGACTTAGGGAGGAACTCAGGTTCCTGGAGAGGTCTAGGAAAGTCTGAATCCCTTCTTGTTCTTCTTTTAAGAGTATACAATATAAATCTGTGCATATATTATGCCTAAAATACTATTTTCAAATACCATTGATTTTGTGAATTTATATTTGGCCTACATATCTTCATAAGAGTCTATTAGATTAAGGGCACATGATATGTGGATGAAGAAAAATTATCTTCAGAGCTGGAGATCACATAATAGAATTTTGCAAGACCGACAACTTGTAATAGCAAATACCTTTTTTCCCCCCAACAAGACCAATGGTGACTGTATACATGGATTTCTCCAGATGGAATGGAAATCAAATGGACTACAACTGTGGGAAGAAATGCTGTCTAATAGCACTCCAAGTCATAAGCTAAAGTGAAAAATAAATATAATTCAAAAAATAAATTCTCAGAATAATGAAAGATGCTCATTTCAAATGGCAAGTCTGATTAGTATAGATTGAAGCTGACCTAATATAAGAACAAAGAAGCCAATCAGGTTGCACTTTTATGTCATCAGGATTGTAGAGTATAACTGGCAAATTAACCAATATCTTTAAGGTTTTAAATGAAATCTCCCCAATTTAAATTACAACTCACACATGTATCAACACCATTGTGAGTCCCTAGAATAGGAACCCTTTTTCAATAGCAAACATTGACTAGTAAAAGTTAATAAAGGAGTAGAAGGGGAACATCTGTCTCATCACCACCCCAGGGATTTGCGAGAACAGATAATGATTTACAGTTCCCGACTGTCTTCAAAGCCAATGAACAGCAGAAACACAACATCTGTAAGTCCTACTTTTCTCTCTTTTGCTGTCAGTTGCCATCTAGTCAGTTGTGACTCATAGTGACCCTTTCTACAACCTGATGGACTGGTCTTATGCCAACCTCATAATTGTTGCCATGTTTGGGACCATGGTTACAGCTACTGTGTCAATCAATCTCACCGAGGGGTTTCCTTGTCTTCACTCACACTCTACTTTGTCAAGCAAGATGTGCTTCTTCAGAGAGTGGCCCCTCCTGATATCATGTCTGAGATTACATTTGTATCGTTTTACATTTTTACACACCACGATTCTTAATGAAAAAGCTGATGCACATAGACTATTTTCATATCTCTTCATTTCCTACCATTAGGGTAACTTGGTTTTTAGCTATGCTTTTCTAAGTGAGCATCAGTAGAGAAATGATTCTTTATAAAATATTTTTATATATCTATCCACATTGAATAAAGAAGACCAAAGAAGAATTGGTGCATTTGAATTGTGGTGCTAGAGAAGAATATTGAAAGCATCATCAACTGCTAAAAGGACAAACCGCTATCTTGGAAGAAGTAATTCTTAAAGACATGGGTGATGGGACTTCATCTTACATACTTTGGGCATATTGTCAGGAGAGAACAGTCATATCATGCTTGATCAAGTGGGCGGGCACTGAAAAAGAGGACCCTTAATAGATGGATTGACACAGTGGCGGCAACAAAGGGCTGAGGAATAGGAACAATTGGAAGGCTGTCTCTGAACCTTGTAGGGTTTCATTCTGCTGTGCATTGGCATCCGATTGATGGCACCTAAGGACCGCAACAACCCACATATGATCCTTGTGACTGGGAATCGACTTGATCGCAGTGAGTTTGTTCTTTTGGTTTTATCATCTGATGCCTGTTCCAAAGTAAGGTGCTCCAGCAGGATGCAGAAATTGCTGAACAAACTCACTCCTTGTACATTGTACCTTGTTTGGAGAAATAGGACCTTTTTTGAAGATATTATCAGTTAATTTAGTGATGTCATAATGAAGTACGGTAGGTCTTAATACAGTATGACTAGCACCTTATAAAAAGAGATGCACACAAGGGTAAGTTACAGTGTGAACATATATTAAAAGTTGTATCCCGAGAGCTCCAACAAAATCCAGATGTTAGGCCAGAGGATGCAGCAGTTCTCGCAGTCTCTCAAAGGCATCAGTAATACTGATATTCTGACTCGGACTTCCAGTTTCCAGACAAATGAGAAAATACGTGTTCTTTAGAGTGACACACTGTATTTTGTTTCTGATGTTTTGTTATTGTAACTGTAGGAAACTAAGGTGGTATATTATTCTACACACACACACACACGCACACACACACACACATCAAAACAAACAAACAAAAAAACCCATGTGATGTTAACTAACTTGCTCAAGATGACACAATAATACTCTTGGCTGAGCCAAGGATCAAACCCAGAGTCAAGCTCCACAGGACTGTTGCTGTAAGTGTGCCATGTAGCTGACGTTGTTAGGGAACATAGTGAATTCTGAAAAATACTTCTCAGTATTCAGTTTATTCCTATCAATGTTGTGATTGGTGGATCTATTAGTAGGTTTGCCCCCAATAAGTCCACTAAATTTATTTTTGTATTTAACAAAAATGGCACAAAAATATGTATAGGTGAGGAAATCTATGTTGCCCATGAAAACAAAGGCAGTTTACCGCATTTAAGTTTATTGTTTCCTGGAGGTTATAATCAAACTCCTTTTCAAATATATCTTGCCTTGTAGGAAATCTTTGCATGAAGTAATATATCACGGAGAACATGCTGTTTCAAACATAAACGTTTGGCTTTCAAAACCACGGCTCATCTCCTGTTCTCTTCTTCTCCTTCCTCTTCCTAATCCCATTGTCATAAATTGATTCAACCTTACAATATCACTCTCATACAAAACCAACTAGCAAAAAGTACAACACAACAAATACCTACCAAAGAAAACCAAAAGTAAAAAACAAACAAACCCAAAACCCTCTTTTTTGTGGCATGTCCAATTTATTTTCTCATCAAACGAGTTAATAAAGATCAGAACATTTACTTTATTTAATACATTTTATGCCAGTATTTTTCTGAAAAGTGAAAATGGACGAATTCATGATTACTGGTGTATCCCTCAGCAAAACATTTCCCATTGCCCATGCTGTGCAGCTCAGGTTACCCAAGTGTACGGGGCTCGTTTTAAAGGCATCTTTCCGTTTTAGCTCCTGTTTTTCCTTTGTGCTTTGTAATTGTTCACTTCCTGTTGTATTTCACACATGCATTGGCATAAAGAAGACATTTCTGTTCCTGAGGGGTTTATGTGACCTCGATTCTGTGTGTCATGAGCTCTTATAAGTACCAGTGTATTGCTCCAGGCTAGCCAGAACTGAAAGGCAGGACTGGAGTCATGATAGTGGGGGTGAGGAAATCTCAAAGAACCAGAGGAATGCTGTGGTTCATCGGTGCTATCCCGCACCCTGGTTGACTCCTCTCTTCTTTGTAACCCTTCTGTGAGGAGATATCCTATTGTCTACAGATGGGTTTGGGGTCTCTGCTCTGAACCCCCTTTTTCTCAATAATATGTTTCTGTTTTGTTTTGTTTCTTCTGGTACTTGTCACCTGATTCTGTCAACATCTCATGATTACACAGGCTGGTGTGTTTCTTCCTGTGGGCTTTGTTGCTTCTCAGCTAGATGTTTTAACTTCAAGCCTTTAAGAACCCAGTCACTATATATTTTGATAGCTGGGCACCATCAACTTTCTTCACCACATTTGCTTATACACCCATTTTGTCTTCAGCAATCATGTTGAGAGGGTGAGCATCACAGAATGCCAGGTTGTTAGAACAAAGTGTTCTTATGTTGAAGGAGGGCATGAGCAGAGGCCCAAAGTCTGTCCACTTTCTCAATGTATTGCCATACAAATTTATGAACATAGGCCAATACCTCTATTTTTGTGAATTAACTTATTTACATAACTGTACACCTACATGTATATCTCTAGCCATAGTTTTGCTTCCTAGATCTTTCCTCTGTTTCCTTTTACCTTCTTCCTGCCCCACCATCATACTTGTCCTTCTGCCTCTTAGTAATTCCTCTCAGCTAGATTGCTGTTGCTCCAACACCACCTGGATCTCTACATCCTCCTCATTATTGCTTTTAATTCTCTAGTTGTTCCCCTGTCTCTGGTGTTGTTTGCTCGCCTCTACTTTCCCCTACCACCTCCTCCCCCCAAGTCCCTCTGGAACCATCAGTCCCGTTGCTTTCTCCTCTAGCTTGCTTCCCATGCCTATCTCATATAGGTGGTAAAGCAACAATAACAGACAAAACAAAAAGAAACAGTGAATAAAGAGAAAAAAAACTAGCCAAAAAAACAAACCATACATACTTTCAAGTCTGTCCACTGACCTTTACGATTATTTCTCCATCAGTCCTGGGGAAATCCAGGAATTGCCCCTCTTAGCCTGAAGTCTATTTTGGGGTCTCCTCAGGGGGTTTGTGGCTTTCCTGTTGCTGATCTGTAATTGGTCCCTTCTTGGTTTTCTCCACTGTGGGGGCCATGAAACCAGACTCACTCCTGGCATGTGTCCCCAGTATTGTCCTCTGTCAGTAAGCTCCAGTGAGGGGACATCATGTCTTGAGCTGCTGTCTGCTCTACAGTCCTTTCTGTGCCTTAGCAGCTCCTTGAAGGGTAGTCATCCTCAGGGCTTGGTGTGCCAATATGGGATCTAGTCCTGTGCTCTCTCTTTTTCCTTCTTGGTTTGCTTCTATATGGGTGTGGCAGGCAGGCCCCTCTCCCCAACCTGTAGGTTTAATGTTGTTCTCCAGGAGGATAGGGGAAGGGTTAGTAGGAGGGGAGGAAGGGGGAACCAATCGCAATGATCAATGCATAACCCTACCCTCCTCCCCACCCCCACCTCCCAGGGGACGAACAACAGAAACATGGATCAAGGGAGACAATGGTCGGTGTATGATTTGAAAATAATAATTTATAAGCTATCAAGGGGTCATGAGGGTGGGAGGGGGCGAGGGAGGGAACAAAGAAGAGCTGATACCAAATGCTCAGAGAGAAAGTAAATTCAGAAAATGATGATGGCAACATATGTTCAAATATATTTGATACAATTGCTGTATGGAATGCTGTAAGAGCTGTAAAAGGCACCAATAAAATGATTTAAAAATAATAAAAAAGAAAACAAAAATCAAATAAAAATGAAAATACAAATAACATATAAGGCTGATGTGAAAATGGAAGTTATTTTCAGTGCTGTTGTACATTCACAAAGGAGAGTTTCTGGAGTGATTTCTTAATTAATGTGTACTTTATAAAAAAAAACATAAACTGTGAGATGTATCTTTTCCCTTAGATTAGTTAATGGCATTATTTTTGGACTTGGAGGAAATTGGGGGTTGAGGTCATGCGAGCTACAAGCCTATTGATTTTCTCAGATTTGTCTTCATTAGCAATCTAAAACTCTATTAACTCGCTTTCTATCAAAAATCAGAGAGATGATCTGCTGTTGAGGAAACAAAAGGGGTAGTGCACTGGGTAAGGTCCATCCTCTCCACTGAACCTCTGGTTGTCTGGAACCATGTTTGTACTGCTTTTCTTATTTCTCCTCAGTGTTCAGAACAGGTCTCTCTGCCTAGTTAAACTGAAACCGAACTCACTGCCATCGAGTCACTTCCGACTAAGAGCGACCCTGTGGGTTTCTGAGACGGCAACTCTTAGAAGAATAGAAAGCTTTCTTTCTCCCTCAGAGCAACTGGTGCTATTGACCTGCTGACCTTGTATTTAGCACCCCAACACATAACCACTAAGCCACCAGGGCTTCTTTTGGTACTTAATAAATGTCTGCCAATTGAAAGAATTGGAAATGTTAGACTATCCTGAGACCAACAAGATTATGCACAGTAGGAAAATGAACTAAAAAATATATACTTCTTCTTGTTCAGTTTGGTTTCTTTTATATTTAAGAACATTCTCTGTTTCAAAAGAAACTAACTTTAATCTAGTTTGTTGTGTATTTTGAAGAGATTTTAGAAATATTATAGAAGTATGGACTCCAGATAGGACATTCCATTAGTGTGTCAGAAGTGGGATGAATAGAGAAACAAATGCAAAGGCACTCAAATATGTCTGTAAGAAAGAGCTTTATAGAAAGAGTAATTGTACATTAAGAAAACATCCCAGCCCAGTCCAGACTTCCATAAGTCTGATACTAGCCCTTATGTCTGACACCAATCTATAAAGTCCTCTTCAGACTCACAAAACACATGCAATGATGCGGAATGCAGAAGATCACAGGCCAGTGGGTGCGAAGTCTGGTGGATCCAGTGGTGTTGGTTGTCAGAATCTCATTGCTGGCAGGGGTCTCCACATGACTCCTCCAGCTCCCTGGGCTTTGGCTGCATTACAGTAGCTTCACGTGGCTTCTTGTCAGAAATATCTCCCAGGGAGTAAGTGAGTGTCTGCCTCCAGCGAGCTATTTATCTCCCTAGCATGTCCAAATGAGGTCATCAAGCTTTGACCTGATTGACGAGTAAACTCCATCACTTCACTTGTAAATCTCAAATTGACAGCAGATTATGTAACTACCACAATTAGTCACTTCCTTTTAAATAATTTTCCACTTGCCCTGTAAAGATAGCATTTTGAAGCTCGTCAAATTCATTTTATCTTGGTGGGTAAGATGCTTATTAGATATATATATATATATTTTAGGTATATATTTTTATAAATAAGACAGGCATCTTTTATACTTAAGTCTGCAAAGAAGTTTCTGCATATTTTTAATAGACTTAAATGTTTTTATAGTACATGTCTTTAATATGCTTTGGGGGACATGGATGTAGTAGAGTGAGGGGATTTTTTTCTTCTAGTTTCTTTTATGGGATAATGAGCAGCAGAGGTCATGCCATAAAAAAACCAAAACAATATTATATTCCTTATGCAAAGATTAGGTAGCATGAAACTATTCATAAAGCAAGAATAAAAGCACATTTTCATTATTTGTAAAGAGAAAGAAGTGAAGAGGAGATGGGATCCAGTACTGGATCTCTCTCAGTGTGATCCGAGTACTGGATCTCTCTCAGTGTGATCCGAGTACTGGATCTCTCTCAGTGTGATCCGAGTACTGGATCTCTCTCAGTGTTTCTAAAATTTTTTTTTATCCAAGTAGCTCCAATTTAAAGACAAAGTAAATGGTGTCAGCTCCTGCGTTCTTCTGTCCCAACTTCAATTTGCTATTGTAGACTACATTGTAAAAATAATATTAATTACCAGTTAAATAACACATTTGGTCCCCAAGGTTTCAAGTATAATTGATGTTGCAGATAATAAACCATGCTTGCTAATGATTTTAAGTGTTCCTTAATGTCATTGTGTCCCTAGTGCCTCTATAGAATAATCACACTGCCGTTTGACACCTGGTGCTGCAATCCCTTACGTAAAGATTGTAGAAGTGAATTTTTACTGTTTGTCTTCACATTGTCTTCCTATTATGCTCCTGGAGGTCAAGAACTAGATCTCATTTTTTCCTGCATTATCAGAGCAAGCTCCGTGTATAGCAAACCATCTCATCGGATCTTGGTTAACTAAATGGAGTTATATTAGTGTGTGCTACGCACACAGACTGTTCAAAGTTCAGTCAGACTGTGAGTGTCCTGGAGGAAAATCGCACTAGCAATCATTGTTCAAAAGCTCCTCTCCTTTGGTTTGTAAGGTGTGCGGTGGTTGAAACCGAAGCAAGGTTGAAACCGTTGCCAGTGGGAAGTCACGTTGACTACACACGCTTTCTTAGAGCAATTCCCGAGGCAGGGTCTGAACCATCGAGAAGGCTGCCAGGGCCAGGTGGTCTTGTCGTCAATATTTTCTTTTTAATTGAAAATGACCCCAAAGCCCCTGGATTCACACTTCAAAATATTGTAAGCGTTACTAACAGTGATTTTCAAACGGATTGAGTTGCTGAAAGGTCATGTTACTTGAGTTTCTTGCAGGAACGGATTTGGCATTTCACTCGGCACGGACTCAGTGCCGTGGCCCGGCCAATCAGAGCCCACCACTGGCTCAAGGCTGAGCATGTGATCTGAGCTGGGTAATTCAGAGAAAGGCTTCCTAAAGTTGGACCCGTTAGTGGATCACAATGCAAATGTCTGCATCTTTTGGCACTTGATGGGGGCTCACTACACGCTGTCCAGTCTCGCCTTCTGTTTGGTACTGATGTGCTTCTTCCCTCTTTGCTGTCGATTCATTTTGTGCTCCACAAAGATGTGCTGCAATCTCGCCTGCGCTCCCTGGGAACATGACTTTGTTTGCAAATGGGGCCTTCAAAGATGTTATCATTAAAAATGAAGTCATACCGGAGAAGAGTGGGTCCTCCCGGAATACAACCTGTGTCCTTACAAAGGAAGAGAAGACAGAGAAGACCAGCGGATGACAGAGTTAGGTGGCAGCTACAAGGCAGGGAATACCTGGGCCTACTGGAATCCAAGAAAATAAGGATCTTTCTCTTTGGTGAGAACATGGCCCTTTGGACACCCTGGATTTAGACCAGTAGCCTCCATGAGCAAGACAACCATATCTATATATATTTCATTTAATTTGTCATCTTGTTACAGCTAACTTCTTTTCATTAGACTTCCTCTCTCTCCCTCTGGACAGTTTTCACTTAAGCTATCCGACATTGTTTCTATTCGTTGAGATAATAACAGCAAGAAGAAACTCTAGGAGTGAGACAATATTTAGCATTGTTATAAAAGTCTCCTTCTCCGCACACACAGGCTGGTGGGTAGAATTTCTGCATGTTGTGGATAGGATGCTTTGTCATCAGTGCTTCACACGTGTAGTCTTGGATGAGTCATGGTGTCCACCTGCTGCGATTGCATAAGGGAATGAAGTGGTAGACTTCCTTTATGCTTTGCTTCGACGGGTCATTTTGTCACTGGAAAATTCCTGTATTGTTATCATTTTTAATGTCAGTTGGGTCTGCCTTGATCTTTATTTTCACGGTTCTTTTATGGAAAGTATAAGGATAGACAAATCTTGGCATCTTTTTGCCCTGCCAAAGTAAGACCTGCGTAAAAAACAACCGAGTTTGAGTCTTTGTCTCAGAGAGATGGTCTACTGACAACATTCTTCTTCTTTGGAACTTGATGAGGAATATTGCTCAGCCGCAAAGGAACGCACCTTGCTTAGTAACGAATGCTCAGAAAGCATGAAAAACAGAGGCAACAAGAAGCTGGATATAAAACCAGTCTCGTGCATTAGTGAAAATCCAATTTTCTGGGGCCAATAGATGATTAAGGCATGAAGAGGGGATTCAGTCATGCCATTCACTTTACTCAGGTTTAGGAGAAGGGGGAGGATGTAAAGGAACCCAAGGAGACTTTTTTTTTTTAAATAGCACAGTCTTAGCCATGGAGGGTCAAATACCTCCTGAAGAGAGAGAGAGAGAGAGCAGTGCTCTGAACTGCTTTGAACCAGACTGCCACTCTAATGAAGGAGACCCAAGACAGTATAAAATTTGGGTAATGTTACCATGACAGAAAAAATATGAGTAGAACCCAGGAATGGGAGACTCAGAAAAGGAAGTGAGCCTTTTAGGAACCTGATGCACGGCATTGGATTATGCCCGGCACACATTTGATGTAACATGGTCAGTCGCCAGCTTTGAGCTGGGCACC
>NW_022103898.1:29495487-29497523 GCF_000313985.2 Echinops telfairi
TATAGAGATAGCGACTTTGTGCGGCTCTTGCCGTACAGATGGCATCAGTGTATGAAGTGGCAGGGGATGCCAGCTTTGGCACAGCTTCAGAGAGAATTGAAAATCCCCAGTACTCATTACAAAGGAACATGGAGCAACAGAGCAGGCTTTAGTGGGAGAAGTATGCTGACGCTGAACTGTGTTTTATTACAGTTAAAATATTTTTCTTTAACATTTAATTTTTTAATTATAGAATGATTTTGTATGAATTGCCTAAAGGAATGTGTGACTTGATCAGATTCTTAAATGTGAGAGGGCTGGCTGCAGATCATATGCTATTGTAATGAATAATGTTGTTACCTGTTATATCTCTAGATTCTTTGTAAGCTACAGATTCCTGGGTCTGACGAAGTGTGCGAGGGGGGAGGTGTCCCACAATGGCACCCAAAGACAAAGTTTGCCATATATTATTGAGTTATCATTGACTTATGTATGAAGTAGTGTGAGTCCTAACCCCAAATGACTGAAAGCCTTCTAAAGAGACACAGAAAGAAGGCACACAGAGACCAACAGAGAGAAGAATCACTTAACCTAGTTCTCTCAATGCTGAACATTAGCTTTTCTTCTTCTATTTTAAAATCTAAATGATATTCTTTGGAGCCACGGTTGAATTTCCTATGAGTGGTAAAAGAGAATGCTGAGGGTACCCAGAGGGTAGGGCTCTCCAGTTTCTCTGCTGGAGAGAGAGCTGATGGTTTGCTTCTGGACATCTTTCCAGCCTCAGAACCACGATGGGACGGTTCTGTGCTATCCTCTAGTGTCGGGATGAGTCAGAACCAACCCAGCCGCGGCAGCTCAGTGGATGGAACTATAAGGACTTTGTGGACCAAGACAAGCTTAAATGTAAGACACTTGCTTTCACAGTCTCTTAGAAAATTCTTAGAATTTCTTAGAAAAGCCAAGAGGTTTTGGATAGCATTTTTGATAGATTCTTTTTGTCCTTTGAGAAACTAAGAGTTATTTTATTTCGGCTATATCTGAAAATTAAATATCCAAACCTGTGTTGCTTTCATTGTTATAAACTCCTTTTCCTCCCAAATAATTTCCTTGGGATCTAGTTGAACACATCATTTACCAGTATCCCAGCTCTTCCAAAAGATTGGAAAACACTCAGTTCTCCAAATTAACATACTGTCTACTTGAATATCTAGTTTCCTTTTTATTTTTTTGGTACAAACCATTACTATGAGTATGTGAGCATGATATGTCAGGGTACAGAAAGATGAGGTTCAATAACTAACAGACTTGATTTTTATTTTTCCTAAGAAAACCAAGGAGCCTGGGTGGCATATTGGTTATGCTTTGGGCTGCTAGCCACAAGGTCAGCATTTAGAAACCACTACCTGTTCTTGGGGAGAAAGATGGGGCGTTTGATTCCTATAAAGAGTTAGTCTTGGAAACCCACATGGGCAGTTCTACCTTGTTCTACAGGGTCACTCATTATGAGTTGCCATTGACCCAATGGCAGTAAGCATGTTTTTAAAAAAGGCAAATCTATTTATGTTCAACTAAAAGCCAACTACTCCCCTCCCCATCCTTCTGCTATTGAGACACTGAGACACTCCAGCTCATAGCAAATGTATATAGCGCTTCCCAAGCTATGGGAGCAGATAGCTTCAACCTTCTCCTAAGGAGCAGCTGGGGGGTTTGAACCATTGGCCATTGACCTTGTGATTAACATCCAAACACTTACCCTACAGCACCACCAGGGCTTCTTAAAGTTCAACTTAGTGAGGACAACTAAAATGACATGTGCAGAACATCTGAGGTGGACACGCATAAGGCCAATCCAGAATAACATTGTCACTAGACCAGTTGTTGTCAAATTGATCGCAAGTCCTAGGCACCCCAGGTGTGTCAGAATAGAAGGTAGCTCCATGAGGGTTCTTGTGGCTGAATTTTTGGAAATACAGTGATACCTTGGTTGTTGAAAGACTCTAAACTGGAACTTTCCACTACTCAAACAGCAAAGTTCAAAAAAAATCTGCTTGGTAAGC
>NW_022103898.1:29503274-29504168 GCF_000313985.2 Echinops telfairi
TTTCACTGGATAAATGAGGACTACATATGAAAGAGTCCTGGTGACTCAGTTTGGTGAGCATCTGACTGCTCATTGCAAGAGGGGCAGTTCAAACCCACCAGATACTCCATGGGAGAAAGCTGAGGCTATCTGGTCCCTTAAAGATTTATAGACTCATGGAAGTAGGGGGAACATGCTGATGAGTCAGGAGGAAGGTAAAAGGAAACAGAAGGAAGATCTAGGAAGCAAAGCTAAGGATAGAGCATAAGCATAGGTGTGTACATAATTAATCCATAAAAATAGAGGTATTGGCCTATGTACATACGTTTATATGGCAATATACTGAAGTAGTGGATGGACTTTGGGCCTCTGTTCATACCCTCCCTTAATACAACAACACTTTGTTCTAACAAATTGGCATTCTGTGATGCTCACCCTCCTGGCAAAATCCCTGAAGATCAAATGTGTACATAAGCAAATGTGGTGAAGAAAGCAGATGGTGCCTGGCTATTAAAAGGCATAGCATCTGGGGTCTTAAAGGCTTGAGGTTAGACAAGGTGCCATCCAGCAGAGAAGCAACAAGCCCACATGGAAGAAGCACAACAGCTGGTGCGATCATGAGGTGTCATTGGGACTGGGTAGCAGGCATCAGTAGACCCATAACAAACAAACAAACAAACAAACAAACAAACAAAAACATATTGTTGAGAATGAGTGAGGGTCAGAACAGAGACCCAAAGCCCATCTGTAGACAATGGAACATCCCCCTACAGAGGGGTTACAGGAAAGGGATGAGTCAACCAAGGTGCAGTAAAGAACCGACGAAACACACAGTATTCTTCTGGTTCCTTGAGGCTTCCTCACCCCTCACTATCATGACCCCAGTGCTGCTTCTCAATTTGGACTAGACTGGAG
>NW_022103898.1:29504268-29530128 GCF_000313985.2 Echinops telfairi
AAAAGATATAGCATCTGGGGTTTTAAAGACTTGAAGCTAAACAAGTGGCCATCCAGCAGAGAAGCAACAAGCCCACATGGAAGAAGCACACCAGCTGGTGCAATCATGAGGTGTCATTGGGACTGGGTAGCAGGCATCAGTAGACCCATAACAAACAAACAAACAAACAAACAAACAAAAACATATTGTTGAGAATGAGTGAGGGTCGGAACAGAGACCCAAAGCCCATCTGTAGACAATGGAACATCCCCCTACAGAGGGCTTACAGGAAAGGGATGAGTCAACCAAGATGCAGTAAAGAACTGACGAAACACACAGTATTCTTCTGGTTCCTTGAGGCTTCCTCACCCCTCACTATCATGACCCCAGTGCTGTTTCTCAATTTGGACTAGACTGGAGCATGTACACAGGTATAGATAAGAGATTGGAGCTCAGAACACACGGAATTCACGAACAGGAATGGGAATAGTGATATCAGAAGGTTAGGGGGAAGGGGGAGGTGAGAGGAGGGGGAGAAGCGGGAATCGATCTCAATGATCGACACATAACCACACATACCCCTCCAGGGGGAAGAACAATAGAAACCATGGGGAAGGGAGACAGCGGTCCATGTAAGATATGAAAATAACAATAATTTATAATCTATCAAGGGGTCATGGGGGTGGGGGAAGGGAGGGAAAACAGAGGAGCTGATACCAAGGGCTCAATAGAAAGTAAATGTCTAGAAAAGAATTGATGGCAACTTATGTACAAACATGCCTGATGCAATCGATGTATGGATTGTAATAAGAGTTGTAAGAGCTCCCAAATAAAATGAACTTTTAACAATTAAAAAAAGATTTATAGCCTCAGAAAACCTACATAAGGTCGTCATGTGTCAGAGGTGACTCCATAGCAATGGGTATACATGTCTCTGTAGGGATACCTGTGGGCGTGCATCTATAAGTATCTCAGTCTCACAATGGTGACGCACTGGGCTGCAATCTGCAAGGACAGCAGTTGGAAAGCTCCAGCGCTCCATGGAAGAAAGAGGAGACTTTCTAATCCTTTCAAGAGTTGTCGTCTTGGAAACCTACAGAGGCCTTTCTACTCTGTCTTATAGGATCTCCAGGAATCAGACTTGACTCAATGGCAGCGAGTTTGCTTTGGAGTTCGTCAGTGCAGTGGTTAACCACCCAAAAACCCAAACTCCCTGTCCTCGAATCATTGCTGACTCATAGGTAACTGTTCAGTTCAATGACCTGACTCTGTTAATGGGAACAGAACATCTGATCGTTCTCTTGAGGAGCTGCTAGTGGTTTTGAACTGCCAATCATGTGGACCACAGCCTAACACATAACCACTACACTCTCAGAAGTTATGTAACCTGGAGTTAAGTTGTTCCAAATTACCAGCTCTTCCACAGGAGAATAATGTGGGAGTTCGCTTCAGTAAAGATTACAGCCTGGAAAACCAGGCTACTTGGTTCTATAGTATTTCAGCTCCACTGCAGTGGGGGTGGGTGTATGTATTTTTTTTTTTTATCAAAAGGATGGTTGTGATCTCTGCTCAGAATAAATTATTTTGCATATTTGCTTCTGATACATTTTCTATCCATTACTACTCACATGTAAGCCTCTTGAGAATAGGGGCCTCTTGGCTCTGTCTTGAGTGTGCTCTAGTTAGTTCAAATGATGCAACAAGTGTATTGAATATCGACTGTGACCCAGGCTCAGAGTTGGACCCTGAAAATACAGAAGTGAAAAGAGGTGGCTTCAGAGATTCATGGATAATACTAGTAAAAAATGCCATCACCATTAGTCAGGCATCTTGTGTGGAGGAGGGGTTTGAAAAAAAAAAGTTACCACCTTTTGATTGTATACAATGTGTAATAACACTGTTGGAGACTGATAAGGTCCCAGATCTGGCTTTTATTTTACCTGTTAAAAGAGATTTATAGAAAGCTCAGATAGGCTCAACAGCTAAACATTTTGATTTTAGTCTAATTGGAAGAGCAAATTTAATTTTACTGGCAATTATAAAGGAACAAAGAACGCACTTAAACTGAAATTAAAAAGTAAAATAGTAAGCCACTTTAGTTTATTATGTATTATACTGTAGTTTTTCTCCAATCCTTTGCATTACATGATCATATTCATATTGTCTCATAGAATACATTAAATTTCATGGTTTACTATAATAAGAATATGATATGAGGAATATTGATTAATTGAGCTAAAAGAAAAATACCTTTGGAGAGGTGGGGGAAAGATCGAGAGCTCTTTTCCATGAAAGAGATTTAAAAATTGGGTCACCTTATCCATTGTCTTCATGTTGATGGAATGCAGGTCATTGGAGGCTACCTTTGTTTGGCTTTTATTGCTCCACTTTGACAAAGTGATAAAGAACCTAATTATTAAGCTACTCAGCTAACAAAGATGGGGAAGCCTCCTTCTCAAAAAGGGAAAATCACTTTTCGAGTGTATTGGGGACCAGCAAATTCTGAACTTGGGATTTTTTTCACCTTAGGGTCTAGATAAGAGGAGTTATATGTTGGAGAGAACCTGATTTCCATTTACTTCCCCAGCTCAGGTATCTGTGCATGGTTTCTTGGGAAAAGTTTCCATGAGAACAGAGAGAGTGTTCCTGAAGTACTCATTATATGCTTATTCAGTGACTTAATGAAATCTTGACAGCATGATCCCTGTCTTTTTGAGGCTAGATTTATTTTTCTCTGTACCTGAATGTCTGGTGTGATCTAGAGGTGGGCAATAATAAATTGCCACAAAAATCAATCTGTTAAATGGAAATTATTGTAGTGCCTTCCTAATGACATGGAGGAGAGTGTATGCATGCCCTCGCTGCCATTCAGTTGATTCTGACTCATAGAGACCCTCTAAGACAGGGTAGAACCACCCCTGGGGGTTTCTGAGACCGTTACTCTTTATGGGAGTAGAAAGGCTCATCTTTCTCCTATTGAGGAGAAGGTGATTCAGTAAATAAGATGACCCATGAAAAAGGCTAACTACAAGACCTGACACACCGTGCATACTCACTGTAGGTCAGTCACTGTTGGAAATGCTCCCTTCATAGCCACACACAGAAAACTGGTACCTTGTGACTTCTTCATGGCCACCTAGAACTAGAAATTACTTTTTCTGGCTCTTAAATCAGTTTGCTTACCATTGTATGAGGAGACTTCTAAAGCTTCATTGAAAACTCTAAGTAAAAGATAACAAAACATTTCCTCCAACCTTCTGAAACCATCCTACCCAGGTGCCAACAGTCTTGACGCATTATCTTGCAGTTCCCATCTTGTCTTTATTACTCGACTGAAGACCTTAGAATGTCTTCCGTTCCAGCATCCACATCGTGGATTCCAGAATGCTATCACTCACAAAGAATGACAATTCTTCATCAGAATGAGTTGGTATTTTAAACTCTATAAATATGGTCACTCCAATATCACCCAGCAGATAATTTTCTTACTCTACTTTCTGTATTCCCCATCCTGTCTCTGGTGAATTTCCCCAATAGCAAATTTTCTCAGGGCCTCTTCCTTCTCTGTCTCTTTAAAGGCATGCTTCCTCATATTTCCCTTCTTATTATATATGCCCTCTGCAGTAAACTGGCATGGAGGTGAACATATATGACCTTCTCTGGCTTCCCTATTGCCTTAAGGCCGGGATCAGACACACCTCCATGGACCACCCTTCTTTACTGTACTCTCACATCACCCATTTCTTGCACAGCACTCTGTTTCATGCTGGGTTTGATAACTTGTAGCAATGACCACACAGAGCTCACAGACAATACTCAGAATTAAGGGGCTTTATTAAGGAAGTTCTTAGATTATCACAAGTCAAGATCAATAAATAATAAGGATACAGTCTTTGATCCCGAGCAATACTTCTCAGCCAGCAGCCAAGTCTCTAATCAGCCTCTCAGCAACATGATCCTTTGGTTTCTGTCTGTATGGGTCAAGTAGTCAAGTCTCCTGTTGAGGGGTCTCACAGGCTCATAGTCTATGGCCAGACGAGGAGCAGGAACTCCATCATCTCAGCACCACTGCTCTGAGTCTCTATGCCCCAGTCTCCAGCATATCTGGTCTTGCTGGCCTCTGCCACTTTAAACAGAGATCTTACAATGGTCTCGGGCCTTTCTTTGTGTGTCCCAGAAAGCTCTTATACACAGAGGAATGGCTGTGGTGGCGGTGTATTTTTTGTCTTTTAGCCTAGTTGACCATCCCCTCAAGGAAAACCAAGGATGGTGTCTTAAGTCCCACTCTCTAGTAAAGGGATCTAAAAGATGCCCCTAAGGAAACAAAGGGATTAAATTAAAGCTTGAAGGGTCATGTTCATTGATTACATCTCACCCTCCCTGGTAGATGGTGGGCATTTTCCAGATTTCAGCAATTGATTGCGGTCCAATCTCCATCTCCCCAAACCTTGTTGTGTTTTTGAGTCCATTCTACTCATAGTGACTCTACGGGATAGAGTAAAACTGCCTCATAGGTTGTCCTAGGCTGAACTATTTATGGGAACAGATCACTAAGTCTTTCCACCAATGGACATGTTGTTGGGTTTGAACCTTTAGTCTTTCCATTTGCAGCCAAGCACTTAACCATCACACCTCCAGCGTTCCTCCCCCACCCCCTTATCTGGTTGTTTGCACTTGGATATCAGTGGCAGAGACAGGCTAGGGACTCCACCAACTTCGTTTCTCTTAGCGGACATACAGGAAAATGATATTTTCTAGCCTCTCCTGCATTTATCTTAGGACTATATGAATGTGTTCTAGCTCCTGGGCAGAAACAAGTTGAAAGCATCGACAATGAGCGCTTTGACATACACTTGCATTTGTCCAAAAGGATAGAAGCAAATTTCTCCAAGAGGGCACCACAGGGAAAGAAGCTGGATGCCTGAGTCACTCCAGGGGGCGTATCAACCTAAGTGACAAGTACAAGTTTATTTGTCAAGCCTATGAAAGTCAAAGGCAATTTGTCTCTTCATTAATAGTATTCGTCAGACACCTTGACCTCTGCGTGTAAAAGTGTGTTTCACCTCACTGGGGGCCACCATTCTCTTATTCAGTCTCCCAGTTCATGTCCCCTCAGTCCTCAACCCAATCCAATGTATGAGCTGTCCCTTGGATTTTAATGCCCATATTTTTTTCTTGAAATGATCTATTTTCTCTAATAGTACTATGATTCAAGCACTTGCCATTTCGTGCCTACTTGTCAACACGAATGAAATTAAACAAACCAGCAATCATCCTATTAGAATAGCAGTTCACTGAAAAAAATCATTTTAATAGGAAGCATGAAAATATGGTGACAGTGTACCAACACAGCTGATGTTTGGGAATAAGTCAATCACTGGAAAGGATGGTGGGAAGCTACCTGGTCTTTTACTCTGTTCCTAGGATGCCCATTCACAAATAAAAGGGACCCCATGCAATGCACAGATGGACAACTGAGGCTTAATGCAATTAATCATGGGCACCAGGATCCTTCTGAACTGCTGTATTCCTCTTTGTATTTTCACCCACTCTCACAAGCTTTTGATAAAGGGTCATGATGCCAGCTGCTTACTGAGCACAGATCAAAGTTAGAGTGATAGGCTGGCAGGGGTCTTCTTGGTAAGCTTAACCTTATCTGGGAGAGTCAGTTAGCTCAAAACACTTCTAATCACCTGTGATCCCTCCTTAGGTCTCCTGCAGAGTATAGGACTCTAGTTGACAGCTCCCAACTCCCCTCCTGTGATGCTGTCTTTAGAACAGGAGCTCTTTGGCTCATCCAACATTGTATTTTCTCTCCTACGAAAATGGAACCTCTCAGCCATATTATTCTTGTTTAGAGGCCCTTCCTGTACAGCCATTAACTCTTTCAATTTCTTTATTTAAATGGCATTTTGCCCTCCTCAAAATCTCAGCATTACATATTAAGAATATAAAGTTAAAGTAAGCTCATGTTTAAAGATTATTTTTATTTAAATAATGGCCCAGGAATCCATAGCTTTGGTATGTTGCTAGCAGAATGAAAAGATCTAATGTGGAGTGGCAGCAAGGAACATAAAATAAATTATGAGATCCTAGGAAGCCTTTGTGCTGGGTTTTATAAGAAAATTATGCTTCTTGGTGAGTAGATGGAAATGTAGTGATTAAATTTGCCTACAGATGCTTAATCACGTGTGTGTGAAGGTCATTTCTACACCTTGAACTGCTTCGCGTACCAGTATGTCATGAAGGTGGGTCCATTTGTCATTCTTACTGCAGATGTTCTTCTTGTGCACCCTTTTCTCCCTGCTTGCTCCCTAACTCAAACCTGGCCTCTAACTTCTTCCTGTTTTAGGTCTGCAGTCCCATTGTGTTGTTTTCTCCTCTGCTCTCCAGTGTCGCAGGCAGACATACGTCACAGACAGACAGATGTCATCTGCACTTGCATAGGAATGATAGTTGTTATGTGGGTTCTTTTCAGTATTTTCCTTTAAAGCACAATTCCCAGGGTAAAATGAATGATTTTGCTCTTATTGGAAGAATTTAAGGAGAACTAAGTACATGGGAAAGGTCCCAGGTGGCATGGTTGGTTACATGTTGGGTTCATGACCAAGCGGTTGGTTTTGGTTGGTGGAGTACATGAGGGTGAAGATATTTTTTAAGAAGGTTTTCTTGGAAATTCTTAACCCCTTAACGGTGGCTCTACTAGCATCTTAGTATTTTTCAGGGAAAAGGGCACCATGTCATCTTTTGTATCATCTTTGGTGTGATGAATGGCAGAGGAGGTCGAGGTCAGCCCTGCTCCATCTTTGTTACCTATTCCAACACCAACCATTCCTTCCACACCACTCTATACTTACGCTGGGTTTGATAATTCATTGCAATGAGCACACAGAACTCATAGACAATACTCCTTATTAAGGGGTTTATTAGGGAAGTCAATAAGTTACCACACATCAGGATCAGCAAATAATAAGGATACAGTTACTGGTCTCCTCAACCAACAGCCACGTCTCTCTGTTCCATTCTCAGCCTCTCAGTCATGCGGTAGCCAAGTTTCACTCCTATCCTCAATCTCTCAGTCACACTGTCCTTTGGCACTTATATCCAGGGACCAGGAAGCCAGTCTACCTGTGACTCTGTTCCAGAGTTCCATAGTCTCTGGCCAGATGAGAAGAAGGTACCCTGTAGTCTCGGTGCTGCTCTCTGAGTCTCTGGGCCACATTTGAGATGCATCTAATCTTGGTGGCCTCTGCCTCTTCATGCAGAGGTCTTGGACATGCTCTTGCAAGGTTTTCTTTGCTTCTTCTTCAAATATGGCTCATCCTTCTAGCTAGGGTGGGCATGGAGGGAGGGGGGTAGCACACACTGACCAATCCCCTCTCTTAGTGTGACACTGGTCCTATTTGCATAGTCCCAAGCAATCATTTGGTAACAGTTACAGGGACTTTGATAGAAAAGTCATATTAAGTAATCGTACTCCACTACATTTGATATTCTGAGAATTTCTCATATGTTATAAGAGCAAAAGCTTAAAAAAACAAATATAAATAGTGAAATATTTTTCTGCTTTTCCTTTTTTCTGTGAGATACTTTCCTGCCTCCATACCTGGGTCCATACTGATTTCCATGCCTACATGTTTCTCTCCTTACCATACCTTCTATCCTTCAAGGACCACGTCCCCTACGAGATCCTGCCTGGTCTCTCCAGTTGGAATTGCATCTTTTCTTTGTTTATATCTTGACTACAAGACTTAGCAATACTGTGTGTTTGTCGTCTGTAGAACTCTGAGGCACAGAAAACATTAATCATTGTAAAACTTAATAAAGTGGCTGCTTATATGGTTGCAAGCTTTGAGCAGCAGAATCGTGATCATTGTAGTCAGGTCGCACCCATCCAGGTTAGGTTTCTGTGTGCCAATGCCCATCGCTTTTTGAACATTCCATTTATGCCATTTGACTTTTACCTACATTTGTATCTGTTTCCAGTAACAAAAAGATATCAGAAGACAATTTTTCATTTTTAAGAAAGAAGGCAAAAAGTAAAACTAGTGCTCAGTGTATTTAAAAAATAACTTTCTATTGTAAATTGGGTGGAGTTTTACAGAGTAGATGATCAGTTTTACATTAAAAAACTCATACACATTTTGCTTCACCACATTCATTGCAACTCTGCCAATGTGGCATTATTTAGATCATTTCCTTGCTGTGTTTCCACTTCCATGTCTCCTTCTGTCCTTGGGCAAATGCTGCCCTCTTGATCTCAAAAAGTTGATTGTTTTGAGCTGTGTGCATACCTCACTCATTTTATTGTTTCCCTTAGAGACAGTTTATTGTTTGCTTTGTTGATGAAGTTGTCCAACAATGGTTTCAGCCGCACATTGACAGGGAGCTGCCAGAGGTTCAAAAGAGGACATGGAACAAGGGATATCATTACTGCTCTCAGAGGGATCTTGGTTAAAATCAGAGAATACCAGAATGATGTTTACATGTATTTTATTGACTATCCAAAGGCATTTGACTGTGTGTATCATAACAAGCTATGGATAACCTTGAGAAGAATGGGAATTCCAGAACACTTCATTGTGCTAATGCAGATCTTGTGCATGGATCAAGAGGCAGTTGTGTGAACATAGCAAGGGAATACTGCATAGATTGAAATCAGGAAAGGTGTGTGCCAGAGTTGTATCCTCTCACCAGACTTATTTAATCTGTATGTTAAGCAAATCATCAGAGAAACTGGCTTATATGAAAAAGAATGTGGCATAAAGATCAGAGGAAGGCTTATTAACAAACTGATATGCTGATGACCAAGCCCTGCTTGCTGAATGTGAGGAGGACTTGAAGCACTCCCTGAGGAAGATCAAGGATTGTACCCTTCAGTGTGGATTACAACTCAATGTGAGGAAGACCAACATCTTCACAACTGGATCAATAGGCAACATCATGTTAAATAGAGGAAAGGTTGATGTTGTCAAGGAGTTTGTCTTGCTTGGGTCCATAATCAATTCTCATGGAAGTAGCAGTCAAGAGATCAAAATATGAATTGAATTAGGTAAATCTGCTGCATAAGACCTCTTTAGAGTACTGAAAAGCAAGGATGTTACTTTGAGGACTAAGGTGCACCTGGCCTAAGCCATGGTATCTTCATTTGCCTCCTGTGCAAGTGAAAGTTGGTCACCGAGTAAAGAAGGCCGTAGAATTGATACATTCGAATTGTGGTGCTTGTGAAAAATAATGCAAATACTATGAACTGCTCAAAAGACAAACCAATCTGTGTTAGAAGTTAAGGCCAGAGTGCTCCTTAGAAGCAAGGATGGCAAGACTTCATCTTATATACTTTGGACATGTTGTCAGGAGAGACTGGTCCCTGGAGAAGGACATCATGTTCAGGAAAGTAGAGGGCCAATTAAAGAAGGGAAAACCCTTACGAAGAAAGATTGACACTGTGGCTGAACAATGGATTAAAAAATAGGAGCAATTACAAGGATGGTACAGGACCATGCAGCGTTTGCTTTTGTGAAAATGGAGCGTTGAGATTGAGTTCAGATCCAAATATGAAAATTGACTAAGGAGGAGCAGAATCCCTCAGAAGAAGGCAGCACCATCTACACCAGGCCCCAACCCCAGCCCCAGCCCCAGCCTGCATCCGAAATGAAGAACCGCAGGCCTTCCTTCAATAGTACCATCTATGAAAAGGTTGGAGAGATACACGTCAGATCCCAGAATCCTACTCGGCTGAGCCTCGAGGGGCTGCAGAGCTTCCAAGTTTATTCCTAGCTGCCGAGGTTCTCCTCACCGCTCCAGCAAACCAGCCTCTGTTTTGAGAACAGCCCAATGATGATGTCACACGGGTCTCTGCAGAAGAATGTATCATCTAAATAGGACATGGGAGTTTGACATGGGTTTCTAAGAGTCATTATAAGAGCCAGCTGTTTAACAGGATCTCTTAGCTTACAGGTGCTCCAGCGGGTTCCTAAGAAATGCCAGATCCCTACACTTGGGAAGAGAATCCTTGTTACCCATCCTCTTCTTCACCAAACTTGCTGACTCTTCATGACTTTCATATGCCTATAGGAGCATATACATTTACTTTTTAATTCAACTGGTGGCATATATACATACTGTCCTGGGCCTTGTTTTGTTCCATGTCTTTTAGAGTTAATTGCCTCCTAATAAAAGTTGGCCTTTTCTTAAAAAAAAAAAAAAAGAAAAGAAAAGTGACTAAGGGCTATAGTCTCGGGTGTTCTACTGGTCTCTCTCCAATCAGTAACCCCGGTATCTTTAATGGTTTTGAGTTTTATTGCACCCTTCTCTCCAACTCTATTCAATAGTTTCTGATGTGATCCATTTCGGAGCAGTTGGTAGTGGTATCCAGGTCCCCTGGTTCTTCTGGTTTCTGGGCCGTAGAGACTAATGTTTGCATGATCCATTAATCCATTGACCTAATTGTTTCCATGTGTCTTTGGTTTTTACCCCGCATCTTTCTTTCAGCTAAAGAGAAACTAATATTAGCCCCTTGGATGGCTACCCACAAGCTATTAAAACCCCAGTCGTAGTCAGCAAAGTTGGATGTAGAACATTGCCTTTGTGGCACTGGGTGTTCATTTGCAGTGAGCTGTTAAAGAGCTTGCAGGTAACTCAGCAGTGAGAGTGGTGTCACCAAGCTTCTTCCCTGGGAACTCCAATCAGCATCTCAGCATCAAGCTGCCGAAGCTTTGAGCTGTGTCTGTGAAGACTGTATGTTCCTGTTATTTTAAGTGTTCTGTGTTATTCAGTATGATTTGTGGATTATTTGCTCAGTATGAGCATTCTCCAGATTTTCCTCATACAAAACAATGGTAATTGCTTCTGGACTTTCTGCCATTTTAGCCGGTGAAAGGGTTAAACCGAACACTGTGTTTGGCTAGCAGGGAAACTGTGTATGGTAATGTCTGAAAAGGTTCTTTATCTTGGGATGCTGTGAGATACTAAAAGATCTTCGGTCGTTTTGAAACAGTTTGGCATTATAAGTAAGTAAGCCGTAACTGAATGCACCCTGCTATGAGAACTGTGTGGTATTGGTCAGCAAGATTATTTATCAATAAAGGGCTACTCATTATATGCGGCAGGATTCTGACCGTGATGTCCAATTTTCCCCTCATGAAGGAATTGGTGTGGAGCCCTGGCAGCACCAGTGTTAAGCACCTAACCAGAAGGTGGGCAGTGTGTACCCAGTCTCAGAGATTCTATGGGTCCGATAGCATTACTAAGAGTTGGGAGCAACTCCATAACAATGGGTTATGGTTTGGGAAGGACTTGGGAAACTATTCAGCACTGTGGACAAGAGGATGGTTTCTGTTCTTTCCAAGTTCTGCCCATTCTTTGGCTCCCTCTGTGTGCTTCTCATTGTTTTGATCCTCCATATGCACTAAGATGCTGCTTTCTTGTATCAGACAGAGCCCTGAAAGTTATTTGTAGAAAACCTATCATCCTTGATTTTTCGTTCGCTGTGATGCTCTGCAAAACGAGCTGCCTTTCACCTTGGTGTGCTTGGCTTTTCTGCAGAGTGGGAGGTCGCTCTTCCCTCTTCGTTCTATCACACGAGTAGCTTCTTCTCTGGGATCTGAGCTAAAATCAGATTCTCCCTGGGGGGTGCCGGCATGGTAGTCCAGACAGTTCTAACTTCGTCTCATCATTCTTCAGGACACATCCAGACAATAGCCACCGGGGGCATCACTGTGCAGACACGCCACCCCCAGCATCCCATGGGACCCATCCCAAGTTGGCATGATTTGTGTCTAAATTCCTTTACCAGACTGTAACTAACCTCTTGCAGCTGACAATAGTACCTCCTCCAATTTGTATCCCCCCAGGACTCCTCATCGTCTTGCATAGGGTGGATGTTCATGAAATGTGTAATGGATCGAACTGCATTCGTTATTCCTGGAAGTGCACAAAAACCAGGGTGCTGGAGTTTCAAACGCCTAATTCACCTCATGGGGCTACACGGAAATTCTGTCAGACTTAGTTTATATACCTCGGCTCTCCACGGCTGAAGTCAATGCCAATTAACAACAAGGTTGTGCCAGGGAGAGAAAAATACATTTCCTCCTAAAGGCTGATCAGTTTCTTTCTGCTGTGTATCTCAGTGATCATAAAGCCAGAGTCCCTCTGGGATTCTATTCTCTTTAGGCAAAGGCAGGTGTGCTTGGAAGCTTTTTGTATTTGCACACAAACACAGAAAGCAGGGCTTATTTTTGCAATTACTCATGAAGGCTGCCCATGTTTTCCAGCATGTAAATTAGGACTTGAAGGAAAACATCTAATTGCATTTCACTCCAACTAATTGCCAACTCAAAATTTTAGATTAGTGTGCACACCATACTTAATTTTTGCTGTTTCTGTTGTTATTAATAATACAGCTCGATAAGAAGAGAAATAACGAGCTGGAATTAAAGATTCAAGGGCCACCGCACCAAAAAAAGAAAAAACAAAGAAAGAAAAGAAAAGACTGGGTGATGTAGTAAGGAAACCTTGAAGAATGTGGCAAGGCTGTGACTGAAAATGCAGACAGAGTGCCTGGGTATTGTGTGCCTCTGTTGGTTTGCTGGTAAAGGTTAGAGAGCAGGGTGGGGGCGGGGGATAAAGATGGCATTCAGAGTCACTGTGTGTGTTTTGCCACAAGGAGGGGCCATGGTTACAATTATGGATGTGTCCTTGACTTGTGTTACACCAGCAACCTTTTCTGCATGAAAAACAAAACTGACTTAAAAGAGGATTTTTTTTCCTCCTTCCAAATGTGCTACACATCCAGAAAGAACGGAGTGGTCTTTTCTGAATAATATAAACATCTTGTGATATCCTTATATTATTAAATGAACATTACAAAGCATGACAGTCACACACATACAAATATGGACAAGTTTCACTGTTGACTGAAAATAAAAAGGGAGAAGCTCTTTCACACGTTGTCACGAAAACACAACTGGCGGCTTTAGAATTCTCTTCTTTCCCCAGCAAGAGAGTCTCCAAAGGACACAATGAACTTTTTTTTGTCCCTCTAAACACAGAAGTTTTTTGTGTTTTTTTTAAAGTATCCTTGAAGCTCAATATTAACAACAGCAGGTTTGCAAATCCAGTTACCATCCGGGAAATTTTATTAAAAATGATTAGTTCTCAGGTTTATAAATAATGGACTTCAGAGAAACACACGGATTAAATAATGCATTCTGGTCACCTCACCCTCTATCATTATTTACGGGCTACCTCTCTGTGCCGGGGCGTGCAACAGCAGGTGACACCTCTAGATGGCAAGGTTCTTATCAAAGCTGAGGTGGGACAGATGAGACAGGTGGGGAGTAGGTATTTAAAAAATAGTCACAGGAGTAAATAAATACCTATAAATTGTGTTACATTTTATGGAGGAAAACACACAAGGAGTTTCAGCACCACAAAAGTCCCTTCTCATTGATTTTGGGAGGCCTTAAAGCCTTCCAGATAAAATGACATTTAAGCTCAGCTCTATAGAATAAGTAGGATTTAGCCAGAGCAGGGGGAATAGGTTTTTTTTCAGGCATATGGGAGGCCAGATGTGAAGGCTCTGTGGTTTGACACATTGGAGAAAACGAAAGAGACTCCTTTCGGTTGGAGCTTGGCGAATGTGGGGGAGCATGACTTGAAACGAGGCTGAGACTATTGGCAGATGTAAAAACACACAGGGCCCTGTAGACGGAGGCCAGGCTGGGAAAAATAATGAGCAAGGTACACACGGGTCGAAATGCACCATTCCACCAATCTGCAAGACACAATTTCAGCCATTCCTCATCACATCAACGATACGCTGCAACTCAGGTGAAATTAGTCACCACAGATTAGCAAGTAAACACAACTTTTACCTTGCTCAATGGAAGCCAGTGTAAACCATGCGTACCAATTCATCTGTTCCTGGACTGAGGTAAGGGTTTTGAATTTGATCTTGGCAGCAGTAAAAAGCTCCTGGAAGGCATTAGGAGGGGAGTGATCAGAATCCATTTAAAGAGATCTCAGTTAAGAGAGAAGATGGGAGAGTGGCAAGAATAAAGGGCAGGAGAGGAATCCGGAACCGATTTCCATGGAGTTGGTGAGTGTGCTGGTCATTTGCCTGTTGGTTCTCAAATCCATTCTCTGCAATTTCTCTGGGAACTACATTTTCATAGCTCTGCTGCCAAGTTGCTTCTGTGTGGCCAATGGCAGGCAGTAGAGGGAGAATGGAGGGGTAAGAGGAAGGGAGAAGTCAGGGTACTTCCTTCTAGCTCTGTACTCTTGGGGCACTGTTAGCAATGTTGGTCGTCTTCGGTTGAAGTTGCTCCCAGACAGCGCCACTGGACAGTTGCATTGCTTGGGGGGCCATTTCCTTCAGGGCACTGTTCTCTCTGGTGCCGTCTGCATCTGGCTGCCTTAGTTCACCCTCCTTTTTCCTTTTTCTTGGTTTCTCCAGCCACAGAGGTGGTAGTGGCTTCATGCCTTTACTAATCTCTGGGTTTCGTGATTATTGTCTGTTCTGCTTCTCAGTTCTTCTAACACCTTGGTAGCTATCATCCTTGATAGAACTTCCACTACCTGCCTTTCAGGTTGTCACATTGTGGTGGCTTAGATGTGGCTATAATGCTAGAACCCGTACCACCAGTATTTTCCATACCAGCAGGGCCACCTATGGTGAACAAGTTTCCATCGAGATTCCAGACTGACAGACTAGGAAGACAGGGGTGGCTGTCTACTTAGGAAATGCAGTCAAGGAAAACATTGTGTATCGAGATAGAACACTCAACCCCTTGGTTGGGACTTTTCTTCTGGAGGAGTGTATCACTAGAGACAGACTTCATGCGTGGTCAAAGAGAGGACCAGTGGGGGCAAAGGAAACCCTGTCAGAGGCCACAACAGTTGCAAAGATGGACTTGAACCTGCGAGTGATCATGAGGCTGACATAGGACTGTGCAACATTTCCATCTGATGTTAATAAGGTTGCCATGAGTCAGAATTGATTCGGTGGCATCTACTTAACTATCTATTTATCTAATCAAAGCTTGAAGTTTATTGTCCTGATTGGACCTTGGCTTATTCAAGGATCAAAAAATGATGGTTTGGATGATAGCCCTGAAGGAAGAGCAAATGGATGGGTTTAAAATAGTTTGTGGGGGGTGTTGCCATGAACTCTGTGGATGGAGGGAGAACAAAAGATCGAGCTGCATGCTATATGTAGTTTTTCAGCAGCCAAAGCAGAATTAATTAATCTCTGCACAAATTCAGCAGGTGTAGACTTGACTGAGAAAAGCAAATGACCATTGGATTACATCCTACACACCATCCAAGTGCCCTGAAGCCCTCATTAGCAGTCATGAAGTGGTCAACAACTGGAGTCCAGGCCACATTACTACACCCACAGAGTGCCACCTTTAAATTCTAGAGTTTAGACCTAAGGTCTTGATACTCTTCCTGGAATTACACAATAAATTCTAACTAAAACCATTTGTGAGATTGTATTCCTTAAAGTAGGCAAGGGATGGGCTTTCCTTTTCTTTCCTAAGAAATGATTTTGCTCCAATTATTTTCTAGCTTTTCTTTCTTTCTTAAGAGATCAATAATCTTCCTTGTTTCTTTTGCTTTTAAAAATCAGGCTGTTCTAGTGCAGACCATCTGTTCTCCTGACCCAGCTTCCCTCTGTTGCTCTGTGCCACCATTCTCTCACTGAACCTCAGATCTGTGGTGACACTCTGCTCTGTCTATTGTTTGCCTCTTGTCCATTTGAACCACCAATAGGACTCAGGTCATGCAGTCACGGGTGTGGGCCACAAAGTGGGACAAAGAAGAGTATCAGCGCTATTTCTGCAGTGACTCACAGGTGAGCTGCCTACTTCAGGGTGGCAATGAGCCACACTGTTTCTGTATGTCTTTTTTTCGCTAGCTCAGCCTGGAGAATATACTTTTTAGAAATCTGGAAGTTTCTCTTAGTCTTGATTCAAGTAGCACCAGATCTGGAAATAAATTCCAAGAGATTAATGTATGTGGAATGATATAGGCATGAGTCTAACTAATTTGGTCAGAGCTGGTGGAGCAAAACTGGGATGGACTGCAGTTTGCAAAATGTGTGTGCTTGGAATGATAACCAGAATAGAAAGGTTATAGGCCGGTGGCCTGGAATGGGAGACACAGAAGAGCCACTGTGAGCCCTTTCTCAAGTCTGATTCAGGAGACTGAATTATTGCTAGTACTGTGGAGAGCAACACACATTCAGAGGAGCACAATCAGCTGCCATCTTTAAGCAGGGCATTGTTATTCCAGAAAGATTTACAGTATTGGAAACCCTGGGGAGTGGTTCTACACTGCTCAATGGAATTGCTATGAGTAGGAATCGACTCAGTGAAAGTGGTTATTTAAAAACAGCAATCATAAACCCATGAATTGCAAACATGACTAATATATTACAATGAGAACATTTTGATTTTCAAAAGATAAACGTAATGAGAGGAATGGTATTGTTTAATATTGTTGTGAATATCTTTAATATCTGGCTTACTGTCTGTTTCTACATTACATCTGTTTTGTTGAAGTATGTGAAGAAAATATGACCTTATATAGCTATGTAATTAGAAAACGGGAGCCTTATGACCTTCCTTAAAGGGTTTGAGACCCCCAGAAGTTCCTGGACAACAACACTTTGAGAATTTATCTTCTAGGGCTTCAAGGGAAGGGAAGGTCAGAATGATGAGCATAGCTTCATTTTAACTGGTTTCTGCAGAATGAATTGATTTTATACTTATAAAGATGGGACAATTCAGGTAGAGAAAACTGTGTGAGAACAGGCAAAGAAGAGAGGGTGAGAAGTTGTATGACAGAATAAGAAGTAGGAGAGTCTTTTCCGGTTAGGCACAAGCAGACTGAGGTGAGGATCGCAGACTCTCAGGATCCTGGTTACACTGCATAGACCATAGCTCTTCAAAGATGATCAATGTACCCCAAACCCAAAAAATTTTCTGTAAGAAGTGCAGCAAGCATCAGCCTCACAAAGTGACCCAGTATAAGAAGGGCAAGGATTACCTGTATGTGCAAGAAAAGAGGCACTATGATTGGAAGCAAAGTGGCTATGGTGGGCAGACAAAGCTAATTTTCCAGAAGGCTAAAACCACGAAGAAGAGTGTGCTGAGGCTTAAACGTGCTAAACCTAACTGTAGGTCCAAGAGGATGCTGGCTATTGAAAGAGGCAAGCATTTTGAACTAGGGTGTGTGTGTGATAATCCAGAATACCTCTTGCTCCACCTTCTCAACCCACCAGATTTTATTTGTTCTCTTTAAATGTTCATTGTTTTTCATATGAGTTATCTGGCTATTTCATCCCTCCACTTCCCCCCTAGACCATGATGATTTTGGTTTAAGTCACTATTTGCATTCTTTGGGACTCCTGATCTCTCTGCTCTTTCTCATTTCTTTTATAAGCCACTTATCATACAGTAGCCTAAATGACCTTTAAAAAATAGTTAAATCAGATAATACTATTTCTCTGCTTCAAGTCTTTTCAATTACTTCTTGTCCCTCCCAGAACGCCATCCAGTTTCTTCATTTTTGGCCCCTATGTGCTTCATGACCCCCCTGCTTTATCCCCCCTGGTTTCATTTCAGTTCCTCCCAGCCTGCTAAGCTCTTTCTCACTGCTGTGCCATCTCTTACCGTGGCTTCGTCTGGGAATGTTTAGTCTTGTGGCTTTCAGCTTATATGCAGTCTCCTCATGGTTGCCATTTCTGACTAC
Organism: Echinops telfairi; assembly: GCF_000313985.2. Taxonomy (NCBI): domain Eukaryota; kingdom Metazoa; phylum Chordata; class Mammalia; order Afrosoricida; family Tenrecidae; genus Echinops; species Echinops telfairi. The sequence continues at coordinate 29,522,005 of NW_022103898.1, forward strand.
CCATTCTGAGTGAAATTCTGCTCCCTACTTGCCCCATTGTTCTCCATCACTTAAAATGTCTTCGTTTGTTTACTTCTTGACTGACTTCCCCATTGGACTGTAAATATAATAATGGCAGGGGCATGTTTCTTATTTGCTATTATATCTCCAGTTCCCACCGAATTGCCTGATTGTACAGTGGATGTTCAGTAACTACTTGGTGAATGAGTAAAGAACTTTTTGATGTATTCTGTATAGGTCTCAGAAGTCAATGCTCCATATCTTGTACCCAATTCTGCCACTCACTTGCTAAGCACCTTGGAAGAGTTATTTGCTATTGAAAAGGGAGCATGTTTGTACAAGAGGGTAGTAGTATTGATCCACCTTTGAGGAAGCTGGTAAAATGTGTATATTTTACAGACTCCAAGCTATATGTTTTGAAGATTGGTTTCACATAGTTCAGTTGCCCCAACAAGGATGTTTATGGCATTAAACTAGCCAACTGGAATCAATAGTGAGTAGTTTTCTGTTCCCTAATTACCTCATAGAAAATAATTCTAAAATTGTGCTAGGACAATATTATAGTTAAGGGCTCTGAATTAATCATAATTCCATAGTTTCCTTCAGCCCCCTCTTAAATCCTGGAGTATTCTTATTGTTGTTGGGTGCCATTGAGTTGATTTAAACTCACTGCAACCTCGGGGGACAGAGTAGAAATACCCTGTATGGAAGTATTTTCTCACCATATTTTTCCATTCTGTATGCTAAACAAACAATCAGAGAGGCAGGAGTATGTGAAGAAGAATGTGGCATCAGGATTGGAGGAAGAATGATCAACAATCTACAATATGCAGATGATATAATTGCTTGCTGAAAGTAAGGAGGACTGGACATACTTGCTGTTGAAGAGCAAGGATTGTAGTCTTCAGTATGGATTACAACTCAGTATAAGGAAGACCAGTAGGTAACATAATGATAAGCAGAGAAAATATTGAAATTATCAAGGATTTCATCTTGGTTGGATCCATAATAAATGCTCATGGGAACAGCAGTCAAGAGATCAAAGGACAGGAAAAATGAGAGAGAGAGAGAGATCAGAGCACACAGTATATAAGACCTCTTTAAAGTGTTGAAAAGCAAGGATGTTACTTTGAGAACTAAGAAGCACCTTACCCAAGACACGATATTTTCAATCAGCTTATATGCATGTCAAAGTTGGACAATGAATAAAGCAGAGTAAAAAAAATTGATGTATTTAAAGTATGGTGTTGGAGAGGAATATTGAATGAATCATGGATTGCCAAAAGAAATAGACAGATCTTTATTGGAAAAAGTACAGCCAGCATGCTCCTTAGAGACAAGAAGTTGCAAGACTTTGTCTCATATACCTTGGACATGTTGTCAGGAGAGACTAATCCCTGAAGAAGGTCATCATGCTTGCTAAAGTGAAAGGGCAGAGAAAAAGAGAAAGGCTCTCAATAAGATGGACTGATATAGTAGCAGCAACAATGAACTCAAACATAAGAATAATTCTGAGGATAGTGCAGGACCAAGTGGTATTTTATTGTGTTGTTCATAGGGTTACTATGAATCAGAATCCACTCCACAGTGCCTAACAACAATAATCTTCATAGCAGGTGCCAGGTCTTTCTCCAGCATAGCTGCTGTATGGGTTCAAGCCACCAACCTTTCAGTTAGCAGCTGAACATATAATCTTTACTTTCCTAAAACTCCTTGGGGGTAATCTATCTTTATCTTCATGTTCCCTTGTTAACATTTTTAAAGTGCCTCCTAAAAGGCACATTTTTCTTCAAAAGCTTTTCTTTTTTTAATAGTTTGAAAGGTTGGAATTTCCTCATAATAGGAAAAGGCCATGAAGCACTTGCTGATGCAGATCAAGGATTGCAGCCTTCATTTTGGATTACAACGCAATGTAAAGAAGAGCAAAATCTTCACAACTATACTAATGGGTAATATCATGATACATGTAGAAAATATTGAAGTTGCTAAGGATTTCATCTCACTTGGATCCACAATCCACGCTCATGGAAGGAGCATGAGATCAAGAGCACTCTTTCCGCAGACCTGGCTCATGAAGTTATGACTGTTAAGGGTTGATGTGAGTCAGAGAAGACACCTAAGAACAATAACAATTAGGTCTTTGAGGCAAGATGGTGACCAGACAGGCAGTTTGTGCTGGGAGCTCTATGGATTCAGTGAATAGCGAGATTTGGGGGCCCAGTAGGGGACCTAAGGCTGTTGGTTAATCCCTGTGACAACACAGAGCACTTTCTTGAACCAGGACTGGATTCCACCCTCTCTCCTACACTTGCAGTGGAGTCCTGGGGACCTGCATAGCCAGCACTGCTGTATACCCCACCATGGCTATCACCTCTGGTCATCCACCCGTGCCCTGACTGCCACGCTCCAGCTGTCAACCCCAGCCACTGCACCTCAAGCTCACCAGCTCCTCAACAGAAGCTTTTTCAGCCATGGTGTGAAATCCCAAATGACCCTGGCCCTCCTGCCACCTACTGGTGGATCCCTCCTCCAAGACTGCAATTCTTCTTCCTACCCTTTCCCTGTTCTGCCCAGCACTCCCCTGCCTCCTGTGCTTGAAGCTGCAGAGATGCATGCTAAGTTGACAGAAGCAGCTGAGGCATTTCCCCTACCTGCACTCAGGCCAGCACTTACGTTTGGACTGTGGCCTGCACAGCTGCGGATGGCTTTCATAGCCATAAAGGGCCCCTACGGAAGACCGAGTGGTGCTCAAATGCAATGCAAGCTGTGAGTCTGATGACTGATAGGGCCATCCAACCTGCCCTTCAAACAAGGAAATCCTGATAGGCTAGGAGAGAGGAAAATCCAATTCTGACAAATGTGAAGCACAACCCGCCAGGGCAGTGGTCTACAGGCAGCCCCAGAAGCATTCCTACAAATCTCCCAAAGAGAGAGTCCAGGGCTCTTTGACTCCCGGGAAAATGACACCGAATTCCTCCAAAGTGACATGTAAAAAGCAATCTGCCTCAACAAGGAAACAGGAGAAACAAAATCCAATGTCAGAGGATGGCCTGAACTTAACATAGTTCATAGAAAAGGCAGATGTTGACCTGTCACAGAAAGAAATCTTTAGAATACTGTTTAGAGTCATATAGGATATGAGGGAAACAATACAGAAAAATGATGAAATGATAGAGGAGATAAAGGCCACACACCAAACGGAAATACAAGAGTTAAGGGACAAAGTAACAAAATCAAGTAGCACATTCACAGACTTCACCAATTGACTTGAAGAAACATAGTATCATACCAGTGACCTAGAACATAACCAGGCAGACTTCCACAAATGGGAAAGACCATCAAACGAGATGCTCAGAGAAGCTGAAGAAAATTTGAGAACAATGCCTGATACTATAAAGATGAACAACATTAGAATAATTGGACTACCAGAGCAAGACACAATGAAGATGTCAACAACAAAAATAGATAGGGAATTCTTAGAGGAAAACTTCCCCGACTTAAAGAATGAAAGTCAGGCAACCATTAAGGGAGCTGAAAGGACACCAGCTAGACTGAATCCCAAGAAGAACTCACCAAGGCATAGAATAGTTCAACTATTCAACTTTGTGGAAAAGGAGAAAAGCATAAGAACATCTAGGGAAAAAAAGGCAGTCACCTATAAAGATACCCAAATAAGAATATGCTCAAACCTACAGCAGACACCAAGAAGGAAAGGAGAGAGTGGAGTAACATATTCTGAAAGTTGAAAGAAAATAACACAAACCCAAGAATATTTTATCCAGCCAAATTATCTATCAAGCTAGATGGAGAAGTAAGCTTTCCTGCACAAGAAAAAAACTCAAAGAATATGGTAAAATAAATCCAGCCCTAAAAAAATCCTTGCCAACCCAGTATGGGCAGAAGAACAACACTCACTGAGCACAAATGAGAGACCACCACATAGAGCAACTGCACCCATTGTTCAACCTCACAGAGTCCTCAGATGTATGTAATAATCCTGAATATCAATGGCCTGAACTTGGGCATTAAAGGACAGAGACTAGAGGACTGGCTTGGAAACCACAGCCCATGGATCTGCTGCCTGCAGGAGACATCTCAATATTACAGACAAAAATAGGCCGAGATTCAAAGGATGGAGAAACATATACCAATCAAATGCCAATTCAAAAATAAGCAGGGTTGCAATCCTAATCTCAGGTGCAAGCCATAACAGGAGAAAGGAGGGGCTCTACACTATATAATAATGCTCAAGGGAACAGTAGACCAAGAACCAGTGAGCATAATAAATACATACATGCCCAACAAGAGACCTGTGGAATTCGTCAAACGTTCCATAAGATGAAAAAGAAATCACACACTCAGAGTAATAGTAGGTGACTAATATGCTGCTCTCTGAGAAATATAGATCACAGGGAAATAATCTTAACAGGGAGGGTACAGAACTAAATTCTTCAGTTAGATGACTTGACCTGATAATTTCAGTGTTCTCCACCCAAATGGGGAAAAATTCATATTCTTCTCAAGCTCACATAGCACATACTCAGAGATAGACTGTATGTTTGGAAACAAGTCGATCCTGTGTAAATTTAAGCACATAGAGATCACACAGACGTCTCTCTCAGGGAAATCAACTAAAGGATGATCAAGAAAGCAAGGGCAAACAATTAGGGGATGAATAACTATTGCAAAAGTAGTGAGTACTGACATAGATCAGAGATGAATTAAGAAGATTTTAGAAACCAACGAGAATGAGAATACAACATATCAAAACCTTTGGGACACAGCAAAAGCAGTTATCAGAGGAAGTTCGATAGCAATAAATGCACACATGAAAAAGGAAGAGAAACTCATGATTGATATGCTGACAAAAACAAGAGCAGAGTCAACAGGACAATCCTACTAACAGCAAAAGAAAAAAATAATAAAAATCAGGTTGAGATACATGAGAGGGAAAGCAAGAAAACATGGAAAAAATAAACGCAGCTAAGGATTAGAAGAATTGACAGACTGTTGGCACGCCTGACCAAAGAAAGGAAGGAACAAATTTCAATAGTCAGGATGAAGGATGAAACAGGGGTCATTAAAATGGACCCTAATGAAATTAAAAGGCTAATTACACTGTACTATGAAGGCCTGTATTCCAATGAATTCAACAACCTGGAAGGCATGGACAAGTATGTCCATGTGGAAAAACAATCTTTCCCTAGACCATCCCAGATGCATGTCAAGAATCTCAATAGACCCATAGCAATAGAAGAAATAGACAAGCTGGATTACTAACAAAAAAATCCCGCAGGCCAGATGGCTGCACAGGAGAATTCTACCAAACATTCAGGGAAGAATTCTTTCAGAGCATAGAAAAATATGGCAAACTCCCGAACTCTTTTTATGAAGCTAGAATAACACAGATACCTAAAGCAGGCAAGGATCCTACAAGAATCAAGAACTACAGACCAACATCCCTAGTGAACTTTAATGCAAAAGTCCTTAACAAAATACTGGACAATAGAATACAAAAGTATATAAAATGAATAATCCAACATGAACAAGTGGGATTCATTCCAGGGATGCAGGGATTATTCATATGAAAGACTGTCAGCATTATTTACCACATTGACATGAGAAAAATTATAAGAATCACATGACAATATTGATAGATAAAGAAAAGGCTTTTGATCACGTCCACCACCTATTTCTGTTGAAGACACAAGAAGATAGGAATGGAAGGAAAAGTCTTCAATATAATACAAGCTATATATATGAAAACCCAACAGCCAACGTGGTAGTTAATAGAGAAAAGACAAAAACAATCCCACTACAAAAGGGGACCAGAAAAGATCCCTTAGTCCCCACCCTTATTTAACATTTTACTGGAGGTCCTAGTTAACAACATAAGGCAAAGGAAAGACAACAAAGATATTCATCTGGGGAAAATAGGTGAAACTATGATTATTTTCAGATGATACAATTTTATAAATGGATAATCCCAAAATCTCCACAAGAAGAGTGCTGGAAGTGTTAGAGGAATATGGCAGAGTGGCAGGATACAAGATCAACAAACAGAAGTCTGTCAGACTGCTATTTATATCGGATAAGAACACAGAAGAGGGAATCCAAAAGGTAGTACCCTTCACAATAGCCAAGTACAAATTGAAATATCTAGGGATATACCTAACCAAAAAACCAAGAAATTTGCACAAGCGAAACTGCAGTGCAGTCTTGCAAGAAACCAAGAGTGACCTTCACAAATGGAGGAATATCCCATGTTTGTGGGATGGAAGACTCAATATAGTAAAGATGTCAGTTCTGCCCAAGGCACTATAGAACTTTAATGCTATCCTGATAAAAATACCATCATCTTTCTTCAAAGGATTGGAAAAACTGATTAGAAATTTTTTATGGAGAGTGAAAAAGCAAAGAATTAGCAGAAAACTCCTCAAGAACTGAAAACCAAGAAATAAAATCATCAGCATACAGACAACTGATTTTTGATAGGTGCTCCCAAAATATCAAAAAGGAAGTGGATCCCCTCTCCAACATGTGGTGCTAGAAAAAAAAATGGATATCTATCTGCAAAAAAATGAAGCAAAATCCTTACCTCACTCTATGTACAAGAATAAACTCAAGGTGGATCACAGACCTTGAAGTAAAACCCCAAACTATTAGGTTCATTAATGAGGGAATTGGGACAAACCTGAGAACTTTGGTGCACTGAATACATAGGCTATTGGAAATAGGGAAGGACACAAATAACAGAGGAGGCACAAATTGACAAGTTGGATATACTGAAGATAAAACACCTGTTTACATCTAAGGAATTTTCCAAGAGCCCACAGACTGGGAAAATATCTTTAGCAATGACACATCAGGCAAAGGCCTTATTACTAAAATCTATAATACTCTGCTAGCTTACAATAAGAAAAAACAAACAAACAAAAACACCTAAAGCCCATTGAGGAGTTCACCAAAGGACCCGAGTAGAAATTTCACAAGGGCAGAAACCCGAATGGCCAATAAACATGAGAAAATATTCCTGATCATTAGCCATAAGAGAAATGCAAATGAAAACTATGAGATATCACCTAACACTATCAAAGAGAGCCCAATTCAAGTAACAAGTGTTGGAGGGGTTGTGGTGAGATAGGAACTTTCATCCACTCTCATCCACTGCTGGTGCAACTATTTTGGAAATCGATTTGGCAATACCTAAAACAAATGGAAATTGAGCTACCATACGACTCAGCAATTCCTCTACTGGGCATATACTACCCAAAACAGGAAAGAAACACACCACAGCCAAACATCTGTGCTCCAATGTTCATTGTGGTGCAGTTCACAATCACAAGGAGTTGGAAACAACCTAATTTCCATCAACGGGTGAATGGATTAAAAAATTCTGGTACATACATACAATGGTGTACTATGCATCCCTAAAAAGCAATGTTGAATGCATGAAGCACATTGCTACATGGAAAGAGTTGGAGGAAATTATGCTAAGTGAAGTAAGCCAAGAACAAAAAGACAAGTACAACATGAGTCCACTGAGGTAAGCTTAAAAACCAAAGGGGGCTAGGGGAAAAGCTACTAAATACATAAATTCCCTGGGCGAAGTCCAGGTACTTTGGCAGGGGTCAGACTCAACCCAGAAGGGGAAAAGGAAAAAAAAAAAGAAAAGGACATGGGTGCCAGGGAAACAGAGCACTAACCCCCACAAGGGGAGAGTATTATTTATATCTGCACAGGTAAGGGAGAGAGGAGTCAAACTCAACCTGGTGCTCCAACACTGCAAAGCAATATACCGGCATGAAGCAGTGAACCAATAGAGAGGTCTGCAGGCCTGGCCCCAATCCCAGCTACATGGACCACCTTTCCCAGAATAATGCGCCACAGAGGAAGCATTGAAGCTACAGCTCAGAGAAAGGGACATGTGTACTCAGAACACATGGGAGCAAACTAAGAGGGAAGGAGAGAGAGAGTGGACTGCATCCTGGCCCACCAATCCCTGAGGATGATATTCTTGCTTGAAGCAACCAAATGCACAGAAAGGACTGTAGGGTCGGCCCCACCACAAGACACTGCATCCCCTCAATGACCTATAGTGCTATAGTGGCCAACACTAGAGTG
>NW_022103898.1:29531455-29547533 GCF_000313985.2 Echinops telfairi
CATTCACTGCCTTTGTGAGTTACTTTATGCCAGTTGACCTTGATATCCCCAAGACTATGGTCCTACATTTCTACCTGGGGTTGTTTTTAAAATGAAAAGTTTGATGACTCAGTAGATCAGGAAATGAAAAGCAAGTTATCAGCGGAGGGCTGAACCAGAAACCAATTACACATCCTGGCTCAAACTCTGCTTTCCCTAAGAAATCATGTTATCCTACAGGTGTCCACCTGTGCACTTTAAAATCAAATGCCTAGGTGCCAGAGGAAAATATAATTACATAACCAGGGAAATTAGGAGAAAGGAGAGGATGGTGAGGTCTGTGAACAGAAAAATGTTCAATTCATCCAACCACACTCAATTGTTTTAAAATTTTAATCGTAGGATGGATTTGGCCCTTAATTGCTAGATTATGATTTCTATACCATAGCATAAGGTTTTCAGTGACTTCTTCCTTCGATATAGGGAGCCCTATCTTTCTTCATTGTTCTTAGTCTGGAAGTTCTATTGAAGCCTATTCCCTTTGGATCACTTTGCTAGCATTTGAATTACCACTGACATAGCTTCTAGCATCGCAGTAACACACAAACCAACACAGTATGGAAAACTGACATTTGCTAAAGCAAATGGAAAGAAAGGACGAAGTCAAAATGCTGAATAGAAAGTTTCAAAGGACAGCTCAAGAAGAAAAAGTCAAATAGTATAACAAAATGTGCAAGGACCTGGAATTAGAAAGCCAAAAGGGATGAACATTCTTGGCAGATCTGAAACTGGAAGAACTCAAGAAAAAAATCAAGAATTGAATTGAAAATTTAAAAGGTTCTATAGGCAAAATATTGAATGATGCAGGAAGCACCAAGAGAAGATGTAAAGAATACACAGTCACTGTACCCAAAACAACTAGTCAACAGTCCATTTCAGGAGGGCACATATGAGCAAGAACCAATGGCACTGAAACAACAAATTCAAATTGCACTGAATGCATTAATCTAAAACACGGCTCTAGGAATAGACCCATTGAAATGTTACAGAAAGTTGATGAAGCACTGGAAGCACTCACTTGCCTATGTCAGGAAATTTGGAAGACAGATGCTTGGCCAACTGACTGGAGGAGATCCATATTGATGCCAATTTTAAAGATAGATGATCTAACAGAATGCTCAAACTACAGAACAATATCGCACACAAGTAAAATTTTGCTTAAGGTCGTCCCACAATGGTTGCAGCAGGGATGGGGAAGTGCCAGAGGTTCCAGCTGGATCCAGAAGAGGATGTGGAATAAAGGATATCATTGCTGATGTCAGATGGATCTTGGCTCAAAGCAACGGATACCAGAAAGATGTTTACTTGTCTTTCACTGATTATACAAAGGCATTCACTGGTGAAGCATGATAAACTGTGGATAACTTTGAGAGAAATGGGAATCCCAGAACTCTTCATTGTACTCATTTAGATACTCATTTGGAACTTTTATATGAATCAAGAGGCAGTTATGCAAACAGAACAAGGCAATACTGCATGGGTTAAAATCAGGAAAGGTGTGCATCAGGATTGTATTATCTTACTGTATTTACTTAATCTGTAGACTGAGAAAATTATCAGAGAAGCTGGATTATATGAAGAAGAGTGTGGCATCAGGATTGGAGGAAGGCTTGTTAACAACCTGCGCACTGCATCTGTGGTATGCAGATGACACTTGCTGAAAGTGAAGATGAATTGAAGCATTTGATGATGAAGATGAAGGATTGCAGCTTTCAATATGGATTATAACTCAATGTAAGGAAGACCAAAATACTCACAACTGGACCAATAGGTAACTTCATGATAAATGGAGAAAAGATTGAAGTTGTCAAGGATTTGTCTTACTTGGATCCACAGTCAATGTTAATGGAAGCAACAGTCAAGAGATCAAAACAAGAATTGCAGTAGGTAGATCTGCTGTACAAAGACCTCTTTGAAATATTGAAGAGCAAGGATGTTACTTTGAGATTGAGATGCACCTGACCCAAGCCATGGTATTCTCCATTGCATCATGTATATGCATGTGGAAGTTGGACATCGAATAAGAAGACTGAGGAGGAATTGATGCATTTGAATAGTGGTGCTGGATAAGAATATTCACAGTACAATGGACTACTAAAAGGTCAAACCAATCGTTTTTTGGAAGGGGCACCTAACAACAACAACAACAACAACAACAACAACCTCAACAGCAACCACAAGAAATTACAGCAGTTACAGGTTTTAACTCTCAATTTCTCCTTAGTATTAATCAATTCCTCCTTAGTATTGACCATGGCTTCTTAAAATTCAGGGGCCTTCATTGATAGGTGACACTGTGGGGTAAGTTTTGGACTGCTCCAGGGCAATGTTAGTTTTTTAAGTCTCTAGGAAGGAGCACTGGTGGTACAGCAGCTAAGTACTAGGCTGCAAATCACAAAGTTTTCAGTTCAAATCTCCCAGCTTCTCTGTGGTAAAAAGATGTGGTAGTTTAGCTTCCTTAAAAATTGCATCCGAGGGCAATGAATGTACAAATGCACTTTACACAATTGATGTGTGTATGGATTGTGATAAGAGTTGTATGAGCCCCTAATAAAATGATTTAAAAAAAAAGAAGAGATCAAAAAAATTGCATCCTTGTGAACCTTATGAAGGAAGTTCTACTCTGTCTTGTAGGGTCACTATGAGTCAGAACTGACTCATTGGCAATGGGTAGGCCTACAGGGGAACCCTCTGGGTAGTACAAATGGCTACTGTGATTCATTGGAAGAAAAGCTTAAAAATCTATTTAAAAAAAAGAAAAAAACAAAAATAGAAAAATACACACACACACACAGAAAGCCCTAGGCCACAGTTCTACTTCCAGAAAATAGCAGCCAGAGTTCTGTTCTGCCTCACACAGGATCACCATAAGTTGACTCTATGATGCTGTAGGCCCACAGGTGTTTTCTCCATTATACTGCAGTCACCCCAAAGAGAGGGCTTTGACCTCGCTTACTTATTGCATTAAATTAATTGACCTGTGACGGTATCCTAGTGCCTACCTGTGTGCTGGCAGCAAGTGCTCATTGCTTTTCTCTTTATTGGTTGCCTGACTGAGTTATTAGTGCACATGGATGTATGTGGCAGTACGGTTACCCCTAGCTTCTTTTGCTTCAATTCATCTTTCCCCCAAACGTGTTCTGCTTCAAGAAGGGCTCCTGGGTAAACCGTTCTAAGGTCAAATAATTATAAGAAAGGGTGAGTTTGGCTAGTTTAAAGTTTCATGGTTTCCTTTATTGCTGGACAATTTTATTGTCTTAAAATATTAATGAACATTATGTATTTTTTAAACGGGTATGGTAGAGACTGAGATTGATGTTCTTCACCACATTCTATCTAACCCAGTGGTTCTGAACCTGTGGGTCGTGACCCCTTTGGGGGTCGAACCACCCTTTCAGAGAGGTCACCCAATTCATAACAGTGGCAAAATTACAGCTATGAAGTAGCAATGAAAACAATTTTATGGTGGGGTGGTGACCCCTTTGGGGGTCGAACCACCCTTTCACAGAGGTCACCCAATTCATAACAGTAGCAAAATTACAGCTATGAAGTAGCAATGAAAACAATTTTATGGTGGGGTGGTCACCACAACATGAGGAACTGTATTAAAGGGTCGCGGCATTAGGAAGGTTGAGAACCACTGATCTAACTGATACATTTCCCAGTCTCCCTCTCAACCAAAACGCTGATTGAGGACTCAGTTCTCACTTGTATGTATTCACATGACATTTGGAAAATAGGAGTGAGAGAGAGGCAGTTAGTTCTCCTGCTGTTGTTGATGGCCCGTAAGCAAAATTAGAGGCATGCAACTCTTCAGAGACAATTTGGGCTTTGTTAAGGGTGATAAGGGCAGCCTTCAGTCCCCTGGGAGCCCTTGAAAGTATTTACCTAGGACAGCCCTGCCTTCTGAGCCCCAGTCCAACCACTCATTAATCCCAAAATTACTTATATTGTTCCTTTCTGCCTGAAATATCACTGAATCCTGACTGATACAATAGATTTATGAGGGAACTTTAAAAAGGCTAGTGGAAAAAATATAGTGAAAATATAATAGAATTTTCCCATGAACTATTTGAAGACCCTTTGTGAAGGAGCCCAGGTAGGATAGTGGTTTGCATGTTAGGGTACTAAGCACAAGGCCAGAAGTTCAAAACCACCACTGACCTGCAAGAGAAAGATGAGACTTTCTATTTTGGTAATAAGAAACTACAGTCTCTGAAATCCACAGGGGAGTTCTAACATGTGCTATCTGGTTGCTGTGAGTCAGAATTGACTTGTTGGAGTGAGTTTTATGTAGTGTGTGTATTGAAATACATAATTACATATCCAAAATACACAATCCCAATCTTACTGTCCCATAAATGCTTTTGTTCTCACGTCATAACTCTCTAGCCATGATTCTTCAGAACCTGGGAAATTGTCTATGGCAAGACCATTGAGATCAATATCAGAATGTCAATGTTAGAGTTTTGGGTTCACCATATACTGGGCTGGGAGATGCCATCTCCTCAGAACTTTGAGTTCATCATCTTCATTGGAAATATAAGGACAGGAATCTCTGCTCTCCTGACCTCACAGGGTTTCCATGAGAGTCAAAGGAGATGATGAAGGTGGAAAAGGTCTGGGAACTTAAAATTGTTATGGAAATGCAAGACATCATCATTAGTCATACTGCCACCTGTGAAAATGAATATCAGATTTATAATGCAGGAACATCATTTTCCTAAGGATTGCCTGAGTAAAATTTATATTCTTTCTTCTTTTCCATTTCTCTCCTTCCTTATTCTTTTCTTTCTTTTTTATCCATTCCATTCAGACAGAGAGTACCCACTCTGTGATCTATGCTTGCTGTGTTCCAACTACCAGAGATATTAAAGATACAGTGCTCTCTCATGGTACTGTTTCCTTTTTCAGTCACCCGTCACTTTTGAAATTGCATGTCTAATGTCTGCCTTGGAAGAAAGATGAGGCTGTCAGCTCCATAAAATTTTTTTTTTAGTTTCATAATCCTCAAGGGGCAGTTCTATTTTGTCCTATGGTATCACTGTGCGTTGGAATGGGCTCGGATGGTAGTGAGCTTTGGTTATCTGCTCTGCTAGACTGCACGCTCTATGAAGGAAGGAAACTGGTCATCTTTGCTCACTGTCTTTCATGTTTATGGCAGTGCTTTATCCATGGCAACATACTGCTCTTAAGTCAAGTCCAACTCAATGAACCTAAGCAGGGTTTCTAAGATGGCAAATCTTTAAAGTGTCCCTCAGCCTCATCTTTCTTCTTTGGAGCAACTAGTGGGTCTGAACCGTAGGCCTTGCAATTAGCAGTCCAACCTAACCCGTAGTACCAATATGGGAAACCAAAACACTTACTGCCATTGATTCAATTCTGACTCATGGCAACCCTGCAAGGGCAGGGTAGAGCTGCCTCTGTGGATTTCTGAGACTGTAACTCCTCATGGGAGTGGAAAACATCTTTCTGTCACAGAAAGGCTGGTGGTTTTGAACTGCTAACCTTCTATTTAACAACCCGGGCCATAACCCACTACCTTGCACAATAAATGCTTATTGAACGACTTGGACTCTCCCAAGATGCTGCATTCTCTTTTGCAGTCCTAAGTTTTGTCTTCTGGCCTCATGAAAATTTAATAACTTGAGAAAACTCCATTTCCTCATTTCTTGGTCATTCTTCAACCCACTGCATCTGGCTTCGCCTACTCTTCCCCACCCCCCTGCCCTGCCTATTACTCTCACAAGGCTGCCAGTGAGTTGCATAGAGCTAATTCGATCTTCCCCATGTTTATAAGATCTCTCTATTGAAGGAGCCTGGGCGGTGCTGTCAGGTAATCGCTGGGATGGCAACTACAAAGTGGATGGTTTAGAAACACCAGCTGCTCTACAGGACAAAGATGAGGCTGTCTGCTCTGGCAAAAGATTTACAGCCTCAGAAACCCTATGTAGGGTTGATATGAGTCAGAGTTGACTCGAAGGCCATGAGTTTGGTTTTATGTTTTCATCTCTTGCAGTTGCCATGACATACAATCTACTCTGGATTGGGGAGCCCTGGTGACATAGTGGACTATGTATTGGCCTGCTAACTGAAAGGCCAGCAGTTCAAACTCATCAGCCACTCAGTGGTAGGAGGCTTTCTACTGCTATAAAGATTTACAGTCTTAAAAGTCCAAAGAGACAGTTCTATAGGGTCACTATAAGTCAGACTTGGATTGATGGCAGTGAGTGAGAAGCCAGGGATCTGATTCTGTTAGATGCTGTGCATGGAGCTGGGGCAATGCCTTTCGTGATTTAGGGAGCAGGATCATTTACATGCTAAAATGAATACTAAGAAAGGATAAATCAAGAACCATATAAATACTATCAAAGTTTTGCAAAGGAATGCAATAGCTGAGAAGCTAGGTAATTGGAGAAAACGTGGAGAAAAGGAAACTAGAACTCGGTTTCAGAGTTAGCTTGAGTTTAAACAGGTAGAGAGAAGAGAGAGGTACAGGAAGGCTTCTAGCATATAATTTTAAATAGGACTTGTCCAAATAATGTAAAGGAACTGTGATAAAACTTTGAGGAGACCACTTGAATGTAAGAATGAGGGTTAAATTTTAACCTATACCCAACACAGGATTACTGACAATTTTCAAAATGATGAAGGTAAAGCCCAAGCAAAGCCATGTATTTATGGTCCTGTTGGTGGTAAATTTGCCCCCTCACCCTTCACCAAGGATTTCGTATTTCTAACACTACACTGTTTTTAACCCTTTAATAAGCAGCTTCAATATTTTACTGGCTTAAAAACAACCACACCTCTACTAACCAAATTAACAAATACTCCCTCACCCTTCATCTCCACGTTCCTAGTTTTCATTCTCAGTTAAGTCCTTATAAGAATGTTCCCCATTCTCTTTCCCCATTTCCCTACTTCTTACTCACTCCTTAGTTCCTCACAGTCTTTCAAGGTCACCAGGGAGCTTCTAGTTGTTCATTTAAAAGGATGCTCTTCAGTCCTGTTTCAGTTGATCTTGTAACATATAATCCCTATGAGCCCTCTTTTCATATTTTAAAAAAAGGTCTCTCTTACTTTGGCATGTAGGACTCCACTCACTCCTGGTTATTGTTCTACAGATCTGATCTTGTTATACATATTTGACCTCTCTATATATCTGTCTTGGAAGAAGTATGGCCAGAGTGCTCCTTAGATATAAAGATGCAAGACTTCATCTTACATACTTTGGACATGTTGTCAGGAGAAACCAGTGCCTGGAGAAGGACATCATGTTTGGTAAAGGAGAGGGGCATTGAAAAAGAGGAAGGCCCTCAAGGAGATTGACACAGTCGTTGCAACGATGGGGTCAAGCACAGGAACGTTTGTGAGGATGGCACAGAACTGAGCAGTGTTTCATTCTGTTGTGCATAAGGTCGCATAGGTAGGACTGGATGGCAACAACCAACTACAACATCACTCTGACTTCTCTCAGTGATCTTCTTATACCCATCTTTTAGCTATTGCTGTTTCCTACAACTCTTTTCCCGGTCTTCTTTTCTTTGTTTTAGTTCATGCAACTATTGGATTGTTCAGTGGCTATAATCAGTAGCAGCTGATATAGGAAGAAGCCCTGGTGAAAAAAACCTGGTGATATGCTTCTGTAAATAGCCCCCAAACTACTGGCATCGAGTAGATTCTGACTCATAGTGCCACTTTGTATATTTTTACAGGAATAAATAGCTTCATCTTTCTCCTGCAGAGTAGTTAGCAGGTTTGAACCTTGAAATTGGTAGTCTAATGTTATCCAATGAGCCCTGAGGGAGTAGTGGTTACACGTTGGGCTGCGATCTGCATGGTCGGCAGTTGGAAACCGCCAGCAGCTCCTCGGAGAAGACTGGGCTTTCTGCTCTCGTAAACAGTTATGGTCTAGGAAACCCACAGGGGTTGCTATGAGTCAGCATTGACTCAATGGCAGTGAGTATTTTGGTTACATTTATCCAACTTACCACTAGGTTTCTTTCCCATAGAGATCACAACCTGAAGCCCCATGGTTCTGTCCTGCTTTGTAGGGTCGGTGTGAGTTGGAATGGCCTCGACAGCACACGCAATAACAGAAGATGATAGAAGAGTACGGGCTAGAGATCAAGTTTTGGGAGCCATCTGCTTGCTAGTCAAAAGAGTTTGTAGAGTAAGACCCAGAGATATCACATTTAAAGCTTAGGTGGGGACAGGAGGCTATTAAAGACTATCTAAAGAGGTAGAGAGAATCCAAGCAAGATTATGGGATAGAAGTCAAGGAGAAAGAATTCTCAGAAGTAGAGACTGCTTTAGACCAGTTAAATAAGTTATGGACAGAAAAGTGCTTGTTGAGCTTGGAGAATGCTTATTAGTGAGGGCAATTTCCATGTGGTAGAGACAGAAACTGAATTTTCATGGGCTTGTATGTGAATGACCAAACTCCAAACTCACTCCCATCGAGTCAATCCTGCCTCTTAGTGACCCTATTGGATGGAGTAGGTCTCAGAATGTAGAGTGTGAAAATGAAAACCACTAAGGTAGAATGTCTTTTCTAGAATTGTGGCTGTGAAGAGAAGAAGAAATTGGTGGTAGAAAGAGAAGGATTTCCTTCTTAAGAAAGAAGTGGCCTGCTTTCTCTAGTACATTAGAAAAAAAGAAAGGTAAAAAGCTATTAATTTTATGTATCACCAAATTCAGAGCTAGTCAATAGAAACAGACAAGAAAGTGCAGAGATGCATAATAAGGAAAGCGGGGTATTCAAGATTCCAAATTATCTTGTGCTGTGGGTTCATTTCTATTCTTTACGTTTAACATATGTCTGGTGTTTCATTTCATTTCTTCACAGTGGCACATCATAATTTAATTTTTTCTCCTGATGTAGATATAAATGGAGAATTCTAAAGCATATTTATGCATACAGGGTCATCTCTAGGCACATGTACTAAATATTAATATTATAATATCCTCTTCCCAGTTCATGAGCCAAGCAAAAAATACATTTTTCATAGTGATGAATTATTTTCTGAAGCACAAGGCTACTTGAGCGGGCTGTCTGTACTCTGAGAACGCAGAGTTATTATTACATGTCATTCTTGCAGAGAAAACATTATTGAGAAAATAGGGTTTTTAACAAGTTAACCTACTCACATAGATTCCAATATATTCAGAGATGTAACGCTCAACGGTAACCTACCTAGAGACAAGAAATACTAATTGAACCCCTCTGCTGGCAGATTTTGTCTGCTTTTGTCATCCTCCATTTCCCCTTCTCACAAAACATTCTGGATGGTCTCTGGAGAAGCACTTTGTCGCCCACGACTGGTTCTGAGGTAAATCCGTGGCCCGATCCAGGGTGGAAGTCCAGAGAAAGCAAGGGATACAGATAAAGATTTGAGTCTGGAGCTGCCAGCCAGCCTTTTGTTCCCTCACAGAAAGAGCCAATCAGCAAATAAAGTTTATGCAAATGAGAATAAATCCTATGCAAATGAGAATACTGTCAAGAGGTGGGCTCCATGGGACATCTGTGGAGCACTTGTCTCTAGCCATAGGGAAGGCACTAGCCCGGCATACGTATTTATGTAAGCCAGAAAGTAAGCTTCCTTGCTGTACTTCTGGCCCCTACAGTGAGAAAAGCACTCACTTGAAGCTGCAGTCACATGTGACCTTCTGCAATTCCAACCCTGCTGGTAAGGTTATTAAACTCATTTCATAGATAAAGGTCACAAAACTGCTAAGTGACAGAGTTAGGATTGGAACCTATTAAATCTTGTGTTTGGTCCATTACACCATACTTCCTTCTCCCAATGCCTCTCTGTAAGGTTTTTAGGAAGAATTTACTGTGGTGAATGCCATTGCCTTTACTCTACCACTCACCCACCATTAAGGCAATGGTGAGCACTTTCTTTAATTTAATACTCAATGCTGCCTTGCTTCTAAATTTAATTTATTTAAACCTCCAGCGTCTTTTATTCCTACTTCCTCTCCATATAGTAGTTACTTTTTCCTAGACCCTTATTAAAGTTAATAGACCCAGGAGAAAATAATTAATATGATATCCTGTTCTTAATTTAAAATACATATTCTTCAGTCTGCCTTTATATATTGCTGTGAATCTGACACAGCTTATTTTCAGGGAAAGTAATTGATGATGCTTAGCACCTAGCATAGTGCTTAACACATAATAGACACTCAATATGCATTTGCCTGAGCCCCTAAGGTACGTACCCAAACAGATTCAGCTACTTCTTGGATGGACCGTTCTTTGACTACTTAACCTGAGCTATTTCTCTCCTCCAGTTGGCCAGACATTCATCCCTGTAGACCAGAAGGGACAATTGTGTAAAAGTCCATGAAAGTTGGTTTTAGAGAATCTGAGTTCAAGATTCATCATTTGCTACTTGTTATTTGATCTTAATAAAGTCATTTACTTTTTGGAGACTTGTTATTCTTCAAATGGGGTGGAGGATTAAAAGAAGCAATGCATATGAAGGCTCTGTCCAAATGCTGGTTATTAATGGCACGTTGTACTCTCTAATGGAAGGTAAGGGAGAAAGGAATGGGATGTATTTTCTATCAGCAACAAATTGAGTTGCACTAGTACATCAGAATAGTATAAAGCAGCGGTTCTCAACCTGTGGCTCACGACCCCTTTGGGGGTCGAATGACGCTTTCACAGGGGTCGCCTAAATAAGACACATATTTCTGAGACACCGCTCCTCTATCCATCTCCAGGTGGGTCTGCTCACATGTAGATACACCCACATACAAGTACCTGGCGTGAAAACTGTTATGCATGCTACACCATGCTTCAAGACAAAATTTTATTTTTTTGTAATTAGAAATAAATACTTCATCATATATAATTACATATTGTTTTTGTGATTATTCACTATGCTTTCATTATGGTTAATTTGTAACAATGAAAATACATCATGCATATGAGATATTTACATGATGATTCATAACAATAACAACATTACAGTTATGAAGTGGCAATGAAAATAATTCTATGGTTGGGGGGGTCACCACAACATGAGGAACTGTATTAAAGGGTCATGGTATTAGGAGGGTTGAGAACCACTGGTATAAAGGAAAATATATATAGGTATAAAGGGGAAGTTTTGATTCAACTCTGTGTCAATTATCCCTTCTTATTTAGTTTCATTTGGGTACTCATCACTCTCTAACATACTATTTAATTTGAATATCTTTTATGTTAAAGCCTGTTTTGTCCCGCTTGGAATTTAAGCTTCACTGGGGGTATGAGCGGGCACTAAAAGCCATTTGTCTAGTGAATCACAAATTGAAAGGGTGTATTTTAAAAACCAGGGTACGAATGTAAGCGACTAAAACAAGAAAAGCAAGAAAAGAAAACAAACAACAAAACCAAGACGAGCAAGCATCTAGGGCATGGGAAGATCAGAAGTATAAAAACAGAGCATCTTGAAGACTATGTAGGGTCTCCCGAGCAGAGTATTTTCATATTTATTTGGTAACGCAGTCCTGGTGGTGTAGTGGGATCTGCAGGGAACAGCTATCCACAAGGTCAGTAGGTCAAACCAACCAGGTAATCTGAGGGAAAAAGAAGAGACTGTCTACTTCTGTCAAGCTTTTTTGACTCTCAAGAAACGGCTAACGGGGCTGTTTTGTCCTGTCCCGTCAGGTTGCTATGAGTCAGAATTGACCCAGTCCAGTGAGTCTGGGTCACGGACATATTTATTTTTTGCTCTCAAAAAGCCTCAATGCAAAAACCAAATTAAATTACCTTTACAGTCCAACATTCCTCCCAGGTCACAATGCATTTGCAGCCCCAAAGGATGGGATAATTACCCAAATGTTCTGAGCGTTAGGACACCTGGAATCCTGTGCTGCTTCTGCGGGCTCTACACTCCTTCGCATTCAGCACACAGTGACCCTCTTGTCATGTCATCCTATCAGGTCTTTCTTTTTTTTTTCCCTTTTAAACCATATGGCCTAGTAGGATACAAGCTTAGCAGCTTAAGTAGCTTTTTGCTAGCAAGTAAAAAAATGCTTCAAGTACATCACAGATGCACAAGTCCACTCTGGGAGAAATGCACTATGGGCTCAGGTACAGCTGACAGCTCTTATAATCACATTTGTTCATCTGTTCATGTGGTGTGCACCTGTACAAATTTGGCTTGTGCTTCGCTACAGTGTGGGAGATTCCCAGGTTCAAAGCAATCTTCCAATCTTTGCTCGTCCCTCCGAGTATTGCAGATTGTTTTCCTAGCAAGCACTGGAAGAAAAGATTCTCGGTATTTCTCAAAGCTATCTTTGCCGTTTAGTGAAAGTATTATACACAGATGCAAAGATACCAACCTGGATCAAACCCCCCACATCTTATTTTAAAACACTTTAAAGCAGGCAGCAAAAAAGATAGATAAAGGTATTCAGAGTTTGGGGTTAAAACATCATCACCATCAATAATGACAGAGATTTCACAGGCAGGGTGTAATTAGAGAGATAAGGTACTCATGTATATAATGTATTAGATTGTTTTCAGGAGAATTGTTTTCAGATGGTTTGGCTTACATTTGAAGACTCCCAAAGTTCAATGCAGAGTATTTCTGTATATTTTAAATAAATCTGATGCATATCAGAGGAAAGAAGATTCTCAGGGCTAAAGAGTATTTCAAGGTTAAAATCTATTTCTTATCTTTTCAAAAGGTTCATTTAGCAGATGGCTAATTCGCATAGGAAATATTGAAAGGCTTAAGTTTTCCTTCTTGTTTTTCAGCATATACATTGTGTTCTTCCATTATAACATGTGCGATTGCAGTATATTGTGTATTGTTAGACATAAATTGGGGAACTCAAAGACATGGAATGAGGATTTCAGTTTTGGCTTTCTCTATAAGCATAAAAAATGCGAGTCTCCAGAGTAGAATTTTCTTCCTCTTAAGGAAAGATAAGCAGGATTGTCCAAAGGACAACCTGGACAGTATACCCTAAACTGCCTTGTAATGAGCTGGCTAGGAAAGGGGTTCCCTATCCTTTTAGTGGGAGGGCCTGTCTTGGCACTTACCTCCTACAGTTTGTGTTCTAAGCAACTTCAATAAACAAATGGCACCCCCACCTAGACCGGAGTCTCTGGGTGAGTAAAACTGTTAGCATGCTCTGGTATTAACGGAAAGGGTAGACGTTGAGTCTACCCAGAGGTACCTTGGATGAAAGGCCTTGCAATCTACTTCTGCAATCTCAGCCATTGAAGACCCTTTGGAGCACAGCTCAACTCTGTCGTAGACGGGATTGCCATGAGTTGGAATTGACTTGAAGGCAACTCATTACCGGACTCTCAGACTACCTGGCATCCAAACCTGGGTGGCTTTCTTATACTCACATGGTTCTTTTTATGCCAGTTGCTTTAAGAGGGAGAACAACAGGAGTCTAAAGTCCCTTTTCGAGAGCCTGTCCCAACTTAGCCAAGTTATAACACCAGCATGACTCTTTGCAAGACATTAAGAGGTTGGGAAAGAATCATAGTTTTCGTCTTCTGAAATCTCAGGCTAGGATACATCTTCTGACAGCTCCTTGCAGAAGAAAGCTTTCAAAAAGTCATTAATCTGCCACCAGGAGAAGACATGTGTGACTCTCACCATGACTTGTGTATCACGTTTCTGCAGGAAGGTGTCAATCATTATTGGACTTATTAAAGTCACCCTGAACACAAATGCTGATTTTCTCCAGTAGTGTCTCCACAAATTTAAACTCTCGTGCTGAGGAATTTAATATAGCTGTCCTCTCTTTTTTGGAGAAGGAGGACAGATATATTGAAAAATAAATAACAAGGCTGACAAAGCTTCACAGGTGATGTTAATGCCCAGCTAGTGTTGACACTGCGACTCTACAAGTCTCCCCTCTCTCTCTTTCTTGATGCCAACTTTAGTTCTGAAGTATGGCTAGCTGATAGAATAATGGGACAGGTCCATCTGGCCAGGAAGGGAGAGAAAAGTGGAGAGAGGTAAGGGGCAAACCTGGGTAAGTCTTAATGATGAAATTAAGGAGTTTGCTGTCTAGCACGTTTCAATGGTCTCAGGATTTCACTCTGGTGCTGCAATATTACATATCGGGCTGTTAACCACAAGGCCAGCAGTTGGAAACCACTGAGAATTATAGTCTTGGAAACCCATAGGGGCAGTTCTACCCTGTCCCATAGGGGCACTATGTGTCAGAATTGACTCAATGGCAGCAAGGTTTTTTTTTTTACTCTTTATTGGAGTTTCTGGTGGTGCAAATGGTTAACCCCTCAATGAAAGCTCAGCGGTTCAAGGATAACCAGAGGAGCTTTGGAAGAAAGTGCCAGGGGTCTTTCAAATGCAGCATTGAAAACACAATGGAGCACAGTTATTCTCTGAAACACATGGAGTTGCCATTAGTTGGAATCAACTGCCTTTTGAATTTATTGTTTAACTCTACTCTAATTGTAAACACAATGCGATTGTGCTGCGCATAATGGGCCCATCTTCCTTGCCAGTTTTTCTGCTTTGTCACATCTCTTCTCATTGAATCGATACTTCTCTTCATTCTCAAAACCCAGGTCAAACTACATCCCAGCAAGGAACATGATGGGGCCAACTCGTAAGTCTGCACTTTCTTCAGTCCAGAATTAACCTAAAGTTTTGTAGTCGTTATAGATCCAAGTGTGTGGAGTTGTTTGTCGTATGTGGGCCCTCTGCTTTTCCACACACGTTGAACATCAAATGGTACATATATTTCTGAGGAGAACTTTGTTTCACCTAAGTCCTGTAAAATCACATTTACAAACTCAATAACCTTTTTTGGAAATTCTATGGAAATGTTTTATGAATCATGTTTTTCCTTGATAAAATAATAATGTAGAAATAAGTGTTAATATAAATGCAAAACAGCTAAGGTTATTTTTAAAATTACAGTAACTTAAAGGTCTAAAGAAAAAAATTACAGTGGTAGCTTATCTGAACAGAACTCATTGATATTAAAAATCCCGATTGGTTTATGAAACCTGTAGGTAAAATGCTGGTCCCTCTGGATTCATAGACCATTTCCCCCCTAGAATTTTATGGCTGGCTGAAAAATGAACTAGGTGGTGGGGCCTGAGGGACAGAGTAACATTAGCCTGACTAAATACTTTCTTTTTAAAAAGATTCAGAATGTATGTGCCTATTTGACAGTTCAGAAATCTTCTGTAAGGAGACTCTTTAGGTAAGATAGGAAATTTGGTTTTCTTATTTTTAAAATATTTAAGTGGTAAAATATTTAAGATATGCCTGCCTGGACCTTAAGTGGTAGTTACTGATTTACAGACATATTTTTGCCGTTATTCCGATTTTCCAGCCAGTGGCAAATGCGAGATATGTATCCAATCACATCAACACGAAAGACCAATTGCTACAAACAGATATCATGATTGGTAAAATAGAGGGTCAACAACGATGAGCCAAATCCTCAGTGAGATGAACTGACATAGCCAAATAATGGGTCTCAAATTCACCAGGGAACACGTAAAACAACACGAGAGGACTGGTTACCATAGTGCTCTGTTTTATCTGAGGTCATCCTGAGTAGGATCTGGTTAGATAGTGCCAAACAAAACAAGTGCCTACAGACATACATGCATGGTGTTGTTAGGTACTATAAAGCAACCCTATGCACAATAGAAGAAAACACTGCCTGGTCCTGTGCCCGTCGCACAATCGTTGTTAATTTTGAGCCCATTGTTGCAGCTTCTGTGTCATTCTTTCTCCTTGACAGTTTTTCTCCTTTTTAATTCCTTTTTACTTTACTAAGCCTGATACTCTCTTCCAGGGACTGATGTCTCCAAGTAACATGTTCAAAGTATGCAAGACCAAGTCTCACCATTCCACTTCTTTTTTTGTTTGCTTGTTTTTATTTTTTTAATCATTTTATTAGGGGCTCATACAACTCTTATCACAATCCATAGATACATCACTTGTGTAAAGCACATTTGTACATTCATTGCCCTCATCATTCTCAAAACATTTGCTCTCCACCTAAGCCCCTGGCATCAGCTCCTCAC
>NW_022103898.1:29548456-29550485 GCF_000313985.2 Echinops telfairi
TTTCCTTTCACTTTCCGAATGTCCCACTATCATGCTCAGTCTTCATTTGGGTTTCAGTAATTCCTCTCGGTTACACTGCCCTTGATCAAGTCCTACTAGGACTCCTATACCTTCCTCACTACCGACTTGGATCTGTTGTTGTTCCCTTGTCCCTGGGTTTGTTAACACCACTACCTTTTCCCCCATCTCCACCTCTCCCATGTCCCCCCCGGGACTGTTGGTCCCGTTGTTTTCTCCCCCAGATTGTTCATCCGGCCAATTATATTTAGACAGACTTGAGGAGATAATAACATGCACAAAAACTAGACAGAGCAAAATCAAGCAACAATATACAACAAAACAACTATCACAACAAACCAATGACAAAACAAAACAAAACACAAGAAAGAAAAGCATGTAGTTAGTTCAAGGGCTGTTTGTTGGCCTTAAGGAGTGTTTTCCAGTCTATTTTGTTGGGGTACCACACCCTGGCCCCAAAGTCCACCTTCAGCATTCCCTGGGGACCCTTGCTGTTCTGTTGCATCTCCTTGGTGTTTTGCCTCTGATCAGACGCAATTCCCACACTGTGTTTCCAGTGTTGTCCCCTGTAGGGCTATGGGTCAGTGGGGGACTTTATGTCTCATAGTGGGGCCGCCCATGTGGTCCTCTCTGTGGACTGGCTTCTCTAATTGGAAACATGTTCCTCAAGGCCTGGTGAGCCAGGAGGTGCTGCGCTCTCCTCCTCCCCCTTCATCTGCACCCATGTGCTCCGATCAGATATGTCCCTCTCCCAGAGCTGTAGATTCATGCCATCCTTTGAAATAAATTCTTCTGGGGGGAGGGGCAGGTGTCCACGTAGTAGTTGGGATTGGGGCCGGTCCCTCAAATCTCCCCACTGGGTTCCTACTCCACGCCGGCATGTTGCATTCACATCTTGGAGCACTGGGTTGAAGTCGCGTCCCTCTTTCCCTGTGGAGATATAAACAATATCTTCCCCTTGGGTAGGTTAGTGCCCTGTGCTCCCACTACCCATTTCTGTTTTATTCTTAAATTTTTTTCCTTTTCCCCACCTCCTTTTTAGTTGTCTACCTTATGTATTCTTGTATTTGGTCTAGTCCCTGCCATATTACCTGGTCCTCAACACAGGAATATTTGTATACAGTAGCTTTTTCCCTATGCCCCTTTTGCATTTTTTTTTTAAAGCTTACCTCAGCGGCCTCATGTTGTACTTGTCCTTTTGTGCTTGGCTTACTTCGCTTAGCATGATTTCGTCCAGTTCTTCCCAGGCAGCAATGTGCTTCATATGTTCATCCCTGCTTTTTAATGATGCGTAGTACTCCATTGTATGTATGTAACACAATTTTTTTAATCCACTCGTTAGTTGATGGAAATGGGGGTTGTTTCCAACTCCTTGAAATTGTGAACTGTGCCGCAATGAATATTGGAGCACAGATATCTGGACTTGGTTTGTTTCTCATCTCTTCTGGGTATATGCCCAGTAGGGGAATTGCTGGATCATATGGTAACTCGATTTCCGTCTGTTTTACATAACACCAGATTGATTTCCACAGTGGCTGTACATACTTACAGCAGTGGACAAGAGTTACTGTCTCCCCACAGCCCCTTCAGCACTTGCTGCTTTTTGATTTTTTGAATTGGGTTATCTTTGAGGGTGATAGGTGGTTCCTCATTGTTGTTTTAATTTGCATTTCTCTTATGGCTAAAGACCGGGAACATTTTCTCATATGTTTGTTGGCCATTCGGATTTCTCCCCCTGTGAAACATCTGTACAGGTCCTTTGCCCACCTCAGCAGTGGGCAATTAGTTTTTTTTTCTTTTTGGGAGCTAGCAGAGTATTGTAGATTTTAGTAATAAGACTTTTGTCTGATGTGTCATCGCTAAAGATGTTTTCCTAGTTCGTGGACTCTCTTTTTATTCTCTTGATGAATTCTTTCACTGTACACAGGTTTTTTATCTTTAGTATATCCAATTTGTCAATTTGTGCCTCCTCTGTGTTTGTGTCCTTCCCTATTTCTGATAGCCTATGTAT
>NW_022103898.1:29552056-29553545 GCF_000313985.2 Echinops telfairi
CATCTTGTCGAGGGGATTTTTTGTTGTTGGTAATCCCTTAATAACCTTGTCTATTTATTCTGTTGCTATGGGTCTGTTGAGATTCTTGATGTCCATTGAGGATAGTCTAGGGAGGGATTGTTTTTCCAAGAATTTGTTCATTTCTTCCAAGTTGTTGAATTCATTGGAGTACAATTCTTTGTAGTACTACGTAATTATCCTTTTGATTACATTAGAGTCTATTGTAATGTCCCCTCTTTCATCCCTTATTCTTGCTATTGAAATTTGTTCCCTCCTTTCTTTGGCTAAGTTTGCCAGTGGTCTGTCATTTCTGTTTATCCTTTCAAAGAACCAACTTTAAGCAGCATTAATTTTTCCCACAGTTTTCTTATTTTACCTCTCCTGTATCTCAGCCCTGATTGTTATTATTTCTTTTCTTTTGCTATTAGTAGGATTGCCCTGTTGACTCTGCTCTAGTTGTGAATTTTGTGCTAGTATATCAATCATGAGTCTCTCTTCCTTTCTCAGGTGTGCATTTATGTCTATGAAACTTCCTCTGATGACTGCCTTTGTTGTGTCCCATACATTTTGGTACGTCATGTGCTCATTCTCGTTGGTTTCTGGAAATTTTGTAATTTCATATCTGATCTGTGCCAGTATGCATTCCTTTTGCAGTAGAGAGTTATTCATCCTCCAATTGTTTGCTCTTGTTTTCTTCATCTTACTTTTGTTGATTTCTGGCCTTATGGTACAGTGATCAGAGAGAGAGGTCTGTATGATATCAATGTGCTTAAATTTATGGAGATTTGCCTTATGCCCCAGCATGTTGTCTATCTTCGAATATGTGCCATGTAGGCATGAGAAGAATATGAATTTATTTGTATTTGGATGAAAAGCTCTGTAAATATCAGGTCAAATTGTCTAATTGTAGTGTTTAGATCTCTAGCTTCCTTGTTGAGTTTCTTTCCCTGTGATCTATCTTTCTCAGAGAGTGGTGTATTGAAGTCACCCAGTATAATTATTGAGGCTGTGATTTCTTTTTTCTTCTTTTGGAGTGTTTGGTTGACATATTCAGCGGTTCTGTCATTCGGGGAATATATGTTTACAATGCTTAGTGGTTCTTTGTCTACCATTCCCTTGAGCATTATATAGTGTCCCTCCTTATCTCTTTTTATGGTTTGCAGTTTGAGGTCAATTTTATCCAAGATTAGGATTGCAACCCCTGCTTTTTGTGAATTGTTATTTGCTTGGTATACTTTTCTCCAGCATTTGGTTCTCAGCCTATTTTTGTCTGTAGCCTTGAGATGTGTCTCCTTTAGGCAGCAGATTGATGAGTTGTTTTTCTAAGGCAGTGTGCTAGTCTCAGTCTTTTGATGCCTGAGTTCAGTCCATTGATTTGCAGGGTTATTATCTCCATCTGAGGACTCTGTGGTGTCATCTTATACCTTTTGTGTTGGGTGTTTTCCTACTTTCCTTTCTCATTAGTGTTTGTGCATGTGTGTGTGTGTGT
>NW_022103898.1:29555004-29559272 GCF_000313985.2 Echinops telfairi
AAATGCCCTAGGCTAAGGGGAGTGGTCTGGAGGTCAGCAGTGGAGTGTGAGAGAACAGGAAAGAGACAAAAAAGGAGGGAAAAAATTAAAAAGTAAGCCAGCTGAGACTGTGCAGGTAGATAGAGAAGAGAGGGAAACAAAGGCAACAATGTAGCTGAGTCCTGATCCCTGCCCGTGGAGCTGCAAGGATTTAGTCCTGCCCGGAGCCAACAGTGGCAAACTGTGGCTGTGTTGAGAAAAAGCCCCTGCGCAGCCCTCCAAGACTGTGGGGGATAGAGATAAGAGAGGGAAATAAAAGTAAAAATTTAGCTGAACCCCAATCCCTGCTGGTGGGGCTGCAAATGTTTAGTCCCTGCCCGAGGCAGGCAGTGGCAAACTGTGGCTGTGTTGAGATTAAGCCCCTGTCAAGCTCCAAATGGTCCCAGCTCTGGCAGAGACATTGACGGGGCTATGGTCAAGTCCTAGCCAGCCTCCACTGTGGTAAACCAAAATCCCCCAGCCCCTCAAAAACTTGTAGGTCTGTGGCTACTTATCTTTATGATGCTCCTCCTGCATTCCAGCCGTGTTGAAGTTCTTTCCAAGCAACTCTCCTGGGCTGAATTCTACGAAGTCCATCTGGTATGTGTTACTCGGTTGCCATCTTCCCAGAAGTCCCCATGCTCACTTCTAAGGAGTACTCTGGCAAGACTTCGTACAAGATGAATTTGTTCATCTGACCTTCCGTGCCACTTTCAATATTCTTTTCCAATACCATAATTCAAATATATCAATTCTACTGAAATCTTCCTTATTTCTGTGCAACTTTCAAATGTTTATGGGGTGATGGAAAAACATTACTTGGTTGAAGACCAAATACATCTTGGTTTTCAAAGTGACCTCTTTGTTCTTTAGCATTTTAAAGAGGTCTTGTGCAGCAAATTTGCCCAACGCACTAAGCCATTTGTTTCCTCAACTGCTGCTTCCATTAGCACTGATTGTAGATCCAAGCAAAAAAAAATGCAGGGCCATTTTATTGTTATAGTTGTAAAAATTTTGGTTTTCTCTACATTGAGTTGTAATCCACACTGTAGGCTGCAGTCCTTGATCTTCGTCTGCAAGTGCTTCAAGTCCTCCTCACTGTCAGCAAGCAGAGTTGTGTTGCCTGCGTAGTATAAATTGTTAATGAGCCTTCCTCTAGTCTTGATCCTTTGTTTGTTTTCATACAGTCTTGCTTCTTGGATTATTTGCTCAGCATACATTGAATAAATATGGTGAAAAGGTACAACTCTGATGCACATCTTTCCTAACTTTAAACCCATGTTCATATGTCTGCCTCTTGTTCAATATAAACCTACACCCACAAAACTTTTTGGGGTGTATAGCCTCTCAAAGGAGCCCTGGTAGTTGTAGGTTACACGTTGGACTATGATCTGAAAGCTCAGCAGTTTGAAATCACTAGCAGCTCTGTGTGAGAAAGAGAGGGTTTTCTATTTCTATAAACGGTTAGTGTAGGAAACCTACAGGGGAAATTGTTCTATCTTGTCCTATCGGGTTGCTATGAGTTGACATTGACTCGAAAGTAGTAAGTTTTTTGTTTTTTTTATCTTCTCCATAAGGAACCCTGGTGGTATAGTGGGTTATGAGTGGGCTGCTAACAGCAAAGTCAGCAGTTTGAAACCACCAGCCACTCCTCAAGAGAAGGATGACTGTCTACTCCTGTTGAGAGTTATGGTCTCCCAAACCAATAGGGCAGTCCTATAACCTGTCCTATAGACCCCAAACCCTATCCTATAGAGTCATTATATGTTGGAATTGACTCAGTGGCAGTGAGTTTTTGTTTGTTTGTTTGTAATTTATCCTCTCAATAATGCAGTGCTGCTGGTGCTCTGTGCTATGCATTGGGTGCTAAGTCCAAATTTAAGTAACCTCAGTAGTAAAGAAAAGTTATAGTCGTAGCTTATGTCAACAAAACTCATTATATATAAAATATACATATAATAATATATAATGATTTGTGTTTATATATATATATTGGATATACATATGTATTAATATAATATTATATGATAATAGTTTATAATGAGTTTTATTTATATATATTATATATGTATTAGTGGGGGATAGATGAGATTGTCTGCTCTAGCAAAGATTTACAGTCTTAAAAACCTTTTTGGTCAGTTCTGCTCTGTCCTATGGGGTCGCTCTAGGTTGGAATCAACTCCATGGCAGTAAATTTGGCTTGTGGTTTTGTTTTCTCAGTGAGAAACCATGGTGGTACAATGGTTAAGCCTTTGGCTGCTAACTGAAAGCTGGTGGGTGGTTCGACCCCACCAACTTCTCCATGGAGAAAAAAGACCTGATGATTTGCTCCCATAAAGATTTTTTTCCTAGACACCCCCTGGGAAAGATCGACTCTGTCTGGTAGGATTGCTATATGTTGGGATCAGTTTGATGGCAAACAACAACAACAAAAACAGCAGCAGCAGCACTCCCTCAAGCTCGAGCCCCTCCCAGATCCACAGCCTGCCTGGCAGAGTGCTGTAGGAAATAGACTTACCATTTCTCAGCCAGCTCTGCCTTCTGCCCCTTGGAGAATTCTATAACATTAGACATTTCAATCTCTAATCACTTTGGTACTAGAACTGGCACAATATTTGCTACATATCGACACTTGGACACTGACTAATTGCATCAGCCAGGGAAGAACAAGTAGCAGATTCATGAACTTCATTTCTTTTAGTTTTCTATTGCCAAGGCTAATTGCCTGTTTAAGTAAATTCATCTGACTTGAATAGCAATTAAAGATGTTTTTGGGATAGTTTGAGTATTGGATTTCACATGCAGTGACCAAGACTAAGAAAATTCAGGTTAATATCCTGGAAACTTTAAATCAATATGGAGGCTTCTCCTTACAGAGGGAAATTGGCCTTGGCAATAGACATAATCAAGGGCCAGAGACTCAAATACACACAGGAGCCAGACAATTAATAGAAATTAGTGAAGTTGGAGGGAGACGTTGTGGTGTATTGAAGATTTTGGGTGAAATGGGGTCACCCAGCATGTCAACCTCTCCTTACTCTGGTTGTGGTAATGCAGGAAGGCAGGCCAGAATGCCCAAATCCCTGACTTTAAAAAGAAAAGTCAGAAATCCAGATTTTATCTAAATGTGAAATTAGAGTTTAAATTGTTGACAACTCATTCTAGAATATGGATTATTCTCATGGCTATCAATTTGCTTCCTGTGAGCTATATAGAAGAGTTTGTGGATTTTCTAATTTTTCTAATTGTTCTTTCCTTGTGATAGGAATTAGCCATTATTCCATTGTGACTTGGGACAGCTACATTGTAGAGTATAACAGGAAATTTCTTAGGGCACACTGGAAGCTAAGTTCCTAGCAAGCACCATTTATCAAGCTGATGATTTGTTCATATGAATGTCTCTGAATAGATGTATTTTCCATGAGCAAATGTTGCTATCCACATTGTAAGTCTGAGCCAATGCTATGCTTTGGAGTGAGGGCTAACTAGGGACTCACGTTGACTCTGCAGCACCCTCCTTGCCTGAACTACTAATGTCCCTGTAAAATAATGTCATAGCCCAGTGGTTTAAAAAGACCCCAAAGAACTGTAGCATGGGACATCTTCAAGAAAAAAAAATCTACCTATGGAAAATATAGATGGTAGCACAAATGGGAAACCAATGGTCTGCTAACCAAAAGGTTGGTAGTTGGTAACCATGAAGAGTGTCTCAGAAGAAAGAGCATGCGATCTACTTCTGCAAGGTCACACTCTTGCAAAACTCTTTAGAGCACAGTTCTACTCTGACACACAAGTAGCCACCGTGAGTTGGGATCAATGCCATGGCAACTCATTTTATGTTCAAGGTTAGTTGTGTGGACATGTTTTAATGCATTTGAATGATGGGTTGGTACAGAATATTGGACGTATCCTGGATGGCCAGAACAAATAGAACCCGTTACAGCCAGAAGGCTCTTTGGAAGTGAGGATAGCAAGACTTTGCCTCACATCCTTTGGAGACATTATCAGGAAAGATGAGTCCCTGAAAAAGGACACCATGCTTGGTAAAGTATCAGGTCAGTGAAAACAAGGAAGACCCTCCCTCAGCTGAATTGACACAGGGCCTGAAACAATAGGCTCAAACAATGGCTGTGCAGATGATGGACAATCAGGCAGGGTTTCATTGTGATACATAGCATTTCCAGGAGTTGGAAACAACCACAGCAATAAAAACATATTTTGTTATAGGAAAGGAGAGCATTGGATCATTA
>NW_022103898.1:29559731-29561628 GCF_000313985.2 Echinops telfairi
CCCCTATAGTAGTAGTTGCCCTGAAGCACGTTTCTTCGGGTTCATTTTACATTTTCCATTATAGGAAATTTTAGATGGTCCAATTTTAAAACACAGAGTTTTCTTTTTCCTCTGCAGAAACTTAAGCTCCACACCCCCCCTCCGTGGAGGCTGTGAAGCAGTTGGAGAATTCCCAGCATTCACTGACCTCAGAGTCTCGCTTCAAGCTGTGCAATGGTCTCTTGCTAGTACAATAAAACAGAGAGCAGTTGTGACTGCTTGCAGAGTCAGGAGAGTGGGTAGTTTAGTGTTTTAATAATCTGGCTACATTAATTTTGGAGCTTGCTGTATCGGGTTCTATTTCAGTCTCCAGTTAGAACCTACCAGCTTTCTGCAGATGTTATTATAAAAATGCCATTTGCAAAAGCAAATGTTCAGAAGCGCAATCACGCTTTCACAGTTCTACATGCCAGTCATGTGCTTTCCCCAAAATGACCACCCAAGGGCCTGGGCAGAGAGGAAGGATGCATCAGGGACTGGGAGATGAGGTGATGAGGACACGGAGCTGGACTTTCACAAACAAGCCTTCTCTCTAGTTGCTCCTGTGACTGCTGTCACAGTCACCATGGCAGCTAGAGCTGCCTCTGACCTAGAGAGTAACAGAACCAGAGCACAGCTCATTCCAGTAAACAGAGGTGGGAGACCAAGTCTAACCTGTGTCCCATGGGGCAACTTTTTTTTTTTTAATTTAAGGATTTGTTGTCTCTTATTGGTACTGCTGTTAGGGAGTGCTGCTAGTGCTATGGATCAGATGTTGGGGTGATAACAGCAAAGTGGATGGTCCAAACCCACAAGTGCTCTATGAAAGAAAGGGGAGACTATCTGCTCCCCAAAAGAAGGATAGTCTCCGAAATCCTATACAGGATTGTTCTAAGCTGGAATCAAAACTTTGCCTGATATCGTGCCATTCCACAATTGGTGTGAGTCAGACTGTTGTGATTTGTAAGGTTTTCATTGGCTGATTTTTGGAAGTAGATTACCAAGTCTTTCTTCCATGTTTGACTTATTCTGGAAGCTTTGCTTAGAGATGTGCATAGCAACCCTTAAACCTCCAAGGACAGATGGGGTCTGTACGTGATATGCATTGTCTGGCACAAAACCAGGGTCTCTTGAATGGAAAGCAAGAATTCTATCACTGACCCACCCACATAGTTAGCTTGCTCTAATATCTAAATTTTAGGGAGTCCAGATCTCCCGGATGACTCTGATGTTGGTGTTTTTTAACCTGTAGAACTTATAATAGTATGGGAGTGTAGAGAGACAGGCATTTAAATGCGTGGGTTCAATCATTTAGGATTTGCATGATTTGGAAACAATTACTTAAGCTCTTTAAACTCCAACTTTCTTATCTTTAAAATAGGAATAATAATAGAGCATACTTACAAAACCATTATTAAGGGTAGAGTGAGGTGATGCACTGATTCATGTCATTCAATCACTATTCATAGAGTCAAAATATGTGCTGTATTGATAGTCAAGTAAGGAAAACTCAACAAGAAAAGAGACAAAATAATTATAAACTCTCATAAAAATTCTAAAGGAAACCAATAGGGTCATACTAGAGGGAGAACGAATTAGAAGGCCACTTGCAATAAGAAATTAATTCTAGGACTGCCTCTGTGAAGAGGTTATATTTGAATTGACATAAGAAAAATATGAGCAAACATTAGATGGATGAGGAGCTGAGGAAAGAGATCATAGGTAAAGGAAGAAGTGTGCGTAAAGGCATAGAAAGTGTGTGCCTACCCATCTATTTTGGTCAGGGTTAGATGCCTCTATTAGTTTTCTGTGGCTGTCATAAAAAAATACCACAAATGTACACAGCCAAAATTAACATCCATCTCTCTCTCTCTCTCTC
>NW_022103898.1:29562464-29605012 GCF_000313985.2 Echinops telfairi
ACATCAATTGTGTAAAGCACATTTGTACATTCATTGCCCTCATCATTCTCAAAACATTTGCTCTTCACTTAAGCCCCTGGCATCAGCTCCTCATTTTTTACCCTCTGCCCCCACTTCCCTGTCCCTCATGAACCCTTGACAATTTATAAATTATTATTTTGTCATACTTGCCCTGTCCGATGTCTCCCTTCACCCACTTTTCTGTTGTCTGTCCCCCAAGGAGGAGGTCACATGTAGATTCTTGTAATTGGTTCACCCTGATAATATCTACTTTTTCTTACAGTTTCCATAGTTTGAAGTAGAGGGACAATATTGCTCAGCTAGCCTCTCTATCTAGGGTGTTCCACAGGTCAGAGTTGTCATCTCTAGTGCAATTTCCTCTTTGAAATTCACTGATTGTTGGCAGAATTCATTCTTCTTCATTCTATGCACATGGCTCCCTGTAGCTTCAAGACAACAACAGTGGGTTAAGTACTTCCACCAGGTTTCAAGTCACTCTGGCTTCCCCTTCTGCTTCAATTCCTGGACCACTTATCTTGCTTCTGCTTTTCAGGACATACATGATTACATTGGGCCCACCTTTGTCATTCAGGACAATCGACCTATTTTCAGGTCAATTAATTAGTCAATTACTATATTCATTGTAACATATCCATGAGTGTGGTCATCTCATCAGATTCAAAGTGCCTAAGGATTAGGCAGAGAATCTTCTTGAAGACCATATTATGTCTATCATTTGGCACAGAGACAATGGGAAGGAATCAGATGATACAGGGCTACAGGGCTTTATAGATCAGGATAAAATTTTAGAATTTAATTAAATGGCAACAATTATAGTAATTGCTGTTATTATTTAACTACTATATATAATATCTATTTATTAGCACTAAGCACTCTGCCAAATATTATACATATAATCTCATTTGATCCTACTAATAACTCTTCAATTCATTGCATTCTGGTGACTTGTGTGTTGGCATGCTGCTGAAAGTTATGTTACTGACATTTCAAATATTAGCAGAAGCACCCTTTGGTAGTCAGTTTTCACTGACTACCCTCCAAAATAAGACAGACTCGGGAGAAAGGCTTGGTGATCTACTTAAAAAAACTTAGCCTATTAAAACCCTTAAAACCATCATATTGTCATTTACTTGGGACACATCATCAGGATGGACTGATTGCTCTAGAAGGAAAGA
Source organism: Echinops telfairi (assembly GCF_000313985.2). Taxonomy (NCBI): domain Eukaryota; kingdom Metazoa; phylum Chordata; class Mammalia; order Afrosoricida; family Tenrecidae; genus Echinops; species Echinops telfairi. The sequence goes on from NW_022103898.1 coordinate 29,563,661, forward strand.
ACATTTTGGAAAAGCGGAGAGAAAGTGAAGGTAAGAGAAACCTTCAATTAGATGGATTGACACAGTGGCTGCAACAATGGACTCAAAAGTCACACCAATGATCTTGAAGGTGGCATAGGAACAAGAAAATTTAATCCCGTTATACAATGGGCCAGTCACCATAAATAAGAGCTGAATTGATAACAAGTAACAACATTAATAGCCTTTGAGACAAGAGCCATTAGATTCATCTTATAAATAAGACAATTGAAGCAAGTGACTTCACCTAAACCATACCTCTTTCGCAAATCCATATTTAAACCCAGATTTGATTCTAGGTTCTATTATCATTCTTATTTTGAATTACTTTAATTTAGACCTGTTTTTAACTTTTTTTTTTTAATTCTTGAGGTTTCAATAGGGACTCTTTTGTCCTCATGGAGGAAGACCGAATTGCATATAACTGGAGGTTTTTCTGTAGAGTTTCTTAACCATGCCTAAGGGAATCCTAGTAATTCCTATCATTAGACCAGGTTTAATGCAGATGTGGCTTTTCAGACATGAAAGATAATTTTAAAGACTCTCAGGAGCTGAAAGAGAAGAAACAATCATTACCCAGCTTTTGATATACTTTCTTAATATTTGATTAACTTGTAATTTTCATTTGACCAAAATGCTCTTGAATACTTTCTCTTTCTGATTTTATGTTTACCTTTATTTTGTTGTTGTTGTTGAGGGTATTGAATTCAAAATTGTTTCAAAGTAGGTAGAAACCACATACCTGTAGAAAATGTTTAATAATTGTATCACAGAAACTATATTTTAACTAATTCATGAGTTTTATTGATTATTTGTATTTTTATGCAAGTTATAAGCTAAACTATTTTCATGACTTATTTTATAAAATTAGGTTTTCCAGTCCAAGGGATTAGAGAGGATAATTTTTTTTTGAGGCACAGGAATACCATCTACACTTAACTCATTGATATGCCTTCTTCTTTGCCTCTTGGTCCATTCTAACAAATGTAAAGTTCTACAAAGTCTGCTTCATGCTGGGGAGTAAAGGTGCTTAATCACATTTTCATTCATACATCTCACCAGCTGTCTACTCAGTGGATCTTCTGTTTAAGGATCTGCTGTTGGATTGGTTCCAACTCAGTCTGACTACATATACAATGGAATGAAGCATGTCACAATCCTCTGTCATCCTACCATAGTTGTTTGAGCCCATTGTTGCAGCCATCTCCTGGGCCAATCTGTGATTGGAAGTCTTCTATGTTTTGCTGATCCTCTACTTAGTCAAGCATATCTTTTCCCAGGGACTGATCCCTTCTGAAAACATGTCTAAAATACACAAGAATAAGTCTGACCATTATGGCTACATTTCTTCCAAGACTGATTTGATTGTCGTGACTGTCCATGTTGCTGTTGTTACTAAGTGCCTGAGTCAGGTCTGACTCCTAGTGGCTCTAAGTGCAACAAAGTGAAACATCTGCCGGTCGTGCACCATCCTCACAATTGCTCGTATGTTTGTGCCCATTGTTGCTGCCAGTGTGTCAATCCATCTTGTCAACAGGTCTTCCTATTTTTTGCTGTGATCATTCTTTTCCAAGCATGATATCCTTTCCCAGGGGGTCTCTGGATAATGTGTCCAAAGTATATAAGATGAAGTCTTGCCATCTTAGCTTTGAAGGAGCATGCTGGTAGTACTTCTGACACAGGGTTGTTCTTTCAAAAGTCTATGGTACTTTCAGTATTCTTCACAGCATCATAATTCAAATGCATTGATTATTTTCAGTCTTCCTTATTCAATGTCCAACTCTCAAATTCACATGAATTGATTGAAAACACTCTGGTTTGGACCAGGTTCACCTTAGTCCTCAAAGTAACATCCTTGGTCTTGAACACTTTGAAGAGGTCTTGTGCAGCAGATTTACCCAAATACAGTGTGTCCTCTGACCTTTTGGCTGCTGCTTCCTGGAGAATTCATTGTAGACCCAAAAAAGATAAAATTCTCGATAACTTCAATCTTTTCTCCATTTATCAAGATGTTGCCAACTACTCCAGTTGTGCAGATTTGGGTTTTCTTTACATTAAGTTGTAATCCAGACCAAAGACTGCCATCCTGATGGTTATCAGTAAATTCTTTGACTCCTCTTTCAGCAAGCTGGTCTGGGTATATTTAATATTCTTCACCAATAGTATAATAAAAACGCATCGGTTCTTTCTTTGGTCTTCCTCATTCATTGTCCGGCTCTCACATGCCTGGAGGCCAGTGGAAAGACTGACTTACTTGGGTCAGGAGCGCCTAGGCCTCACAATGACATCTCTGCCTTTCAACACGTTAAAGAGGTCTCTTGTAGCAGAAATGCCGAATGCTCTATATCTTTTAACTTCTTGGCTGCCAGGTCCATTGATTGTGGAGCTATGTAAAATGAAATTTTGGACAACTTCAGTATTTTCTCCATTTATTATATTGCTTATTGGTCCAATTGTGAGGATTTTGTCTTGTTTATATTGAGGTGGAATCCACCTCGTACACTTTTACCTTCATCAGTAAGTACTGCAAGCCTTTGCTTTCAGAAAGGTATGTGTGTCATCAACATATTGCTGCTCAGTGTTGTCAGGTAGGTTTCAATTCACAGTGACTCTATGTACAAAAAAACCCTGCCAAACCTGTGCCATTTTCAGAAATGTTTTAATGGTTGAGCCATGTGGCAGCCCCTGTGTCAATCCATCAGCATATTGGAAGTTGTTCAGTAGTCTTCATCTAATCCTGGTGCCGTGTTCTTCTCCACACAGTCCAGCCTTCAGGATTATTTGCTCACTATACAGATTGAATACGTATAGTGAAAGGATTTCATCATGGCATGTATCTTTTTCGACTATTTTTTAAATGATTACGTGTTCTCTTGTTCTGCTCAAACAACTGCCTTTTGGGTCAATGTACAGGTTTCACATGAGCACAATGAAGTGTTCTGGAACTCCTATTGTTCACAACAATATCCATAATTTTCTATGGTCCACATAGTCAAATAGCTTTACCAAACAACTCCAAGCTCACTGCCATAGAAGCAATTCTGACTCATTTCAAGCCTATAGGACAGAGTAGAACTGTCTCTGGGGGGTTTCTAAGACTAACTCCTTCACAGGCAGAGCAGAGCTCCGAGAAACTGGTGGTTTTGAACTGATAACCCAAATCGTAACCCTTGAACCACGAGAGTCACTACAATGAAGGTAAACATCCCCAGCCCACCCTCGATGTCCTCTGTTTTTAGCCAAGATTCATCTGGCATGTACGATCTCATGCCCTACTATGAATCTGGCTTGAATCTGTGGCCTTTCCCTTTAATGTTATGCTGCAACCATTTTTGAGTTACCAACAAAATTTTTATGTGTCTGATATTAATGATATTGTTTGACAATTTCTGCATGTTATCGGGTCATTTTTCATTATATGTACATGTATGTAGATTTCTTCTAGTCAGTTGGCCCAGTGGCGGTGTTGCTAATTTCTTAGGATAGATGAATGGGTACTTTCAGCATTGAGCATTCATTTGGCATTCAATTGGTATGCTGTGGATTCCGGGAAACCTGTTTTTGCCAAAGTTTGAGGCTACCTTGGACTTCTTTCACTATCTGAAATTGTTAAATGGCCAAGTGCTTTTTGATAGAGTAACTATTCCTTCCATCGTCTTTTGATACTTGGCGGCTTCATTCACTCTTTTGCCTATAAAATTCTTCAATATTTCAACTCAAGTTTTAAGTTTTTTCTTCAGTTCATGTTAGCTTGAGAAATGTTAAACACGTTCATCGTATAGGTTTTCTGTCAGCACTTCTGTGCACATTTAATTATAACACTTTATTTTGTCTTTTTGAGCTACCTTTGGAAATCGCTGTTCAGCTCTTTCACTTCATTCTACCACTCATGTTAGTTTTTCTATGTTCAAGATGATGTTTCAGAGTCTATTCTGACATCATTTAAAAATACTTCTATTGGGGGCTCTTACATCTCTTATCACAATCCATACATTCCTCCAATGTGTCAAGAATATTTACACATATGCCACCAGCATCATTTTCAAAGCATTCTTTTCCCACTTGAGTCCCTGATATCAGCTCTCCATTTCTTCCCCCTCTCTCCCCCACCTGCTCTTACTCATGAACCATTGATAAGTTATAGGTTATTTTTTCCATATCTTACATCATCCTCCGTCTGACATCATTTTTGATCTTTTCTTCCATGCCTGTTTTTAATGACCTTTTGCTTTCTTCATACATCCTGTTCTTGATGTCCTCCCACAATTCATCTGGGCTTTAGTTATTAGTGTCCCCTGCATCAAATCTAATGTTTACTTGGTCTCTAAATTCAAGTGGAATATTCTCCAGGTTGTATTTTGGCTCTCATAAATTTGTTTTAATTTCCTTCAGCTTCAACTTGAACTTGCATATGGGCAGTAAATGGTCTGTTCCATAGTCAGCTCCTTGCTTTGGCTGATGATATGGAGGACTTCATCGTCTGTTTCCACAGATGTAGTCAATTTGATATTTTATTATTCCAGCTGGAGAGGTCTGCGTTTATGTTTATGTTGTTGAATAAAGATATTAGTAATGCATAAGCCATTGGTCTTACTAAATTCAATACAGATATCTCTAGTGTCATTTTTTTAATCACCAAGGCCATATGTGACAACTACTAATTCTTTTGAGGATTAAGCTCTGATCTGCTAACTGTAAGGTTGGTGGTTAAAAACCCATCAGTCAGTTCATGGGAGTAAGATGAGACTGTTTGCTTCCATAAAGATTTGTAGTCTTGGAAACCCTACAGATAGGACAGCTATCAGTTGGAATTGATGAGATGGCAGTGGGTTTGCTCTTTTGGATCTGCCTAATCATTTTTCTTGGTTGCCAAGTTTTGCAGTCTAATCCCCAGTAATTATCAATGCATCTTGCTTGATGACACATTTGCTAACATTCAGACTGCAGAAGTTGGTAAAAAGCTTTGATTTCTTTATCTTTGGCATTAGCGATTGGTATGTAAATTGGAGTAATAGTCATATGAGCATATTAATTGAGCAAATAGTCAAATGAGCATGGTCTTCCTTGTAGGAAATTGGTCATGACTGCGTTGTATTTCAGGATAGATCTTGAAATGCTGCTTTTGACCATGAATGTGATGTTTTCTTTATCATTCCTGTGAAGGTAGGCCAAATGATTGTCTGATTCAAAATGTCTAATACTAACGTATTTCAGCTCCCTGGTGCCTAGGTTATCTACCTTGAATCATTCATGTCACTAAGGTGCACTCTAATTTGAGGGAGGCCCCCTGGTGGCCCATTGGTTGAAGCTTTTAGCTGCTTACCAGAATGTTGTTCTTTTGTATCCACTAGCGGCTTTGCAGAAGAAAGATATGACAGCCTGCGTTTGTAACGCTGTACAGTCTTGGACCTCTATGGGGCAGATCCCCGCTGTCCTAGAAGCTTGCCCCGAGTCAGAATTGACTTGATGGCAGTGGGCTTGCCTTCTTCGAGTAGGAGACATTTCCCCAAGCATATTTTGAGTGCCTTTCAATTTTAGGGACTTATCTTCCAGCACGATATCGAATATAGTATGGTATAGAATGGCCGCTCCCCTTCCATTCATAAAGTTGTCATTGGCCATTTATTAAAGAAGTAGATTGCCAGGCCCTTCTTGTAATCAGGAGATACAAAAACCAATCGAGTTGCTATAAGTTCTACCTCATGGCAATCCCTTCCATGTCACATTAGAAGTATGTGCTATAGAGTTTTCAATGACCGTGATCATTTGGGAGTAGAGCACCAGGCCTTTCTTTCAAGATGTTCCTGGGTCTATTTGAACCTCCAACCTTGCAGTTAGTAACTGAGTAGTTAATCATTTTTGTCACCCAGGGACCTCTGATGGGAAGTAGAGAGGATTGTATTGCAAAAGCCTAACATTTCAAGGAAGCACAATCATTTTTCAATGGCCTGGGGGTTGAGGAAGAGGTGGAATCTGTTATTCTCCAGGTTAACAGGTAGAAAGGCTGTAGGGGATGAGGGACTAGGAGACCAACCTATCCTGGTGACTGGAGCTAAGCTTGTTTCACCATAATGGCTGTGTACTAGTCCCCAGCCACCTGCTATTTGATTCCAGGCAACTCATCAGTTAGTATTTCAGGGCCCACTTGGTGATGCTTCTCTGTGCTCGCGGCAGCTCCCCAATGATTTGCTTGGGGAACTGCTGCTAGAACCCAGGGCCCCAGGAGGAAAAAAACTGCATGTGCACTTGTATTGCCCAAACCCATCTCTTTGCAGCTGTGGTACAGAAACATATACCCATTTCAGCCGTGGGGTGAGGGTGGGGGAGTGAGGGTGGCGGTGGGAAGAATTCCACCCAGAATGAAACTTCGTTTGCCAAGTTTCTTGCCACCCTTTCCTATACTGAGGGTAGGAAGAATTCCCAGAATGTGATTGCCAAATGAAGTTACAACAAACTAAAAAAAGGTAATTCGCAAAGGGAGCATGATCTTCAACAAATGAAAAAGTGTAAATGGTAATATTCCAGCAAATTAGCTCCAAGAGAAACCCGAGGCAGAATTGTAAGCCATTATAATTAAGGATTTGGAAAATATCAGTATTTAATTAGAGCCTCTTTGCTTGGTAAAATCCTGTTGTTTGGCTGTAACTTCAGGTGTAAACAACTAAACATGCCCATTTTAAATGTGTTTGTAGCAATCTGAGTATCTGTGATAACAATTATCGAGGCTTCCTTGCAGTTTTTTTTAATGTTGTTTGTTTCTGATTAAAGCTGAGTCCTAAAAGCAATCATGTCTTCAGTTTCCAACATACATCCATCTCCGGTTCCCAGGCTATTACAGGTACTTCTCAGCAGAACACCGGGGAACGGCCCAAGAATGTAATTCAGTCTGATCCTGTAAGGCCACAAACTCACCCATCGTTTAATAAGCAAGTTTCCTGTAATATTGAATGCAGATTAGTAAGGGTTGTTTTGGACAAAGAGTTTACAAATCCATTTCCAATGTTATCAAATATCTTGACAACGGGAAATGCTTCAGTTTATTCCTTTAACAACAGCAAACATTTCATAAATTGGTTTGGGCCACCTGCAATGTCATGTCAATTGAAAAGCAAACAAACAATCACTCAGGAAATGCCGAGTGCCTGATGCACAATTAATCTTAGCCTCTCCCCCAGCCCCTTTTATTTTTGCACCTGTAATTCCCCACAACTGATAAACCTTTATTCCTTAGCCTCTATAAGGATGCATATAACTCAAAATGTTTGCCTGTCATGATGGAGAAGATGAGGCCTTATCAAGACTAACACTACAATTTAACGCTTCACAGAAGCAGTGTGTATCATTACTCCCTCTGTAGCCAAGCACACTAATTAATATTTATTGCACCTGTCAAGCCGGTAGCCACAGCCAATCCATTCCTGTGGCAATTCGATGGGAGACTGGACACCATATTTCTCCTTGGCAGACATGTTTGGGTCATCAGCAAAGACAGAAGCCCCTTTCCCCAGAGAGGCCTTGCAAACCGCTCCTTTCTCTTGCAAAATTAAACCATTAATTCTATTCATGTTAATCTTTATCCTTATTTGGATTATTGTTAAAAAACAAAACAAAACACTGGGCAGGGGCTGGAAGGGTGGAGAAAGGAATCGGAACAGCTTCACGGTCGGGTCAGCTCTCTAACACATTTATCAGAACCAGGGCTTTTGGCGTCCATTACCTTTGCTTTTCTATCAGACATCTCTTAAAGGTTACAGACATGTGGGGGCAAGGAAGAGGGGAGATGGCTATAAATCCACGTGGAATTTAATCAGAAGTGACAGACCACCCAGCAGTAACCAAGTTATTAAAACGACTTGGCTGAAAACTTTGTTCAGCGGCATCAATAGAACCCCATCATCAACAGGTAGCTGGCAGTGGAATTAATTAAATGAGGGTGAAATAATACATGAATTCTGATATGGCACTTATAGCAAAGCATTTGGCACTCAGAGCAGAGAAGGTGATATCGATGTTGTGAATCACTCTATAGTACATCTGAGGAAGCCCAGAATGGCTGTGGAACTGAGTTCACTCAAATTTTTAATTAGGAGAATATGTAAACCTTACCAGAGAAAAGTAGGGCACCAAATGCTTTATTTATTTTATATTTCATATATATAGGTTTTGGGTTTCTTTTCTTCTTATTCTATCAGGAACACCTGTGTCATTAGAAACCACAACCAAGCCGGCCAAGCTTTGGATGAACAGAAGCAACACACTTGAACTTGTCTCCTGGAGATTATCCTGGCCATTCTATTTTTCCTTTGAAATAATCACTCCTCCCTTGGGGATTATAATATTAATGATGATAATAACAAAGCAATAATATCAATAATGATATTTTTTAAAGCCAGCACATTCTGAACATGTATGATGCCCCAGGTACTAAGTGTTTTGCATACATTATGTCATTTAATTCTCTCAACTGTTTGAGGTCGGAGTGATTGGTTCCATTGAACTGATGAGAAGTTGGGCCGGGGAGACGGTTGGTAGGAGGTGAGGGGATGATCACACAGCCACTGTATGTTAAGCCCTAAAGCTGTTCTCTTGTGATTCCTTTTTCTAAGATCTAGGCTACATTGGAGGGGAATGGGTAGTATATGAGAAGAATTCATTCATATGAGAAACTAACGGTTCTCCTCTCTCCCTAAGAGGAGTCCCTTGAATGAGTGCCTACACTCCTATTAGCAGAAAGGTTCGCGATTCAGACTCACACAGCGATGCCTTGGAAGACAGGCTTGGAAATCCCACAGCAACTACAGGGGGCTGAGCAAACGGCTCCATAGGTGTTCTGAGGATGGACATATTGACAGAAGCAGATCACTTTGTCTTTCTCCCATCCATCAGCTGGTGGGTTTGAGCCTCTGACCTCTCAGTTAGTAGCCCAGTGCTTAGCCCTTTGCACCACGAGGGCTCAATTCTGTAAAGTCACAGTCTTGAGAACCCTGTGGTACATAATTCGCCACTGCATCCATATGGCCGCCATGAGTCAGAACCAACTCAGCAGTAACTACAAATGACTGTGTAAGTACCTCCTGGTGCCCCTAGCTCCTGCTCGATCCTCTGTGCCCCCTTGGCAGTGTTCTTCAGAGCTGGATCTCACGAGTCAACACCAGTTCCTTTCTGCTAGGTTATTGTGGCATTTGATCATGACCATCTTCTCTTTTGGCCCATTCCTTGCTCCTCATTTGTCCCCGAGAGTTCCCAACCATGGTCAGGCCTATTTGTTCCAGCCAACCCCGAAAATGATCGGGATTGCCGATTTCATTGCTCCTTCCATTCATTGCTCCAAACATATACACGTACAGGAAGGCTTCCAAAAGGTCATGTAAATATTTCACTATTTTTTCATTTAATTTTCTAGAAATGTTCTGAACCCCATCCTCCACTTCTCCACTCCATACAGCTGCTGCTGGGTGCAACATCTTTGATGAATTCACAATGCATTTTTGGCAACATCTGTAGTCACTACCATCACACTAAAGCTGTTTCTAGATTTATCCCTGTCATATACCTTGACAGCTGCTTTAGTAATATTTATTTCATTTTTGTTCAAGAGTAAGGGTGGATGAGAAGGAATTATGCTGAGGTTTTCAAGTAGGCGATATAGTCCAGGTCCAATACTCAGAAGAAAACTATACTGCATGGGAGATACAATCATTAGGCTTTAAAATTAGATCTTTCTACTTATCACATTACCAAGGGCTACGAATGGTCTGCACTTCAATATTATTAAACTTCCTTGGATCCACAATCAATGCCCATAGAAGCAGCAGTCAAGAAATCAAACAACAAATTGCATTGGCTTAATCTGCTGTACAAGACCTCTTTAAAGTGTTGAACAAGGATGTCACTTTAAGGACTACGGTGTGTCTGACCCAAGACATGGTACTTTCAATCGCCTCATGTGCATGTGAACATTGGCCACTGAAGAAGGAGAATAGAAGAATTGATACATTGGAATTATGGTGCTGTCAAAGTATATCGAAAGTACTATGACCCTCAAAATGAAGAATGTTCCTGAGAAGCAAGGCTGGTGACAATCCACCTCGTGTACTTTAGACATGTTATCAGGAGAGACCAGTCACTTGGCAAGGACATCATGCTTGGTAAAGTAGAAGGGCAGCGCAAAAAGAGGCAGGCCTGTGATATGATGCATCCACAGAGTGGCTGCAACAATGACCTCAAGCATACCAGCAGTTGTGAGGATGGCTCAGGGCCAGGCAGTGTTTTCTTCTGTTGTGCACTCTGAGTTACTATGAGTCAGAATCAACTTGATGGCACCAAATAAAATAACAATGACTAACCTAAAGGTTGGTGGTTCAAACTCAGTCAGTAGTGCTGTGTAAGAAAGACCTGATGATATATAAAGACCACAACCAAGAAAACCCCAGAGAGTGGTCTACTCAGCTACATGGGGACACCAAGAGTCAGAATCAACTTGACAGTGATTTTGTCTCCGTTGCTAACTCATTGGTCTTCTTAGTCACGTAATGTTTCTCTCACCCTCAGTTTCTTCATCTATAACCCAGACTTACATAATTTTTTGCATGTAACATGCCCGTCGATAATGCACAAACTCGTATAATGTGCATAGCATGCACAGGAAGCTAAAGCAAAAACCGTGTAAGATGTGAGTAATTTGGGTAAAAATATGGTATTCCTTTGGATTAATACAATGACAAGCACATAGTAAGCACCTCTGAGAAGTTTGGGATGTGGTTCTTAACGTGTCCTCCCCAGAACAGCGTATCAGTATCACCTAGGAACATATTAGAAATGCTAATCCTTGGATTCACCTAGACTCAACGAGTGAGGAATTCTGGGCCTGGAGCCAAGGCTTCTGCCTTTGAACTGTCCTTTGGGTGATCCGGATGCTCTCCAGACTGAGAACCACTGGCCACACGCTCGTGTTTCTCATCCCCTTAAGAATTTCCTCTGATTGCCACCCATCTGCTTTCATCTCCACGTCTCCTTCTCCCGGATAGTGACTATGGCAGCCTCCTCACCGTCTTGCTCTTGCACTATTCAGTTGGCCTAACTTCCAAAGGAATATTTCAACTAGGAAACTTCACTGTACTATGTTCACCTGCTTTTCTAATACGTGTCTCCTTTTCTCCTGACTGCTGCAGAGAAAATTGTCAGATCCTCTGGGTAGGGATTAATGCTATGCTCTGTATATTGTCTGCCTCATTTTTTACTCCTCATGATTACTACTAATAATAATTACTGAACACTTTCCTTTGACTTGATTACTGCCTCATGCTAAGGAGAAAAAAAAATCCCTTCAAATTTTCTTTTCTTTTCTTTTCTTAGGCTTGACAAATGACTATTACCGTGTTAAATCATTCACCTGTGTAAAGCAAAGATTTTTATTTATGTCTCTGATGTTTGTTTTAAAAATATCTTCAGAAAAACATTAAATGTGTATTAAATTCTAAAGAGGGACTTGCACTCTAAATAAGAATTGGTTGCTTTTCCATTTGTTTGCATTTATGTGCTTAATTCTACCCTAGAAGATGGTGCATGGATCATTTCTTCCTCATCTCTGTTTCACTGTTGACTGAAGTGTTTTGAATTAATTTTGTTAAATTATTAGTAGCTCATGATTGGAAGATATGCCAGCTTTGGAGTTTATGTTTCATTATGCACTGTGCAGTAATACGGTAGATTGCATGCACACCAGATTACTGCACAGTACTTCTCTTGGTTAGATAGAATGGTGACTCCAATCTACTCAAAAAGGAGTTCTCATGAAGTCCAAAATTAATTAAAGTCCCTTTCCCAGGAATCTAGTTGATTAGATCTAGGGGATGAATTGGGTTATTTATTTTCATCAACAGAAATGTGCTAGAAATTCTTCCAGGCACTAGGTGTAAGAAAAATTGTGACCCTTGCCCTACGGAAAGTATAATCTAGTTAAGAAACTAATCAAAGAATCAATCACCAGTGTAAATGTCAAAATTAAAACTATGAGAACTCCTGCAGGAAAAGGCAAAAGTATAGGTGGGCAAGCATGTGCATCTGAGAGAAAAACTAGTCTAGTCCGAGGAATCAGGAAACTCTTCCTTGGTGTTATGCATGGAATTGTGTGCCCCACTAAGCTATGTGGAAATATTAACATTCGATATCTGTGACTATGTCCTTTTGTGGACATATGGTCTTTGAAGATGTTACTAGCTTATGTAAGATTGTTCTGGAGCGGGGTGAATTCTAATCCAATATGACGTGTTGGTATGAAAAAGGAAAAGACACAAAGAGAGAAACATAGGAAGGCTGACGGCCCGTGAAGCTGGAGGAAGTTATAAGGAGTGATACATCTTCCAGTCAAGAAATGCCAAGGATTGTTGCCCATTACCAAAATTTAGGATAGAAGCACGGGATAGATTGTTATTATTTTAATTTTTCAAGTCAGATTTATCACTTAATCTACTTTAGTTATCTCTCAATACTCTCTGTCTGATAATCAGGTTATTCCCATCCCAGGACAGATTCTTATTCAGAGATCCCAGAGAGAATCAACGGAACTGATACTATGATTTGTGATTCCTTCTATAGGACAATTCAGTCCTGTTCTTATAATCTACCCAATTTGTTACCACAACACTATTGAAATAATAAACTTGAGGAAGAGATTGTTGCTCTGAGATCGAAGCTGCACTATGATTTAACTCCGATAAGGTATGAGGGTAGTCATAGCAATGGGCATTCCAGCAAGAAGGAATATCCCATGCAAATGTCCTCTGGCAAGAAGGAACATGGCAGCTAAAGGAAACAAGAATTGATTGGTTTGGCTAGAAATCAGAGGAAAATGGGGGGCCATTATGAGGTTTAAAGCAAAAGAGTATGTAACTCAATTTAAGTTCTGTGAAGATTAGTATAGTTACAGAGTAGAACAGTATTTCTCAATGTGGCCAGTACCACCCCCTAAGCAGCATTGAAATGATTCAGGAGCACTGCAGGGGCAGATTCCTACACTTTATTTGAAGAGGACATGGGACGAGGGTTATTATTGCTGATGTTAGGTGGACTTTGGCTGAAAGCAGAGACTATCAGAAAGATTTTATTGACTATGTCAAGGCAATTGACTGTGTTGATTGTAACAAATTAGGGATAGATTTGAGAAGACTGGTTATTCCGGAACATTTAATTGCACTCATGCAGAATCTGCTAGTGAATTAAGAGGCAGTTGTGCACATGGAACAGGGGAACACTGCAGGGCCTAAAATAAAGAACAGTGTGTGTCAGGGTTGTATCCTTTTACCAAACTTATATAATCTGAATGCTGAGCAAATAATCAGAGAAACTGGACTGCATGAAGAAGAATGGTGGTGTCAGGACTGGAGGAAGGCTTATTAACAACCTGTGATACACAGATAACACAACCTTACTTGCTCAAAGTGAGGAAAACTTGAAGTACTTGCTGATGAAGATCAAGGATTATAGCCTTCAGTATGGATTGCAACTCAATGTAAAGAAGACCAAAATACTCAGTTAGACCAATAGGTAATATCATGATAAAAGGAGAAAAGATTGGAGTTGTCAAGGATTTCATCTTGCTTGGATCCATAATCCATGTTCGTGGAAGCAGCACCCAGAGATAAAAAACAACAACAACACATTGAATTAAGTAAATCTGCTGTAGAAGTCTTTGTTAAAGTGTTGAAGAGTAAGGATATTACTTTGAGGCCTAAGGTTTGCCTGACCCAAGTCATGGTATTTTTCATAGCCTCATATGCATGTGAAAGTTGCACACTGAACAAGGAAGACTGGAGAAGAGTCGATGTCTCTGAAATATGGTACTGGTGAAGAATATTGAAAATACCGTGGACTGACAAAAGAGCAAACAAACCTGTCTTGGAAGAAGTACCAACGGAAAGTTCCTTAGACGCAAGGATAGTGAACATTGGCACAAGTACTTTGAGCACATAATCAGGAGAGATCAATTCCTTGAAAAGGACAGTATGTTTGGTACAGCAACTGGGGTAATGAAAGCGAGGAAGACCCTGGATAAGATTGATTGACCCAGTGGCTGCAACCAGGGGCGTCACCAGAGTAACAATGAAGGGTCGAGCGCAGGATCCAGCAGTGTTTCCTTTGGTTGTACACAGGTTTGCCAGTCGTCAGAACCAATGAGATGGTACCTAATGACAACAACAATAACACTATTTTATCCTGGATTATGGGCTGTGCTATTGTTAGTAGGTGCATCAAGTTGCTTTTGATTCATAAAGGTGAATGACCAATCGGAGGGAGGTTACTTCTCAGAAGTGACAGTACAAAAAAAGAAGTGATGGTACAAAAGAATTGCCTTGATGGCAATGACTTTTTTTAAATATAAAAGAGCTGGATTGGGGGAAGTGTTAAAGATGGAAGAACAAATGTATGTCAGGTAAAATTGACATTAGGATGATATGTAGATGTTAGAAAGTGATTTTAGACCCTATCAAAGTAATTATACTTATTTTTAGTGCTCATGGAGCTAAGGGAATTCTATATGAGAACTAGGGTTTACAGGCAAACTCATGTCTGCTCATGGACCGTTGAGTGTGATGAGGCTAGAGAGTGGCTGGAAAGTGGAGTCTGGAACTCAAAGAAAATTCTGGAATGGTAAAAGCCTGTTTGGTATTTATTTGTATATATGGACTGATGAAACCACAGTCATGAGTGAGAAGACAAGGATACAGGATTCGACTTGAATGAACACCAACATTTAAAAGCAAGTGGAAAAGAAGACAAAGAAAGGATGTCCAGAAAGAAAAGGAAACCAGAAAAGTGCAGCACCCCTGAATATGAACAGCACGATATTTCAAGAAAGCAGCATTGGTTTTGGCTAATAGGGACAGGCCATCAAAAGTTCTAACATCTTCTGTCTAACATTGATCAAGCATGCGTTACCATGTGTGGGCAACTGGAAAGGGGAAGTTGGAAATGAAGAGGAGGTAGGAACAGTAGTTGGAAACACGGCCTTGTTGATAGACAGGAAGCTGGGGATGACGTGAGAGACTTTTACAAGACCAGCTGACTTCTTTATCGCAAATACCTTCTTCAGCAATAGAAATGGTGACCAAACACGTGCACTTCTTCAGATGGAATTCACAGAAGTCAAATTGACTCGAGCTGCTACTTCTGTGGGAAGAAAGGATGAAGAAACGGAAATGAGTTTGGAGGCCACAGTGGAACAGCCCCAATGGCTCCTATGTGTTGGAGTTGAAGAAAATGAAAGCAAATATGACCTTGAATATATTTTAACCTGAATTTAAGAACATCTCAAGAGCAGATTTGGCACATTGAACACTAATTACCCCATGAGCTATGGCATTGCACCACGAACGATCACACACAAAGAAAGCAAATGTCATTAAAAAGACAGGAAAGAAAGAAAATATCAAAGTGGTATCAGGAGAAACTCTGAAACTTGCTCTGGATCATTGAGCAGCTAAGGCAAATGGAAGACATGATGCAGTAAGCAAAAATAAACTACAAAAAACAGCAACTATAACAGAATGAAAGAGAAGAACCCCAATCCAAAAGGGAGCAGAATGTTGCAAAAACTAGAGCAAGTTGGAAACAGGTTCTAAGGAAACCATGTTAAATTTCCAATTTTACCTTAACTATAGATGCAGTAATCCACATTCCAACGCACTGTCTGCAGCAGATATACCTATTGCCACTTGCCTTTGGATATTTTGACTGCTGCTTACATGACCATCAATTGGGTATGCAAACAAGATAAAATCCTTGAAAACTTCAAACTTCTCTCCATTTATCATATGCTACCTATTGGTTCACTTGAGAAGATTTTGGTCTTCTCGACATGGAGTACTGATCTATACTAAAGGCTGCAATCTTTGATCTTTATTAGCAAGTGCTTCAGGTCTTCTTCACTCTCAGCAAGCAAAGTTGTATCATCTGCATTTTGAAAATTGCTAACAAGCCTTCTTCCAATTCTGATGCAAAGTGCTTTTTCAAATAATCCAGCTTCTCTGATTATTTGCTCAGCATATATTGAATAAGAATAATGAGACAATACAATCCAAATGGAAACCATTCCTGATTTTGAAACTTGCACTAGTCCCTTGTTGTGTGTGCACAACTTCCTCTTGATCCACGTACAAGTTTTGCATAAGAACAATAAATTGCTCTGGAATTCCCCCCCCCCAAAAAAAAAGAACTGAACGGAAAAATTTGAAGAACAAGTTAGGAAAAGAAGTAACATAGTGTAATGAAAAATGCAAACATTGAGAGCTAGAAAACAAAAAAGGAAGAGAATGCTCAATATTTCCTAAACAGAAAGAGCTGAAGAAAAAAAAAATCAAGCCTTGAGTTGCAATATTGAAAGATTCTATTGGGCAAAATATTGAATGATGCAGGAAACATCCTAAGTGTCCCTATATGTATGGTTGATATTCAGCAATATACTAGTTGATATTCAACCATTTCAAGAGGTAACATATGAAAGAAGAAGTTCCAGATGCACTGAAGCAATTAGCCAAAAACAAAGCTCTAGGAATTGATTGAATATCAAAGGAAATGTTTCAACAAGCTAATGAAGCACTGGAAGCACTCACTCATCTCTGATAAGAAATTTAGGTGACAGCTACCTGGCCAACAGACTGGAAGAGACCCCCGTATCTGTACCTGTTCTAAAGAAAACTGAACCAACAGAATGCTCAAATTACAGAATAATACCATTAATATCATTTGCAAACAAAATTTTGCTGAAGGTCACCCAAACAATGCTTGCAGTAGTACATTGACAGGGAGCTGCCAGAGGTTCAGGCCAGATTCAGAAGATGTGGAAAAAGGGATATCATTGCTGATATTAGGTAGATCTTGAATGAAAATAAAGAATACCAGAAATCTGTCTACTTATTTTTATTGACTGTGCAAAGGCATTTGACTGTGTGACTCATACAAACTCTGGATAGCCTGGAGAAAAATGGAAAGTCCAGAACATGGGATTGTGCTCATGCAGAACCTTGCATGGATCAATAGTCAGTCGTTTGACAGAACAAGGGAATACTGATTGCATGGCTTAAAATCAGGAAAGGTTGTATCCCGTCATCATACTTATTCAATCTATCTAGTGAGCAATTAATCAGAGAAGTTCAATTATATGACGAAGAATGTGGATTGGAGAAAGGTCTTAGCAACCTGCTATATGCTGATGACACAACCTTGCTTGCTAAAGTGAGGAGGACTTGAAGCACTTGCGGATGAGGGTCGGGGATTGCAGTTGTCAGCATGCAACAACTTATGTAAAGACAACACGAATCCTCACCCCCGGACTAATATCGAGTATTGAAAGTACCAGGGACTGCTGAAAGAACAAGCAAATCTGTCTTGAGAGGAAGACAGCCGGAATGCTCCTCCGAGGCAAGATCCACTCTGACTGTTCATCTTCCAAGACAGATTTGTTTGTTTCTGTGGTTTTTCATATTCTTCACAAATGCCATCATTGGAATGCATGGTTTCCCCTTCAGTCTGCCTGATTAATTTTCCAGATTTCATGTGTCTATGAGGCGGTTAAAAATATCATGGCTTGAGTACGGCACAGGGTATTTCTCAAAATGACACCTTTACTCTTAATACTTCACAGAGACCTTGTGCTGCAGATTTTCCCAGTGTAATACACCGTCTGATGTCTTGACTGTTTCTTCCAAAAGCAGTGATTTTAGAATGAAGTAAAATGAAACAAATAAATATGTATACATTGCATATATAAAAAGGCTTAATATCAAGGGTTCAGGGCGAGGGCGGAGCGGGGAGGGAGGGGGGGGATGAGGAGCTGACACCAAGGGCTCAAGTGGAAAGCGGGTGTTGTGAGAAGGATGAAGTCAACATATGTACTAATGTGCTGGACACGAATGATGTATGTATGGATTGTGATGAGCCCCTAATAAAATGATTATTAAGAAAAAAAAGGCTTAATAACTGAATTGCTCCATATCAGAAATGCTGATTGCAATCACTTTGGAAGGGGGTTTCTACTCTGTCTTTTGCCCCAGGTAGTTTAACATCTCAATTTGTGTATTAGATAGGGATATAAAATCAAGTTTTAAAATAAGCAAATAATAAGGTGAGAGATAGTAAACTTGTGACAAAATAAAGATTGTCACAGAATATAACTAGATAAAAAAAATCAAAAGATTGACATAAATTTCTGCTCTTGAGACTAATAAGCCAATTGTACAAATTTCTGTCCATGCAATTCATTTGCTCTTTTGCAAGAGATGTAGGGTTTACATGGATCAAACTACTGCCATTCTGTTGATTCCCACTTATAGTGGCCCTGAAGGACAGAGCAGAACTGTCCCTTTGGGTTTTTCAGACTACAACTCTTTTGGGAGTAGACAGCCCCATCTTTCTCCTGTGGAGGGACTGCAGGTTTTGAACCACTGACCTTGAGGTTAGCAACCCAATGCGTAGCCACTATACCACCAGGGCTCCCTCACATTGACAGTGTGTTCAAGAGAAGACAGTGGAGAGCAACAGCTGCTAAAGACACCCAGGGAGACATTGCTCTAATCAGCCTGATCCATGTTTGTCTCGTTTACCTAAGTACCAACTTAGATTCTGTTTCCCAAGATGCCTAAGTTCCCTTGGGACTTCTTTTTGCCTCTGAAACTAGAAAATGTGGTGCACATCACCACTAGGTAAAGGCAGTGAAGAGCAGTTAACCTTTATTTCACCTTTCCTTTAATTTACAGCTGGATCCAGTGGATCCACAAGAGGCCTCTGATGTTAAAGGAGGTGAGGGAATCAGGGCCCCTGAAAGACTATGTGGGACCTAGCTGCTCCTTGTCCCCACTTCCCAATTGGTGTGACTTCATGTCACCTAGGAAGTGAGCAAGAAATAAACTATTAATGGTTCAACATGGAGATTTTTGGATTGCTACTACAATGATCACAATTATTCCTGGTTTTAATGATATAAAATTTTTTTAAAAAACCTGCTACAATCCTTATTATATTAATAAACATACAATATCTCTATTAATAGAAGTGATATTCTGGGAGAAATTAATATAAGAAGACATTAAATTATTTATATATGTTTTCAGAGTCTATTATCGGAGCTATAGGCCAAAAGTATACACTGATGTTTAGTCCTTGACTTCTTACAATGAGAAGATATAGACATACTAGGGAAGGGGGGGTTGGATCTTGTTTTATACCAGCGGTTCTCAAGCTGTGGGTCACGACCCCTTTTGGGGTCGAATGACCCTTTCACAGGGGTCTCCTGATTCATAACAGTAGCAAAATGACAGTGATGAAATAGCAACTAAAATAATTTGATGGTTGGGGGTCACCACCACATGAGGAGCTATCTGAAAGGGTCGCGGCAGTAGGAAGGTGGAGAACCACTGGCCTAGACTAAACTCAAAGCCAAACCTATTGCCATCATTGATCCCAAGTCATATCAACCTTAGATAGATTTCCAAGACTGTAAATCTTCTTGGGAGCAATATCATCTCATCTTTTTCCTATGGATCTGCTGATGGGTTTGAACTACTGACCTTATAGTTTGTAGTCCAATGCTTACCCAACAGTGCTATCAGGCCTCCTTTGAAATACAGTGTACACATACTGGGATAAAATATACATTTAATGCATAACTAGCCAAGTATAATTTTTTACAATAGTTTTATTGAGCTATATCTAACATATCATACACTTCCATAGGTCCATCATATTTAAAAAGAGTTACATATGCATCACCACAATCAGTTCTAGAACATCCTCCTCGCTTCTGTATTCAATGTAATCAACGAATTAATAAGTACCAAAATGTATACATTCATGTGGCATTATTATGAACATCAGCATTTACTTCTTTGTGAACATCAGCATTTATTTCTTAAAAAGAATTGTTGTCTGAGGGTGAGTTGGCAGAATGGCTGGTTTTGAATAAAACCTAACCGGGAAAAAGAGAATTTTAGTGGAAATTTCCACCTGGCTCTCGTATAAAGAGATATAGAAGTAAGTAAGTAAGTAAAGGGCATTTCATATGTTTTGCTCAGAAGGGTGCAAATTAAAAAAAATACTGCTGTGAAATTGGATGAGAGTTTGGGGGAAATTATTTAGAGCATTTCCATGGAGCTCCTGACATACCATAAATGTCGCCCCCTTTTTTTGTTCCAAAGGGCTGTTAATCCCCCTGAAACTGTTAATGCCTTAATATGTTCTGCAAATACTTCCTGAGTAAATACTAGGCGTGAATACATTGAATTTTAAAGTAAATTCTTCATTTTATTCACAGTTGACACACATTATATCTCAAATACCACTCTGGCAGAAACAGCTCTAATTTGAGAGAAACACCAGATAGTTCCACCTAATATAATGAAGTCAGCAGGGCTCGAGGCTCTCCACAGCCTCTCATTTATTCTGTCAGCAAAGGCTTTGCTGCCGTTCAGGAAATAACCACATTCCCCTAGAATGTGTCAGGCTCTTTGCTGGGCATTTGAGATGCAAAGGTATGTACAACATGGGGTCCTGGCCTCTGAGGCACTGTGGGAAGATTTTTCTGATGACCTCATTTGGGGTTTAGAATGAATCTAGGCTTGATTGACCAAGACCATCCAGCGAATGGTCATTTAATTAGGTAGGATTAATCATTTCATGTTTCTTTCTGTTCAGCTCTTGGCTTGAATTGGGCTCTCAAAGATTTTCAGGTAGCTCTTTGGGCAACAAGAAAGTCTGGGTCTTTGTTATCCTACTTTGCCTCATGGGAATTGTGGGCATCTTATAAGCAGTGGGCACCGGAATATGCATCTTGTTGTACACAATGAAAGTTTTCTTCACTGCATGCTCCCTGCTCACTTAAGAGAATTTGCAGCTGCATTCTTTTTGGTAAAACTGCCAATTTGAACAGTTTTATCGACATTCTCCTTCAGGTTCTGCACATGGTGCCTCCTGAGACCCCAATTCTTTCATACCTCTATGATAAAAATTTCCTTAATTCAGCACCACCCCCCTGACTTGCTACTAGATTTGAAAGTTTTCAAGGCCAAAGAAGACAAGAAAATCCACTTTTCTATTTGAATCCTGCAGATGGCTACTGTAAGAAAAAACTTGACTGTCATATCATTCTCCCTGTGGGAGACAGAGTTGGAGAACTTGCCTAAGATGAATGCCGAGCCCGCAGGATGTTCCTGAAGTCTCTGAATAAGCATTTCGGGCTCCATTGGTTTGGCTCCGCCCATCTGCTGTGGGGCAAGACTGGGTTAACTTCCTATAATTCTAAACATTGCAGGCACTTTATAAAGACAGGTATATTTTAAGGAAGTAGCACTAATAGGAGTCCAAATTAAAGAACTGACATAAAATTGCATTGCTTAAGAAGGGAAGTAACACTCAAGAACATTAAATGATTTAATTATGCTTGAAAGAGCTTTTTGAGCTAAAAATGAAGCAACGCAGAGTGTGTTGGTGAATAAGTTTGAGAAAGCAGCCAAAGAAAAAATCTTGAAGTCTGAATATGCAAAAATGTAATCACCCAGCAGTCCTATCAACGTGAAGAGGACCCTCCATTAACAGCCATTTTTCTTTGTCTAGGCCATGAAGCTAAAGCAACAGAATAGTCATTCTGTGTATTATTGGAGCTGAAAGAACCTTAGCGGAATATGCTAGGTCTTAAGCTTATTCTACATATAGGTTTCAAATACATTAATGCATATTTAATAAGAGTTTAAAATAATCAATACTTCTACTGGCTTCCTTAAAGTCACACTTATAAAAATGTTTATATTGAGAACAATTGCTCTGCTGAGATGGTTGCAAATGTTTTCTGTCATTGACATCTGAAAGATTTTATATACACACATATGTATGTGTGTAGAGCCATGTATTTATCGTACTATCTATATATCCCCCCAAACCAAACTCATTGCCATTAAATCAAGTCTGACTCCCAGTGGCCCAGTTGTTACAGAGGGGCAGTAAGCTCCCTATAGTTTTCTCGGATGTAATTTTTATGGAAATAGAGCGCCATGGATTTCTTCTGAATTGCCTTTGGGCTAGGAGTAGCCTTTGTGTCTGCTAGGTTTCAAAAAATTCCTGGAAAAATTTCTTTCACTTTTAATTCCATGTACTGAGTACTTTGGAAGCTCCCTCATGGATAAGTATGGGTGTGTATCTCTATCTATCTATCATCTATCTATCTATCTATCTATCTATCTATCTATCTATCTATCTATCTATCATCTCTCTATAGCTATATCATCTTTCACCTCTACCTCTATCTCTTTATCTATCTATATAATCTATTCCACTCCAGTCGCTGTTGATATTTAATCTTAGTTACCTCACTGTATAAGACTAGAGCAATGTTCCATAGTGTTTTCAGGGGCCGATTTTTCAGAAGTAAAGAGAACTGGCCTTTTTTCCAAGATACCATTGGGTGGATCCAAGCCTTGTGCAATAGCCCAGCATATTAACCATTTGTACCACCCAAGGAGTGTGTGTGTGTGTGTGTGTGTGTACATATGTGTGTGTGTACATAAAGGGAATTAAAAAAGTAAACTTGGAATGAAAAGACAATGGGATTATTCAATGAACTTTTAATCTTTTAATTTTTGTTTCAATTAATGATGTTTTTTAAAAGCGCGCGCGCGCAGCTATGTTTCCCCTCAGCATCCACTCTACAGTTTGTGAAGCAGGGTGTTGTGTGATTTCGAGTGTGGGCACCATATTAAAACCACGGGAGCCTGCTTCTAGTTGTCCTTGTCATTGCTTCTGCAGGGCTTGAACTCCAGCAGACTAGAGGAACTGGTGGTGGCATGGCAGCAGGGGCAGAGAGAGAGGAAACCAGGAGGGAGGAAGCTGAGGGCACCCCACCTTACCCAGTGAGCTGCAGAAAGAGCCTGGCAATGCCACTACCACCTCCACCACCACTCCCACTGCTGCTGGCCCACTGGACGAAGCCCTCAAGCTTGTGCCCAGAGCCATGCCCACTGCCTCCCCTGACTATGTACTGCCATTGGCCCAGTAAGGAAGGAGTATGGGACTGGAGTCTTTAAAACCATTCGTGGGAAATATTATACAAAAGAGTTACTTTCGCTTAAACAACAATAGCTACAGAAGACCTTATGCGACTCTGGACATAGATGTGGTTGGAAGTTGCCTGAATGGATGTCAAGTGATGCATACTTGTATATGACATATACGTCCACATATGTCTACATAAAAACACCCTATCTATGCAGGTTACTTAGTTGTTTGGAGCAGCGACTAAGTATTTGCCTCCCATCTTTCTCTAGTAGCAAATGAAGGAGCAGGATGCATGGAATCCATGAGTTAGGCAGATTCTCAGGTTTCTATTCTAAACTTTAACCAGAATACAAAATGGTCCATGTGGAAGGAGATGCAACACCCCCCTGACTGAACAGTTCCTGGTATGGTGTGTGAATTTTCTTTTCAGTGCCAATGAGTGTCTGACTTGTCGTCTTGCCAATGTGACGAATTAAAAATGCATGATTGGGATGCTGGAAAGCTAACCAGGTTCTGGGGAGAATCCCCTGGACACTGCCATTCTTCCAGTGGATCTTTGTGGCCTCTTGGGTTGGCAAGTACCGGCTCTTTGGCCCACCGCTCACATCTTCCCCTAACAGATGGCTCTTTTCACTAGTCAAGATCCAATCTGGTGATTTACTTTAATATGCTCGGGCCTAATGAATGCCCGTGACAGACAGCGAGCCCAGCCTCCTGAAGCAATATTTTTTTGCCAAGAAAAAGTGAAGTAGACACATGCTATCTAGACTGCGTTCCATTTTATGCACCCCATAAATCAGAATATTTGTCAACAACAATTAAAATGTAGTTTCCCCGGTAATAAGCATTACAGGGAGGAACAAATCAAGTTTCATTTATTCTGTCAGAAACTGAAGGCGAGTGCTTCATATTATTTTGTGGATAATCTCTGAGGAGTAAACTAAGCGCAATTACATTCTTGATTTTAATTAAAACTCTGGGTACCTTTCAAGTTCCGTTAGGGAGCTGTCCTGGGCCTGCTTAGCTGAGGTCTGCACTGTGAAGTTAATTTGACACATAACGTATTTTTCATGAGGTAACTGTCGCAGGAAGCCGTTTGTAAGAGCAGCCTCTCCAGTGCCTGTGGGGCCCACAAAAAGTAATGACTTCTCCTGAAGCAGCAACTTCACCAGGAAGTACATCTGCATAATGGTCCCCGAAGCCCTCCCCGTAATGCTATTAAGCTGGAAAAATCAAAGGAAAAGGTGCCCAAACGATGCCGTTGAAGAAGTTTCATTACTCACTGTACGCAGACCAACCATCGAATTGAGTCATGGAATCACTTCAAATCACAATAAAAGGGACGTCAGCTCCAAAGGCTTGAGCAGGGTGGACGAGGCGGAGATGGTGAGCTGTGAGCTGGCGCAGGTCCTCCCGGGGAGGCCACCGTGGAAGGGTGTGCGTTCTTGCTTCTGCCTGTAAGGATGTTGTTCTTCAGAAGTGGGCTTGAGTCTCTGTTGTTGTCCATTGGTTTTTATGGCCCTTTGACCAGGGGCCGATTTATAACTGCTAATTCCTACTTGGCTTATGCCGTGTCTGCATCATAGATACAAACGAGGGCAGGATTTGACCACACTGATTTACAGCGTGATAGTTTGGCTTACTTCTGTAGAACAGCATGGAACCCCGCATTTGGGCTGGAAGGCTTTCAGCTGATTTTTGCTAAGGAATTGACAGAAGGAGCGACATTGGACATGCTGATGCCTAGGTGAGGGGTCCCGGGTGTGGCCCCGCTTCCTCTTCCTCATCTCTCCTTTTAGCCAGGATTTTCTCACATGCAAGTCGTCCAGGACATTTCCTGAAATCACAGCAAACCTGGGCTGCTGTGGGACTTCGGAGACCCTTTGTCCAACTGGCCTTGTAATTCACAGATGGTGAAGCTAGAGCAGGAAAAAAAGTAAAAAAGACACCCTGGAAACCATCAAAAAGTATCTATGGTCTCTCCAGCCAAACACATCTGTTGTACCCTTCGACTCTGGAGGCCACGTGGTTGATACTTCCATGGGGGAGCATTGTACTTCCAAGCTCATATTATGCCACTTGATACAACTTTAGAAATTTTTATAATGGCTGAATCAATGGACTGGGAGCCCTGGTGGTGTAGGGGTTATGCGTTGGCCTGTGATCCGCCTGGTCGGCAGTTGGAAACCAGCAGCAGCAGCTCTGAGGGAGAAAGACCGTGCTTTTGACATTGATTAAAGGGCCACAGTCTCAGAAACCCATGGGGTTGCTGGGATTTGATGGCCATGAGTTTGCGTTTCTCTGAAATCGATGGAGCGTGCATGCCCTTACTTTGAGGACTAAGGTGTGCCTGGCCCAAGCCATGGCCTGTTCAATGACCTCATATGCATGTGAAAGTTGGGCACTGCATAAGAAAGCCCAAAGAAAAATCCATACATTTGTGTTGGCAAAGAATATTGAAAGTACTGCGGCGTGCCAAAAGAACAAACAGACCTGTCTTGGAAGAAGTACAGTCAGAGGCCAGGAGAGCAAGACTTCATCTCATGTACTTTGGACACGTCAACAGGAGAGCCCAGTCTCTTGAAAAGGATAAAAGGGTAAAGTAGAGAGGCAGCGAAAAAGAGGAAGACCGTCAAGGAGATGCGTTGACATGGTCGCTGCAGTAATGGGCTCAAACGTAACCCCGGTGTGGCAGGAGCAGGACTGGGATGGTTTCATTCCGTTGTACGTAGGGGAGCTCGGAGTCAGTACTGACTTGATGGCACCGAACAACAACACCACTTCCTCTCCACTGAGAGACAGGTGATGGCTCCTTTAAAAATGCGATCACTTTACCCTCCTGGCACTCCTGCGAGACAAGGCCTATTTTCAATGAAATGTTACAGTTGAGGGAACTGAGGCACGGAGACATTCCAGTGTGCTCAAGATCCTCCAGTCTAGTGTTCTGAATGGAAATGTGTTCCTCCAAAAGATAGCGTTGAGGTCTTAACCCGTGTCGCGGAATGCGTCCGCATTTGAGAACATACTCTCTTTCTTTGAAGGTATTATCGGTTAAGTTGCACGAGAGGAGGGCATGTCTTAGTCTGACTCTCTTCTGAGTGGGGTTTTATACAAGGGAACTTAAAAAAAACTCATGGAAAAATGGAATTAAAAGAGAAAGGGATTTTTCCATGAACTTTTTGAAACCCTCTCTTAAAAGGAGATAACAAACTCAGAAAGAGTCAGGCACAGCAGGAAGACAGTTGCATATGAAAATACACTTACCAGTCAAGACACTCCTGAAAATGGTTGTGGTCCCAGGCATGAGAGAAGACAAAGAAGAATCTTCCTTTACACCCAACAAAGAGAAAACCTGGTCCTGCCGACTCTAAATTTGAACTCTATGGTAGTTACATAATTTCATGTCAACTTGAAGATATATACAGTGTAGGGATGGTAGTCAACCTGTCAATCAGGTCATAGTCTGATGATGCCTTCTTGTGGGCGTGGCCTTCCCATAAGGTGTCTGGGAACTTCCCCTTCTCTCTCTGCCTTGACCTTCCTGTTTGCTGTTCACCCGGATTGCTGCTGGAACCCTGCCATTTTTTCCACTGACCTCGGATCCACACAACTTTGTACATACCGGCCTGTGATCTTCCTGTATTCTGTATCGTTGCACATAGCTATGAGTCTGAGGAGTATGGACAAGTATCAGACTTATGGACTTGAGTTGGACTAGGCTGGGATGTTTTCTTGATATATAATTATTTCTTGATAGAAAGCTTTTTCTTATCCATATATTAGTGTCACCGGTTTGTTTTTCTAGTCAATGGGTCTAACACAGAATGCTAGCTTCTAGAACTCTGAGAAAATAAATTTTGTTTCTTAAATACCACTCACTTTGTGATAGTTTGTTTTGGGCAGTCATAGGAAATTTAGACAATCAGATTATGAGCAGAATGGCAGAGTCAAACCCAGATCGTATTGTGGTGTTGTGGGTATGGATCTCTCAAACCCCGTTTTTTATAAGGTAGACTAAATATTTATTGCAAAAAAATAATGATTTTTGTTATTATCAGTAACTTAAAAGCCTGACTACAATAAATGCATTAATAAGTATACTATGCATTCCATTAGTGTATATCTGGAACTGTGCTAAATTCTTTACATAAATGATCTTTTTTTATTTTTAATATGAATTAGGTGAAGATTGATGAGCATAGCATTGTTTTTTCAGTGAACATACACATTTTATTTCAACACATCCTTTGAAATCCTATCAATGTACCACCAATTATCTCACTTTCTCCGTTTCCTGTTTCCAATCCTTCTTTCCTGACCTTCTGAACTTTAAAAAAAAAATCATTTTATTGCTCTTACAACTCTTATCTCAATCCATCCATCCATGTGTCAAGCACATTTGTATATTTGTTGACATCATCAGTCTGAAAACATTTTCTTTCTACTTGAACCCTTGGTATCAGCTCATCATTTCCACGCCCCCCCTCCCACCTTCCTTCTCACCCTCTGAACTTTGTTCAGGCAAATGCTGTCCTTTTGACCTTAGATGATGATTATTCTAAAATAGGTGTGTTCAGTTTCAGGCCTGAAGGATGACTGAAAACCATTATCTTGGAGAATCTGGCAGTCTGCATTTGTCCAGTAAGTCTTCTCTCTCTTATTATTCTAAGTTATATTCCATATTTGTATCCCATTCTATTTAGGACCTTCTAATGCGTTCCCCTTTAGCTGTTGGTAGCAGTAGACAGGTACCATATAGTTCTTCTGGTCTCAGGGGTGTGGACAGTGATGTTTCCGTGGCTCATTCATCCATTGGACTAATGGCTCCCAGGTGTTTTTCAGTTTTTATCACCTTTCTCTCGATAAGGTGAAACTGATATTTCCGCCATAGATGGCTGCTCACAAGATTTTAAGTTCTTAGACACTATTCACCAAAGTAGAATGTAGAACACTGTCTTCAGGGACTATGTTATTCTAATTCACCTTGATATCCCCCAAGACTATGGTACTGATCTCCAAGGCCCAGTGACTTATTCCCTGAAGTTGTATGTCTAAGAAGTTTAATAATGTTTTCCACCATGTTTATGGATATATTTACACCGAAGGTAAATATACACATACATATGTCATCTGTCAAATCTCTATATATTCATGGGTATGCTCCCATTATCCATTCCATACCTATCAGTCAGCTTATCTATCTAATTATCTATTCATAGATCACCACTGTTGCAAGATTGTGTGTATGACAGAATTTGTGTCTGCTGTTTTAACTTTTGAAAACCTCCCAACGTCTTCCCCTGCCTTCAGCATTTTCCTCCCAACCTCTCTTTTATTGTACATTGCCTTCCCCTTTATCTAACCTAGTATCTGTCTACGGTGGAGTCATCGACTTCTCTTTCCCTCCCATTCCTGGTCACAAAGAATGTTTCTGTTAGTGTGAGAGCTTTTCTTGACGTTTTACAAGAGTGGTCTCATTTAAAATTTGTTTTTCAGTGATTGGTAAATTTCACTCAACATAATGTCTACCAGGTACAACCATGTTATAAAGAGTTTCACCGATTCGTTGTCATTTGTTAGTATTGGCCTAACGTTCTATTGTTTGTGTGTAACCACAGTTAGTTATCCATTGTCCCACTGGTGGGATGTTTCCATCTCTTTGCTATTGTAGGTAGGGCTGCAATGTACACATGTGTATCAACACCTCCATTTGTGTTGTGGTTCTTATTTCTCTAGGATACATACACACCAACAATTGCTGGGTCCTTTTTTGGGGTTCTTTTTGAGGAAGCATCGTATCACTTTTCAAAGTACTTACACCATTTTACTTACTACCCAAATTTGTTATTTTCTTTGTTTCTGAACTTTGCTGGTAAGGCTGGGGTGAGGTAATATCTCATTATTGCTTCATTCCCATCTCTTGAATGACTAACGATCTCGAGCATTTCTTCATATGTTTGTTAGGTATTTGAATATCTTTTTTGGTGATGTATTCGTTCATGCCCCCTGACAATTTTTACACTGTATTATTGTCGGTTGTCTCTTTCTTGTTGAAGTTTGGATTTTTATTCTTGATGGAAGTTTTCTGTACATTTTAGAGATTGGTCCCGTTGTCGAATCTGTCAGTGCACCAGATGGGACCCAGTCTGTAGGCTCTCTCTGTGTTCTTTTACGGAATTCTTTGCAGGCACCTGAATGTGTAACCTACAGAGGTCCAATCATCTACTTTGTTTTCTGTTACTTGTGTGTTTTATTTATTTATTATCATTGGTAATATTTTTTATGTCATGTTTTAAGGCCCCCCCCATATTTGTCCCTATATCTTCATTGATGATATTTATAGTTCTAGGAGATTTTTTATCTATTTTGGGTTCATTTTTATATATGGTATATGAGATGGGTCCTGTTTCATTCTTCTGCAAATGGATATAAAATTTCACCTGCACCATTTGATAAAGAGACGGCCACATCGTCTTTAATGTAGTTAGGTCATTCGTCAAAAACCAGCTGTGACTAGATGGATGGATTTACTTCTTGGTGTTCAATTTTGTTCCACTGGTCTGTTGTTGTAGCAGTACCAGGCTGTTTTGACTCCCACAGGGCCTTGAGAGAGCTCCTCCTTTGTTTTCTTCAGCAGTGCTTTGCTTATTATATCGGGTCTCGTCTCTTGCGAGAAAAGTTGGTGATAAGTTTCCCCCCATCTTTAAAGAATGATGTTGGCATTTAGAATGTACTTTATTTGCAAATCACTTTGGGTGTTCTTGACATTTTCACAACGTTAAGTTAATGAAGACAACTTTATGGAACAAATCAGAAGTAGATACCAGTAAAAGCCAGAGAGCAAGGTTCAGTCAACTAATGTCCAGTCACCAAAGTTTCAAAGCTGTGCGACTTAAAAATTCATGTACTGTAGCCTAAAAGTATTTCTTACACATGTGTGTGTTCCTTTTCTCAACAGTGTTTTAAATTCTATACCATTGACTAAAATAATAGCACTATCAATAGAATTACCTTATGCCCATGGGTGTGGTTTATGATGTACTCCAATAAAATGATAAAGTATCTCAAGTGAACCAGGGACATCTAAAAATCATATATATATGTTTATGAATGGATTTTGAGATCTCACATTATTGTAGCCTTAACACAAAAATAGGTAAGTCTTGTGGTCGGCCCTGCTTGGTATTCACTTTCAGACTGCTGAAAATATGGGTGCGATATTCAAGTGTAGTAAGAAATCACATGGTATCCAGCTATCAGAAAAAATTAGCGCCTTGGATCTTAATGATTTGTCTCAAAATAAGCAGTCACCTCAGTGAGGAGTCAACTGAGCCCTTTATGATCCAAGGATTGTAAATAATAATGTCCAAAACTAGAGGAGGGAATGGTACCAGATCTTAAATTCTAAACACCAAGGTGGTGGAATGCTATGGATGATAATGGGAGCTCAAAATCCATTTGTAGAGTCCCTACTTAGATTGAATCTCTAGTGACTATCCCCAGAATACAGTCTAGGACTTCAAATAGTCTTAATATAAGACAAAGAGAATTGTAAAGTGGATTTTAGCAGCTGTAGTTATGCTGTAATATGACATCTTGTTGTTAGATCTCCCTTTTGACCCATTTTGAGTTTCTTCTGGTTTTGAAGTATTTCCTGTTTTCTTTTTTATTCAGATGTTTCTGTTTCATTTGCTCACTGTTGCTGGGTCTTTTTTATTTGTTTGTTGCCTTTGTTTTGCATATTGTCCTGTATAGGGAAGTCAGGATGGATGGACCTATGAAAATCTTTAATTGGATTAATAATTACCCAGGCTTCTGGAAAGGAGTTTGAGGGGAAGTAGGGAGTCAATGGTAATGGGCACAAGAAGGAAGAAACTGTCCTAAAGTTGATTGTGAGGATGCTTGCATAATCCGTAATAAGACTGAACTACTGAGTTGTATTAAATATTAATTACACCTCACTAAACTGTAAAAAATCAATAACCAAAAAAGTAGGGGAGGGCTCTCAAGGGGATCTGTGGGCAGTTAATTTCAAGACAGATAAGCCAGTTCAGAAAGTTCTGGGGGCTGTGGTTTTGGAATTTCTAAGGATTCATCTTGATAACTCTTTTGAGGGACACAGGATGCTCACAAGAACTTATGAAAAGGTTTTAAGACAATTCAGAACAGTTCTAGTGAGAAAAATGCTTGGGAATGTATGCAATAGAAATTTTTTTTCATCAGAGCAAGGGTAGAATTTCATCAAGAAACCTTAACCACCCATCCTGCAGTCCTGAGCTGGCCCCTTCAGACTTCATTTTGTTCCCCAAACTCAAAGAACATTGAAAAGGAAAATGATTTGAGTCGCTCAGAATGTCCAACCTGCGGTTTTCGGTGTGACATAGACCAGAGTGCAGAGCTGTCAAGGAAGGGTTAGCAGGAGGGGGGTGTTGCATTCACAAGTGCATAGACCCAGATGGAAGATCTGTCAAATACAGAAGGTATGTCAACAAACAATACCTTCACATTTTGATGTGTTTTTTTAATAAACGTGTCTGTGATGTTGTAGCAATTCTTCTAGACTTAATCCATACTTATATGTGTAAATACTGAAGACAATGATGGTTTAGTAGTAGACTTATTTTCTTTCAGGTAGGAGACCCAGGTTCGATTCCCAACCAATGTACTTTGTGTGCAATCACCATGCATCTACCTTGGAAGGCTTGCGTGTCGCTGTACTGCTGCACAGGTTTCAGTGGAGCTGCCGAAGAGAGGCCAAAAACATAGTCTGGCAAGCTCATAAAATTTTGTGAATGATAATTGTTTGTTCCACAAATGATCATGGAAATGCCACAGGACCAGGGAGCCTTCAGTCCCATTGGGAATGGGGTTACCATGAGTTTGGAGCTAACGTACCAGCTTACAGTATATATATGTATGCATATATTTATATATATCTGAGGGAGGCGTCAAAAAGTTTATGGAAAATAGAACTAAGAATAATGAAAATTACCATGAATTTGTGGAAGACCCCGCGTGTGTGTGTTTCATATGGGAATATATATGTGCATGTATATATGGTTCTCACAAATCCGTGACATAAAAATAATGATGAGTTCATAAACAAAATTCACTGCCAGTAAGTTGATTTCAACTCACAGTGACTCTCTAGGACAAAAGAGAACTGCTCTCCAGGGTTTCTGAATCTGTATATTGGAAGGGAACCAATAGTTAGCCGGGTGATTTGTAGGCGTCTATGCCATCAGGTCTCCCAGATAACAGACAAGAGAAACCAGTTTAGCAATTGCCCACACCATGCAGCTGCAGTAGAGCGGTGAGGCACATCTTGGCTCTCTGGTTGCAGAACTCTTAATAATTAACTCCCATATCTTGAGTCCAAGCACAGGTTAGGCACAGAGTGACCCCCGGAAAAAGTCCCTTGAATCTGAATCTGGACAGTGTTTTCCCCTTCTGGTCTAAAAATTCCAGAGGTATAAGAAGAGCCATGTAGTGAGTGGTGTTATGTTGTGGTTTTACATTCTCCACTTGGGCTAAGAGAGCCCTGGTGTTGTTGCCCGTTGGCCTGATAACCACAAGGTCAGCAGTTCAAAACTACCAGCAGCTCCTCGGGAAAAAATGGAGGCCTATCGACTCTTGTGATGATGTACAGTCTCAGCCACCCACAGTTCTCCTCTGACCCATAGAGTTACTCTGAGTCAGAATTGATTTTATGCAGGTGAGTTTTTAGTTGATGGCCACAGGGTCATAGTGACAAAAATGTCTGTGGGCAGCATGTCTACCCCCTGCTCAGTTTCTGCTAGTGTTTGATGAAATTTCACTTGATGAAATAGCATTCTACCCTGGCCTGTGGAGGAGTTTAGAAGGGCTATACGGGCAAAGGGTATAAAATAGAGAAATATAGTATGGGCTGGCATGGTGTGCCAGAAGGCCATTATAGATGATCTAATTGTCCTCCATACAGTGCTTGGTTAGGCTTGAAAAATTCCCTAGTCTCTTGCTACGTGCAATTCAGGTTTGCCATTTAATGTCTGCAATGTTAATCTGTATGGCCACAGGAGATCTTCAGTCACAAGAGTACAAATCTCTAGTCTTGAAGGTCAAAAACCACATCACTATCACTCTAGATCCCTTTGCCAGCCTCCCTCCCCCTCACCTCTACCTGCCCGGCCCCATCACTTCAAATCCCTTGAAGAAATGGAACATGCAGTCATTCAGAAAAAATATATATGTGTAGTTGTAAAGGTCAAAGCAATAAACTTCAATTCAACAGTCTAAGAAGGATTACAACTGTGATCTCGCATCTGGTGACAAACGTCATCAGGGAAGGGGAAAGCAGTGCACCATCAATCCATTCTGGTAGAGAGGGCAGGAGCAGTCCTGTTCCCAGGAGAGCGGGGAGGAAATCTCCCAAGGATGTTTTGAGAGTTTACAGGGCTGCAGCGCTAGTGGAGTTTTCTATCTCAGCCACAGTGAGCACAGAGCTTGGCAGCAGCTAATGAGCCTCTTTGAAGTGACTTCTTTGCATGGTGGCTAGGAGTTCACCGCGGATGAAATGCCATTTCCGTTTCTGAACAAAGGTGGAAAAGTACCACACCTAATGGTGAGGTATGAAAGATGGCAGAACTAAATATTAAGGGGCGATTCTATTGCCCTCCTTGGGGATGGTTGAGATTTAAAAATAAACTGCTGATTATTTCTTCATTTTTTTCTAAACAGAAAAAGAAACTGCTTTAAATAACACCACCTTCTCTGGTTCAGAGTACTCTTTATCCTTGTAAGGAAGCGAATTACATTAGGAAAGAATTTAGGAAAGAAGAGAATATTGCTATGCTTGCACGGAGAATTGCAAATCCTTAACAAATTTGAGGTGTGAAGCAAATTAGAGTGAAGGAGCAGTGAGCTTCATGGCCCATCCAAAATATGGCAGGCTATGAAACTCAGGAAGAATCAAACAAAACCTGGGGGTATGGTGGACTTCAGAGGGCAGTCTGGTTGTGCTAAATTTCCCAGGAGTCCCTGGGTGGGTGGTGCATATCATTAACGGACTTGGCTGTTCACAGAAAGGTGGAGGTGGGAGTC
Organism: Echinops telfairi; assembly: GCF_000313985.2. Lineage (NCBI taxonomy): Eukaryota > Metazoa > Chordata > Mammalia > Afrosoricida > Tenrecidae > Echinops > Echinops telfairi. The sequence continues at coordinate 29,597,795 of NW_022103898.1, forward strand.
TACCTAGAGGTAGCTTGGAAGAAAGGCCTGGCCATCTACATACAAAGGAATCAGCAACTGACAACCCAGTAGAACACTGTTCTCTTCTGACCTACATGGAGTCACCATGAGTCGTAACGGACCCAACAGTGCTGGGTTTTGGTTGGCTAATTTTCACAGCTTGGAGAGTCTAGGAGGAACATGTGTCAAATGTTTTATCAAGAAAGGTGAAGCATGTCCTGAGAAGTCTAATTTATAATTAGATTAGATTCGGTTAAAATCCATTATTAAGGTCCTTTCTACTCAAATTACAGTTTTTGGACTCATAGTAGCAGGACATTGCAGAAGCCAGTTACAAATGCTGGTCTACTCAGCTGAATCCACATATGCATGGCCACCAGTCTCCAGGAGGTTTGAGTGCCTATCGAAGTATTTTTTTTCCTTTAAATCATTTTATTGGGGGCTTGTACAACTCTTATCACAATCCATACATACATCCATTGTGTCAAGCACATTTATACATATGTTGCCATCATCATTCTCAAAACATTTGCTTTCTACTTGAGCCCTTGGTATCAGCTCCTCATTTTTTTAATCGTTTTATTAGGGGCTCATACAACTCTTATCACAATCCATACATACATCAATTGTGTAAAGCACATTTGTACATTCATTGCCCTCATCATTCTCAAAACATTTGCTCTCCACTTAAGCCCCTGGCATCAGCTCCTCAATTTTTCCCCTCCCTCCCCGCTCCCCTCTCCCTCATGAACCCTTGATAATTTATAAATTATTATTTTGTCACATCTTGCCCTGTCTGATGTCTCCCTTCACCCACTTTTCTGTTGTCCATCCCCCAGGGAGGAGGTCACACGTAGATCCTTGTAATGGGTTCCACCTTTCCAAGCCACCCTCCCACTACACTCCCAGTATCGCCACTCACACCACTGGTCCTGAAGGGATCATCTGCCCTGGATTTCCTGTATTTCCAGTTTCTATCTGTACCAGTGTACATCCTCTGGTCTAGCCAGACTTTCTAGGTAGAATTCGGATCATGCTAGTGGGAGTGGGGAGGAAACATTTAGGAACTAGAGGAAAGTTGCACATAGAATGCCAATTTAATAGAAGAAAGTGTTCTTGCATTGAGGGAGTACTGGAATGGAGGCCCAATGTCCTTCTGCTACCTTAATACTAAGCCTACTGAAGTTTGAGAAGCACTAATGCAGTCTTCCCCTGGTACCTTGTCTTTTGTAGTTTTTACAATTTTCACCATTTCTTCCCACTAGTTATTTAGCACATCTACTGCAAAATCGACTATAAAACTGCAAAGAAGATTAATACCCATATCATTTGCTAGATATTTTTTCTTAAAGAAAAAATGACAAATGGTGGTAGACGATCTAATGAAGCTTTTCTCCAGCCCTCCCCTGAAGACTTTATTCCATGTGTTTGGAAGTCTAATCATAAGTAGAAATCGCATTGTCAGAACACAGAGGCCACAGCACAAGGCCATAATGGCACCCACTGGCATTCATTAGTTGCACAAAAGGCTAGTTAGCCTCATTGTGATTGGAAGGCTGACTCACAGATACATGCCGAGAACATTCCTTGGGAATATGTATCTTTCCAAATGACAAAATATAATTAAAATCTGAACTGTTAAATGAACTGTCAAAAACACATTATTGCCATTTCTGGATTTTGAAACTTTTGAACAAAGTTGGGCTACATTAGATATCTGAGCTATATAGTATTTCTGGCTTGGGTTTTTTTTTCTTCAAAAGGGCTTTTCCAATCCACTGTCTCCCATAATAAACAGCTTTGCTGAATCCTGAGCTTGGTTGGACCATATGGAGATGCTCTCTGCCTGTGGTGAGCTACTGAGCGCAAATCTTTCTTAATAGTGGCCAATTTGCTTACAAATGGAATTTTTGACATAAAAAAGTTGTGATTCCAGACTTTCCCTCGATTGGGAGGATGTTTGATTGAATAGTCCATACTGCCACCATGATGACATTTATGTAAAGCTCTTTGGCCTTGAGGATTTTCTTGTTTCTAAAATTTGGTCACTTGAGAGTGTTTATGTCTCTGATGTCAAAACTAGCCTCAGGCAAAAGCTAAGAAGAGAAACAAGCCGAGTAAAGGAGAAACATGAATGGGGAAAGGTGAAAAGAGCGAAGAGGAAGGAAAATGAATTCATCTCGATACTTGGAAGGGCTTTTAAAATGCATTTATTCAACTTAATATTTATTAAGTTCCTACTCTTCTAAACAATCAGCTAAGCAACCAAACTGAAAACCAAACTTATTGTCACTGAGTTGATGCCGACTCACAGAACCCTGCAGAGCACGGTGGAAATGCCCCTTTGAGATTCTGAGACTTGAACTGTTTAGGGGAGTAGAAAGCCCATCGTTTTCCCATGGAGGGGCTAGAGGTTTTGAATGGCCAACCTTGAGGATCACAGTCCAACTCGTAACTACTACTACTACTACTACTACTAAAAGTCTCACTGCCACTGAGTCAATGCCCACTCACAACAATCTTTTATAGGGTTTCTGAAACTATAAATCTCATCTTTCTCTTGCGGTGCAGCTGTGGATTTGAAGACCTGACCATGAGGTTAGAAGTTCGATGCTTCTCTTTATCATATAATAGTACCCCAAATTAAAAAAATAAAATAAATAAGATATGGTCCTTACTTTCATAGAGGTAATGCTTGTAGTGGTATGAGTGATTGTGGGAACCAATCAATAAAATGTATATGAAGCATTTAAGTATTCTGAGTTTACTTTGAGCCCAATTCTGGGGAATGTTGGTGAAATTAGGCATAGTATTTGTTTAGGTACCTTGTACCTTGCACCTTGTTCGTGTACCTTGTTCAGGTCCCTTTGCCTATGGAGGCTACCCCATCTCCCTTTGAAAAAGTAGACACATAGTCAAAGTGTGACCAATCTGATGTTTTCCCTTTGGGATTTGAGTCTCGAATGAAATAACAAAAAGCCTGCAGAGGCTTGGAGCTGATTCATCTCTGTGATGGAGGTCGAGGGAAGTGTGAATTCTCAGAGTGATAGACTGACAACTTACAAAGCTTCCTGGCTTCTGGACTTTCTAAACCAAGACCTTTATGTTGAAGTTTCCCCACTAATCTTAAATAATATCTTATTTGTTTAAATTAGCCAGAGTTGATGTCTGTTTCCTGAAACCAAATCCAGGAATTAGTACCCAAAGTACTCACTTGTTTCTGAACAGCAAGGAAAACTCTGATACAAATGTAATCACATCCCTTAAGAACACAATTCATCTGAAGCTTCTCTGATGTATTCAGAGAGCCTTTACCTTGCCTGAGTCAGTTCTATAATATAGCTATAATTAAAAAAAACAAAGCTAAGCAAATCAAAACAAAACTGTTCTTGCATCTCTAACGTCCACAGTTCAGAATTTAAGAATTTAAAGAACTTGAAAGGAGATTTTAATTACCTTAGCAAAATACAGGAGAAGAGAAATATTTAAAAGGAGGAGGAGGACAAAGAAGGAGCAGAAAGAAGAGAAAGAGGAAAAGAAGGAAAAGAAGAACAAGAAAAAGGAAGGTAAGAGGGAAAATGGCCATCTCAATGTGTCTTTTTGTTGTTGCAGTTTTAGAACCATTTGTGAAGATTTGTTGGAAAAAAACCTCCCATGGGCTTGTATATTCTGGGCACTGGCTTACCTGTAAAAGACTTAAAAATAAAATCAGCTTCAACATTCTTCAGCCAGTAAATAACATTTCACACAGAGAGATTTCAATTGCCTACAGGCATCTATCTTGATGAAGCTATTTGTGGATAGTAAAATTATCAATGTTTATCAGGGGGTGAAATATTGGCAAGGCGATTTGGTGCCTTACTATTTGAAAGATTCTGTTTTCCAAGCAAACATGTCTGACAAGCAAATCGCATATAATGGTATATATCACTCTCTCACTGCACACTGTCTTTCTAGACCATTTAAACCAGATTTGAGCAGGGAAAACTAGATGCTGATGAGAATATTAGTGAGTGTCTTTAAACAGGGAGCTTGACCTCATCACTCCAAAGATGTATAGTCATTAAAGTGCAATTAGGCAACAATATTGTCCAAAGTTAATGTGTTGCTTCCTGTGAACACATTTTTGGATATTGCATTGTTGAAAAGACTCATTTACTTGATCTGTACACCATATCATATAAAAATATAGTTTTCTTGGGACATAATTCAAAAATCATATATTTAAATAGTTCAATTATATCAAGACGAGTTGCACAATCACTAATACAATCAATCTTAGAACATTTCCCTCTTTCTTGTACTCCTTGTTATTAGGTCCACATTTCCCCTCAACTAACCAACTGTACCCCAAATGAACCATTAATTCAGTTACTGTCTCTATAGCTTCACTCATCATCATATACCGAAAAAAGATACAGAAATGACAAACAAAGGGTCGCAGAAGCTAACAACAACAAAATAAAACAGAGAGAAATCCCAGTTTAAAAAAAATCAGAAAATATTAAAAAGTAGAACAACTTTAAAATGGGTCAAAGGGGGGATCAAATGATAAGGTGTTAGATTTTAACCCAAATACCTCTGGCATAAGCCACTTTCCAATGTGCTCTGGATGATCACGTCTATTCCCAGCCCTGGTCTGTGTTCAGAGGTGATTCACCTGAGGGTTATTCCATATATCTTTCTCCTTCACTTTTCAAATTTATTAAATAGATAGAACTTTTAAATGGGTCAAAAGGGGGATCAAATCAAATGTTACATTTTAACCAGGCTATATCTACTACAATAGTCTCTACAATACTTTCTAACCATTAACAAGCTATTCATGGTCCTCGATCATGTTAAGAGGTAAATCAACAGAAACTTAATCTGTTATGGGTCCTGCAAATATATTTTGGACTTCTACTGTCATCTACAGCCTTCTGCAAACCAAGTGCTCACAATTTAAGTTGTGATACCCTTCCCTCATTTAGATTTGGATTATATTACTTACAATCCTTGGGTCACACAGGTTGTTGTGCTTCTTCCGTATGGACTTTAGTTGATGCTTCACTTGATGGTTGCTTGTTTGAAGACAAGCCTTTAAGATGCCAGATGCTGTATTTGAGGTCTTAAAAGTGGTGCAGAAACATTTTGCTGTAGCACCCATATCTTCAGTGATCTCTTCATGAGGGTGAATATCAAGCAGGGTCTTGTCATAAGAATTAATTGTTCTTAGATTGGACCTAGAATCCATTAATATATCTATAATTTATATTTAGGGCCCAAATCCATTCATATATCTAGGGTTTGTATTTGTCTCTGGTTCACCTTAAAGACACTATTGTCATTTTATATTAGAGAACATTATCCATTATTGCCCTGGGGTATAAGATTATTCTATTGATAATGTAAATGATTTGACCACTGGTAAGGAATTTAAAACACAGTTCAGAATGTTAGATTGTACAAGTATAAGCTGGTTACTAACCACAACACATGAATTATTGACTAGTACAGATGAAATTCTTAAGCAAGTGAACATTATTTACACAAACAATGAGGGTTTGCCATAAAGCAAAACTTTCAATAATCATTGATAGTGGCAGAACCAGGCCTACCTGATCAATACATATCTTAATAAAGCCAGAAGAACATTTAGATAGTAAGTATATGGTAATCCAGTGACCACCAGTTGCATACGCTTTCTAAAGCAGTTATCTGCTTCTTCTCACACTGCATTGTTTTGGCCTTACATCCAGGGGCTACAGGTGAGTTTGAAGTAGAGCCAAGTTCACTTAGTGGGGTTTCTACATCAAGTACCTCTAGTGTGGCCTATGAAGGATGTTGTGTGCCTCAAAATAACAGGGTCCAAGTTCCAGGTCGTCTGTAGCACATGGCCTGATTCACAAGAGGCTGGATAGAAACTAGGTCTATAAATGCCCTTTGTCTCCCAGCTCTTTCCTCTATTTCCCTTGACTTTCCTCCTGTCCCACTATCATGCTCAGCCCCACCACGGTTTCAGCAATTCCTCTTTGTTACATTACCCTTGATCATGCCCTACCAGGCCTCCCACACCCACCTCACCACCAATTTGGATCACTTGTTGTTCCCTTGTCCCTGGGTTTGTTAACACCACTTCCTTTCCCCCCACCTCCCCCTCTCCCATGTCACCCTGGAACTGTCGGTCCCGTTGTTTTCTCCTCCAGATTTTTCATCCAGCCTATCTTATTTAGACAGACCTGTGAAGATAATAACAGGCACAAGAACAAGACAGCAAAACCAAGCAACAATATACAACAAAACAGCAACAACAACAAACCACTGACAAAGTACAAATTAAAACACAACAAGAAAGAAAAGCTGTAGTTAGTTGAAGGATCGTTGGCCTTTAGGAGTGTTTTCCAGTCCAGGGACATGTACATATGCAAATATATTTATATATGAGGATGGGGAAATAGATCTATGTGCCTATATTTATAGGTTTAGTATTAAGGTAGCAAAAGGACATTGGGCCTCCACTCCAGTACTCCCTCAATGAAAGGATACTTTCTTCTATTAAATTGGAATTCTATGATGCTCACCTTCCTGACACAACCGCTGAAGACAAAGCGGGTGGATACACAAATGTAGTGAATGAAGAAAGCTGATGGTGCCCGGCTATCAAAAGATATAGCATCTGGGGTCTTAAAAGCTTGAAGGTAAACAAGCGACCATCTAGCTCAGAAGCAGCAAAGCCCACATGAAAGAACATATCAGCCTGTGTGATCACGAGGTGTTGAAGGGATCACTGAAGACAAATGGGTACATAAGCAAATGTGGCGAAGAAAGCTGATGCTGCCCGGCTATCAAAAAGTATAGCATCTGGGGTCTGAAAAGCTTGAAGGTAAACAAGCAGCCATCAAGCTTAGAAGCAACAAAGCAACATGGAAGTAGCACACCAGCCTATGCAATCATGAGGTGTTGAAGGAATCAGGTTTAAGACATCATCAGAACAAGAAAATCTTATCATAGTGAATGATGGGGGGAATGCGGAGTGGAGACCCAAAGCCCATTTGTAGGCCACTGGATATCCCCTTGCAGAGGGGTCTCAGGGAGGAGACAAGCCAGTCAGGGTGTGATGCAGCAACAATGAAAAACACAACTTTCCTCTGGTTCCTAAATGTTTCCTCCCCGCCCCCACTATCATGATCCGAATTTTACCTTGCAAGTCTGGCTAGACCAGAGGATGTACACTGG
>NW_022103898.1:29605366-29635204 GCF_000313985.2 Echinops telfairi
TGAGGGCAATGAATGTACAAATGTGCTTTACACAATTGATGTATGTATGGATTGTGATAAGAGTTGTATGAGCCCCTAATAAAACGATTAAAAAAAAAAAACTAGGTCTAAAGTGTCTAACTGGGAACACAGCACAAGGCATGTTCTCCCCTTGGCATCTAAATAAGTATTGCGAAACATTTTTTCCCATTGGGAGATTGATCTGCCTTGTTTTCCTACCCAAGAAAAGCATTTGCATTCTCTAAGACGGCCACATTCCCCTCCAGGCATCTTGACTTGAATTTCCCATCAGGTGTGATTATCACTCTGGTAGGAGTATCTGTCGTTTGGGGTGACCATAGCACAATGTTGTGTATCCCATATCTTGACCTGTATGATTTCTCTCCCTTGCCTACTATGGGAACCAAACAAATTGCCTCATAAGCCTTCCATTGTATGTAACAGTATGCTTTCCATGGGGAATATCATGTCTGAAGGCAAGGCTTCACATCATATTAGAATGATTCATTTTAACTTTTCTCAGAAAGATAACTTTGAGCACTCTCACTCATGACATCTGGTCAATTCTGACTCATAGCGACTCTTTAGGGGATTTCAAAGACTGTAACTTTTTACAGGAGTAGAAAGCTTCCTCTTTCTCCTACAGAATGGCTGGTGGTTTTGAACTGCTGACCTTCTGGTTAGCAGCCCAGCATGTAGTCATTATGCTGACAGAGATCTTTTGGGGTGCACTTTAAACATTTTTAAGGCTTGTCTTGGTGGGGTTGCACAGGGAAAAACTCTACTCACAATGGCGCTGATTATGACGCATAATGACCCCATATGTGACTGATTACAATTTTGTACTATGTGGTTTTCAATAGCCGAGTTTTGGAAGCAGATCAGTAGGCCTTTCTTCTCAGACACCTCAGGATCAAGTCCAATAGCCAATATTTTATGGAGCAGATGAGTTCATGGACCATTCACACTATCCAGAGATTCCACATGGGAAAAATAGCTGAACTATTTAGGAAAGAGGAATGAGATTTCCTGTGATTTGATGGAAGCTAGCTACTGTTATTGTTGTTAGGTGCCGTTGAGTAGTTTCTGACTCAGAAAGAAATACTGCCAGTCCCGACCATCCTCCAAACTGTTCTCATGTTTGAGCCTGTTATCACAGGCACAGTGTCAACCCACCTTGACAAGGACCTTCAACGTTTTCACTGCCACTCTCTTGACCAAGCATGATTTCCTTCGCCACTGACTGGTCTCTCTTGACAACAAGTCTCAACTAGGTAAGATGAAGTCTTGCCATCTTTGCCTATAATTTGAGCAGCAGAGCAGCAGAAGAGTCTTAATCCTCTAGGAAGTATACATATGAATCGGACCTCATCCTCTTGGGAGCAAGGGATGGATTTATGTGCTTTTATGGAAGCTCTTGGTCTATGAAGTCAGTGTTATGTGAATTGAAGAAGCATCTACTGGAGGGGTTACCTTAGAGCCCTGAGGGGACGGGACACAGAAACTGGAGCTGACAATGGACATCGAGACCATGTAGGAATGATTTTTAACAATGACACCACGCCATGGTGAAGAATAGTGCACGAGGTGCAGAGTTCTCTGTGCACCTGAAAAAGGATCAGACATGATTTACCTTTGGATGCTTTCTGGCATTCTTGAAAAATTGACAGGGACATCTTGACAGAAAAAATACTGGACTCCCTGCCTGCATGAAAGGAGGAAATTCAAGTGGTTATTTTTAAGAACAAAAGCAATGTAGTTTTACTTGGACTTTATTTTTTTGAGCATCTTACCTGTGAAATTTAACATTTAGAAGTTGTATTTCAACTGTTAATCTATTTACATGTTCTTTAAAGTGTGTAGAAACTTTTTATGTCTTTATAACAATTATAGTAATCATCCATTCATTTTATAGATAGTTCATGAAAATAATGTGTGTCCTACATATGAGAGGTACCCTCAAAACTGGAAAAAGCTCCTCTGGGCAGAGCTTTCATAGTATGCATTTTTCCTGCTAGGTGAGCATCAAGTGACTTGCACTGAGTTAAGTGCACCCAGTGGTGTTGCCTGGGAAGGTTCTCTCTGGTCACAGTGAACTTTTTCATAAAAGCAGTTTCATTCAAACCTCATTTTTTGTGATAGCCAAATTCAGAGAACAGTGTGCAGCTGTGAAATTTCATTTCTTGCTCAAGAAAAATGTCACAGAAACTGTTCTGATATTGAACACAGCTTACAAGACAAGGCTGTGGGAAATACTCAAATGTACAAGTGGTTTTCTTGTTTCAAAAAGGTGAAATGTCCATTGATGATAAGCCTCATTCTGGACATCCATCAACTTCCTGAATGGATGAAAATGTCAACTCATAGTGCATTTGGAGTGTGTTCCGTCAGGTCAGATTGTTCATCAGGCTCTCTATTTAGAGGTTCTGAAAAGACCGCATAACAGTACACCACAAATGGTCTGATTTGTGGCAGATGGGGGACTAGGTTTACCACCACAGCAATGCACCTGCTCATGCAGCCATCTTAGTGCATCAGGTTTTGGAAAAATACAGCATGCGTCTCTTGCCTTACCCACCTTACTCACCTGACCTTGCTCCATGTGACTTCTTTTTGTTTCCTTGAATGAAGAGGAATATGAAAGGACAGTGATTTGATGATAGAAGAGGTGAAGAAACAAATGAGGAATGTGCTGTCAGACATCCAAACAGAAGAGTTTGAAAAATATTTCCAAGAATGGAATCACAGATTTGACAAATATATCAAGTATAATAGAGAGTACATTGAAGATGATAAGGTTGTTTCGTAAAAAAAAAAAAAAATTAAATACATAGTTTTAAAAAAAATCTGTTTTTTGGGAGGAGGTTACCCCTCATATCATGGTAATGCTATCAGTTTAAAATCGGACTGTATTTTTCAGTCAAAGAAACATCTGTGTTCTTCCACATTTTAAAGAGGTCTTGTGCAGCTGGATGTTACTTTGAGGGCTAAGGTTTGCCTGACTCGAGCCATGATATTTCAATTTCCTCATCTGCATATGAAAGTTTGACATTGAATTAGAAGCCTGAAGAAGAATATATGCATTTGGATTTTGGTGCTGGCAAAGACTATTGAAAGTAGCATGAGCTATCGAAAGAACAAACATATCTGTCTTGGAAAAAGTACATGAGGGTGAGACTTTGTCTCACGTACTTTGGACATGCTATCAGAAGAGACCAGTCTCTGCAGAAGGACATCATGTTTGGCAAAGTAGAGGGGCAGCAAAAGAGGAAGCCCTCAATGAGATGGATGGACCCAGTGGCTGCAACCATCCGCTCAAACATCGGACAAGTGTAGGACGGTGCAGGGCTGGGTATAGTGTTCCATTCTGTTGCACATAAGGTGTATATGAGTCAGAAATAACCAGATGTCATCTAACAAATTTTTTTTTCACCAGATACTCTGGGTTATGAACACAATATTGAAAGGGAAGAAATTTAGCTTTGGTCAAATTGAAGCCTTTGAAGGCAGGCTACTATTGTCAATACCTATTCATGTGTTCATTCATTTGTGTACTTATTGAGTAAACATTTCTTGGACATCTAGAATGCCTTGGGAGTCCCAGGGTGATGATAATAGTTAGCACACTTGACTGCTATCCATGAGGTCAGAGGTTTGAGTCCACACAGAGGCACTTGAGAAGAAAGGCATCTGAAACCTCAACTGTTGCAAACCTTAGGGGACATAGTTCTATTGTGATATATGTACAGGTGGCCAGGAGTCAAAAACAACTCAATGGCACTGGTAGCCAAGGCAATGCATTGCATAAAATGCCACGATTTCATATATAAAGTTGACACCGTCTCTTTTCATAAGAGATGTGTGAGGGGAGTTTACAAAGTTTATGGAAAATTTGTATTATTTTTCAATTCCATTTTTTCATGAACTTTTAAAAGTCTCATATAAGTTATTAGCCTGGAGAGTCCCATAAATAGGAAAGTCACATTACATTGTGATAAATACTTTCACGGAGGCGTGTGTAATGTGCTATGGACTACATAGGCTTAAGAAAAAAAAAAGGTTCAGCTCTCTTAAAAAAAAATAGGTACAGCTTTTACCAGGTGAAATAAGAGGGGGTAAGATCATGTTGAGAGAGAGCTAATGGGTATAAAGTGACTGAAGAGGAAAATGTAGGCCAAGATAGACAATGGGGTGATTTGATGGTGGAGTTCAGAGACTGGGCAGTTATGGCCCCCAAATGCTGGAACAGTATTTCACCCTCGAGGGTCTATTGTTACAGGATCTGAGTGGGCAACAACACTTGTAACTCAGGGAGGCATTAAAGGCCTTCCCTTGCTGTTGTAACAAGCATAGTTTTCAGAGTGAGGAGTAAATGAGCAATACCTTCCCTGGAGTTCTCAAACGTGCACTGATCTGTAGCATCACTAATAACAGCAGGCAGAGATACAGTCAGGTCAATAAACAGTACTTACAAAGTGTTATGGAAGAGAGCCATTCGAGCCAGAAGATTAGAACTAATGATTGAAGTAAAAATTCTAGTGGCCGTAGTGGTCAGACCTGGTAAGTGACATTTTACCTTTTATATACATGCCATCAAGCTATAGAGAGATTTGGAAATATTAAGAAATTTAGTGTCTTTGAAGAGCTGGAAGTGGGGGAGATATGTGATCAACAATGGGTGGCTGGCATGCTTAGAATTCGAAATTTTTCTTTGTGTTGAATTATTTTCCCAATTCTGATCAAAGATGTTGTGATATTTGTATCACTTAGGAGTTCATTTAGCCCTAAGTTATTGGAAATCCCAGAATGCAGTAGGTTAGCTGATAAAATTAAGATATCCATTGCTGTCGAGTGATCCTGACTCATGGTGATGCTGTAGAACAGAGTAGAATTGCCCCATGGATCTTCAGGGCTGTAAATCTTTATGGAAGCAGACTGCCACATTTTTCTCCCATGGAGTGGGGTAGTGGATGAATTACTAACCTTTTAGCTATCACTTGAGTATTTTAGCCACTGTATTTTACCACCAGGGTGCTTTTGTATGAGAAAACGGTTTAATTTTCATGTCAGCAGTTCAGGGTTGGTTCAAAGCTCTAATGACATCATTAGTGATTCAGACTTAGCTAATTTTTGTGCCTTGGCATGCGGAGCAGAGGAGTAGGAAGGAGGCTGCACCTCTAGCTGGAAGAGAAAAGGATCAAAAGACAGCCTTCGCCAGGGCCTCTGTCTCTATCACATTGACTAGAACTGTCACGTGGACATACTCGATAGCCAAGGTGCTAGAAAATTAGTATTTTTGTTTAGAGATTACAGAAAAATATAGAAGAAAAGTGTGGCATGGATCATGAGTGCACCAAACTACTATATTAAATTCAGTTCTCCATGAAAAAAAAAAAGTCCTTTAATCAAATGTGTTTGGGAAGTACGTGCTTCCCCTTATAGACTCACCATGCACAGTGGGGTACCAAAGTCTCTGAGAACTCCTGCAGACGGGAAACCAATTGCCTTGAAACCAAATTGTCTCAAATTATTTGACCATACAATACTCTCCTCGCTCCTCCTCACTTTGTGAAACACCTTCATTTTTTTCCTTTTTAAAAAATTCATCATTTTATTGGGAACTTTACAGATATCATAACATTCCATATTTCAATCACATCACACAGTATCAGACGATTGCTACCCCAATCAGTTTCAATACACTTTCTTTCTTCTTCAACTCCTTGATAACAGCTTCCTTTTATCCTCTCTTCCCCAACCCTACCCCACAGGAATCCGTATTTTTTCCCTGTATAATTTTTCTGTGTGTGCCATATATTACACAATCCAATATATCCATTCACATACAATTCTGTTGTTTGATCCATGAAATGGGGTTAGCCATACTCTCTGCTCCCTATCCTCTCCTCTCCCCAATTTCTCTTCCTGTACCCTCAGGGAACTATTACTTCTGTTACTGTTACTGAAGGGTTATCTATCTTGGCTTAAATAGAAAAATGAACATACACAGATCTAACATGATGAATGAGGTAAAACAAATAAAAACCATAATAGTAAGGGAAGGAAATATTAAAGAACTAGAGGACAGTTATATGGTTCATCAATACTATATCACCTCCTGGAAGGGATGAGCAACACCTTCATAATGCAATTTGGAAGTTATTGAAAATACTCATAAGACAATGACATAAAATGTACGTTTTAAAAGACTTCAGATAACAATGTGAAGTACAAACTCGAAGATAGTGTTGACAGCGGTATTATTGTAAATTCCTTCAATAGTCAAGTAAGGGGTAATTTAGACTGTTAATATGGTGGCAATGAATACAGAGAGGAGGGTGAAGATTCAAGTTATGGGATTAAATCTCCTGAGAGATAATACAAAGAATTGGCGAAGTATTGAAATCTATCTATCTGTCTGTCTATCATCTATCTATCTATCTATCTATCTATCTATCTATCTATCTATCTATCTATCTATCTATCATCTATCTACCATCATCATCATCATCATCATCTTTTTAGTTTTGGATTCAAAGAACAGAAGTTTATTTTCTCATAGTTCAGGAGGCGTGAAGTCCGAATTCAAGGTTCGGGCTTTAAGGGTAAGGATCCTTATCTCAGTTTCTCTAGGGTCCTTCTCAGAATTCCTTGGGAATCTAACCTTCCCCACATGGAACTTGCTTGCTTTTGTGTCTAACTTATTATTTTCTAAATAGTTTTATTGGCATATACTTCACATATCATACAATTTAATCATTTGATCATAGTAAGAAGAATTATACACTCATCATCACAATCAATTTCAGAATATTTTCTTCTCATACTCGTAGTTAGCCCCCTATTTTCCCCATCATCGCTTGGAATACCCTTAGGTAATTATTAATCCAGTTATTGTCTCTATAGAGCTACCGATCCTAGTTCATACACAGAAAATCATACAAAACATGTATCAGGAAATAAACAAAACCAAAACCCAACAATCATGACTAGACAAAACATAGAAAACCCTCGATCAAAGAGAAAGCAGAAAATATTAAGAACTGAGAAAACTTTAAAATAGGTCCAAAAGGAGATAAAAATGATAAGGTATCACCTTTTAGCCTAACTACATTCGCCATATTTTATTTTACCAAGCTCCCTGTCTGACAGTAAGGCCATTCACTTCCTGAACTATGCTCAGAGGGCATTTACTGGAGGCTTAATTTGTGTGGTGACCCTGCAAATGGATTTTGGGCTTCCACTATCAGCCACAGCTTTCTGAAAACCATGTGTTCACAATGTAAAATCTAATACCATGTTCTCCTTCAGATTTGGATTTTATTACGTATAACCTTTGAGTCACACAGGCTGATGTGCTTCTTCTGTGTGGACTTAGTTGATGCCATTTGGGCTGAAATTGACTCGGTAGCAGCAATAACACCCTGGAGGAGGATAAACATCCAACAGTGCTTCTGCACACTCAATATTATGTTCGTAATTGAACACTTTTGACCTAGTTTCAGACCATGTGGGTCTATATAGTCTGTCTGTTTGAGGCACACATCGTGCACAGGCCACCCAGAAAGATCCAGTGTGGAAACTGCGCTGAATGAGCTGGGCTTTACTTCAAGCTCTCCCGTAGTAGCTTTAAGGAACTGACATACTCTTGGATGAAGGCTGAAATGCCTGAGTGTGAGATGAAGGTAACTGTTATTCCAAGAGTATGGAATTGAGTGTCCTTAGCTTGTGGGTTAGATATTTTGTTTTGCACGTGTCCAATCATTGATAGCCCAGGACAACCATATTCTTACTACTTAAGTCCCTCCTGGCTTTCTTATGATATGTATTAATCTGGTAGGTATGGTTCTGCCTTTATGAATGAGTGTTACTGAAAGTGTTGCCCTATCGCCAACTGTTTGGGTAAATAGTGTGCCGTCACTTAAGAGTTTAGGTTCTCAGGCTTTTCTTTCTAGTCCATCTTTGTCCGAAAACTCCACTAAAACTTGCTTAGCATCATAAGAGCACAGAAGGCTCCATTTATACAGGAGTGGTGGTTGCACATGAACAGCTTGTCCAGGAATCCTGGGTGTCTTTATGGAGAGGGAGAATTCTATCACTGAACAGCCAATTCCCTCCTGTAGTCAGCGTTATTACTATTAGGCGTCTTTTCATTGGTCCTGAGTCATAGAGACCCATTTTACAAAACAATGAAACACTGTTCTGTCCTGGGCTGTCTTCACAATCATTGCTATGATTCCACCCCTTCTTGTAGCCATGGTGCCAGCCACTTTCATTGAAGTCTTCCTGTGTTTTTGTTGACCTTCTATTGAACATGATGCCCATCTCTAAGAACTAGTCCCTCCTGATAACATGTCCAAAGTTTATGAAATTAATTCTCTCTACGTTTGCTTTTCAGAAGCATTCAAGTTGTACTTTTGTTAGGTAATCAAGCATAAGGGCTGGGGCGCCTATAACGCATGCCCATTGGTCCGAGATATGGAAATAGAGGAGTGGCACACTACACATGCTCAGATGTTCAGGTTTCCCGCCAGGTACGCGTGGGTGGGTGCTGCACCTCGATTGGCCCACCTAATTCAATTCAGCCAATGGGGTTGACCAGGGGTCGTTCGCCACGCCTCCCCGCGGAATAATTGAAAAGGCAGGAGCCTGAAGTCAACCGCGTGACTTTGCGAACAGTTTCAAGGCAAGCTGCACTGTCGGGAGGAGCCCTGTGGGTGCCTGTGTAAACATGAAACTTCTAACGCTCATAAAACTCACTTGGGTCACAAACCAGGCTTCGGCATGAATGCGTGGAGCCAAGGACCGAGGTATATCTCTCCCCCTGAGAAATCTAACACTTTTTCTAAGGCAGATTTGGAGGTTTTTCTGGCAGTTTATGATATGCAAGGGATTTCAAAATGTTTGTAGAAAATATGAAATGAAAAGATCATGGAAATTTTAACAAACTTTTAAAAGCCCCATTAAATTTAATATTCTTCACCAACACCATAATTCAAAGACATCAATTTTTCTTTAGTTTTACGTGTTTCTCAGCTTTCACATATATATGAGTTGATGAAATGATCATTGCTTGCATCAGATTCACTTTAGTCCTCAAAGTGCCTTTTGGTCCATGTACAGGTTCCACAGGAGCACAATTACATGTTCTGGAATTTCCATTATTCTGAATGTTATTCATAATTTTTATGGTCCACACAGTCGAATGCCTTAGCATAGTTAATAAAATACAAGTAAACATCTTTCTGTTGTTTTCTGTATTCAGCCAAGATCCATCTGAAATAAGCAATACTATTTTTGTTTCAGGTTCTTATGAATCTGTCCTGCATTTTTGGCTACTCCCTCTCACTGTAGTGCTGCAACCATTATTGGATGATCTTCAGCAAAGTTTTACTTGCATGTTGCCTATGTCATTTTTCCAATGCTATTTCCTTGGGGGTATAGTCTACTTGGTATTTAATTAGACACTGTGGAGAGCTGCCCTTCTTCTTGCTGGCCTGAATCCTACATCCATCTCTGGTTCTTGAGACAACACCTGTCAACCCTGGGAACTATCAGCGGTCTGCCATATTGCCTGCCATCCTTAAGAATGATACGGGTCTGCAGACTGTAGGATGTGTTAGATTCTGCCAGTCACAGGCTTGATATGCTGACATAAGCAGCCTTGGTTTTGCTGTTTCCTCATCGTGCCTCCTGTTCCATTGGGCCTCAGTAGCTGCATGGTTTAGGAAGAATCTTCAGCTTAACATCTGGCACACAGATGCGAAAAAGACTGGTCTTACTCCCTCCCTACTATTGTGTGAGCCTTTTTTTTTTTCTTACTAAAAACTTCTCTATATACTTATATAAGCATCACTGGCTTAACACAGCCTAACACATACAGATTGATTAAATATAGGTAACATGCGCAACCAGTATGCACAGCCTTCCTGATTTTAAAAGACAGAATATCCTCTTGTTCTGCTCTGGGGACTAGGTTTCACATAAGCACAAACAAGTGTTCTGAAATCCTTATTCTTTGCAATGTGATCTAGAGTTTATTATGACCCACGCAATTGAATACTTTGCAAACTAGACAAAGCACAGGTAAACATCTTTCTGGTATTGTCTACTTTCAACTAAAATCTATCTGACATTAGCAGTAGTATTTCTCATTCCACATCTGCTTCTGAATCCAGCTTGAATTTTTGATAGTTCCTTCCTGATGTGCTGCCACAGATATTTTTGAGTTATTGTCAAAAAATTATACTTGTATGTGACACTAATGCAATTGTTTGATAATTTATATGTTTTATTGGATTGTCTTTCTTTGAAAGGGACCCAAATATGGATCTCTTCCAGTTGGTTGTTCAGGTAGATGTCTTCCAAATTTCTGGCTTAGATAGTTGGTCACATTAAGTGTTGTATCCATTTATTAAAACATCTTAATTAGTGTTTCCTCATCTCCTAGAGACTTGTGTTTCTTACCAATGCCTTCAGCGCAACTTAGACTTCTTTCTCAAATACCATTGGTTCTTGATCCTGTGCTACCTCATAAAATGATTGAACACTCATCAATTCTCATTTGGTACATTGACTCTATGCATTCCTTATGTACATCTGTGCGACTCCTTTGATACTTCCTGCATCACACAATATTTTGTTCAATGAGTCCATAAATTCTTTTCCTTGAGGTTTGAAAGTTTTCTTCTTCAAATATATTGATCTAGGGAGGAATGGGGAGGGAGGGGGAAAATGAGGAGGTGATGCCAGGGGCTTAAGTGGAGAACAAATGCTTTGAGAATTATTAGGGAAATGGATGTACAAATGTGCTTTACACAATTGATGTATGTATGGATTGTGATAAGAGTTGTATGAGCCCCTAATAAAATGATTTTAAAAAGAAATATATTGATCTAGAAATAAATTCATCTTGAGATATATTAAGAATGTACTTCCTTTTTGTTTTTCTAACATTATGTCTTTGCACATTTGATTTGAATACTTTACTTTTTCTTCTCGAGCTACCATTTGAAAATTTCATCCATTTATTTTAATCACTCTATGTTAAAGAGCAAGTTTCTGAATCTCTCCTGACATCCATTTTGGTTTTTATTTCTTTCCTGTCTTTGGAAGCCACCTTTGCTTTTTTTCATATAAGGTGCCCTTGACTTCGTCCCAATTAGTCTTGTCTTTGGAAAATGGAGAAGCTCATTATCATCAGTCATAGCAAGACCTAGGGTCAACTTCTGAACAGACTATCCACTTCAATTTGAAGCTAAAAAAATTAAAACAAGTTCACAAGAACAAAAATACCACCTTAAGTATATCCTACTTGAATTTAGAGACTACCTCAGGAATAGATATAACCTATACTGGGCTTTTAAAATGAAAATAACACAAAGAAAACAGAGTTTTCTAGCCGTAAAGTAGAAAAGAAAGCTCATTTTGTTGAGTGTCATTGAGTTGGATTCAACTCAGAGTGACCTTGTGCACCAGAGAATAAAACACTGCCAAGTCCAAGTCCTGCACCCTTCTATCATCAGTGTTATGTGTGAGCCTTTGGTTGTCGGCAACCTCATTGAAGGACTTCCTTTTTTATTTGATTTTTTTCGCTTCTATTTTATCAAACAAGGAGCTCTGGTCTGGTAGCATAGTGGTTACACAATTGGGTGACAACTCGAATAGTCAGCAGTTTAAAACTACCAGCCACTCTATGGGAGAAAGAGTTGCAATCTTGGAAATTCACAAGGGCAATACAACTCTGTCCTATAGGGTCAACTGTGAGTCACCATTGACCTAATGGCAGTAAGTTTGGTTTTATCAAGATTAATATCTCTCACCAGGGTCTGTCCTCTCTTGATAACATGTCCAAAGTACATGAGACAAAGTGTCACCATCTTTGCTTTTAAAGAGCATTCTAGTGGTATTCTCCCAAGACAGAGTGCTTCTTTGGCAGTCTATTCTTTTCCAAGACCATAATTCAAAGGCAAAGGCATTAATTCTGTGGTATTCTCTATTCATTGTCCAGCTTTTGCATGTAGACGAGGTGATTAAAAGTACCAGGGCTTGTGTTAGGCCCCCTTTAGTCCTCAAAGAGATTTTTTATTTTTAACACTTTCAAGAGATCATTTGCACCAGATTTGTCAATGCAATACATTATTTTATATCTTTACTACGGTATCCATGTGCACTGATTGTGGATCCAAGTAAAATGAAGTCTTTGATAACATAAACCCTTTCTCTCTTTATCATGATGTTATTGTTATATAGAGGTGTAATTCATTTTGAAGACTGTAGACTTTGACCCTCATTAGTGAGTGTTTCAAGACTTCTTCATATTTAGCTAACAGGATTATGTCATCTATATCTCTCAAGTTTTTAATGTCTTTCTCTAATTCTGATTGCATGTTCTTCTTCATATAGTTCAACTTCTCAGATTATTGGCTTAGAATACAGATTGAATAGGTATAGTGGAAGGATGCAGTCCTGACAAAGGATGTATCTTTTCCTATTTGAAACCATGTTGTATCCTCTTGTTTTGAAAGGATAACTGCTTATGTCTATGTGGAGGTTGACCCACGATTACAATTAAGTGTTCAAAACATGGTCCATAATTTGTTCTCACAATGAAATGATTCTCACAGCGAAATAATTTTGCATGGTCAATAAAACACAAGTAAACATCTTTTCAGTATTCTCTACTTTCAGCCAAGATCTATCTAATATCAAATCTTCCTTGTTTTATGGTCTCTTCTGAGTTCAGAGGAAAAAATGGTTAGCTGGCATTTGAGAAATCTTGATGTAAGGGTAATATTTCATTAGGGAAAAAATAGTTGGAGAGCACTCAGAGATCTTATTTTTTAAGGTTTTAACTATTTCATTAAATTTTAATATTTAACCTTACTGAATGTAAATAGTTAACCCTCTTGCCCAGCTTCTGTAGAATGGGGTTGTTATAGAATTTCTGTGCTGATATATCCTGAGCTGCTAGAAATAATGTTCGTCACATAGTAATGCTCCCCCAATTTTTCTCTGTTGTTTAAAGAATGAATGAATCAATAAATGAATGAAATGCCAGACTTTATTCTCTTTTCCTGTACCTTGTCACATATTCATATGTTTCATATTGGAATCAGTACAGTGATATGGTTTATTATGAAGTTGACAAAATTTGAGGACTCAAAGAATTTGGGCTATGAATGTTTGCTACTCCTTGCTGATAGCTTTTCATCTCGATTTTAGTTTTAGTTTCAAATCTTCCTTTTTATTTTTATTTATTTATTCCTCCCTTTTCATTAGCTGGGCATGATGGGAGAGAAGCACGATGCCTGTCTTGCTCATTGTTCTACTGCCAGCTGCTAGCACAGTGTTAGGTCCGCAAACACCAAGTGAATGAATGAACGACGAATCACTAAAATGATAAATCAATCAATAGGGGAAATCTCTACCTCATAGTTCAACGATTGAATAAAGTATTTAAAATCTTTATGCTGACCATTTCCTTCCAATAATAGCAGAATAGCAATTGAAGATGACTTTTTAATTTTCCAGAGTTGGAATAACTCGTCCGAAAACCGTCAGCAGCCACATCCGGTTTCAGTTCTGAAATGTGAGGAGAAGCTGCAGAATTCACAAGTTCTCATCATTCGTGCAAATGAGTTTGATTTACTCAAAAGAGGTGAGTTCAGTCCCACACTTGAATCACCTATCTAGCTCCTTTTCATTTCGGTCTGTTTTCATTGTCACATTGTAACCCATGAACTCTTCCTACCACTCAAGAAAGAACCACTTTCCCGAGTTCTATAACAACCTTGTTCTGCACGGGAAAAGCACAGTAGAGTTCATTACCTCTCCATACATATTCAAAACCTCTCGCTGTCAGGACTTTTTTTGTGTTTCTTGGAAATTCTGAATTAGTCGTTGGTCTGGGTCCTAGGACAAAAACATCGAACATGCTCTGATTGTAACTTCTCTGCGGAAAATATCCTACCTGAATTTAGAGATAAACTCAAGAATGTGTTTGACATATTATAATGGGTTAAAAAATGAACACAACATAAGGCAAAAAGAACTTTGAAGCTGCAAGGGGAGAAGGAACATTGTGTTGTTAGGGGCCAGGGAAGTAGTTGCATTCCACCGTGACCCTCTTTACATCGGAATAGAGCATTGCCCAAGCCGCCATCCTTCTCACCGTTATTGCTATGCTTGAACTTGTTGTCGCCACTGTGGCAATCCAGAGAAAGCCAAGAGATATTTACCAACTCTCACCACTGAATTTATGTATTTATTTCATAAGGGTGGGCCTCATTCAATCAATCAGTTGAGCAAAACTGGAGGTGTTCTGAGGGAAGAGTCTGTCTGCAGACTGTAAATGGGCACGCTGTCAGAAGTCTTTTCTCTCGCCTACCACCTGAACGACTGATTTGGGACATAAAAGTGCCAGAATTTCCAGTTCATCACCAAACATAGATTTTAGATTTCCTCAAAATAATTTTGTTTACACACACACACACACACACACACATACACACACACACTCTTCAAAACGTTCATGGAAAATAGAATTAAAAGATAAAAAGATACTTGGTTTTTTTCCCAACGTGCACACACACATCCACACACAGAGAATTTACTGTTGGTTCAAGTTATTCACAAATTACAATCCTCTGAGTTCTTCTTCCTGTTCTGCTTCCTTCTTCCATTTTAAGGAACCTTGTAATTACATCGATCCTACTTGCATGATCCAAAATAATCTCCCTATTTTAAGATCAGTTTATTAGCAACCTTAACTTAATCTATCACCTTAATCTTCCTCTGTCATGTAAAATAACATACGGCTAGGTTCCAGGGACTACGCTGGGGACATCTTTGAGGCGTTACTCTTCGGATTACCCAAGAGGCACAAGAGCTCGTCCTTGCTTTCCAGCTTTCCTACCCCTCCTCCCTTCTTTTTCTTCTTAGAGGAATATTTGTTAATTTCTCAGATGATAAATTTGAGAATCACTATTATACATTCTGATTACATAGCAAAGAACTTGACCAACTAAGTGTCTGCCCTCTAGGAGCTATCATCCCGGAGCACGTAGATTATAAATAAATACAGACAAACTACACGTGTGATGAAATGTTCGGTGGTAAATGAAGTGTGAGTGAATAAAAAAACTAGGGGGAAAGAACTGAGAGTAATATGAACTGGAGAATATATGGGATTTGGAGGCGGGGAGGGAGAATTTTAAGGAAGTGACTGTGGAGAGAAGATCAGCATTCAGGGCAGTACCTAAGAAATGAGCATTCCAGGTAGAAGGAAGAGCAAAGGCTAACATCCTATTGGCTACATTTGAAATTATAGTAATAAGGTAAGTTTCTAGGTCTTTGATCTACCTTAAGTTCATTTTTATATGTGGTGTAAGATTAGTGTCCTGTTTCATTTTTCTGTAAATGATTATCCAGTTTTGACAACATTATTTGTTTAAAAGACTGTATCTTCCCCCTTTTAATATATTTTCACCCTTTGTCAAAGATCAACTGTCCGTAGGTAGATGGATTTGTTCTGGATTTTCAATTCTGTTTTACACATATCTCTTGCTGTTCTAGTACCAGGCTGCCTCGACTCTTTCAGCTACACAGTAAGTCGAGATTAGGAAGTGTGAGTTGTTCTTCCTTAGAAATGCTTTGTTTATTCGGGCTCTCTTTCCTTTCCATTTAAGTTGGCGATTCAATTTTCCATATCTTTAAAGACCCAATGATATTGGGTCTGGATTAGAATTGCGTTATATCTGTAACTCATTTTCACAATGTTAATTCTTCCTATTCATGCGAATGGTATGTTATTCCATTTGTCTATATTTTTTCTTGTAGTACTGCTTTATAGTCTTGTTTGTATAGTTCTTTTGGGTTTTTTTGTTATATTTTTCCCTAAGTATTTAATTTTGTGTGTGTGGCTATTGTAAGTCATATTGTTTTCCTGATTCTTTTTCTGAATTGTTTGTTAGTATAAAGGAATCCAAATGATTTCTGAATGTTAATCTTATAACTTGTACCTTTGCTGAATCTTTGGTGTATGAATTTATTTTTAAGAAATACTACGTTAGGATTATCTTTTCCCCCCAAAAATGACAATAATAAGAAGTGAACAGCTTTGCTTAATATCAATATTAAATCACTCATGAAATAATATTGCTTAGACATTTAAATCACCTTATTCTCTTTCCCTATTCTATAACCAATTCTTTTTATTTCACAGTGCGTTCAATGACTCCTAATGATTTCTATACTGTCTTATCCATGTTGCCTATTTTCAAGTGCTATTAGTGAACTACATGGTTGCTATGAGCCAGCAATGGGGTGAGGGTTTTATTAGTCACCTCAGTGTCCCTCTCTGAAGCTCACTTTAGGTCCTACCACACTTCTTACCCTGGTTGTTAGATGCCACAGAGTCGGCTCCAACTCATTGGGACCCTGTGTACAATACAACAAGACTCTGCCTGGTCCTATGCCATCCTCACCATTGACTCATGCTTGAGTCCATAGTTGCAGCCACCCTATCAGTCAGTCTCATATAAAGGTCTCCCTTCTTTGCTGCCCCTTAACTTTACCAAGCATGATGTTCTTTTCCAGCGACTCATGTCTCCTAATAACATGTCTAAAGTAAGCCAGAGGAAAGCTCATAACCCTTGCTTCTATGGAGCATTCTGAACATACTTCTTCCAAGACAGATTTCTTTATCCTTTTGACAGTGCATAGTACTTTCAATATTATTCTCCAGCACCAGAATTGAAATGCATAAATTCTTAAGTCTTCCTTATTCAGTGTCACATACATATAGATGATTGAAAATACCATGGCTTGGGTCTATAAGAGGGTACTCGAAAAATACTAGAATTGCACTGTGAAGAGTGGAACTTTCATAGTATGCTTCCCCACCCCCAGCCCCCACCCCTGGCTAGGTGAACACCCAGCAATTGCTCTGAGTTAGTGTACCCAGTGGTGTCACTTGGGAAGGCCCTCTCTGGTCACAGTGAATATTTTTTAAAAGCAGTTTCACTCAAACCTCGTTTTTTGTGATGGCTGATATAAGAGAACAGGTGCAGCTATGAAATTTTGTTTCCTGCTTGGGAGAAATGCTCCAGAAACTGTTGTGATATTGAACACAACTTACAAGGACAGTGCTGTGGGAAAAAGTGTACAAGTGATTTTCTCATTTCAGAAAAGGTGAACTATCAATTGATGACAAACCTCATTCTGGGCATCTGTCAACTTCCAGAACAGATGAACATGTTGACTCACAGTGCATTTGTTCTGCCAGGTCAGACTGTTAATCAAGCTTTCTATTTAGAGGTTCTGAAAAGATTGTGTTACAGTGTGCCACAAAAAAGATCTGGCTTGTGGCAGATGGGGGACTAGTTTTGACACCACACCATGTACCTGCTCACACAGCCATCTCAGTGTGCCAGTTTTTGGCCAAAACAGGATGCCTCTCTTGCTCCACACACCTTACTCACCTGACCTCGCTCCATGTGACTTCTTTTTGTTTCCTTGAATGAGAAGAGATATGAAAGGGCAGTGACTTGATGAAGTGGAAGAAGTGAAGGAAAAAAAAAAAAAAGGGAGGTGCTGTCAGCCATCCAAACAGAATATTTTGAAAAATTTTTTCAGGAATGGAATTGCCGATTTGACAAATGTATTAAGTGTAATGGAGAGTACTTTGAAGGTGATAAGGTTGTTTTTGTTTTTGTTTTAAAACAAAACTAAATATATAACTTTGAAAAAAATCCAATTTTTTAACTACTGTTCCTTCCTCTTTGTCTCCAACTTTTGCATTTCCAGTCATCAATAATTATCAACGCATATTGACTGAATGTTTGAGCAATTTCAGACTGAAGACATTGTTGAATTTCTTCACTTTCTTCATCACCAGCTTGAGTGTTTGGTGCATACATTTGAATAACAATTGTATTGACTTGATTTCCCTGCATGTGGACAGATATTATCTTATCACAGACAGCATTGTACTGTCAGCTAGAGCTTACAATACAGTGTTTTTTGACAATGAATGTGTTCTCATTCCTCTTGACTCTGTCATTTCTGACACTGTAAGTGGTATGACTTTCTGACTCAAAATAGGCAACACTGGGTCCATTTCAGCTCACTAATGATTAGCATATTGATCTTTGTGCAGTGCATTTCACTTTTAATGACTTCCAATTTTCCTAGAGTTTTTTCTTTGTACATTCCAAGTTCCAATTATTAATAGATGCTTACAGCTGTTACTTCTCATCTTGAGTTGTGCCTTATCAGAAAATGAAGATCCTGAAGTCTTTACTCCATCCACATCATTATGGTCCACTCTACTTGAGAGGGCAGATCTTCCTTAATCATCTTTTGGGTCCTTCCGACCCGAGGGCCTCATCTTCTGTCACTATCTTCGACAAAGTTCTGCTACTGATGAGTTTTTCTGTATCTGAAAATGTTTCACTGTCATTCACAATTTTTCAGTGGTAAATAGTTAAGTCCTTCTTATTAGTTTGTTCTTAGTCTGGAAGTTCTGCTGACACCTGTTAACTTTATGTGACCCTGATGGTATCTGAACTACTAGTGACATAGCATCCAGCTTCCAGCATCACAGCCACATACAAGCCACCACAGTGCAACAAATTGGCAAACACTCAGTGACCTTATTCTGGTAGTAAGCAATATTTTCTCCTTCTCAACTCTCATAGAAGGTAATCTCCAAGGATGAGAAACTCACGGGCTTCTTTGCTGAAGATCCTGATAACAGAATCTCAACAAAAAGCAAATGGTATACTCAAATTAGGAAAATTACAGGAGGGTTTCTTTTAAAGGAATTATTTGCAAAAATATAGTTATGGTATAGGAACCATAAAAGCTAGTTCACTAACTAGAGGTACTTTCGGTGATTCTGTTAAGGCCCACATGCTTAAAGGAACAAAGGAGCTGCAATTACTGGAATCAGCCCGTTACGACCCTACATTCAAGGAACAAGGAATAAATAACCTGACCTCACTCTTGTCCCATTCCTCACCCCATGTTTTCTGTTACTACTCCCTATTGACTGAAGGCCCAGCTGGAAGGCAGAGGGTACAGGATCCCATTTCTATGTCCCATACTACCCAGAGAAGATTTTGTCCTGAGATAATGGCAAGATGGAGACAGGTGCAGACTACATCAGGAGGGGCTTGGAATACATATGTTATCAACACTTGTGGTTCTTCTCTCCTGAAAATCTACTCTCATTACATGTAAGTCCTCCAGGAAGAAGCCCTTTACATCTGTGATCCATACATTTGGGAAAACTGGGGCCTTGTCACTCTATAGGATTGGCTGTATTAGGCTGAATTCTTTAGAGTATCAAAATCAGTGATTCTTTTGAAAAAATTTTATCAAAAACGTGATTCACATAGTGGTAGAATCCGGTGAGTCCAATCAGGTTCACATCTGTAGGGCATATGTTAATCTGAAGGCTTTTCCTGACTTGTGTAGCTGCGAGGCCTGATGAACCCAGAAGTGGGAAGGACATAGGCTGGTGGAGGTGGTGGCAAATAAATATAAGTTCAGCAGTCCAGGCTGGTGGCTCCCTAATTAAATGAATCCAAGGTTGGTAGACAGCTGGTAACACCCAAGGTTGGCAGCTAACATGGTAGGTAGTTCATTCAAGTCCAAAGAAGCAGAGGTCAATGAAACAGATGCAGGGCTCAGGCCAGTAAGACCAGAAAAAAACCTTTCCCTTATTTGATTTGAAAAGAAGTGATACCCCAATGGGATGTCTTTACAGTTGCCTTAGGACTGTGACCTAATTAAGGGGGTATCATTGGTGGCATAGTGGGTTACATGTTGGACTGCTAACCACAAGGTAAGCAGTTAGAAATCACCAGCTGCCTTAAGAGAAAAGCATGAGGCTTTCTTCTCCCATAAAGATATACCATTTGGAAACCTATAGGGGCAGTTCTACCCTGCTCTATCGGGTCATTGTGAGTTGGAGTTGATTGCGTGGCAGTCAGTTTGTTTAACTCCATCTGATCTTCTTACAACTGCTTGGCGGTTCACAAGATCCGGTCGTGGTATTGATTACATTACACTAGATGACATCAAGCGGGAGGGCTCAACTGCCAAACTACCGAGAATCCTGGACCAACCAAGTTGACACAAGCTTATCACACTGGCCTTCAAGCCTCACTTTTCTTTTTTCTCCCACCGCCATCCCTCTTCAAAATTGATTTCTTTAATTATGTCTGCAGATGGGAATCCTCCATTGAATGTCTACACTCAGGGAGCTAACTAAATGAACAAAATTGTAGGAATATAATATATTCAACTTAATACATTTCCTTCTCGTTTGATGTACTTCGTATTTGAATTATATTACTATAATGTATTCCTTTGTGAACTCATGGGCCAGACCCAGGACCATCTCTGAGAATCTATTCAGGAGTTAGTGGTTCATAGAAGTTAATGAGAAACAAATGAATCTTAGAAGTGTGTCATAAAAATCTATTTAAAAAAGTTAGCTCCAAGAGGCTTTCTAGAGCGTTATTTAAAAGGACAGCACTTTTAAGGCAACTCTGTCAAATTGGTTCAGGCTAACAGTAATTTATAGATTTTAAAATTGCTCTGACCCTATAATCATTAGTGATGTCCCCAATATAAACATAGGTTTTAGAAATTACAAATATATGTAATGGTCATGACATTAGAAAAAAAATTCCAACCCCAGTGCCTTTGACTCTTAATAAATGGCATTCTTTCAAGAGGGACCTGCTGAGTCTCCAAACTCACAAGAAGTATGTGTTGCTATTTTGGCTTCAAAAGGAAACCAGGAAATTTTCTAGGGGTTGTCTAGGATGGATAGCAAGGAAACAGCACTTGGCATTGAGTTTTGTTTTGAGAGCTTCTCTTGAACCACTTGAGGAAGGAAACGAAGAGAATGGCCTTTGATGAGCACCAAGGAACAGGACCAAAGGAGTCCCTGGGCTGCAGTTGGCTTGTCATCAGAGAGAAGATGGAGCTCAGTGTGGTGTTCAGGGTAAGACATGCACAAAGCCACCTCTTTGACTTTCAGCTCCAAAGCTTTGAGGTCTGAGGGTCGGGAGAAGATGGCCTTGGAAAGAGGTAGGACTGCCATTCTTGAGTCTCTTTTCTAATTATATGACGTGTGCAAAAAGGACATTGGAAACAGAGACCCAGTTGTACTTATTGATGGTTCAAACATGATGAAGATCATGAATATAATACACAAAAAAGGTATTTTAATTTCAGGTGTTTAAATCTGCAATTTTCTATCATTATATCAAAGAGACCACAGAAACTATGGAAGGGAAATGATAAAATGACTAGACCTCCCTCGTATAGTTCCTTCTGGTGCAAAACTTTGAATCAGTCTCTTAAGGGAAAGGCTCACAAGACAAAGTGAAAAATGGAGGTATATCGCTAGCTGTAGAATTTAGAGAGTGTAGACTAATCCACTTGGTAAAGCAGAGGGGCAGTGACAAACAGGAAGACTCTCCATGACACTGATTGACATAGCTGCTGCGACAAGGCGCTCAAACCCAAGAACAGTGTTGATGCTGTCACAGAAGCAGGCAGGGTTGCCTTCGATCGCACACCAGGGTCAGTATGAGTGGAAACTGACTCGGTGGCACTTGACAACAAGACTAATCACATGGAGATGGACACTTTCCCTTTGTGTTACGCCACAATATAGTGGGTCCACCAGTCCCTGAGGGGTTCAAAATGTTCATGTGCGAAGCACCAGCCCATTAGCTGAAAGTTTGGAGGTGTGAGTCCATTCAGAGGTGCCTCCGAAAAGCAAAGTATGGCTATTTCTGAAAATTCAGCCATCGCAAAAATTCTGTGAAACACAGTTCTGCATGTCAGTTTGCAATGAATTGGGAAATGACTCTATGCAAACTTGACTTGTATAGTGAGTCTAAAGAGGCTATTCAGGGAAATCGAAGCTTGGTGGTACGGTGGGTTAAGCGTTGTACCACTAACTGCCAAGTGGGTGATTCAAAAAAGTGAAGCGCTCTGCTGCCGTCAAGATTTACCATTTAAAAACCTTCTGGAATGGTTCTACTCCACCTTACAGAGTCTCTATGAGTTGGATTCAATTTGATGGCAGTGGGTTTTATTCTAGAAAAGGGATGTTTTATCTCACAGGGACAATGAAGGATAAAGAATGTGAAGTATTTAACTCAAGATAAGCTAAACATTTATCTTCTTTGCTTCTCTTCTTCTCTGTCTCTCTCTCCCTCTCTCCTTTCATAGCATTAGAATAATTCCTAAGCTGGAAGTTTGTGAACTGTTAAGGAGTGGGGATCTTGGGGCAATAAAAATAATTCACAGATTATTCTCGTATGTAATGTACCATTGACATTACAGCTTGAAAGACCGAACAAACTTCGTATGAAAATGCAGATCCATTTTGTCTAGTGACTTTAGTAGCTAAAGTTTTGCTGATTACATCATGTGCTATTTTTAGTAAGACTACTCTGTAACCATGGAAACTGCTTTTGCTGAAAACTCTCACACTATTTCCTTCGAAATTAGCCAAGGAGAAGAAAACCTAAGTGGAAAACTAATAATAAAAAATGAGTTAGATTCAAGGGGAAAACAAGTTAGTAGGTCACAAAAACATTGATGTATATGGAGATGTGTACACGTGATTGGTGCATAGTTATATCCACAGTTCTATATTTGCACGTAAAATTGCTTGGATTTTTGCATCTTTCTGGGGGACTAGCAACAGCCCGAGCACATGACACAATGTCATTTATTACAGTGGGACAGCAAGGCATAGAAAGCTGAAGGGAAGCCTGACCCCGAGGAGATGGGGAACATGGTTTCCTAGCAACAGGAGAAGTTGGGAAGTTTTGCAACACAATCTTTTTGACCAACTGGGAACTTGCTGGGGTGTGTGCAGTATGTGTGAAGGGAACAATTCCCTCCTAGACTATGCTTGAAAAAACTCACTGTGTGCTTAACACGTTACTGTGCGATGCAAGCTGGTTAGTCAGGTGATTGCCTGTGCCTTGTGGTGTGCAGAATGGTCCCTAGAAAATGTCAAAAAAGGAAACAATAAAGTCAGACAAAACCAAACAAATCTGTTGCCATTGAGAAAATGAATCCAATCCAAAAGCCTCCACGTATGTAATGCAGAACAGAGCTCCTTGGGACTTTCTGGGCTGTAATCTTTATTCTGAAGGTTAATCTAGTCACAGGAATGCTTAAAAGCACCAAACTTTCTCTGGCAGAGAGATATGGCAGAAATTAGAGAGGTTCAGAGTGTGGATTTGACCTCAGCTCAGTTGATGGCTTGTGGATGGGGGGAGTCATGTTGGAACTTGAGAAGGAAATTGATTCTACCAACAACCTGTGGTGAATGGGTCTAGAAACAGTTCTTCCCCAGAACCTACAAATAAGGAGCTAAGGCTGACAAGCACCATGCTGTCAGCCTTGTGAGATCTTAACCAGGGCACTCAGCCAAACCTGTCTGCTTTCTGAACCTCAAAGTCAATGAGTTTATGCTGTAAAGTTCATCACAATTTGTTATGATACAATAGGAAGCTAGTTATAATAATAGTTTCAAGAATCGACAAACCTTACTCGTCCTTGAGTCAATTTTGACTCCTGGCAACCCCATGTGTGGGTGAGAGCAGACGATACGCCACAGGACCTTTAGTGGCTGATTTTTCAGAAACAGATTGCCTGATCTTTCTTCTGATGCACCTCTTGGTTTACTTGAACAGGTAACATTTTGATTAGTAGTCAAACATGGATGACATACTGAAAAAAAATCTATTTGTAGGAATTTCACATAATGGTGAGAGAGAAAATGTCAAAGAGGGAACTCCTTTGGGAACTCCTTTGGGTGTCTCATTTGTGAGGTGTTAAGTATCTGAAAGCCTTTATACTCTCTTTGACATGCAATTCTATGTTTAGGAATACGCTTTAAAAATAAAGATGTATGTAAAAGCTGGTGTCGTTCATGATACTAATTATTCAAGCACAAAGATGGAAATAATATAAAATTTTGGCAACAGGGTTCTGGTTAAATTACAAAACATCTGTTCCTAAAACCTGTCACTGAAAACCCTATAGAGTACCTTCTACTCCGATACACTCGGGGTTGTTGCAAATTGTAATCAACTGTAAAAATATGCTTCCATGAATATTATGCCACATAAACACATTGAATGGTGTGGGGAAATTCTCTAGTTTTATATATATAATTAAGAAGAGGGAATGGTATGTATGCATTAAAAAGTCTGGAGGCATGTTAAAGTGTTTAAACCTTAACTTTAAGGTGCATACCATTTTAGAAGAGATCCTAATAAGTGTCATTAAAATAATAAAAACAAACAAAAACTTGAAACCAGGCAGGCTTCTGGTAGAAGAGCAATTTGAGGCTGTACAGCAAGCAGAGCTTTTTGTTTCCAAAAAAGTTTGACCATATTTCTGGTTTGGAAATGGGACTCTATGACATCAGTTCTTCTAGTAATTTAACTATTTGTCATCAAGTTTGATTTAGGCGTGCACTCGGAGGGTGATCTCTTTTGTATTAGAAAATATCTGTGGGATTGCAAGTCACAGAAATCCTATTCAAGGCAGCCAATCTCCAAGGGAAGGAAAGACCAGCCCTGTAGCCATTGACTTGGTTTTGACTTATGACCACTCTTTATATGGGTCCTGAGACTGTACATCTGCCCCAGAACAGAGTCTCAACTTCCGCCCATAGAGCGGCTGGTAGGTTGGAGCCCCAAATGTCTAAGCCACAGTACCACTAGGGTCCTTTAGAGACATGCAGGGCACCGATACCGCCGCACGCAAGTGCTCTAAGAACATGTGCATGTTGCTGTGTTTCCGTCCACTTCTTGGATAAGCTCCTTGTCTAGCCCAGCCGAAGAGCTGACAGGAAAGTCCAGACTCTGGTCAATCTGCCTTTGGTTACATCCCCATCTCTGAACCAATCACAGGAAGCAATATAATGAGAATCTTAACAATGTAGACATAGGGCAGGCTTAACCTCCCCTGAGTCATGGGGAATAGCTTTCCTAGAGGAAATAGAGTTTGTAAGAAAAGAGATACTGGGTAGGGAAAATAAGAGCTAACCCTTTAGAAGATTTGTGCAGGGTTCAGGCTTAGCACAGCTCCAAACCTAGTGGTCAGGGATCCAAAATCTACTCACCTCTAAATCCAATGCCTTTTTCTTCCCATCGGACTTCAGATTCCTAAGACTTGTTGGTATCGTCCTCCCTTCCGGAACTGCTCAGCCTTTGCTACCATCTGCTCCATAGTCTCTGTCGTGCTGAAATTTGAGGAAATCTCAGCTGAAATTTGAGGACAATTCTTCCCACATTATGGAATACCATCCAGTGTCAGATTAAAAGAGGTCCACGACATTCACAAAGACAAATGCCTCCTCTTAAAGCCCAATGAGATTTCTGACCGTCGAGAGCAGTGTCTGGCTCCTTGCAAGAAATCAGAAAATATTTGTTGAGTCGACAGAGGTATCTTATCTTGACCTCTCTTGTTTGGTTCAGAGCTTAACCTCATTATCACAGGATCCTTAGCATCAGTCCTAACATTGTTTTTGTTGAGAATTCCAGGAAGTGGAGGTAGCTCCTGCATTCCATGACATTCTGAGAGTTGTTGCAGAGTTATTCAGATTATGCTCCGATTCCCATTCAAACCTTCCAATAACCAAGTCAGCCATTCTTAACAATAGGAGCAGCAAAAACAAAAACCAGGACCACCAACACAGTTGCTGTTGAGATGATTCTAACTAAAGGCAATTCCATGATTCAGAGGGAATAGAATGCCATAGATTTTGTTGTCTTAATTATCTAGTGTTGCTATAAAAGAAACCGTTTGAATGATCCAAACTTTATTATGTCATTGTGTAGGAGGCTCCCAGTCCAAGTGAAGGCTCCCCGTTTGGGGGAAGTCTCTTCTTTCTTGGTGGTGTCCGTTCCCTCCTCGGCTCATTTCTCGGTCCTAGTGTCTCCTGTAGGAGCCCTGGTGGTGGAGTGGGTGAGCTGGGCTGCGAGCCGCAGGGTTGGCAGCATGAAATCACCAGTGGCCCCTTGGGAGAAAGACCTGGCTTTGTACTCCGTAAACAGTTACCGTATCAGACACTCACAAGGGCAGTTCTACCCTGTCCTATAAGGTCACCATGAGTCAGATTTGACTCGAAGACAGCATAAGCTTTTGTTCCTGGTTTAATTTCTTGTAAAATAAAAAACAAAATTTAATTTACATCCAACCGGGACTATGACCTGAGCAAGGGTGTTGAATCTACTCTAATCTCCTTACAACCATGTGTTAGTCTGGGTACTTAAGAGAAACAAATCCACAGAAACTCATGTATAAGAGAAAGTTTTATCTAAAGGTTAAGTGAGCATCAAGGAGTCATCCCAACCCAGTGCTGCCCAAGCCCACAAGTCCAACATTAGCCCATATGTCTGATCCCAATCCACAAAGTTGCCCTCCATCTCACAAAACAGACACAATGATGCTGACTGCAGGAGGAAAGTCAAATCAGTGAATGTGTAAGCATCTCAGCGCTGGCAGGGGTCTCCACACGGCTGCTCCAGCACCCAGGGCTGTATCAGGGTAGGTACATGTGGCTTCTCTTTGGGGATGTCTTGCAGGAAGTGAGCCTTGCCAGCTGAAGCAGGGAACTGGCTAATGCAACTGCACTCTGGTCCGACCATCACAAAGCAAGAGAGCCGAGAACTCGAAAGGCGAGGCTCACCGAGCCATTTATCCCTCCGCCCTTCAATGAACCCCACATGTGTTTATCGGCCAGGTTGACACAGTAAACTAACTCAAACTGATTGGTTAATCACATTGGTTCATACTATGGAAAATGATGACATCATTATATAACAGCCAAACTAAACCACTGAGAAATATGACCCAGGTAAGTCAATACACACATATATTTTTGGAATGCCACTTACTACATTACAGCTATGGTCTTTAAGAAGCTGATCCCCACGTCTTTCTTCCAATGCATCTCTGAGTGGACTTGAATTAGCAGCCTTTCAGGTAGTAGCCAAGCACTTAACTGCTAGTGCCAACAATGGACGTCGATCACTATTATGAATATTCAGATTCATGCAACCCATGCAATGAGGCAGAATGCAGGACTATAGCAGGCAGGTGGGTGTAAGGTCTTGTGGATCTGTTTGCAGTGGACACAACATCTTCAGGGATCTGGCAGGTCCCAGCATGGGTTGCCAGTAGGAAGGTGAAGGCAGAGAGAGAGGTTCCCAGAACCCTCCTTATGAGAATGCCATACCTACAAGGAATCACCATCAGGCTGTGACCTGATTGACAGGTTGAATATCACACCTACCCTTTCCTATATCCTTAAGTTGACATGAAATTACGTAACTACCACAGGTGGTAAGCAAACTGGAGCAAACCGAGCTGAAGTGTCTCTTCTGGCATGTACATTGGATGCTGCAGAGGAGAGCTGGGTGAGATCCGATTTCTCCTGCCTAGAAATGCTCTGCTTCTGATGCTCTGTCAGGAACTTTGCACAGCATCTTTTTGTACTGGCAGCATTTGTTATGCACTCTCTTGAATACTCTTGAAAAATACTCTTGAGTGCCCAAGATGTCCCAGAAATCAGAGGCAGTGTGTACTTTCAGATTATTACCCATTCCTTGAATTCTCTTTGGAGGACACTTGCTACATAATTACCAGAACAAATCACAGAATGACTAGAGGACCAGACACCCGAAGACTGTCCCTAGGCAGAGCAGCAAAGTAGTTGTTGACTGCATTTGTCTTGCCCTAGCCTGCCCTCATCTCCCATAGCTTTCTGTGTCTTCATGCTGCCCACCAGATCTCAACAACCACCGGATGTGCACCCCACTGAAGCAAATGCTAGACTTGCCCTCATCTCTTTGCAGTGAGCATAGTTCCAGCCCCTTAGGAATCTTTCTTGAATGATAGCTCTTTTTGAGTGATAATTAGCTCATTTGGCAACCCTATCTCAGCAGTTGGATTAGTGTGTCCCATATCAGTTGCAGGCTAGCAGGGCTCTCTGGAGGTAGCGCATTAACATGCTGAAGCCAATCAAATTCGCAGGCACCTTTTCTTGACACAGCTTTACTTCAAATTACATCTTACACAAATTCCCTTTTGTCAAAAATAATCTAAAGGAGTATAATACAATCCATCCAATTTTATTTTTTACTCAAGGATAGTTTGGTTTTCTAAACCTGCTTTTATTCTATAGTTACTGAACTCTTCAGATTTACGATCCCTCTCCTAGTCTTCTTTGTCAGATCTACTTCACCAGCCACAGTGCTAGACATTGCCTCCTACTGGAAACTGCAAGCAGCCTCTTCGCTAATTCACTGGGTCTATTTTTCCTTCTTTGATGCCTTCTCTCCCTGTACCTAGATCAGCGGTTTTCAACCGGTGGGTTGTGATCCCTTTGGGGGTTGAACCACCCTTTCACAGGATTGCCTGATTCATAACAGTAGCAAAATTAGAGTTATGGAGTAGCAACAAAAATAATTTTATGGTTGGGGGTCACCACAACATGAGGAACTGTATTAAAGGGTCGCGGCAGTAGGAAGGTGGAGAACCACTGGTTGGAGGCTAGGGTTTTCAAGGTCTCTGCAAAGCACATTCCCTCCAAAGGTTCTAGGGAAGAATCCTTCCTTGATTTCCACCTTCTGGTGGCTCCTGGCACTCCTTATGCATCTGGTGGCAGCGTAAATAGAATCTTTGCCTACCTTCATGGTCTTCTTACCTATACCTCTGTTTATCTTCTCCTTTACTGGCTCTGAAAGACAGCATTGTTAGATTTAGGGACCACCTGGGTTCATAGGTACTTCAAATCCAAGATTATCTCATTTTATGATTCCTAATTTAATTAAATCTTTAGAAACCTTATTTCCAGAAAAGGAAACATTCAGTGTTATTAGGAGTTAGAACTTGATTAAATATTTTGGGAGGGGCTGGTATTCAACCACTACACTTCCTCCCTTTTGAATTTATTCCTTCTTTTTAAAAAATAATTTTATTGGGGTTTCATACAATTGTTATAAAAATCCATCCATCCATTTTGTCAAGCACATTTGTACATTTGTTGCCATCATCAATTTCAGAACATTTTCCTTCTACTTGAGCCCTTGGTATCAGCTTCTCATTTCCCCTTCCTCTCCCACCCTCCCTCCCTCATGAACCCTTGATAATTTATAAATTACTACTATTTTTACATGACTTACACTGAGCAATGTCTCCTTCCACCCACTTTTCTGTTGTCCATCCCCCTGCGAGGGGGTTATAGGTAGATCATTGTGATCAGTTCCCCCTTATTCCTTATTAATAATGCTCTTTTCTTCTGGACTCATCTCCTTGCTATTCCAGCTTCTCTAAATCTAGGCCACTTTTAGAATCTAACTCAAATCCCAGTTCTTCCAAGGAGCTTCCCCAGAGGTGTTTAGATTTACTCTTTTGCAAACCCCTGGAGTTCTTTGTACCACTCCAAAAGAACTTGACCATAGTATGCCTTAAGGTAGAATTATTTATGTATGTCTTTATCTTTCTTGTCCAGGAGATTGTCAGTTTTGAGGACAAGACCTTTATAACTTCCACCAGACGCACCAGGGACTGCAGCGACATGACTGTACTGATGGGGATTGCATGTACAGGGACTGCAGCGACATGACTGTACTGATGGGGATTCCATGTCTAGGGACTGCAGCGACATGACTGTACTGGTGGGGATTGCATGTCCAGGGACTGCAGCGACATGACTGTACTGATGGGGATTCCATGTCCAGGGACTGCAGCGACATGACTGTACTGGTGGGG
>NW_022103898.1:29636561-29641790 GCF_000313985.2 Echinops telfairi
GTCCAGGGACTGCAGCGACATGACTGTACTGATGGGGATTGCATGTCCAGGGACTGCAGCGACATGACTGTACTGATGGGGATTGCATGTCCATAGGTGAGCATTGGGGATCTCCTTAAGCTCGTGGGGTTGCAGTCTCTACTTGTAAGTTTTTTGCTATCTTAGATAGAACCTCTGGGATAAGAATCCAGTACAAATAAGCAGGAAAGCTAAGAAATTCCCGTTAAGTCTTGAAAGTAAAGGTAAAAAGTCAAAAGAAGAGCATTTTTTAACTCCATGCAGTGCCTATATTTGTTGTTCCATTTGACAAATGTTGCTACGTTTCAGTCGGTTTAGACCCTAAGTACTGATGAATGCAGTGATCGGCTGGTCTAGCCCTCAAGATGAGGTGGTGCCTTTCCCAGAGCCGTGCAGTGTCTCTGTGCAAGGGCCGAGTGCTGGGTCCTGGTCTGCTCACGCAACATAGAAAACATAATTTCTTCTAATATTATCTGGTTGAAATATTGCCAATTTACTCTCCTTCACCCTCTAATTAACACCCAAGATTTGTTTTAAAGGAACTTTGGATCTGAGTGTCTTTGGCTTGGATATCCTAAATTGGAAAATAGTTAGTACAAATAATATTGAGATATAGTTTCCATCATTTAATATTGAAAATAGTTCTGTTTGTTTTCCCTTTCAGCTTTTCACCTTCTCACTAATAAGAAAAAGTCAGTAGATCATGTATTCCTTGGGTCTTGTGGTCATTAGTTGAGTCAGAAATGTTTTACTCTAATTGCTGGTGCCTTGTGTAAATCACTCAGTGGACCAAGGTGCAAAGCATCTTCCCTAGCAACAAAATGAATCTCCAGGTCAAAAGCCCTCACTTCATCTTTTGGTAATTCTTAGGTGTGTTGTTACCAACACAGGAATCATTAGAACCTAATCTTTAAAGCACTGCATATACTTATTATAACCATTTTCAGAATGGAAAAATAGGACCCAAATATTTGTGCTTAATTTATAGAATTACATATTTAGAAATGTTGTATCAGTATAAAATTTAAATTCTATGTAGCTCTGTAGTTAGCAAATCAGTGTATTTGAAGAAAAATAATAAAACCGGGCTATCTGAGAAAATCTGGCATGTGTGGTTACTGTGTTATGTTTGATCTGAGTTATTAAAGGTCATATGTAAATAATAAAAGAGTATATATGTATATGCAAGAATTTCCAGGAAATAGAGTTCAATCATAGAATTAAATGAGACCATGAGATGAGTGATGAAAAGTAGACTTGGAAATAATATTCAAGGTATAGGAATTGGATGTCTCTTCTAGTCTAGCACAATTTCATATTAGACTGTTGTTTGTAATAACCATAACAATAATAATAGACTACTGCTTTAAAAAGTTACAGTCAAGGAACTGATGCCAGGGGCATAGGTGGAGACCCAATGTTTTGAGAATGATGAGGACAATGAATGTACAAATGTGCTTTACACAATTGATGTATATATGGAGTGTGATAAGAGTTGTATGAGCCCCTGATAAAACAATTAAAAAAAAGAAAGAGAAAAAAAAAGTTACAGTCTTAGACACCAATGAGGCAGTTCTACCCTGTCCTCTCAGGTCACTATGAGTTGGGATTGACTTGACAGCAATTAGAATTATATGCCTAACTAATGCATTATGTATGTAGAGTTAACTGTACTCAGCATTTTAATCTGTTGACTGATTTAATAGTAAAAATAAACCTATGAAATAGGTACTAATATTATAAACAGTTTATCATTTTTCAGATGAGGAAACTTAGGTATAGAGAAATGAATAACAAGTCCAAAGTCATACAGCTAATAAATGGCAGGGTAGAGATTGATCTGTGAAATTTAGACCAGAAAACCTACCCTCTTAAACTCTACATTATCAAGAAACTTGATAAAGACCCTTTAAAAGACCCTTGAGATAGCTAAGGTTTATTGTGCCAATCTGGCCAATAAACACACGTGGGATTAACTGAAGGGGGAGAGAGAAGTGGCTCGGTGAGTCTTGCCTTTCTTCTTCTTGGGTCTCTTACTTTCTGATGGTCGGACCAGGCTGCAGCTGCCTTAGCCAGTTCCCTGCTTCAGCTGGCAAGGCTCACTTCCTGCGAGACATCCCTGAGGACAAGTCACAAGGAACTACCCTGATGCAGCCCTGGGTGCTGGAGCAGCCATGTGGAGACCCCTGCCAGCTCTGAGATGCTTACAGTTTCACTGACTCGGCTTTCCTCCTACAGTCAGCGTCATTGTGTCTGTTTTGTGAGATGGAGGAGGACTTTGTGGATCAGTGTCGAACATATAGGCTAATGTTGGACTTAAGGGCTTGGACATCACTAGATATGGAGGTTTTCTTAATGGACACTTACCCTTTATGTAAAATTCTCTTTTATACATATGAATTTCTGGGATTTGTTTTTCTAGTTTAACCAGACTAACACAACCCTCATATATCTGACAATATATGATTTAATAAAACTCAAAATGGCTGGGATGATGGATTAAAGTACTCCTGAAATACTGTTTGTAGGAGAACTCAGAAACAAACAAACAAAAACAACCATGACAAACTCACTGCCATGGACTTGATTCTGACACACAGCAACCCATCCACATTCTAGGTCACCCACCTAGGTCACCCAGGGTGTTTGTATTGTTTCTGGCTGAGAGTTATCGAAAAAGAGCACAGGAGAGGGAAATACTTTTTCCTTTCTCTCTCTTCTATTTGATTTATTTCCAATCCTCTAGGATGATTGGATTTGTTATATAGCTAGACCTGCAGACACCACATGAAAAGTTCAGGGAATCCCACAGACCCACTGCACTCCATGGATGAAATTTTCTCATGTCTGACCGCTTCACCTGGATGCCAGTTACCCTGGTGTCACGTGGATGCAATAAGACAGCAGCCTTGGCTTTCTGGCTTCATTCTGTATATTCAGCCACGGTTTCTCGTGCCTTCTTAAATCCTTTCTACTGCAGCGCAGGCCCCATGTGGCCACATGAAAGAGATTAACAAGAGAAATTGAGGGACTCTGTGTTAAAGCACAAAATGGTGGGTGTTTTGCTGAAAGAACTTTTCCACTATATTTTGCCCTCCTCTGCTCACACCTGGTGTCCCTGAAATAAGAGATCCAGCCCTGCTCATTTTGTGTTTTCCTTAGTACCAGGCAGGGTAGATTTTTACACAGAATAAGCTTTGGTTCTGTGCAAGAAGATAGCCGAAGGCCGATTTCCTCAAGTCCTCTTTAAGAGTTATGTGGTGTGCTATGGTAAAGCAAATCCTTGTCAACTAAGACATTCTTCATCACCACAGACTTCTAGAACTGACCCCTCAGAGAGGGGTTGGAAGCAAGAGAAATGCTATTTATTGTGAGGCTATCATGTACCAGGTGGTCAATGAATATCATTTTCTTGATTTCTTATAAAAACTATTATTTTCACTTCATAGATATGAAAATGAAAGCTAGCCGAGGCAAGTTCAATGATCTACAACATGGTAAAATTGGAACTAGCATGACTCTAACTTGACTTCCGTTCCATGGTGACATTATGACGAGCATTTCCAGCAGAGGGGATGCAAATAGTTCATACATTCAGCTGTTAATACTGCCAGCAAAGGTTTGGAGATTTGAATCTCCAGAAGTACCTTGAAAGAAATTGTTTGCAATCTATTTCTGAAAAATCAGCCATCAAATACCCTATGGAGCACAGTAATTTGACAATATGAGGTGTCAGACGAGACTTGACAGCAACTAAAAAAATGTATTATATAACTTGATTTTATTATAATCCACAATAAAATAAATGTCTGGGTTATAGTGATTCATTTTCTAAATAGGTTCTTCGGACTAACGTTACAATCTCAAACTCCCTTGTCTTTGAGCTATTCAGTGCACTTGAATGTTTATGGCCCCAGGTGATTTCTGTAACAGCTATTCACTTCCAACCCCAGCATTGGCACATAGTAGGTTCAGTCAGTTCACTACTGTGAACATTTTGTGCTATTTGCTTCTAGAGTTAGTCTTATGCAATTATTGTTTTTTAAACTTTTAAAAATTAAAAAAATTAATATACACACCCAAAATACCCATCCATTGTCTCTGTTTACAATTCAATGATGTTAGTTACATCGTTATCTTGTGTCAGGATTCTTGTTATCTTACCCATATCTTAGCCACCATTAACTTAGACCTTCCATCGCCCAAATTTTCTAGACTACTGTTGTAAATTTGATCAAATAAAGATTTTTATTTAAAAGATCACAATAGTTAAAGTCAACATTCTTTATTAATTGATTGAAATTGTTGTTTGGATTAGACAGGACTCCATAGGATAGTTTCAATTCAAGACTTAAAGATGATCTCAGGGCAATCAATTCAAGGGTCTCAATATGTCCAGGAAATTTTCTTTTTTTCAGAACTTAACATTTTGTTACAGACTTTCCTGTTTTTGATCAGAATCCATTTGTTAGATCTGTGATCAAAGTGTTCAGTAATGGTAAATGGGCATCAATGAAGTCCTTCTTGTCGCATGGTTATGGAGATAATTGTTCATGGAGGCATGTAGACCAGGAGCCCATTTGTTTGTTTGTTTCCTGGGAATTCCTCCTCTGCTGTTCTTCCAGGCTAATAGGGAGCAATTGTTATGTCTTAGATGACCACTTGCAAGATTTTAAGACCCCAAGTTATCTTAGATGACCACTTGCAAGATTTTAAGACCCCAAGATGTCTTAGATGACCACTTGCAAGATTTTAAGACCCCAAGATTATTTTATCCCTGATAACTAATAATAACCATTGGTGTCTATATGCTACTTATGTCATTTCTTATATTTTTCAATCATTTTATTGGGGCCTTGTATAGCTCTTATCACAATCCGTTAATTAATCCATTGTGTCAAGCACATTTGTACATATGTTGCCATCATCCTTTTCAAAACATTTTATTTGTATTTGAGACATTGGTATCAGCTCATTTCCCCTGCTTCCCCCACCCTCCCTCATGAACCCTTGATAATTTATATATATATTTTCATATCATATTATTTGAATAACTGTTCTTTGGTGATTGATGTATTTTATGTAACATGTTTGAGTGTAACATCTTTGAGGTTCATCTATGTTATAACAAGTCTCAGACATGTAAATATATTTATATATGAGGATGGGAAAATAGATCTATGTGCATATATTTATAGGTTTAGTATTAAG
>NW_022103898.1:29642653-29649085 GCF_000313985.2 Echinops telfairi
GAATGTACAAATGTGCTTTACACAATTGATGTATGTATGGATTGTGATAAGAGTTATATGAGCCCCTAATGAAATGATAAAAAACAAAACAAAACAAGTATCAGGACTTCGTTTCTCTTTAAATTGGAATCCTATTGTATGCATGCACTTCATTGTGTTTATATATTTGTAGGCTGATAGGCACTTGGGTTGTTTCCATCTTAGCCACTGTATTGTAGTGAACATAGGTATTAGATAACTGAGAACTCTTATATGGAAGACATTTAGCCTTTCAATAGAGTCTCAGGTATCTGTCTGTGGTAAATGCTGCTTCTTTTGCAGTATTTCTTTGCAAAATTATGCCACAAAAACAGTAACTTGGTATTACTTTATGGATAATTTTCCCGGGCAGTTCAGCTTTGGAACCAGGATTATCCTATATAAAGAGCTACAGAGGCTTCTCCCAGAAAACACAAATTTGATGAACTTCATACAAGCCATAATTCTTACAGGCAGGAATGACCTACACATTAAGGATATCTCTGTCCAGACAATTGATTACAATTGACAACAGAGATGTAAACAGGACTCTTGTTAATGAATTTGCTAATACTCTGTTTCCCCGAAAATAAGACAGTGTCTTATATTAATTTTTGCTCCCAAAGATTCACCAGGTCTTATTTTGAGGGAATGTCTTATTTTTCCATGAAGAGGGTACACATTTATTGTTGAACAACAAAAAAAGGAAATTTATTACCTGTATATGGTATGGTAGTAGTTGTCATCACAAACCAGCATAGCCAGACAAACTGTGAATCCTACAGAATCAAGAATTTCTTGTTACTATCATTATTTCCATGTACAACAATCTATGGTACATTTACTCATTTATTCAATGACAGTTATGTCGTCATCTTCTGGAACATCATCATAACAATCCAAACCCTTATTTTCCTGGAGGTCTTATTTTCAGGGGGAATGCCTTATATTTCAGCGAGAGGCAAACCTGTAAGTAGGTCTTATTTTCAGGGGATGTCTTACTTTTGGGAAAACAGGGTAGATGTTTCTTCTTGATGCACATTGTGCCAAGTTGAACGGTTGGCATTACTGTCTTGGGTCTGACCTTTTTGAGTGGTGTGAGAGCAGGCCTGCTAGGAGAGCACCACACCTGAGCATGATCCTACCTGGATATGCTACGACCCAGATGACCTGCCCCTTGCTCTTTCTCTGCACACTCTCCCCTATTGACAGCTCATTTGAATCTCATCACCTTATTAGCCTATCTATGCAAATCACTTCTGAGTCTGCATTACCCCGGCTCCATTTCCACAAATATCCACTGCCTACCGAATATTTCCAATTGGACATCTCACAATAACTCTAAATCTAGACTTTCCAAAACCAAACTAATTGCTTCCCCTGAAACCAAGCTTTTCTTCCTTGTCCATCTGTTGGTAAACGAAGAATCTTAATCTGCCATTACTTTTTTCTTTTAGGAAAAATTCCTGAGTTCCATATCCTCCGCCCAACATCCACAGAGGCTACTCTAATCCTTCAGTAGCCTATCTGGCCTTGTAGGCTCTTAATCTCCTGCATCTGCAGCCTGGGTTCCTTCTTTGAGTTCTGGGGCTCCTTTTTTATTCCAGATAAGGGGAAATTAAAACTAATATAGGTTAATTATTTTTCACCTTCTTAGGAGCAAGCACTATAGTTTTAATTATGCATTTAAATTTTTGTAATTAATTTTTTATTAGCCAAGTGTCATAATTCAATT
The DNA here is from genome assembly GCF_000313985.2 of Echinops telfairi. NCBI lineage: Eukaryota > Metazoa > Chordata > Mammalia > Afrosoricida > Tenrecidae > Echinops > Echinops telfairi. The sequence continues at coordinate 29,644,407 of NW_022103898.1, forward strand.
GTGTCCCTTGAAAGTATGTGGCACATTTTCTGGGGCATGCTTCTCTGTGGTTGGACAGTTATGTAATGATGCCATTTAGCTGACATGATGAGTCAAGCAGTTACAAGGGAATTCGGATGGGATGTGACACCCTTACTTGGGTATCACAGCCCTGATTCAATGTAAGGGAAGTAGATTGATGCCTAGGCACATGTAGATCTCCAAGAAATGCTGGGCCCACACTGTTAGAAGGAGACAAGACCTTTTCCTCAGAGAACTTTTTTCAACAGAGAAAAAAATTTCCTCAAGCTGGGTCCTTGAATTTGAATATTATTTTCCTACATAATATTTTATTTGCTAAAGTCCTATACTTGTGATATTTCTATTACAGCAGCATTAGATAACTAAGGCATCCCATAATATGTGAATGTTTTCCTTGTAAAAGGTAAAGCATTAAAGTTAAGGCCAAAGTCCATAAAGGGCACAATATTTCATATCACGAGCCAGAGATTATTTGTTGATATTGTTGTTAGGTGCCCTTGAGTCTTTTCCAACCCACAGCGACCTTATGCACAACTGAAAGAAACACTGCTTCATCCTCACAATTGTTCTTATGTCTGAGTGCATTGTAGCAGCCATTGTGTGGATTTACCTAATGAAACTCCTCTTTTGATCTCTTGACTGCTGCTTGCCTGAATATTAATTGTGGATCCAATGAAGAAAAAAATCCTTGACAACTTTAATCTGATGTCACCTATTAGGTCAGTTATGAAGATTTTAGTCTTTACATTGAGTTAATCCATAGTGAAGATTGCAATCCTTAATCTTCATCAACAAATGTTTCAAATCCTCCTCGCTTTCAGCAAGCAAGGTTGTGTTTTCTGCATACTGCAGATTGTTAGTCTGCTATCTTCCTATCTTATTACCACATTCTTTGTCATATAATCCTGCTTCTCTGATGATTTTCTCAGCATACTGATTGAACAAGTACAGTGAGGGGATACAACCCTGATGTACACCTTTCCTTGATTTCAGACCATGCAGGATTCTCTTGTTCAGTTCACACAACTGCCTCTTGATCTATGTACAATTTTCTCATGACCACAATGAAGCATTCTGGAATTCCCATTCTTCTCAAGGTTATCCGTAGTTTGTTAAGATCCATGGAGTCTAATTCCTTTGCATAGCCAATGAACCACAAGTAATCATCTTTCTTGTATTCTCTGCTTTGAGCCAACATCCATCTTGTCTATGCTATCTGTTGTTCCTTGTCCTCTGCTGAATCTGGCTTGAACCTCTGGCAACTCCCTGTCCACTGCAGTCGTTATTGGATGACCTTCAGCCACATTTTACTTCCATGTCATATTCATGATATTATGCTCTAGTTTGAGCATTCTTTTGGAGTCTCCTTTCTTTGGAATGGGTACAGATGTGGATCTCTTCCATTCCATTGACCAAGTAGCTGTTTCCCAAATTTCCTGGTATAGACCAGCAAGTGCTTCCAGTGCTTCATCAGCTTGTGGAAACTTTTCAATCGGTATTCCATCATCTCCTCAGGCCTTATTTTGGGCCAGTGCTTTCAGTGCAGCTTGAACGTTTCCCATCAGCACTAGTGGTTCTTGCTCATGTGCCACCTCCTGAAACGGCAGGCTGTAGAGTAGTTCTTTGGGTGTAGTGACTCTGCACTTTCTTTCCATCTTCTTTTGATGATGTCTGCATGATTCAAGATTTTGCCCTTAGAATATTTCAGTATTGCAACTGGAGGCTTACATTTTTCCTTGAGTATTTTCAGTTTCAGATACATTGAGCATGTTTTTCCTTTTTGATATTCTAACTCGTGGTCTTTGCACATTTCATTATAATATTTGACTTTGTCTTCTTGAGATGCTCCTTGAAGTTTTCTATCCAGCTCTTTGATTTCTTCCTTTCTCCCATTTGCTCTCACTCCTCTATGATATGCAAATTTCAGAGTCTCTTCTGACATTCACTTGGTTTCTTTCTTTCTTTCTTTCTTTTAAATGACCTTTTGCTTTCTCCATGAGTTGTGTTGTTTATGTCCTCCCACAACTCACCAGGTCTTCTGTCATTAGTGTTCAATAGATCAAATTTGTTCTTTAAATGTTCTCAAAACTCAGATGGGATAGACTTGAGGCTGTATTTTGGCTCTTGTGGACTTTAAAATTTTCTTCAGATTTAACCTGAATTTACCCACAAGCAATTAATTAGTGGTCTGTTCTACAGTTAGCCCCTGGCATGATTTTAGGTGCTGAGATTGAGTCTCCAGAGTCTCCTCCCACAGGTATATCCATTTGATTTCTGTGTATTCCATCTGGAGCAGTCCATGAGTATAATCACCGTTGGTGAACTGAAAAAAGTATTTGCTACGAATAATTCACTGGTCTTGCAAAATTCAATCACATTATCTCCAGCTTCACTTCTATCACCAAGATCATATTTTCCAAAGAATGTTCCTTTCTGTTTATTTTGAACTTTAAATTCCAATGGCCAACAGTTAACACTACATTTTGATTGCATGTTTGGTCAATTTCTGACTGATGTTGGTGAAATTCTACAGTTTCTTCATCCCCAGCCTTTGAGGTTGGTGCATACCTTTGAATAATAATTGTGTTGATTATATTTCTTTGAAAGCAAATGCGTATAATCCTATCACCAACATCTTTGTACTTCAAATTTACCTTGCAATGTCATTTTTGACAATGACATTCCTCTTGATTAAGTTGATTTTGCCATTCTTATATCCAGTTCTTCTGGTCTCAGGGTCATGGAGACTGATGTGTGTGTAGTTCATAGGTCCTTTGGATTAAGAGCTTTTGAATTTTTCCACTTTTATTTTCTCTTACAAGGAGATACAAACAGTTACACCTCCTATGGCTCCTAATGAACTTTGAAAATCCCATTCTTTACTCAACAAAGTGGGATTTACAACATTGTATTTGTGAACTGCACCAAAAAAATGTGGCCTTGATCTTCCAGGCGCAATGATGCAATCTCTCACTGTATTTGTCTATGTCTAAGAAGTTTTCATAACTTTGCTACCTGAACATTTTACCACATTCCTGGATATATTTACAGCAAAAGTAAATGCATAGCTTTGCTACCTGAATGTTTTACCACATTCCTGGATATATCTACAGCAAAAGTAAATATATATGTACTTAATCTCTCTCAAGCCAAAATATATATTCATTAATATACTCCTACTCTCCGTCCCATGCCTGTTCAACCTGTATGTCTACTCAATGATCAACTTGTATAGACCCATTATTCCAGGATTGGGCATGTAGCAGTATTTATTTCTGTTGTCATTAACTATCACAAACATCACATTGTCTTCCCCTGCCCCCATAATTGTTTTGCTACCCCCACCCTGTGATTTGGTATTGCCTTCCCCTTCTCCCAAGTTAACTCTTATCTGCCCTGTAGCCAATGACTTCCCTTCCCTCCCTTCTCTTCTCATTACTGATAAATCTCAAAGAATGCTTCTTCTTCTTTTTTTTTTTAAATATGGAACGCTTCATGAATTTGCGTGTCATCCTTGCGCAGGGGCCATGCTAATCTTCTCTGTATTATTCCAATTTTAGTATATGTGCTGCCGAAGCAAGCACAAGAATGCTTCTTATAGTGTGAAAACCTTCCTTGACTTTTTATCATAGCAACCCAATATTTGTCCTTTTGTAACTAATTTTCCTCAGCATAATATGCTCCAGGTTCATTTCTGTTGTGAAGTGTTCTACAGTTTGATCGTTATTAAACGTTGCACAGTACTCTGTTGTGGGTATGTGCCAAAGTTTGTCAATCCATTTTTCCACAGATGAACATTTGGCTTGTTTCCATCATTCTGCTATTATGAATAGTGCTGTGCTGAACATGATCATGCATGTATCAATTTGTGTCATAGCTTTGGGATGTAAAGGGATTATTGGGTCATATAGCATTTCTATTCCAAAATGTTGAGGAAGCTCCATACTGCTTTCCACAGTGGTGGTACCATTTGACAGTTCACTAGAAGCATGTGAGGTTTCAGTCTCTCCCTACCGTCTCCAGCATTTGCTGTTCTCAGCTCCTTGGAGCTTTGCTGTTCATGCCTGTTAGGGATTATGTCAACTAGACACTCTTGGTTAGTGGTGGAGCAAACCTGTCAATGAAGTTGCAGCCCGATGACACTTGCTTAATGCCATAAGCCTTTTGTATGATGAGAGGAGAGTAAGGAGAGTAACTTTGGCCCTTCGCCTTCTGCCAGAGCTGGATCTTTCATCTGGTTCCTCGACCTGTTGCATTTGCCTGCCATTCAGGAGCCTTTAGCAGGAGGTGGATTCCTTGCTAACTTTAGACCTCGGCATCCATTAGCCTGTGCCTCCTGTTTCTGCTTTGTCATCTGGCCTGGGCCCTTGGTCTCCTGTTGCTTCTGGTTTATCTGCTTCCATGTGTCAGGAGAAGCCTGACGGGACCCAGACTGGACCTACCTATTTCTACAACTGTGTAAGATATTTCTCAATATAAATCTATTCTAAATACAATGCATACTAGTATGACTGGTCTGATTTCTCTAGAGAACTCAGCCTAAAACAAGGCTGGCATGAGGTCATATAGCATTGTTGTTTTGATTTATGTCTCTTGAATGGTTAATGATCAGGAGCTTTTCTACATATGTTTGTTGGCTGCCCGAGTGTCTTCTTTGC
>NW_022103898.1:29649946-29664624 GCF_000313985.2 Echinops telfairi
GCACCTGGCATGGGCCGGGCCACCCTCACACTTGTTATGGTTGAGCCCAGAGTGGCAGCCATTAGGTCCTTTCCTGTTCTTGAGGGGCTTCCACGGTCTCGCTGCCCTTCTTCTACTTCACCAAGCATGACGTCCTTTGGCAGGGACCAGTCTCTCTTGAGAACATTCCAAAGTACCTGAGATGAGTTCTTGCCATCTTTATTTCCATGGAGCAATCTGGTTGGAGTTCTCCCAAGACGGATCCATTTGTTTTGTTTTGTGTTCGATTATATGATATCAATTGATTTTTTAAATCGTTTTATTGGGAGCTCGTACAACTCATCACAATCCATCCATACATCTATTGTGTCAAGCACATTTGTACATTGGTTGCCATCATTATTCTCAAAACATTTTCTTTCTACTTGAGCCCTGGGTATCAGCTCCCCCTCTCTCCCCCACCCTCCCTCACTCCCTCACGAACACTTGATAATTTATAAATTATTATAATGATGTCATGGTTTGCTTTGCTTTTACCAGTCCATGGTACTTTCAGCATTCTTCACCAGCACCATGATTCAAATGCATTGATTCTTCTTTGATCTTCCTTATTCAATGTCCAACTTACACATGCATATGAGGTGGTTGAAAATACAGCAGTCTGTGGGTGGATTTACTTTTAGTTCTTCTCTTTCATACATTTTACTATGAATTAGGTGAGGGTTTACACAGAAGTTTCTACAATTCCTATACATTGTGTTCCAACTCAGTGTAGCTTTACTTCTGGGTTGGTTATCAATTCTGTTCCGTTAGTGTGTGTATATATTGTTGTACCAGGATCAGGCTGTTTTGACTAGTACCATGAGGATATAGTACATTTTGATATTGGGAAATGACAGCCTTTGTATTTTGTTTCTGTAATAGTGTTTTGCTTTTCCAATGTAGTTTTTCCTTTCCATATAAAGTCGATGATTAGTTTTCCATCACTTTAAAGAATTTTGTTGGCATCTGGATAGGTATTCCACTATACCTGTAGATTTTTCAGGGTAGTATTGGCATTTTCACAAAGTGAAGTCTTCCTGTGGATGGGTATGATATAGTCTTCCATTTCTGTGGCTATCTTTTGGTTTCTTATAGGAGTATTTTGTAATTTTCTATGCACAGATCTTTAGTTTCTCCGGTTATATTTATTCTTAAGTATTTCATCTTTTGAGTGGCTATTGTAAATGCTATCTTTTCTTGATTTCTTCTTCAGATAGCTCTTTCTTAGCACAAAGGAACCAGACTGATATTTTTGGTATTTTGATCTTGTATCTTACTGCTTTGCTGAATCTTCTACTTGGTTCCAATCACTTTTGGCTGAGTCTTTGGAATTTTCTACATATAGGATAATAGTATCTGCAAATAGTTTTTTACTTACATTCTTCCAATTTGGATGCCTTTAATTCGCCTTTAAAAAAATCTTCTAACTTTGGGTAAAACTTCCACCACAATATTGAATAGGAGTGGAGATAAAACGCATCTTTTTTTTGTATCTGTTCACAAGGTAAATGCTTTCAGTTTCTCTTGAGAGTAATGTTGGCCATTAGTTTTGAATATAAGCTCTTTATTATGTTCAAGAATTCCCTTCTTTTTCTATTTTGTTGAGTGGCTTTATTAAGAACAAGTATTGGCTTTTTCTAATGCCTTGTCTATATCAATTGTATGTGGTTCTTTTTCTGGTTTGCTAATGGGTTGATTATATGATTGTGTTTCTAATGTTGAACCATCCTTGCACACCTAGTATGAGTCCCACTTGGTCATGCTGTATTATTTTCATGCTATCTGATTGGATATTTTGGCTAGGATTTTATTGAGAAATTTTGCATCTGTGATCATGAGCAGTATTGGTCTATCCTTTTCATTTTGGGGGTGATGACTGCCTGCTTTTGACATCACGGTTTACTTTGCTTCACAAAATGAACTCGGGAGCTCTCATTCTTTTCTATGTTCTAGAGTAGTTTGGATAGAATTTGTGTCAGCTCTTCTCTGAATGTACATAGAATTCATCAGGGAAGATACCAAGGGCTCAAGTAGAAAGAAAATGTTTTGCATAGGATGATGGCAACATATTTACAAATGTGCTTGACCCAATAGAGGTATTGATTGTATAAGAGCTGTAAGAGCCCCAATAAAATTATTTTTTTAATTTAAAAAAGAAAAAGAATTGGACGAATAATAAAAAAAAGAATTCGTTAGTGAAGATGTCAGAGCATGGACCTTTACAGAATGTTTCTTGGGAAGCGGGGGGGGGGGGGGGTGATGACCTGATTAGTTTCTTCTTCTTCTTCTCTCCCTGTCCCGCTATTAGTGGAGTTTATGAGGGATGTGAATAATCGAGCAGGCGTCAGCCTCAGAATACAGGTTTAGCCCACAACATCACCTCTCCGCAGCCAGCGGTCATGTCTCCCTTCAGTCCTCAGTCTCTCGGCTATACGGCAACACAGCCTCTCGGGCACGTGCTTCCTTGACCTTTGCCTCCGTGGCAAGGAAACCAGACCGCCTGTCACTCTGTCTCCTAATCCTACAGTCTTGGACTGGATGTGATTCCTCTGAGTTTCTGTGTCACAGTCTATGGGGTATCTTGGCTGTAGCACCCTCCACCACTTCAAGCAGGGCCCTTAGATGTGCTTCTCCGTGATGCTAGATTTCTCTCTGTGTCCCAGTCAGTAGTCATATACTGAGGAATGGCTTTGGTGAAGGTGGGGTTTTGTTTTTTAGCCAGCCAAAGAAAACAAAAGATAGTGTCTAAATTATACCCTCTAGTCCAGTAGTCTTAATGCTGCCCCCAAGAAAACTTGGCTCATACCCTCTATTAATGTCAGGACTTAACCCCACCTTAGTCTGTAATACAGAACTCCATCCAAAATGGGATAATAACTGCAGTCATAGAGTCCAGACGTATAATAAGTCAATAAGGAATTATGGCCAGAAGGGCCATATTATCAATATATTTCTTCTTTTATTATAGGTCTGCTGAGATTTTATATTTAAATCAGTGTGGAGTTTCGGTAGGCAGCATCTTTCTAGAAATTTGTCCATGTCTTCTGGATTTTCAAATGTGCTGAGAGTACAGTTCGGCCTAATATTCTGTTATTTCCCTTTTATTGCAGTCAGCTCTATTGTGGTGTCACTCATTTCATTTCTTAGTTGTGTGATTTTCATCTTCTTTTGCTTTGTTAGATTTTCTGGTAGTTTGTTGATTTTATTAATCCTTTCAAGGAACCAACTTTTTGTCTTATTGATTCTTTTTTTTTTCCCTCCAGTATCATTTAATTCATTTCCCCCATGAACTTTTTGAATCTCCCTTTTGCCTTCTTGATCCCTTGTGTGTCTCTAGAGGGTCTATGCTAAGAGAGAGAACTGATGAGCCATGTATCTTCCAAAATAGGTTCAGCACTTTCAGCAGAATATTAAATAGGTGTCGTGTTCCCATTCTACCAGCAATGCTTACTGTTATCTGAATTTTATCCATCTGATAAGGAGTTCTGGTGGAGCAAGTGTTAAGTGCTTGGCTGCTAATTGGAAGATTGGTATTTCAAACCCAACCAACAGCCCTGTGAGAGAAAGAATGGACATCTACTCCTGCTCAGATTACAGTGTAGAAAACTCTGTCATATGGGGTCACTATGAGTAGAAATGGACTTGACGGTACCTGGTATAATCTTAATTAACAATCTCTATTTTATTTCTTTGAGGAGCCCTGGTAGAGTAGTGGTTATGTGTTTGACTGCAATTCAAAAGGTTTCCATTTTGAAACCACCAGTCGCTCTGCTGGGAAGGGCTTTCTACTCCCCTGTAAACAGTACTTTTTTTTACATCATTGGGTTCTAATATTCATTGCAATGACTACACAAACTCACAGACAACATTAACGATTACAGGTATTACTAAGGAAGTCAACAAGTTGTAATGCCAGTGAGAAATGCTTAGAGTAGTTCTTTACCAGGATATGTTAACTAAGTTTCAGGATCTGCTAATAAATGCCAAAAGAGGCATACGATTCCAATGAAGCTTCAACCCAAAGATGCCCACCTCCACTTCTGTGGGGCAGAAAGTCTCACTTCTCCTACTAAGTGGCCAGAGGTGCCCCACTTCACAAGCCAGCCTCCTGCACGAAAACACTCATGTTTTTTTTCAAAACAGTGTTATTGATATAAAATTTAAATATCATATAATTCAGTAGTTCAATCACACCAATAAGAGTTGTGCAATTATCACTACCATCAGTTTTAGGACACTTTCCTCACTTTTGTATTCATCATTAATAATGAGCTAATAGCTCCTCATTTCCCCCCAACCTCCCCTGCCATACTCCCAAAGAACCATTATTCCAATTACTGTCATTATATATTTACCTATACTGCATTTTATATACAGAAAAGAATTTTCAAAAAGCTAACAACAATAACAAAGTAAAACAGATAAAACCTCAATTGAAAAGAAAGTCAAAAATATTTAAAAATAGAAAAAAAGTAAATGGATCATAAGGAAGATCAAAGGATAGGTTGCTAAACTTTAACCTAAGTGCATCGGCAACAATCCACTTTTGAAAGCATCCTGCATGATAAAAAGGCTATTCCCATCCCTGGTCTAGAGGAGTCCGAGGGGTTTCACCGCAGGAAAAGCACTCATTGTAACCTCCTCCTTGGGTTGGAAAGTTCATGACTTCGTTCCATGCTCCGGATCCTGGTTCTGCTGCTTCTCCTCTGATGGTATAGCTGTCTTTTGGATCCAGGAGGTTCACTGCACAGGAATCTTAGATACAGAGGACAAACTCCACTCCTGGTTCTTGCCGGTAATAAGCTCTCTCCTCCTGCTTCTCAGAGGGCTTGTTTCAAATGAAGCAGGATGACACTCCAGGGAATCATGTTCACAATGACTCACAGGTGAATTTTATTAGTTTCTTTCCCCACCTTCTTACCAAATCCATGCAGGGAAAAGTTTTCTGGTGGGAGTTAGAGACTTTGGCTTGAAGAGCCATAATAAATAATTCACTGTCCCTGCACATCTCACAACAAAAACCCATCTCATGGATGAAAATATCCGCTGTCATTTAAATCCAATCTCGGTTTCATAAGATGTCCATGGACACACTGTTTACCATGAAATAGGCACAATGTGGTCCATAGCATCACAGTGGCTTCATATATATTTTTTTCCAAAGGGATTGGTACGTATTCTGAGTCTATACTAGAATCATCTCCAGAAGCCAGCAGGGCCATCCTGCACTGGCCTTATAAGGAAACTTCAGCAGTATCAGGAATGTCAGTGGGAATAGATCAGGGGTCGGCAAACTCTGATCCTTTGAAAGGACCACGAACTGTGGCCCTTTCAGTTTGTGCGTATGGCTCTGAAGTAAAAGTGAACAAAATTAAAAGACACTGTTCAGATAATGGTGACTTCATTTATGTATAAAGATGTATATGTATGGCTCTTGAATAATTTTTAAATTGTTGTGAGGGACAGGATGGGCTCTTCTATCTCAAAAGTTTGCCAACCCCTGGAGTAGATGATGGGAGCGTGTCCACCTGGGGGTGAGTCTGTTCATTTCAAGAGGAAACCACACAGAAACAAATCCCCAAAGAAACCCACTGGCCTCTAGTCAATGCTGACTCCTAATGGGTTTTTGATATTTATGGGAGCATCTAGCTTCATCTTTCCCCTATGGAGTAGCTAGTGGGGTTAAATTGCTGACCTTGAGATTAGCAGCTTATCCATAGCACCACCAGAGTTCTGACATGAGAGAGAGCCCATTGATGTCTCACGTCCATCCTGGACAGAGAAATTAATTCATAGCTCGTAAAATGGGTATGGGAGAGCCTTGAACTTTCCACTAGCTCTCCAGTCACAAAGACTGTGATGTAACCCTTCTGTTCTAGAGTCTCCTCCAATAGGCTGTGTAAGGGAAAGTCGGAAGGTCTGCTTAATGAACAGGGATAGGCCCCTTCTCCCCTTTCTGGTCACCGCCTCTTCATTATGAAGTGACTGCTTCAGATTATCTCAAGAGCGGGAAGGAACTTTAGAGGGACCCTTCATCCTGCAAACAGTTGTTTATGATTTTGATACTTTTCTCAACTGTGCTTATATGTCTTTGTGAGCATGACTGGAAGTTTTACGGAAAAAAAAGAAAAAGAATAGAATTGCTGCAATGGATGACTGGTTCTCCTCTGAGAAGTAATCAGGTCATCAGGACGGGTAATCAGGGAGGCCTGGGCAATTTTTATTTGTTCACCTTTCAGTTGAGGCCATTGCTCACGTGCAGCCGGGACGGCTACTTCTCCAAGCTTACCCCAATGGGGATATGAGGTGATTTTCTTCTAGTTATCAACCCAATCATTGGAAGTGTTCAGGGTAAGAGGAACTTGTATCAGGAGGGGGGTGGTTAGCAATTATAGGTTAACAGAGGGCAGGGAAAAGGAGGGATGAGAAGGGTATTAAAAATATGAGAGATAAGGATGTTAGCCATTAATTGCTCTCAGTTGTGAAAAACAGTAGTCTACAAAGCAAACACTGTGGTAGTAGGGCTATTTCGATGGGCCTACAGTCAAGTTGAAATGACCTTTGCACGTCCTCCAGCTGTCAGCAGAAACACGCCTACTCCTTGAGTCAGTCTTTCCTGTGTAGAGGTGTGTCAGTTAGGGCTTGATGTCTGCGTTCATTTTCATTCCACATAGACTGTGATCTTGTTATTTGCTGTTGTGAGTCAGCCAGAGCTTATGGTGACTCCACGGACAATGGAACAAGACACTGCCTTAAGGTGCCATTCCCATGATCCCTTGCAATTAGACTAGTGTGATCCAGCTAGCTTTCACTGGCCAATTCATAGGGACAAAATAGGACAGGGTAGACCTGCCCGTGTGAGTTTCAGAGACTGTAACACTTTCTTCCGTGGTTTCGGACCGCTGGCTTTTCAGATTGCACAAGCACTATGCAACCAGGACTACTCAGGATCTCCTACATGGGAGGTTAAGTATTCTACTACTGAATCACATGTATGCTATAATCAGTTCCTGATGATCTACTCCTAAAATTGGGTCAGGTTAGTTTTATAAATGAATCTGTGAATTTTATAAACCGAGGTCTTGTCGCCAAAGGATGGATACCCTAATGCTAAAATATGTACTGTGGAAGCAAGTTTCCTGATTTCCAGCCTGAGGCTATCTGCTTGCTCTTAGACTCACAGTCTTGGAAACCCTCTGCAGGAATACTAAGCGTTGGAATTAATTCTATGACAGTGAGTTTGTTTTGACCAGTCAGCCCTGATGGATCTTGGAGTAAGTCTTTAGTATAAGTGTGCACCGAGTGAGGCTGCTATGGAAAGAAGAGAATCCAGGAGAAGTGCTTCCTATCTCTCGGCTCCCATGTGGCATCTTTTGCTTTCACCGTCTCTGCTTGAAAAGCAGTCCTGGTGGTGTGATGGGCTACACATTGATCTGCTAACTTCAAGGTCAGTAGTTCAAACTACCAGCTGCTCCATGGGAGAAAGACAATGCTTTTTACTCCTGTCTTGGAAACCCATAGGGGCAATTCTACCTTGTTCTACAGGATCACCAAAAATCAGAGTTAACTTGGTAACAGGGAGTTGGGTTTCTTATTTCTTGGTTTTTCCTGATTTGAAGACGTCAGCACATGGACCCTTTGCAATTGGAGAAGTCATTTTCAGGATGCAACCCACCCCCTAGCCCATCCTCAGGGAAAAAAACATACACACCCACACAGCAAAAATCCTACTAGGAACAGGATATAGAACTCTAAGCAACCTAGAGTTTCTCCACTCAAAAGTAGGGAGCTTGATCCTTGAGAAAACTTTGTCTAAGATGCTCTTGTCATTGCCTCAGGCTGTGCATGGGCCTTCAAAAGAACTGGTTGAATCCTTCTCCAGCAGCAGCTGATGTGCCTCAGGTGTGGGTTCCACAACTCTCTCACAAAGTACATCTCCATCCAGTCATGCCTCCCACAGCAAGGCAAAGGGATCGGGCCAGATACATAAGGAAGAATGGTTGCTGGTGCGAGCCTCGATGTGCCTTCCCACATTGGAAAACGTTTGTCACAACAGAAAACTGGGCTCCATTTGAGCTCCAAAGAAGATCCAGAATTTGTGGGAGAGCGGCTCCTTTCCCAAACCACATTTCCGTTTCCAATTTCTCACAGCAAGTCCATTTCTTTTCTTTTCTCTTTCCATCCCCCCCCTTGCTCCAAAGAAGCTAACAAATGTCTATAGAATTACTGAACTTTGTTGCTTAAATTCATTTTCAAGAATTTTTGGCCCAATAAGACTTAATGACACTTCAGAGTTGAGGCCCTTTGTATAAATCCTTCATCCTTTGTGGATTAACTGCCAGATGGGATCAGACAGGGCTCCCAAGTCCAAATGCACAAATCTATACCAGACCTTCCACTCCTTTGAAAGAAGGGACTGTGGCTGCGTATGATGCAGCTGGTTGTTTTGTTTTCTGCCCGCACGATCACAACCATTGCATTCAATGAAGCCTTGTTTCTTTCCTTAATTTAATTTTATTTTCTAAGCCAACAGATTCCAATCAACTGGCTGAAAAATCAGGTATACACACTCATAGCTCTCCCTCAAATGTTCTGTGTTCACTGCCTGTAAAATCTGATTTCTAACAACATCAAATTAATTAGGTGTACATAAAGCTACCGCTGCCACTAAAAGCAGATTTTATTTTAACTTGGCCCATAGAAAATAGAGACTAATGTTCCCTTCGGCTCGCTGTTAAAAAGTCCTCCCCCTCCTGCTGGCATTTTTGGGTAGAGACCCCCACCTCCTTCTCCCTACAGAAAGCGTGTTACCCCTGGTCTAGGCCTTCCTCTGACTTTAGCCAGGTCCTGTGAGAGTAGAAAATGAACTCCCTTTAGTTCCTGGCTCCGCTGAGCTGAGAAGATATCGGGCCTTTGAGGACAGGTGGACAGGCCCACTATGGTAGCCCATTTCTCTTGACCAGGAGCGCGAGTCCTGCATGGCCGGCCCAGGTTGGTCCAGTGTTGTTATCCCCTCATCAAAGCATCAGCCCATGGGCTAATCCTTCAGTGCAGAGGAGACGCCGCTGCCCCACATCACATGTACCTGCTGAACAGACCCCAGTTTATCAGGACAAGTATAAATTGCAGAACGCCAAGCTGAAACCAAAGTAATAAACCCAGTGACCTCTGCACTGTACATTGTGGCTGTTATTTAAGGTCTCCCAGGAGAGCGGGGCCTGAAAAGCCATTTCTCAGGAATTCTGCCAGCTCTAGATGCTCCGTCTCCTGCAACCACATGTTCATATATTATCACAGGTCTACCACACTCTGCGGCAGCCCCATTGTCCTCCAGAGAGGGGAAATGCTGGGGCATCCTCTGGGGAGGGAGCTGGGCTTTCCTTGCCGGTGTCTACGTAAAAAGAAGGATGCTGTCTCCTTTGCTCAGCCCCTGCTACTCTGAGCCCACTCCCCAGAAATAGATGGTGAGCCCCAGAGAGATGAAATAGACCTCCTATTCAATCTTCCTTCTGAACCACTTCCTAGACAAGGGGTAACGTGCAACGGCCTGGACAAGGTTGTGCCAAGGTAGGAACTTGAGAGCCCTGTCACTCTGGATTAATCACAAACGATATTCATGAAGGCTCAGGGGATTATGAAATGGCTTTAAGCCTTGTTTCCTCATCTTTATGTTGTGGCTGGTGGTGTTTACCGTATTTAATTTTTAAAAATTCTTTATATTATGGTTTGTTTTCTTTCCTTTTTAAAAGAGAAATAACAATGCCTCTAGTGAGGATTAAGTGAGATAACAGATGCGAAGAGCCGATTACAGTATATGGAGTACAGGAGGGAGCTTGATTAATGTTGGTTCTTTTCACCTAATTAGTTGGTGAAATGAACAGAATATAAGATACCAATTTGCTACTGTATAAAAGAGTTGAATATATTGGAAACAAGATCTTAGGATATTAATTCCAGTTATTCACCTAATAAAGGAATCTGTAGAAAGAGAACCCCTTTACTCAGGTACCCGGGTTTAACAATGGAAGGGAGCTAAGAAAGGACTGATTCCCCTGCAGGAGCCGTTGAGGGGTGGGGGTGGGGGTGGGGGCGATTCAGGTGCTATTTGGGCGCTTAATATCGTCGCAGAAAAAAATGAAGCTAATTTAGCAACTCACCCATTATATTGTTTAACACATGAAACAAATCTAGCGAACATACAGATTGCAATAAAATTATTATCTTAGAATATCTTCTGCCTAATTGGCTACCTGGTGAAGAATTCGAAGGGAACAATAAAATGCCAGCCCTTCCCAGCGATGGATTAGCAATATGATGACCGCGAAACCCTTCAGGTTGTGCCGGATAGTCATTTCCCAGCTTAATAGGGCTGGTAGTTTTCGAGTGTGCTGTCATGGTTGGTTTGGCCTGTGATGGATAACGGCTGATCGCAGAGCGGGACAGCTGTGCCCGGTAGGGCCATGCGCATCAGTATCTGGACATGCTTCTCAGCTCGAGGGACTAAAGCTCCTATGTCCGGAAGTGGCTTCTTATCTTGTGTGGCTGCAGAGCCAGCCAAGATAGAGAGGAGGCCAGCTGCTAGGAGGTACAGGAGCTTACTATTGCTGCTATAAGTACCGCAACATTTGTGGCTAAAACATCACAGGCAGCTACTGGCTTACATTTCTGAAGGTTAGAAGTCTCAAATCAGTCTCATGGGGCTACCTAAAGTCAAGCTGTCAGCAGGACTGTTTCCTTCTGGAGGCTCTTGTGGACAATCCGTTTCCCTGCCTTTCCCCAGCCTCTGAAGGTCACCTCTATTCCTTGACTCATGCTCTATCTTCAAAGACAGCAGGGCAGCAGCCTCAAATGGCTCCTCTCCCTTGAATTTTCTCACATCTGCTTTTATCTTTACATTTCCTTTCTCACTCTGACCCTTCTGCTTCCCTCAGTCACTCACGAGGAACCACGAGAGCCCTGGCTGTGTAATAGTTAAGCACTCAGCTGCTACTGAAAGGTTGGTGGTGAAAACCTACTAGCTGCTGTGGGAAAAATGCAGCAATCTGCTTCCTTGCAGTTCTACTTGGTCTGAAATCGATTCAATGGCTGTTTGTTTGAATATGTATGCATTGATGGTATTCGACTCATATGGAAGCTATACATAGAGTAAGAAGCAGTTATTTGAATGAACAAGGTGCCACTGCCTGCTTTAAACCCAGGAACAGTGTAAGAAGTGTTATCTTGCTTCAAGAGACATATGCAATATGAATGTTGAGCAAGTAATCTGAGAAGCTCTGCAATAGGAAGAAGAATGTGGCATCAGCAATTGGAGAAAGACTCATTAACAATATAAATACGTGTAACCTTACTTGCTGAAAGCAAAAAAGACTTGGAACACTTACTGATGGTGTTAGTCCAGCTAGATTAGAGAAACAAATACATGGTCATTCATGTGTATAAGAAAGAGTTTTATATAAAAGAGTAATAGTATATTAAGAAAGCATCTCAGCCCAGTCCAGTTCAAGTCCATAAATTTGATATTAGCCCATATGTTCAATACCAGTCTATAAGTTCCTCTTCAGATTCATGAAACACATGCAATTATGCTGAATGCAGGAAGATCACAGGCCAGTGGGTGGAAAGTCTTGCGAAACCATCTCAACACTGGCAGGAGTCTCCACATGGCTCCTCCAACTCCAGGGTTCTAGTGTAGCTCCATGTGTCTTGTCAGATTGTCTCACAGGGAGTGAGTGTGTGGTCCACCTCTAGTGAGTTATTTATCTCCTGCGCACCTCCAAATGAGGTCATCAAGCTGAGACCTGATTGATAGACTAAACTCTACCCCTTCCCTCTTAATTCTCTAACTGACGACAGATTTTGTAACTACCATACTGATGATGATCAAAATAACAGCCTTCCATAAGGATTACAACTCAATGTAAAGAAAATAATGTTAGCAACTGGACGAATAAACAACATCATGATAAACAGGAAAAAAATTATTGAACTCATCAAGGATTTCATTTTATTTGGATCCACATTAAATCAACGATGGTGGTAGCAGCAGTTATGAAATCAAGAGACCTCTGTAAAGTGTTAAAAAAAACAAAAACAGCAAAGATGCCATTTTGCGGACCAAAGTATCCATGGGCTTTCAGCCATTTCCTGCGCATGCAAATCCTGGGAAGACAGGATATGTATTTGAATTATGGTGTTGACAAAGGTTTGAATATGGTGCTGAATATGCCACAGGTTTCCAGAAGAATAACAAGTCTGTCTTGGAAAAAGTACAGCCAGAATGCTCCCTAGAAGTGTGGATGGCAAGATGTTGTCTCATTTACTTTGTATATGTTATCAGAAAAGACCAGTTCCTGGAGAAAGACATCATACTTGGTAAAGCAGAGGGAGGGTCAGCAGAAAGAGGAAGACCTCGATAAGATGGATTGACATGGAACTGCAAGGATACACTCGAGCACAATAGTGATTATGAAGATGCTGTAGGACTGCCTGGTGTGTCCTACCGTTGCACTTAGTTTGTCTATGAGTCAGAACCAATGACCGCACCTAACAACAGCAGCAGCTGCAAATTATGCATCTATGTCAAAGTCCGAACTCCTGCACCTTTGAATGAGATCCTTTTGGGGAAGAGAAATTTTCTTTTGTTGTATTAATGAATTGTATTCACCCTTGAACAGGGTGAATCCTAAACTTAACTCTTTTTTGTTGTTACGGTTAGGTGCCATCGAGTTGGTTCGAACCTACAGCATTAGAGCATGTGACCTGTATGCCCAATAGAACAAAACACTGCCGGGTCCTGCCCCATCCTCACAATTTATCCTATGCCCGAGCCACCTGTGGCAGCCACTGTCTTCATCTACCTGTTGAGGGCCTTCCTCCTTTTCACTGCCCTTCCACTCTACCAACCACTCCTTGAGTGGTATCTTATCAAAGAGCGGACACACAGAGACAGGCAAGGCGAAGATGCCATGTGGTAATGGAGGAGGCCGATGCTTCTACAAGCCCAAGAGTGCTAAGCAATGTTGGAAGCTATTAGAAGATGCAAGAGGCAAAGTAAGGTTTTCCCTAGAGCTGACATCCTGAATTCCAGGCTCCTGAATAGAAGACATTTATATTCTTTAAATCTGTTCAATTGTGGGTTTTGTTATGGCAGCTATAGCCATCATGTGGGTCCTCAGAGGGTTTGACTCTCCCTCCATCAAAACCACAGTGCAACACACCCTATTCTTGGAACAGTCTCTTACTGATCTTTGCTACACTCTGGGCCTGCCCATCAAGCTGTTCCCAAACCCCACACTCTCGATAGTTTCTAACTCCCCGCCTCCCTCAGTCAATAACATGAATGCATGATGTTCCATGTTCTCAAATTTGTTCCAAAGAGGTGCCTAGGTAATAGAGCCTCAAATATGGGCCAGCTTTAATGTCCCATCCTCACCCAAGATCTCCATTTATCCATTTATCCGTGCCTACTCTCGGCCAGCTCCTGGACAATCTCGTTGGTAGAAATTAGAGCCGGCAGGTCATATAGTCAACATCTGCTTCCTCAAGGAAGCCAACAATTATCCCCCCGTTAATCCCCACTGTCCACTGTGACAGCCCAGGTCTTATTTTCCTCACTTTGGAATTTCCTACAAGGTTTCCTACCTTATTGGCCTATAGTTCATTGATTTTATACATTGTTCCCATGTTAATCTTTATAAATTAGAGTCTTTATTGCATCAAATTCCATCGCTAAACCTTCTATATCTCCCTATTGATTGCAGAATAAGGCCAAAACTTCATAGTGTGACATACAAAACCTCCCATTATATGGTCCACTTGATCTTTCAAATTTGTAAATCACTTCTTTCTTTAATGCCTCCCTTCATAACTGAATTACTGATGGAGCACTATATCCATGCAATCTTTTCACTTCACCTCCATATGTGTCCTTCACATATCCCATCCCTTCTTACCACAAGGTTTTGTTTGGCCCAGTCTCTAGTAGAAGTAGGTGTACTCATGCTCAATAAATGTATGTTTAATAAATAACTATGCCTAGAAGATCCTCACTGTTCTACATCAGCGATAAATCTCAAATATAATACTTTGTTCCTTTATCATGGAGCCCTGGTAGCAAATGATTATGTGTCTGGCTGTGATCTGCAAGTTCGAAACCACCAGCCGCTCTGTGGGAGAAAGATGTCTTTCTACTCCAGTAAACAGTTACATGCTCAGAAACTCACAGGGGCAGTTCTATCTTGTCCTATAGGGTCACTATGAGTGGTCATCGACTTGATAGCAGTGAATTTGGTCTTTGCTTTACTTTTATCCTGAAAGAAATCAGTGTATATCATATTACATATAGTTCTCGGGGTACTACAAATACTCTCCACCTTCTGAGCAGTTAAGCACAATACCCTGTAAATATTCAGGATACACACACACACACACACACCCTTGAGACCTTGGGTGGTGGAAGTGGTTAATTCACTTGGCTGCTGAATGAAAGGTTAGAGGTTCTAGTCTACTCAGAGGTGCTTTACAAGAAAGGCCTAGTGATCAATCTCTCAGAAAACCAGCCATCAAGGACATTGGGTCTCAACTCAAGTGCTCCCTTAACACAAGAACACTTTGTTCTAACAATCCAGCATTCTGTGTTGCTCACCTTCCTGGCACAA
>NW_022103898.1:29665259-29681309 GCF_000313985.2 Echinops telfairi
AAAAAATAATCTATAACTTATCAAGGGTTCGTAAGAGAGGGTTGGGGGGTGGGGTGGGGAGGAAGAAATGGGGAGCTGATATCAGGGCCTCAAGTGGGAAGAGAATGCTTTGAAATGATGCTGGCGGCATATTTACAGATCTGCTTGACACACTGGAGGAATGTATGGATTATGATAAGAGATGTAAGAGCCCCCAATAAAAGTATTCTTTAAAAAAATCAGCCAACAAAAATTCTGTGCAACACAGAAAGGGTCTCTATGAGCTATAATTGACTCAATGACTATAGGTTTATAAAATACCCATATGAATCTAATGGTTATATTGTGGTAGAATATTGTGAGGAATAGAATCTACTTAACACATAGTTCTGGTTACATGACAGACTCACATTTGGAAAGATCTGACATTGTCAATGACTGATAACTCCAAGGCATTTCCATATGGCTTTTTAAATATGGAGCCTAATGGTATGAAGCTCTGATTACAGCATTTCAGGGTTATTGGATGAAGTAGGAGAGAGATTTGAGACTGGGGCCCTCTGTTTATTCTACACTGACAAAGGGATAATACAGGGAAGCCTATCCCCAAATGGGAAAATCCAGGCTTATTGGAATTAGCACTGTAGACAGAGTGAGGTATATTGGTAACTAGTTGAACCTGGGGATCTGGGGAGAGGGTAACTATATCATCCCAAACAGCACGGGGCAGGGAAATATATTGTTGAATAAATAAATAAAGGTGTCAGAGTTGCGACACAAATACACACCCTAGTGCAGGACTGTGGAATATCCTCACATCTATAGATACGGCTTCTTGCAGAGAGAGGGAAGGGCTTCGTGTGCTGGACGAGTATGAAGATCCACGGCTGAGTCAGTGAGCAGCAAGCTCGCTGGGTCCTTCTGATAACTGCAAGCATTCTTGTTCCCGTCATCTGATGTCAGTCCTTGGGAGCACAGACACAGGCTGGGGGTCGTGTCTTCATTAGAGACATTAGCCACCAAGGGAGCCTGTTCAAGGTTTCACATGGCTTACTACTGAGCAGGAAGCCCGGAAAGTCACCAGGCTCTACACGATTTAATTAGAGACAAGATTTCAAGCTTTGTCTCTGTTCCCAGGATTTGGCTTGATGGTACAGCTGGGCCCTGGGAGCTTGACATCCTCAGTTTAGGTACAGCAGGGAGGGCTTTTATTGGACCAACGATAAGTTTCTTGACGGAAGTTTCCCAACACCGAAAATACATTTTACTGTCTTTAAATGAGCCAGTCACTGGATGCAATCCAGCCAGGGGAAGCACATATCTTGGAAACTCTGTTGGTTAAATTTCTTCTGTAAAACTTGAAAAAGGCTGATTCGAAAGCAAGAAACCCAACTCTCACAGTCAACATTTCTTGCTAGTCTTTACTATAGTTTATATCCTTTGACCATTTCAGAATATTGTCAATCCAAGATAAAATGATGGCGTTAGGTCCATCTTGTTACTAATCCCTGACCGTACAGTTTCACTTTCTATACTGGCGTATGCTGCGTCCCCACCACTCTTCCTGCTTTCTCGGTGCTCTCGACCAGTCTGTATCCAGAGGGCTCCATGTCACTCCAAACAATCCCCACAAAACAAACAACAAAACTATACTCAGTGCTATCATGCTATAGGACAATAGGGTATAGCAACTATAGGACAGAGGAGAACAGCTCCATTGAGTTTCCTAGGTTTAAATTTTTACCGAAGTAGATTGTCGCATATTTCTCTCACGGAGCAGCTGGTGGGCTTGAACTACTGACCTTGAGTGCTGAGCTACTAAACCACTGTATCACCAGGGCTCCTTAATCCTTGGCATAATGCTGTCATTTATGTTTCATATACCCATGGCAGCCAGCACTAAGTGATCACAATACTTTCTCCAGGAGCTGCGTCTTGAATGCAGAGTTTTATTTAAAAGAAATTTAGGGGAGTACCATCACACCCGTGAAAATTAACATCTGAGATAAAACCTATTAGCAGTTCGTACTGACTCCTGGAAACTACTGCCCAATATGTACCGCAAGATAGACTCCGTCAGTTGAAGGCACTCCACACTAGCTACAATAGTGGACTTCAACAGGCCAACGATGACGAAGATGGCTCAGGATATGTTACACACAGCATTGCCACGTGCCACTGCCCACAGCGCAGCAACTAACAAAAGAATACTTGGCACCTAGAAATAATATTAAAAAATAAGAGGGCGTAGCTCACTTACACATTTTCTCCTCCTTCAGTCTTGGAAACCCACAGGGGCGGTTCGACCCTGTCCTCTAGGGTCGCTGTGAGCTGGGATTGCCTCCATGGCAGGGGGCTTTGGAGAATACTCCCAGAGCTTTCTGTCCTCCTGCCAAACACCTTTGCAACGCAAATAACACAGTGAAGTGTAGACGTAATGGTACTTTCGACTTCCCACTTTGTAAGAAGAAGGTATTCATTCTGATAGTTTTTCCTTATCACTCCACTCCCATTGTCATTTTCACAGCCCACCAGGTGACACAAATATTATTATTTTTCTTAACACTTGTCTATTGTGTCTTGATCGCCCTTGAAGAGACAGTCCATGCCCATGTTTTTTTTTACTATAGTTTATATTTTTATAGCATTTCTACCACCAGAAATATTTAAAACTTGCATATTAATTATCTCCTTCTAAAGTTTCACAGAAGGATGGAATTTGTTTGCTTTATGTAGTGTTATGTCCATGGCATCTAAATGAAGCACTTAGTAAATACATTATTTTAACGCTGCCCCAGACCCCAGGTTAGCTTTTGTTGAAGAACAGACTCATTGTCCATGAAGAGGGTGTCTGAATCTCAGCTAAGAAAGGCCCAGCTCGTCTTGTGGTCCACTCAGTCCGTGAAAAACTACCAGT
This sequence comes from Echinops telfairi, assembly GCF_000313985.2. NCBI lineage: Eukaryota > Metazoa > Chordata > Mammalia > Afrosoricida > Tenrecidae > Echinops > Echinops telfairi. The sequence continues at coordinate 29,668,156 of NW_022103898.1, forward strand.
GAAGAAAAGAGCCCCAATAAAATGATTTTTAAAATAAATAAATTAATTAAATTGGACATAAAAGCTACCATTGAAGATATTCTTTATAGTAGTATTCCATTTTTTAAAATATGCTGTACTGTGTTATTTATTTTAAACTTTGATAGTTTATTGGTTTTGAGAAGCAATGAAGTCCTCAGCAGGTACATTTGATGTGAAAGAGGAAAAAGAAAGGTTTCAGATTGTAAGGTTTCTTAGGCCAATATTTGGAAGTCGAGGAATTCTGAAACTCCCCAAATAATAGAGTGGCTCCCCCTACTTAAAGTATTTCCTATGGTACTGACCTTGATGGTATTAAAGAGCTGATGGTAATAATTGGCCTTTAAGGCACTTAGACCTGGGTTCCAGTCCTTCTCTGCCAGTTTCTAGCCGTGTGTCATTGTATGGAAGTCATCTTCTGTTATAGTTAATTACTGCTACTCACAGAAATGAACCTCTCTTATACAACGTCTTATATTCCTATTTAAGCACAAAATGAAGAATCTTGTGATGTCCTGGGGAAGACAGGAAGACAAGGGTTGCATTTATTCAGTTATAAGTAATAAGAATGATTTAAATGATACAGTCAGTTATTCCACAAAACAGGAATGTTAGTGATAGATCATTTCTGGGTTATTTTGATAGTTCAACAAGGTTAGAGTCTGACATTCTTTTGTTCTTTTCCTCAGTATTTAAGAATAGTTTACTTATTCCTCATCAGCTAGAATTGTGTGACTTGACTACACTAGCAGCAAAGGGTGCCTGGAAATGCGTACATGGTAGTTCAAGACTCTTTCGTGGTAGTAGATACTGCCCATCAGAAACAGAGATCTAGGACCACCTGTCAGCGAGACAATTAAAGGGTATCTACCACAGAGACCAAGAAACCGAATGACTACATTGGTAAAGCTGCTGTTTTCCATACTCCCCAACTGTAGTGCTGACCCGATACTTGTGTAGAAGATGATCTTTATCTAAATTCACTCAAGACAGGTTACCAAATGAGTTATGTAGTACACATTTTATAAGCAAGCTTTTTTTACATTTTTATAACATCTCAAAATAGGGAGCATTTGTCTATTTCATTACAATGACCCTCAAAATGTTCAGGAAGTTACCCAAGGCCACCGAGTTAGGAAGTGGCTGAATTTGGACTTGAATCCAAGCTACCTGATTCCTGCACTGTCTATTTTCTTTTCCATCACACTTGTTCTGAGAAGTCCGCCTGCCCCAGCTAGGAAAATGCTCTTCTCAGAGAAGAGGGCCCAATTACTGCTTCATAGGCCCTTTCCAATATTGTCATCTATGACGTGAGTTCTCTTTGATGACTTTCAAAACCTTTGAGTTGTTTTTCTTTTTCTCTGATTGACCTAAAACCATTTATTCTTTTTCATAAAGAGAAATGTGCTTAGGTATGATTCAGTAACTCTGAATACTTTTCTTTTTCTTCCATGTTTAAGTTTTCTCTCCCACGGCTCCACTCTTGTTTGCAGTGCTTGTGGCTGAATAAAGCCAGACAATTCTTTGGATGTCAATCATTTTTAAGGGCGGCTTTCTTGCATGACTTGGTAAGATCTGAAAGGAGGGATAACCACAATGGAGAGGCTGTGGTGAGGCATCCCAAGGCAGCTGGCAATCTTGAGCATCAAAATGCAATTGCCCTAATTTCTTCACCACAGCCTGCCTGCTGTGTTCATCAGACTGCCTAGTGGAACAGAGGTGATCAGAGACGAGACAGCCTCAGAAAGTCAGGGATGCACAACCAGAGTTAAAATATGTTTTAAAAAAAATTACTTGGATGTGATTTGCTCTCACAGAACTCAATTTCAGGATAAGAACAAGAGGAAACTGTGCAAAAGTGGGACACTAAAATTCATCTCCACTACAGGTAACACAGGGAGGGCTGTGAACAGTTAATAACTTCAGTGTCCAACTTCCCATAGTAAATGCTTGCTTAATGCATAGACAAGACAGAGAGATTCAGGAAGCGGGCAACTCAAGGCATTTCCATTTTATTTAAAGAACTCTTTGATCTGTTTTGAAATTTCGGATTCTGCTTTTGACTTTGTTAGATAAAGTTGGGGTAGGAATGAATTATTCATATGAAATATTGCCTCAATAACACTGCATCACATAAACATAATGAAAAGCTGCCCATGTTGTTTAAGGGAAGCTAAGTCACAACTCTTTTGAATTGCAAAGTTAAGCACTTGGGGCTAGATGCTCCTCCAACATAACTCTATGGAAGAATCCACGGAGGAGGATGTACTGCTCAGATCCATTTTATTTCCGGTCAGACATGCATTTGTGGTTTATGGGTTTAAACTACAGTTGTAAACATGGTATTATTAAATCTCACAGTTCTCTGTCCTGATTCAGTCCAAGGCATTGGAGAGTGGAGAGCAATTTCCGTGGCAATGTATCCCAAACCACCCCAGCATTTTAAGTTGACCATAGAATTATGGTAACCAGCATCTCCCCCTACTCCATGAATCACACACACATATGGCATGTCAGCAACCAGGGAAAGCATACCTCTATCCAAGTGTTGGAGAGAAAATGTTAAGGCAAATAGTACCTTCCATTATCAGTGATGTTTCTGGACAAATGGTTAGGAAGGCTGGATGGATTCTTGGCATTGCATTTGTGTCTTATCCTTTGTTCTTTGGACTGTTCAGACTCCACAGAAGCAGACTCAATGCATTGAAGAAAGAGCCTAGTGGCTTCTAATTGCTAACACAGGAGGGCTGGATTTCTGGATCTCATGCTGGACTTGAATTGGCAGGTGGAGGAAATGGGGAGTTTTCTCCTGACACAATCACTGAAGACAAAATGGGTGCACAAGCAAATGTGGTGAAGAAAACGATGGTGCTCTGCTATCAAAAGATATAGCGTCTGGAGTCTTAAAGGCTTGAAGTTAAACAAGAGGGCATCTAGCAGAAAAGCAATAAGTCCACATGGAATAACCACACCAACCTGTACAATCATGAGGTGTTGCTGGGACTGGGTAACAGGCATCAGAAGACCCTAAACAAACAAACAGACAAACAAACAAAACCCCATATTATTAAGAAACAAGAGGGTCCAGACAGAGACCCAAAGCCCATCTGTCAACAATGGGACATCCCCTCACAGAGGGTCACAGGGAAGGGATGAATCAATCAGGGTGCAGTAAAGCACCGATGAAACACACAAGACTCCACTGGTTCCTTGAGGCTTCCTCACTGGCCCCGCTCCCCCACCCCCATCATGATCCCAGTATTGCCTTTCACTGTGGACTGGACCAGAGCATATGCACAGATACAGCTAAGAGATAAGAGCTCACGGCACACGGGAATCCAGGAACAGGAATGAGAATAGCAATATCAGAAGGGTAGGGAGAAGGTGGGAAGAGAGGGGGAGGAAGGGTTACCACTCCCACTCCCTCCAGGGGGATGAACAACAGAAACTGCAGGGGAAGGGAGACAGTGGTCGGTGTAAGATATGAAAATAATAATAATTTATAATTTATCAAGGGGTCATGCGGTAAGGGAGGGAGGGATAAAAGAGGAGCTGATACCAAGGGCTCACTAGAAAATGTCTAGAAAATAATGATAGCAATATATGTATAAAAAATCTTGATACAATTGATGTATGGATTGTTATAAGAGCTGTAAGAGCCCCCAATAAAATGATCTTTAATCAAGGAAAGAAAAGAAATGGGGAGGTTTATACGTTCCATAAATGACTCTAATACTCAGCTAGTGGTTGGAATCACTGATGCAGTAAGCGAGTAGATAGTAAGGTCAAGACTGCCTACTTCCGTTTTTGCATCTGTACAATAGGCAGGCTGGCCTCTCAGTGTGGTTGCAAAATTTAATGAGAGAGTTCTCGGTCAGTTGAACAATATCTTGCTGCTGTCACACATAGTGTGCAAGAATCGTGGGGTTTGGAGCCGTTTAGTGGTACGATAACCTCTTGGATCACTCCAGCTATGAGACTAGGTTCCTTTACTTATAGAACAAAAATCATAGTACTTCCCACTCTCAGAAAAATTGTTTTAAGGAGTAAGTGAGATAGTAATAATGTTCAACTTGTAATTTATATTCCATGTAAATGTAACAATGAAGGGCATCCCTAATCCTGTCCTCCTTTTCTCTTTCTTCTCTCTCTTTTTACCTTCCTTTCCCCCCCAGAAGATTAAGTATGTACTACTGTGTCAGATAAGGAGTCACTGAGGGGTGAAAATGGTTAAGCATTAGATTATTAACCAAAAGATTGTTGTTCAAACCCACCCAGAGGTGCTTTGGAAGTTAGGTCTGGCCGTGGTCACATGGTCACAGCTGTGAAATCTCTGTGGAGCAATTATCAAAGAAAGATTCAAAACATTCATAGAAAAAAATTCATTATCTTTTCATTTAATTTTCCAAAAACTTTTTGGAGCTCCGTGCATATTTTAGACATATGGAGTCAATGTGACTTAGGAATTGACAGGAAGACAACTAATAAGCAAACATGCCAGATACTGTGTTAAATTCTGAGAATTCAATATTGAATGCAAAGGACTCTTTGCCCTTAGAGGGGTAATATTTTAGCGAGAGAGAGCGAGTGCAATATAATAAATTATATATAATTTCGGTACATAGTGAACCCAAACCATACTAAAAGTGGCCATAGGCTTGGGGAACTTCAGAGTTCAGTCTGTAGGTTGAGCAAATAATCTAAGTGGAGTGCTATGAAGAAGAGCCTGGCATAGGAAGGCAAGTTAATGCAATTCTTATTTATTTAAATGTATGATCAATAACTAATATGAACGTTGAAGAACTTGAGGACTTTAACCAACTTTTCAGCCTGAACTTGATCAAGCATGCAATTAAGATGCACTGATAATCATTGATGACTAGAATATAAAATTCAGAAACAAAGAAGAAGGCTCACCAGTTGGAAAATATGACGCTGCTGATAGAAACTATGCTAGAGATCTCATTATAGAATTTGCAAGACCAAAAACCTATTGAAAATGCCTTTATCACAACATGAATGGTGACTACCCATGTGGACCTCACTAGATAAAATGCATAAGAATCAAACTGACCACATCTGCGAAAGCAGACAATGGAGAACAAAGTCAGGGATTGAGTCCAGAAGGGATCTTCTATTCTGTACATAAGAGTTCAAGCAGAAGTTGGAGAAAATTGAAACAAAGTTACAAGAGTCAAAGTACAACCCGCTGAATTTCGAGACCACCGGAAGAATAGATTTGCTGAATTGAACACTGCTGACCAAAGACCAGGCACACCGTGGGGGTGGCCTCATCCAAGAACACAAAGGGCCATTAAAAGGCAAGAAGGTAAACAGAGGAGATAAACACCGATGTTAGAAGAGACCCTAATATACTGTTGGACCAAGAATAGCTAAAGCAACTAGAAGAAACAATGAAGGAAACGGACTGAGTCGAAAAGTTCTATTTTCTTGAGGGTCAGTCCAGAAAATGAAGTAAAATACTATGACAGAATGTGAGAAAATCAAAAGAGAAGTGCACATGCGGAATCTCTCAGGCAGAAATAACTAAAGAAAAAAAGTTAAAGCCTTGAGTTGAAATATTGAAGAACTCTGTGGACAAAGTACGAGCTATACAAGGAGCATAAAAAGAATAGGGAGGGAAGACAGAGTCTTCCTGTACCCAAAGAATTGCTCCACATTCAACCATTGCAAGAGGTTGTGTCTGACCAAGAACCAATGGAATTGAAGGATCGTTGCAACCTGCACTGAAGGCCTGGACAAAACAAGATTCCATGAATTGACTGAGGACCAAGTGAGAAGTTTCCATAAATAAAGGAAATATTGGAAGCACTTACTTGCCTAAGCCAAGAAATCTGGAAGACAGCACCTAGATAAATGACCGAAAGAGATCAATATATGCGTCTCTTCCAAAGAAAAGAGATCCAATAGAATGCAGACATTATAGAACAATGTAATCAATATTGCAGATAAGTGCATTTTTTTCTGAAGAGAATTTAAAAATTGTTGCAACAGTACATTGATAGAGAACAGCCAGAAATTCCAGCCAGCTTCAGAAGAGGGCATGAACCATTGGATGTCTTTGCTAATGTCAGATGGATCTTGGCTGAAAGCAAAGAATAGTAGAAAGAGGGTTACCTGTACTTTATTTGCTATGCAAAGCCCCTCAATCATAACAGATTATGTATTTCATTGCAAAAATGAGAGTCCCTGAACTTGCATAGAGATGAAAAGGAAGAATCTGAGAAGCTAGACTTGGATGAAGGAGAGCACGTCACAAATATTTGAGGAATAAACAGTAACAGTCTGTGATACTAGAAGAAACGAAGGAAATGGACTGAGTAGAAAAGTTCTATTTTAAAGTAGATAATATAACCTTGTCTATTTTAAAGTAGATAATATAACCTTGTCTCCTGAAAACACATAAGACTTGAAGCAATATTGATGAAGATCAAAGACAATATACAGTCTTTAGTCTGGATTAGACCTCAACATCAAGAAAACAAAAATGTTCACAACTGGATCAATAAGCAACATCATGATAAATGGAAAAGATATTGAAGTGTTTCATTTTACTTGTATCCACAGTCCAGGCCCATAGAAGCAGTAATCTAGAAATCAAATGATATATTACATTGGAAAATCTGCTGCGAAAGATCTCTTTAAAGTATTAAAAGCAAATATGTCATTTGGAAGCGCTGACCCAAGTTGTGGTACTTTCTATTGCTTCATATACTATGAAGGTCAGAAAATGAATAGAGAAGACTAAAGATTTGACGCCTTTGAATTGTACTCATGGCAAAGACTGGTCTATAAACCACAGACTGCAAGATGAACAAGCGAGTCTATTTCGCAAGAGCTATCACCAGAGTACTCCTTAGAAGTGAGGATAATGAGATTTTGTCACATGTGCTTTTTTTTAAAGCTTTTTAATTTTATTTATTTTTTAAATCATTTTATTAGGGGCTCACACAACTCTTATCACAATCCATACAGACATCAATTGTATAAAGCACATTTGTACATTCATTGCCCAGTCACGTGTGCTTTAAACATGTTTCCTGGAGGGGCCAATCGCTGGAGAGGGACATCATACTTGATAAAGTAGAAGGCTAATGAAAAAAGAGGAAGCTCCTCGGTGACACAATTGACACAGTGATTGCAACAATGGGCCCCAAACACAGCTACCCTTGTAAGGATGGCACAGGACCAGCCAATGTGTCCTGTGGCCTGAAAGATCACCAGGAGTCAGGACCAACTCGATAGCACCTACCCACAATAACAGAGGTCAGAAAAGCCCAAAGGGGCTTTAAACAAATGAGCTGTCCAGTAAATGACCTAAAATTGTTCTAATGAGATGAGCTCTACTTTCTTGGCTATGCTATTCCAGCCAGTCTGGTCCTATATCTTTCAGGCATGTGGTTCTTCCTGAGGACAACAATGTGTGATATCTATTGTTACTTCTACTTCTGTGAGTAAATTAGGCTCTTAGAATTATGAGGGAGCCCTGGAGACACAGCAGGTTAAGTGTTGGATTGCTTGCCAGTTTGAACCGGTCACCTGCTTTTGTAAGACTTAAAACTGGAGCAATGCTATCGAGCAGTTCTCCTCTGTTCTATATGGTTGCTATGAGTCACAGATGCTGGGCAGTAACAGGTGGATTCTAAGGAATTTTAACTGCAACTCAAGTCTATACTATCACAGGTCAGTGTGAGAAAAGCAAGATTATTATTATAGGAGTTTTAGAGTCTTTCCAAAGAGTGTTATTGGCCTGATGTTTTAGACACTCATAATCTTCTAGGTGTAGGTGGCTCAGTGGTAGAATCCTTATCTTGCATGTGATAGATCTGGGTTCAAATCTGAGCACCTTATGTCATTGGGGGCTTGTGTATTGCAATGATGCTGAAAGTGTTTCAGTGTATCTTCCATACTAATATGGACTATGAAAAAAGACCTGATGATCTCCTTATGGATTTTAATCCTTGAAAGCCTTTTGGGTCACCACAGTCCAATCCACAAAGAATTAGGGGCAAGTAGACGACTGGCTAGTGTTTGTTCTTTTGTGCATGGTGTTGCCATGGATCGGACTGACCAGCCAATGATTATAAAGATCAATGACAAGTCACAGACATGAGCTATTGGATTTCCAATTAACCATCACAACAACAAGATGTGTTACCCAACAGTCTCTCGGTACTGTCTCCAAGTCTCCAAACAGAATTGGCCTGAAAATGGACATTTTATCAAGTGAAGGTTAGCTCAATACATTCTTTTTTAGAAGAATCCATTTTATAATTCATTGCCTGATATAAATTTTGGGAAAAAATGAAGAAAATTCCAGAGGAAAAATTTCATATCAAGGCTCACCCTAGCTTATCTACTGAACAACAAAGAGGCAGAGAATCAATCTGATGTTGAGGCTCAAAGTGAGCATATGAGTGGTTTGCAATTCCGATGGAAAGCACATACATGCTCCTTATAATATGAACAAATGGCTATTAAGGACCTTGCTAGAGCTGTCAAATTCATTTTACTTATGTCCAAGTTTTACTTAGGTTTGCTAAGTAAATAGACGCCTACTGTACTCTGCACCCCCCCCCCTTTCTCAGGGTTATGCTTTTAAAAGCCTTCTCAACAGGAAATAAAAGTTTCATTAGTGCTTGGAAAATAAATTGGTGAGGTGACAGATTCTGTGATTTGATGGAAGCTCAATTATAATTGTATAACATAATATAGCAAGTGCAGATGAAATCCTATTAAGGTCTGGAAATCCAATATCTCATCTCTATGACTTTTAATTGATCTTTACACATATTGTCATTGCAGTCAAATATTTGAGCTGATTCCAGTACACATAAACAAATGTAAGCATATTAAGTCTGTTAATAATTTTAAAAAGTAATCTGTATTTCCCATTAGACCGTCTCCAGTTTTTCTCTGGCATAATTAAATATATCATCAGCGATAAGCCTTATGTGTTATTTAAAGTACGCTTTTATCATTAACTACATTGTGGTGCAATCTCATTCAAAAATTAGATCTCCTTTGTTAAAGAAGCAAACTAGGATGGCGGTGGGAGCAGGAGACCCATGAGATGATGTAGAAACGACAGAGGAGCAGAAAATTTGAATTCCAGTCTCAATTGTTCCAGTATGTACCCATTTTTTATATTTAGCCTTTGGTCCTAATTAATCACCTCGTTACCAGAATTGTTATTGCTAGCTGTCATTGAGTTGACCCCCAATTCCTGGTGACCTCATTTACAGAAGAGTAAAATGCTGTCTGTTTAGGCTCTATCCCATGATGGGTTGCCAGAGGAACCATTATGACCCATAGGTGGGTCCTCGTTGTTTGGAAGTAGATTGTCAGTATTTTCTTCTTAGTTTATCTTAAGCTAGAAGTTCCGCTGAGCTCTGCTCAACATCATAGCAACAAACAACCCTCCTCTGACAGGCAGATGATGGCTGTGTATAAGACAAATATTTCACATCGGCCAGAAGTTTAACTGGGGTCTCCTCCAGGCATTCCACCACTGAACCCCTCAAACTCCGAACTCACCAGCATGGGGGCTTCCTTGAGGCCGATACAAATTGCCTGCTCTGATCATAATTCACTACTGGTGATGAAAACTCTCTGGTCATTTTTGTGTCTTAGTTCCGCTTCATAACAATAAACAATGGGGAAGAGGTGGTCTGGAGATGTGTTTCTTTGGCTCACTGTTATATTTGCAGCATAGAGCACTGTTCCTGGCACTTCCTAATCAATATTTGCGGAACGAACAATGAATAAGTGCATGCATTCTAGTTCTGCTTTCCTGTGGAGCTGGAGATTGGTTTGACACTTTTATTCGACATTCCTTGCGTTATAACCTCTCAGCTAAATGAAAACATCTTTAAGACACCGTTGAAAGTACCTCGCCTTTAATGACAGGACATCAGATGCTTCTTCCTGTCCTTCATGAAAAGGAAGTGAATCAGAACGAACCACGGCAGCCCAGATGGCCTCCAGCCTTTGCCTATTAGGCAAAGCACAGCGCAGAGACGCCCCTGATAGTCAAGAGCAGTCAGGGACTACATCTGTTGGTTTCCAGCCCTGTCAAAGTGGTAACTCTTTGTGTGTGATAACAGATACGACATTTGAGAATGTTCTCAGACTACTCAGAGAACATTAAAGCCTAAACCAAGCTGTAAACAAAGACAACTTTTAATACCAGCTGCAACGAATCCAGAGCCTTTGTTCATTTGGCCGAACAAACATTCTGGTTTACAATCAAATAACTAAATTGATCATGAAAGCTGGAGAAAAACCCTCTCTGGCCTGAGGTCTTATCAGCACAAGATAAGATGCAGTCCTTTATAGACACTCTCTAGGCACAGGTGATCACAGTAATCCGTCTTTTCAGAGTGTTTGTTTATTTATTTACGTGTTTATCTGTTTGTGTGTGTACATGGGTGGCTTATCCAGGGCTTATCTGTTTATGCTCACCCTTTCTGAAATAGACTTTGCGTATATTAGCATGTTTCTGGCTTATTTTTATTTTACTGATTCTTTGTTTTGTGTAATAGAGCGTACTGTCTTCCCTTCTTTTCATCTGATTTGCTTTTGAAGTGAAGAATCCTTTCTTTTGTAGGTATCCTTTGAAAAGAAATTGAATTTCCGGCATACCTTAAAAAAAAAAAGAAAAGAAATTGCAAAGTTCCAATAGAATGCCTTCATTATAATCAAATTCCCCCTGGGAACATTATTAGTATACTTCTCCCTGTATAAAAAACTTAAGGAGATGGGGAGAAGGTCTCAAGCAGAAATTCCTGCAGCCAGGCAGATCAACTCCACGGTGACACCATCCTCTCCCGGATTAGTGACCTTTTGCTTGGTTTTTCTTGTTTGAACAAGCAAAAGCCTTTGACATATTCCCCAGGACTATTAAGTCCTCCCCATTTGGCACTTCACCAGCAACATAAGAAAGAGAGAAAGAGGGAGACTCTCACTTTATCTTGGAGCTGCTTAAATATTTATGTTCTAATTTGTTATTGACTTCATGTGAGGTTTTATCAAAATATAGATGGAAAAGTTTAAAGATTGCTCCTGGGAGAGCACTTAATCCATTTAAAAATAAATTTCTAATGGCCAGATTTTCTGGGCTTAAAACATGAAGCTGTGAAAGAAAGTAAAACCAAACAAGCCCAGTTTATAGGCTGACATTTGTAGACAAGAATAAAGGAAACTGGGTAATGAAAATGCTAATCAAATATCATCATGAATGCTCTGTTTTTTTTTTCCTTTTCAATATTTGATGGGAACCGACAGTAGAATTTCTGTTTTAATTACTTTTCATTTTCAAAAAGAATAAACTTAATTAAAAAAACACAACCCTTGGGGAAGGGTCTTTGTTACATCTCACCTCCAATTTCTATCTCACTCAGAATACCTGTGCTTTCTTGGTCATTTAATATGTTAATCCTTTCAGAAATAACTACATCTTAAATGAATGAAGTAGGTGATATATATGCCAAAGAACTGTCAAATGTTAAAATTTTGCTGACAAAATTTCAAAAGGAACAATAAATTTTCACAGATTATATGGACCATTTTCTTGATCTGCGCTTGAGACCATCTCAGACCTATTTCATCCTCTATCCTGATACCTTACTCAGTGTATATATCAGTGAGGTACTTATCGTGAAGAAGACCAACATCTAACCTGAGATATTGTTGAGTGGTTGATTTAAAAATCCTGCTTCACTGAAACCTATTTTAAGGACAAGAAATAGCCCTCAAAAATAGCATATGTGGGGGAAGATGGGGAGAGGAAGGGAGAAAGGGGGAACTGATTGCAATGATAGACAACGATTGACGCATAACCATACACCCCTCTAGAGGGAGAAGAACAACAGAAAACATTGGGACATGGAGACAGCGGTCGGTGTGAGAGATGAAAATAATAATGTGCAAACTATCAGGGGGTTCTTAGGGCAGTGGGGGGAGGGAGGGTGAGAAAAAAAGAGCTGATACCAAGGGCTCAATAGAAAGTAAATATCTAGAAAAGAATGAAGACAACATATGTACTAACATGCCTAATTCAATTGATGTATGGACTGTGATAAGAGTTTATGAGCCCCCAATAAAATGATTTAAAAATAAAGAAATAAATAAAATAACAGGTGTTTTGCTTATTTTATAGACAGTAGATATTGCATTGTGTATTTAGATTTCTAGAAGATTTTCTTAATTGCTTACATTAGAGATTTTGGCATTCTGAGTTTTGGATCACACACAGTTCTCAGAAAATTTTTATGGGTACTCAAAACAAATAAGAATTAAATAGGAAAAAATTACTGTGTGTGCCCTCAGATTCTTGTTCGGTTTCACAGAGATGGGACACAGCTTCCCAAGGAATGGACAAGGAGTGTGCTAAAGAAACAGGGACATAAAGTCAAGTTTTCATGATATCCACACAGAAGCAATGCCTATTCTGTTTGTACCAACTAAGCACAAGCTGAGTGATAGATTCACTTCAGTCAACAAAAAAGGGAAGACCCCTGTCTTGAAGATGTCCCACACCCTGAAATATAACTCATGCAACTAATGCCTTATTTTATGAGCCAAACAAAGACCAGCAGATAGCTTCCAGGTTGGGAACTATTGGGTGAGCAAGGCTTCTAGAGCTCCCTCTCCCCCAACTTCTTCATGGGAGATGTGATGGTGACAATGAATCCTTGCCAGAGTGAAAGCACAAATAGTTCCAAATTGAATGCAGGGAGTAAGTAATATACTTGGCAAAGGATTGAATCTCTAATAATAAATTCCAGGGAATAATAGGAGGAGATTAAACAGGAACAGGTCATGTACACATATATTCTTGAATACTAGAAATTCTTCAGAGGGTTCTTTTTGAACCACTTGTACCCCTGACATGTCACTCAGATCAAATATTTAAGGCCTCATGCAATTGCTTACTATGGTTCATCTCGGACACCAAATATGAACAATCACCCTGAAACTGGATGGTGATTTGATAGAAGAGACTGACTGTGGCAGGCCTGGCCCAGACTGCTGGGAGCTCAGCCATCTGACAATCTCAGGTGAAGAAAGGGCTACCATGTTATATGCCTGCAGGTGGTAACAGTATAAAAAGC
>NW_022103898.1:29682499-29683843 GCF_000313985.2 Echinops telfairi
AAAAAAAGAACTAGATCATGCTCAATTGACAAATAACAAAAGAACATGATAAACATGCTCTTCAGCAGTATGGAAGCAACAGCATAAAAAAGATGGATTTGGGCTGAAAGAAAAACACCAGAAATGCATTTTCCTGTTTCATTGACTACATCAAAAGCATTAGACTCTGTGAATCCTAGCCCACAGTGTTACATTTGGGGTACCATTGCAAATAAGAGGAATTCCAGAACACTTGGTTACACTCAGGTGGAACCTGGATATAGTCTAGGAGACAGGAGTTTGAACAAAACAAGGGAATATGGTATGGTTTAATATCAGGTAAAGTATGCTTCAGGCTTGTATCTTTTCAGAAGATAATCTGTATTCCGTGCAAATTCAATCTATATATTGAGAAAATAACACAAACCTGGACTGTACAAAGAAGAACATGGTATCATGATCGAAGGATGATTCATTAATAACCTGAAATATGAAGACGATTTCAACCTTGCTTGTTGAAAGCCACAAAGACTTGACACACTGATCAAGATCAAAGACTACAGCCTTCGATATGGATTACACCTCAATGTCAAGAAATCTTCACAACTAGGTAAATGAGTGTCCTCTGCAAACATGCCCAGCCATTCGGTCATCATTTCCTACGTGAGGAACCTGGAGCATAGACACTGAGGAAACCTGCCTCTCAGACAATTCCAGTGCTAATCCTGCAGGCTGGAAATAAATTATCTTTATCACCTCCAGAAGACCAAATCTTTACTAGACTGGCATTAATACCTATTTATATTTTTTCTATCAATATTTCATACATTTTAGGAGAAGCGGCTTGAAAGACTCAGATGCTTTTTTCTGTGTTTTGTGATAGCAGAGACATCAATTATTGCTGTGGGGGCACCTTCAGCATTGCCTAAAGCTGCAATAGATTTCCCAGCTCTAAGTTTGAAGTTTTAGAAATGCTAATAGTAGGATGTGTATGAATTATTACCAGGGCTTAAGCAGAACCATACTCCCCTAAAGAATAAGCAAAATCTTCACTCATTTATTGCATAGAGGATAACTTTTTTGGCTCAGGTTGGGGGAGGTGTGAATTTGGGTTAATGGGGAGGTACAGGTTCTTTATTGCTATAAATCTAGTTTCTCACTGAGTGAAGCATATAGATAGATTAAAGGAGAGCTTCAGTATAATAGCTTCATGGTTGTCCCTAAATATTCTATATTTTCTAACTCATCTGAGTCTCATAAGAATATCATTCAGGGGCCTACTAATGGGCTTTGGGTCTCCACTCCGCACTCCCCCCATCATTCACTATGGTAAGATTTTTTGTTCTGATGATGCCTTATACCTGA
>NW_022103898.1:29685300-29686326 GCF_000313985.2 Echinops telfairi
CAGGGCTGCATCAGGGTAGGTCCATGTGGCTTCTCCTCAGGGATGTCTTGCAGGAAGTCAGCCTTACCAGCTGAAGCAGGGAACTGCTGAGGCAGCTGCACCCTGGTGTGACCATCACAAAGCAAGAGACCTGAGAACTAGAAAAGCGAGGCTCACTGAGCCGTTTATCCCTCCACCCTTCAATTAACCCCACATGTGTCTATCAGCCAGGTTGGCACAATAAACTAACTAACTCAGTTATGAAATCTTTTTTTTTTTTTTATGTCTTCTCCTGTTTCCTTTTCCAGGTCTGGGAACAAGGATTAATGAAATAAGAAAATTAACCATTGTCTTCTTAACTAGGGGGGTATATTATTGTCTTTTAATGAGCTATTTAAAATTGTCCAACTTCAGGAAATAGCTATTTCATACCTTTGTTGTGACAGCATGTAATCTTTGCTTTCTTGTCTTGGGTATGTGTGTGTGTGTGTGTGTGAATTTGTGGAGTGGCTCTCAGAAACTCTCCACAGCATATGTATCTGACATGGGAGATCTAGTTTTTAGTTGCTGGTGTTATTTCTTCTGCATTTACAAAAAAATTTCCAAGTTGATCTATATGCAGCAAAAAGGATGAAACCCTTGCCTCTTTTGTTAGGCCTTATTATCTTGTGCTTTATAGGGGTCCCTAGAATTTCAGTTTTAATTAGTACCAGCGTCTAGGCAATTTAAATGGTACAGAATAAAATCACATCTAATTCTTAAAATTAATGACAAAAAATGATAGGTATACTATCATAAAATGATAGGTAAGTTACCATAAAAATAAATTATAATGTTAGGTCCAAATTAATAAAAGATGAAATTGTATCCTAGTTATTTTCATGTTACTTACATAGTCAGGTGTAACTCTCAAATTCACTGTACTGTATAAACCTCTGATTTACATAGACGATAAAGCAGTAAGTGATTATTCCATTTACTAAGAGGTGTATCACAAAATGCCATTATAAGGGCAATTCTTTTTACATGTATAAAACATTCAATTAA
>NW_022103898.1:29687694-29689078 GCF_000313985.2 Echinops telfairi
CCCTCCAAATTGGCTACTGCAGAAAATTGAATAATGATTTTGTAATTCTCTTTATTAAAAATAGCTGAAGCGGTTGTTTTGAAACTAGTGGGAGATGAACCATCTCTAATTCAGCATGTTAATCATTGATGCTTGAGGGGAATAATTTAAAATAAAAGTATTAAGAATAATTATTATCCCCTCAAATGATGGGTACTCATTGTACATGTATGTATTCTGTTTAATGTTTAAAGTGGAGCTTATGTGCCCATTCTATGTCCAAGACCTGTGCCAGCCTCCTGTCTGTCTCAAAAAGTGTGTCTTGATTGCAAGTAGAGAAGATGGCAGTTCAAACACACCCAGTAACACTATGGAAGAAAGGAGCAGTGATATGTTTCTATAATGATTGTTGCTATTATTAGGTATGATGGAGTCTATTTTGACTTAGAATGACACACCCTGTCTATAAGTATTCCAACCAAGACAGCTGTATGGAACAATTCTGTCCTATATACATATGGTGTCACCATGAATCAGAATCCACATGGCAGCATCTGATTTGTCCAAGAATCTGTGCCAGAGGACACACCTCTTCCATTAGCATTCAGTCCAGCTAGAGGGAAGAGATGCATACTATGATACCAGAAAGTCCAAATAAATCCCTTCAGAATATTGAAATAATTATTATGGGTATTCCGAAAAGGTATCAAATTATTTTTTTGGAAACCTAGGGAAATACCCAGAAAAATAGATATTGAAATTAGTTTTCTTGTTCATTTTTTATATTGAAATTAGTAACACACGTTTTAAATTGGATTCGTTTTTAACTCTTCTTTGCTTTTCTTTGTTTCCATTATGGTATTTGTTTCAGGGGCTGCAGCATACTTCACTTTTTATTTTGTTTATTTCACTATGCATAACGCTTCTTGAGGACAGGATTATAACCATATTTGCTCCAGATACTTGTTATTCTTATGCATTCTTTGCCCCTAGTAAGCATAATTGTTACTAGACAAATGTTTGTTTAATTGAATTTAGCACTAATATTACGAAAAAGCAGTGCAGAATCTCAAAACTCTAATCTATATGGG
The DNA here is from genome assembly GCF_000313985.2 of Echinops telfairi. Lineage (NCBI taxonomy): Eukaryota > Metazoa > Chordata > Mammalia > Afrosoricida > Tenrecidae > Echinops > Echinops telfairi. Next base: position 29,688,765 of record NW_022103898.1, read on the forward strand.
TCAATGTGTCTTTGATAGAGGATTTAAGAGTAACAGATAAATGCTATGAAAATAATTAGCACTTTCCTCTGAAAAGCAGTCAGGAAACAGGGATAAGGTCAGAAGCTATGAAAATATTTTTAAGTAGCAAGGGTAGTATGGCAGGATATTTTATTTATAGATACACCGGGGGGAAAGAGTAAATGCTGTTTGTAACAGTTAAGTTGTGACTAGAGTATTTAATTTGTACCCATGAGTATATATTCCTTTTAACTTTTGCTCAGGCTTAACTATAGTGCCCTTTATAGGGGTCCCTAGAATTTCAGTTTTAATTA
>NW_022103898.1:29691027-29692141 GCF_000313985.2 Echinops telfairi
ATAGATCTATTTCCCCATCTTCATGTATAAATATATTTACATATATACATGCCTGTATTTGGACCTCTATAAATGCCCTTTGCCTCCTAGTTCTTTCCTCTATTTCCTTTTACTTTTCTCTTGCCCCGCTATCATGTTCAGCCTTCATTTGTATTTCAGTAATTCCCCTCAGTTATATTGCCCTTGATCAAGCCCTATATTTCCTCCTACACCCTCCTCACCATCAATTTTAGATCACTTGTTTCCTTATCCCTGGGTTTGTAAAGACCCACTTCCTTTCCCCCGCCTCCCCATCTCCTTTGTCCCCTTGGAACCATCGATCCTGTTACTTTCTCCTCCAGATTGTTTATCCCGCCTATCTTATCTAGATAGACCTGCAGAGATAATAATAGGCACAAAAAACCAAGACAGAGCAAAACAAAGCAACAAAAGAAAACAAGACCAACAAAAAGAAAAGCCTATAAATAGTTCAAGGTCTGTTTGTTGACCTTTAGGAGTGTTTTCCAATCAAGTCTGATGGAGTGCCACACCCTGGCCTCAAAGTCTATTTTTGGTGTTCCCTGGGGACTTCCTTGCTCTACTCCCCTTGCTGTTCTGTTGTATGCCCTTAGTGTTTTGCCTTGGTTTGGTGGGGTCAGATCAGGTGCAATTCCTGCACTGTCTCCAGTGTTGTCCCCCATAGCACTATAGGTCAGTGAGGGATGCGTGTCTCATAGTGGGGCCATCCCTATGGTCCTCTCTGTGCATTGGCTGCTCTGAGCAGGAATATCGTCCTAAGGGTTTGGTGGGCCAGGATGTGTTACACTCTGTCTTCTTCCCCCTTCATTTGTTCCTGTGTGCTCTGATCAGACATGTCCCTCTCCCTGAGTTGTAGCTTCAATGCTGTCCTCTGAAGTGAATTCTTCTGTGGGGATGGGGGCTGTCCACATAGCTGCAATTGGGGCCAGCCCCTCAGACACTATTGGTTGCCTGCTTCATGCAGATATGTTGCATTCACATCTTGGAGCATTGGGTTGAAGTCTGGTCCCTCTTTCCCTGTGGAGATATAAACAATACCCACCCCTTGGGTGGGTTAGTGCCCTATTCCCTTGCTACCTATGTCTTTTTTGTCTCC
>NW_022103898.1:29692658-29694479 GCF_000313985.2 Echinops telfairi
TTGCCTCTTCTGGGTATATGCCCAGTAGGGGAATTGCTGGGTCATATGGTAGCTCAATTTCCATCTGTTTTAGGTATCACCAAATTGATTTCCGTAGTGGCTGCATGTACCTACAGGTCCACCAGCAGTGGATTATGGTTTCCTATCTCCTCACAGCCCTTCCAACACTTGTTGCTTTCTGATTTTTTGAATTGGGCTATCTTTGAGGGTGTTAGGTGATATCTTATAGTTGTTTTAATTTGCATTTCTCTTTGGCTAATGATCAGGAACATTTTCTCTTATGTTTATTCAGATTTCTGTCCTTGAGAAACTTCTGTTCAGGTAGGTTGCCCATCTCCTCAGTGGGAAATTGGTTTTTTTCTTTTTGGAAGCTAGCAGAGTATTGTAGATTTTAGTAATAAGGCCTTTGCTGTGTCATTGCTAAAGATGTTTTCCTAGTCTGTGGGCTCTCTTATTACTCTCTTGTGAATTCTTTTGATGTACACAGGGGTTTTATCTTCAGTGTATTGCACTTGTCAATTTGTGACTCCTCTGTATTTGTGTCCTTCCCTATTTCTGATAGGCGATGTATTCCTTGAACCAAAGTTCTCAGGTTGGTCCCAATTCCTTCATTGATGTCCCTAATAGTATGGGGTTTTACCTCAAGGTCTGTGATCCAACTTGAGTTTATTCTTGTGCATGGAGTAAGGTGAGGGTCTTGCTTTGTTTTCCAGCAAGTAGATATCCATTTTTCCCCAGCACTACTTGTTGAAGAGGACACTTGCTTCCCATTTGATATTTTTTTGGGCCCTTATCAAAAATCAGTTAACTGTATGCTGATGATTTTATTTCTGGGGTTTCAGTTCTTGTCCATTAGTCTGACTCTTTCATTATACCAATATCACACTGTTTTGACCACTGTGGCTGTATAATAGGTCCTAAAGTCAGGTAAAGCAAGTCCTCTCATTCTGTTCTTCTTCTTGAGGAGTTCTCTGCTAATTCTGGGCTTCTTCCTTCTCCATATGAAGTTTGTAATCAGTTTTTCCGAGTCTTTGAAGAAAGATGATGGTGTTTGTATCAGGATAGCATTAAACTTATATAGTACCTTGGGCAGAACTGACATCTTTACTATATTGAGTCATCCAATCCACGAGCATGGGATAGTCTAGTCTTCCATTTGTTGTGGTCACTCTTGGTTTCCTGTAATAATGTTCTGTAATTTTCCTCGTACAAATCTTTTGGGTTTTTTTCAGTCAGGTATATCCCTAGATATTTCAATTTGTGCTTGGTTATTGTGAAGCTTACTACCTTTTTTATCTCCTCTTCTGTGATCTTGTCCGATCTGTATAACCATCTGATAGACTTCTGTTTGTTGATCCTGTGTCCTGCCACTGTGCCATATCCATCTATTTCTTCCAGTACTCCCCTTGTGGAGCTTTTGGGATTACCCATATATAAAATCATATCATCTGTGAATAATGATAGTTTCATCTCTTCCTTCCCTGAGTAAATATATTAGATGTCTTTTCTTTGCCCTATGTTTTTAGCTAAGAACTCCAGTACGATGTTAAATAAGAGCGGGGAAAAGGGACATCCTTGTCTGGTCCCCATTTTCAGTGATATTATTTTAGTCTTTTCTCCATTGACTACCACGTTGGCTGTTGGCTTTACATATATATTTGTATTATCTTGAGGAATTTTCCTTCCATTCCTATAATCTTGAGTGTTGTAAACAGGAATTGATGTAAAATGTTGTCGAATGGTTTTCCCCCATCTATTGATATTATCATGTGTTTCTTGTAGTTGTTCATGTCAATGAGACAAATGATACTAGTAGTCTTT
>NW_022103898.1:29695810-29697533 GCF_000313985.2 Echinops telfairi
GATCTATCTTTCTCAGAGTGGTGTATTAAAGTCACCTACTAAAATTGTTGAGCCTGTGATTTCTTTTTTCATCTTTTGGAGCGTTTGGTTGACATATTCAGAGTGTCTCTCATTAGGGGAATATATGTTTAAAATTCTAAGTGGTTCTTTGTTTACAGTTTCCTTGTGTATTATATAGTGTCCCTCCTTATCTCTTTTTATGGTTTGTATTTTGAGGTCAATTTTATCTGAAATTAGGATTATAACCTCTTTTTTCTTTAAATTTCTGTTTACTTGGTATGTTTTTCTCCAGCCTTTGATTCTCAATATATTTTGTATGCAAGCTTGAGATGTGTTTCCTTTAGGCAGGAGATTGATGGGTTGTGTTTTCTAACCAGTCTGCTACCCTCAGTCTTTTAATGCCTGAAGTCAGTCCATTGATATTCAGGGTTTAAGTTACATCCATCTGTGGACTCTGTGCTGTCATCTTATACCTTTTGTGCTGTGTGTTTTCCTACCTCCATTTCTTATCAGTGTGTTGTGCCTGTGTGTGTGAGTGTGTGTGTGTATAGTTCATTCTTACTTCTTTACACCCCTAAGCCAATGCTATTGTGGGGGCTGTTTTCTCTTTGTTACCCTCTGGGTGGGGTTTTTCTTTGTGGTGGTCTCTTATTTGTGCTCAGTGAGTGCTGTTCTTCTGCCCATACTGGGTCTACAAGGATCTTTTGTAGGCCTGGGCTTCATTTAACATATTCCTTGAATTTTTCCTCATCTTAGAAGATGCTTACTTCTGCATCTGTCTTGATAGAAAATTTGGCTGTAGAGAGTATTCTTGGGTTTGCATTATTTTCCTTTAATTTTTGGAATATGTTACTCCACTCTCTCCTTCATAATGGCTGCTGATTGGTCTGAGCATATGCATATTTGGGAACCTTTATATGTGACTGTTTGTTTTTCCCTAGCTGCTATTATGATTCTCTCCTTTTCCTCAAAGTGTGATAGTTTAACTATTATGTGCCTTGGTGGCTTCTTCTGCTGATTCAGTCTAGCTGCTGTTCTTTCAGCTTCCTGAATGGTTGCATGGTTCTCATTCATTAAGCTGGGGAAGTTTTTGTCCAAGAATTCTCTCACTATTTTTGCAGTTGACTTCTTTGTTGGGTCCTCCTCCGGTAATCCAATTACCGTATATACTCATGTATAAGTTGAGTTTTTCGGCACATTGCTTATGTAGTTTTTGTGGCAAAATAGATGCTTTGGCTAATATTTGGGTTGGCTTATACTCGAGTATATATGGTATTCTAATGTTGTTCCCCTTCATAGCATCAGATATAGCTCTTAGGTTTTCTTCAGTTTCTCTGATGATCTCATTAGACTTTGTTCACGTTTGTTAAATTCTGCTTGGCTGTCCTCTAGGTCACTGGTGCGGTGCGGTTCTCTGCCTCCTCCAGTCAGTTGATGATGTCGTGAGTCTGCTACTGGTTTTTGTTATCTCGTCCCTAAGCTCTTATATTTTGCTTTGGTGTATGATCTTTATCTCCTCTATCATTTCTTCATTTTCCTGTATTATTTCCTTCATATCCTGTATGACTGCAAGCAGCATTCTGCAAATTTCTTTCTGTGGCAGATCAATGTCTGTTTTTTTGTATGCACATCATTAGGTGCAGGGCATTTTCTGACATTGTCTTTTGTTTCTCCTATTTTTGGGGTGAGATTGTTGGAGCTGATTGTTGTTCATGTTGTGTTG
>NW_022103898.1:29698192-29699239 GCF_000313985.2 Echinops telfairi
TATTTTACATGAGTTTCTATGGATTTGTTTCTCTAAAGTACCCAGACTAATACACCTAGTCAACCAGTATTCTGTTATTTGGATGGTTTAGAGCACTGAAGTTGGCGGGTGAAATTGCCCTAGTCAGCTAGATTGATGTGGAGATTGGGCAGAGGTTCCCGCATCAGTGTGGAGCTCTGAAGTGTGTTTGCTGACCTGCTTTAGGTTGTGTGTGGCACTATGGATGGTAGGAGGAAGTTCCCTCAGTCACATGGGACCTCAGAGGATGGGTAGGAGCTCCCCCAGCCATGGGGTGGGATTTCCCCCAGAAGAAGGTGGGTGGGATTTCCCCAGCCTTGGGTTATGCTGGAGAGGGTGGAGCTCTAGGCTAAGGGAAGTGTCCTGGAGGTCGGCAGTGTGAATAAAAAGGAAGAGAAAAAGAAAGAAACAGCCCACTGAGACTGTGGGGGCAAAGAGAGAGAATAGAGGGAAACAAAATTAACAACATAGCTGAGCTCCGATCCCTGACTATGGGCCTGGAGGTGTTTAAACCCTGCCCCTAGGCAGTGGCAACCTGTGGCTGTGTTGAGATAAAGCTATTGGGTTGGCTCCAAAGGATCCAGGCATCGGCCAAGACAGTGGCAGGGTTAAGGTCAAACCCTATCCAGCTTCCACAGTGGTAAACCAAAAGTCCCCAGCTCCTCAAAACCTAGTTGATTTTTGCTTACTTATCTTTTTGATGTGCCTCCTGTGAGCTGGCAGTGTCAAATTTCCCTTTAGTGACTCTCCTGTGCCGATTTCTGTGGAGTCCCTCTGTTATGTGTTACTCAGTTGCCATCCTGCCAGAAGTTTGTCAACTTCTGAGTTTCTGTGATGCTGGCATCTATGCCACTGCTATTCAAATACCAGTAAAATCATCTATTGTGACTAGACTTCAACACAGCTTCTAGATTAAGACAGATTAAGAAGAAACAGGTAAACTATATATATAACTGTGCCATCAAACAGTGCTAGAAGATGAGCCCCTAAGATTGAAGACACTCAAAAATATGCCTAGGGAAGAGCTGC
>NW_022103898.1:29709397-29736188 GCF_000313985.2 Echinops telfairi
TGGGTCTGTGCCTACTTATCTTTATGATGCTCCTCCTGTGTTCTAGTTGTGTTAAAGTTCCCTCTAAGCAGCTCTCCTGGGCTGGATTCTGCGGAGTCCCTCTGGTACGTGTCACTCCGTCGCCATCTTCCCGGAAGTCCTGGATGGAATTTCTTGATGACAGTCTATATTTCTCCTTTTTGTGATGGATCTGTTAAGATTTTCCAATTCTGTCTGCATTAATTTGGGTAGGTGGTGTATTTCTAAGTATTTGTTCATTTCTTTGGACAAATTATCAAAATTGTTGGAGTACAATCTTAGATAATAGTGCGTTATTAGTATTTTCATTTCAAATCTGATTTGTTGTTGTCCTTTTCACCTCTAATTCTAAATATTTGCATCTTCCTTTTTTACCCTTTGTTAAGTATACCAGCACTTGTCGATTTGTTGATCCTTTCATAGAACCAACTTCTTGTCTTGCTGATTTTTCCATTGTGGTTCTGTTTTCCAGCTTGTTTATTTCTGCTATAATCTTTACAATTTGTTTTCTACTGTTGTTTGAGGGTTTATGCTGTTGTCCTTGTTCTAGTTGTTGGAAGAGTGAAGAGATGATCTTAATTTTCTCATGCTATAAATTGCACTTTGATTACTTCTTTTTGCTGTGTCCCAAAGGTTTTGGTAGATTGAGTTACCGTTATCATTTGTTTTGAGAAATTTCTTCATTTCATCTCTTTAGTCTATACTCCGGTCTTTTAAAAAGCGAGTTTTTCAATTTCACTGTATTTTTCTTTACATGTGCTTGTTTTTCTATTGTTGATTTCCAGTTTTATATCATTGCAATCTGAAACAATGGTTTCTAGTAGCTCAAAGTATTTGCATGTGTTAAAGTTTGCTTGGTGGCCTACCATGTGGTCTATTTTGTATGTCCTATGTGCGATGGAGGACAATATACTTTGTGGTTGGCAGGTGGAGTGCTCTATATCTATCTAAAGGTGGACCTGCTTAATTTTGTTGTACTACTTTTCCATTTCTTTTCTTTCTCCCCCCACCCAGTGGTTTTAATTGGCGTGCAAGTCCCATATAATACAACTCAATGATTCAATCACATCAGAAGAGTTGTATAAGCATCACCACAATCAGTTTTAGAACATTTTTTTCACTCTTGTATTCATCTTTATTAGTTCTCCATTTCTTTATTGAGTTTTTTTCCTGATGATCTATTTTTCTCCTGATCATCTATTTTTCTTTGAGAGTGATGTATTGAAGTACCTTTATTGTTGAGCTATGAATTTTTTTCTTTAACTCTGTAATGTTTTGGTTAATATATTTCAAGGGCCTTTCATTCATTGCATATATGATAATTATGGTTATATATTCCTGGCATTTTGTACATTTAATCATTATGTGGTGCTCATTTTTGTCTCTCATTATATTATTTGGCTTGAAGTCTATTCTATCAGAAGTTATTATTATCACTCCTGCCTTTTTATTGTCATAGGCTTGGTACTGTTTTTATAAATTCCTTTAATTCTTCCTCATCTGGAAATATCCTCTTTCTCCCTCATATTTGAGAATTTTATTGAATATAGGATTCTTGGTTGGCAGGTGTTTTGGGGTTTTCTGGTGTGGGTGCAGAATAAATAAGTACATTTATCAGTCCATTATCTTCCTACCTGCCTGGTTTCTTCTGAGAAGTCTAAATTTATTCTTATTGGTTTCCCTTTGTAGGTGACTATTCTTTTTACCCTAGCTACTACTAGGATTCTCTTCTTTTCCTTGATATTGGAGGGTTTGACTGCGATGTGTAATAATGCTTTTCTTTTCATGTCTCCTTTTTGGGTTTCTCTCAGGTTTTTGTATAGGCATTTTGCTCTCCTATTTCGTGTTGGGGAAATTGCATTTTTTTAACCTTTTTTCTGTTTATTATGATGTTACTTATTAGTCCAGTTGTGAATATCTTGGTTTTCTTTTTCTTTTTTTTAAGTCATTTTATTGGGGGTTCGTACAATTCTTATCACAATCCATTCATCCATCCATCGTGTCAAGCACATATTTACATTTGCTGCACTCATCATTCTCAAAACATGTGCCTTCTACTTGAGCTCTTATTATCGGCTCCTCCTTTTCCTCCCTCCCCACTACCCCCTTCCTCATGAACCCTTCATAATTCATAAATTATTATTATTTTGTCATATGTTACACTGTCCGACGTCTTCCCCTGCCCTGTTCTTTGCTGTCCATCCCCCAGGGAGGAGGAGGCTATACATAGATTCTTGTAATCAGTTCCCCCTTTCCACCCCACATTCCCTCCACTCTCCAGGCATCGCCACTCTCACCACTGGTCCTGAAGGGGTTATCAGTCCTGGATTCCCTGTGTTTCCAGTTGCTATCTGTACCAATGTACATCCTCTGGTCTACCCAGATTTGTAAGGTAGAATTGGGATGATAGTGGGGGGAGGAAGCATTTAAGAACTAGAGGAATGTTATATGTCTCATCGTTGCTACCCTGCACCCTGACTGGCTCATCTCGGGGAAATTGTATTCTATGATTTCTCATTCTATTTTCCATATAGATTATTATGAATTAGTTTCTTCTTCCCCTGGGATCCCAACTAGACATAGTTTGCCCCACATCATTCAGTCTTTCTTACATGTCTTTGTGTTTTTTGTTGATTCTTTCACTGGCTATATTTGAAAGAATTGGCTTTCAGTTTATTTATTTGATTTTCCTTTTCTTTGGTTTTATTATTCAGCTCTTTTACCATGTTGTCTGATTCAATTATCTTATTTTTTCTTTTGTTGAGTTATATTTGGTGTTTGGTTTCTAGTTTTTCAATTCTTTCTTCCATCTGTTAAAGACACCTACACATGGTTCTCCTGAATTATATATAGTTCTGTTACTTCCAGGGAATCTTCAGAGTAATCCTTTGGGTCTGGGTGTTGTACAGTTGTTTGTGGCTGTTTTCCTAGAATTGTTATGTGTATTGTTATCAACTGTTGTTTCTGTGGCATTGCGGAACAACTATTAATTTTGAATGGATTGCTAAGCTATGTGGGGCATTTGGCTCTTGCCAGGTTTCTGGGAGAGCTCAGGCCTTCCTTGACTAGGATTTGGATGGCTCAGACATTCTATCTGGGTCACTGAGATGTCCAGGTTCTTTTTGACAGGATATTATGATGGCTGTGACCTTCCTTGCTGGGGTGGGAGTGACTAGTGATTTCTTTGCCTTGGAGTGGGTAGGGCTGGGGTCTTCCCTATTGGGTTGCATGGACAGCTAGGGTCCCAGAGTCAGTTGGGGCCTTATTCGATGAGGGTTGGCTGGAATCTTCCTTGATGTTATGCAGGGAGACCCAGGACATTACTTGCCAGGGAGCAGAAATATTTGGAGCCTATCTTGCCAGATGGTGGGGACAGCTGGAGCTGACATTTCAAGCAGGCAATGATGCCCAAGACATTCTTTTCCAGGTTGCTTGGGTGGCTGGGGCCTTTTTTGCTGTGGGGGCAGGGACAGACCTTCCTTATTGGACCACAGAGACAGTTAGTGTCTTCTTTGCTGGGGTATGAAGAAGGCAGGAGTCTTTCTTGTCAGATTTTAGGGGCATCTGCAGTCTATCTCGCCTGGTACCTGGAACAGCTGGGACCTTCCTTGAGAGGGGATTGCAGGGGGATGTGGAGCTGGATCCTACTTTGTAAGAGGGCAGGAGCACTCAGGGCCTTCCTCATTAGGTTGTGGATCCCTTATAGAGATGGCTTGGATCTTCCTTGTAGGGTAGGGGGATGGAGTTGGAAGCGGGAGGGACAACTCTGATCTTCCTTACTGGATGTTGGGGAAAGCTGGGGGTGGGGACTTTCTTGTTTGGAGATGGGAATGTCTGGGGCACTTCCTTGCGGGGTTTCTGGGACAGCTAGGGCCTTCTTTACTCACCTTTTATTTTCTAAAGGTATGCTAGACTTGATGTTATTTCACAACTCATCTGGTATTTGCTCTTTAGTATTCAGTGCATTAAATCTATTTTTGAGATGGTCTCTAGATTTAGGTGAGATATACTCAAGATTATACTTTGGCTTTCATGACCTTGTGTTTAATGTTTTCAGCTTCAACTTGAACTTGCATATGAGGAACTGATGATCTGTTCCACAATTTTCCCCTGGTTGTTTTTTTTTTCTGAGGGATGCTGTTGAGCTTCTTTATCAATTCTTTCTACATGATAGTCAAAATGGCTCCATGTAGTCCATCTGGCAAGGTCTACATGTATAGACACCATTTATATTGCTGGAAAAAAGGTATTATGCATTAAATAAGTCATTTGTCTTGCACAATTCTCTCATAAGATCTCTAGCACCATTTCTGTGACCAAGATTGGATTTTCTTCTTTGTTTTCAAACTTTTACATTTCTATCCTAGTCTATCTCCGTTATCAATGCATCTTGATTTCATGTTTAATCAATTTCAGACTGAAGAAGTTGGTAGAAGTCTTCATCATTGGCTTAGTAGTTAGTGCATAAATTTGAGTAGGCATATGGACATTATCCTACCACTGACAGTATTGTCCATTAAGAGAGATAACTAATGGGCTCCAATCTAACCAACGCTTTGAGGATACAAGAGGAAGTCGTGTTTTCTTCTATTGAACTGAAGTTTACTATGAGTGTGCACCGCATCAACCGCTCTGGAGAAGAACAAAGAATGTTAGACAACATCTTGCCGCCCTTATTTCTAAGGAGTGTGTTGGTTGCACTGCCTGTAAGACTGATTAGTATGTTAATATTCTTCCATCACACAATTAATTACAATATGTCCACTTTCTTTGGTCTTCCTTTTTCATTGTCCTGCAGTCACATGCATATGAGGTGATTGAAAAAACATGGTTTAAGTCAGACAGTGTCTGCTCCTCATATTTTCACCTTCCCTGACACCCCTTCTCATTTGAACACAGCTTGGTTCCCTACTCTTCTACCTATGCCCACTTTCTGTGATCATCTGGGTCCAAATATCAATCTGTTCTGTTCCAGTCTCCTTTCTCAGGGGCTATGATGTCATCCTAGTATTGATGCCTGAAGACATTGGTAGAAGTCTGAAGGCTTCAGCTTTGTAGACCTCCCAAGACTGCCATTCCTGTCATGCTCCTGTTTCTTGAGAGCTCTTTATTTTCTAATATTTGGATTTATATTGCCTTGGACACCTTCTCTCCATTCATTGGAGTGTTTATGTTCCAAAGCCCAGGTCATTATGGGAAGATAGACATTATGTGAAAACGGAAGAGGACTACATCTGGTAACAAAATGTAGGATGACTATATCATTATATAAGTGCCAACAAACTTCATTATTATTAAAGGTACACCACTGAGAATTCTGGTCTAGGCAAGTTGGCACATAACCTAAACCATCACCGCCAATATTACTCTTGTTTTGCACCTCAGAACTCCTTCCTGCCAGACATATATCACTAATACCTTCAGATAGTAGATTTTTAGTACTATTATCAATGCAAAATATTGAGTATGTTTGAAAAGGTAGTTAATAAGTGAAAACCATACCCAAATCCACTACCATTGAGTCATTTTCTGACTCACAGTGACCCTATACATGCGATAAATTTTCACAAGGACACAATTTGCTAGTGGGGTTGAACTGTTGGCCTTTCCACCAGGGCATGTCAGTAAGTGAGGAGAGGCTGTGTACCTGTCAGCCTAACTCACTCAGGAGTAAGAGCTTCCTGACTTACGCTGAGCTTGCCATATTGCTAGGATGCGTAACGTTATACTGTCTAGATGCCTTCCATGCCTTCCGCTGGGCCACATTCCCTACTACTCCCATCTCCATCCTTCCCCCATAGAGGTTCTATCCTTTTCCTTGTGGCTCCATGTTGCTGAAGTCCCTGCCTAATTTAAACTCAAGTTCTGCCATATTGATCTTTTGGTGATAAATAATGTTTCAAATCCTGTTAGATGGGTTTCTTAGCAAGAATGGATTCAATATACGCCGCAACGCATAAACTCATTTTCTATAAATATTAAAGGCCCTCAAAACATTCATGGAAAAATTCCATTGTGGGTCAATTCCATTTCTCTATTAACTTTTTCAAATACCATTGTATTTAGTATGTATCCAAGTATAGTCCATCCATCCATTCCTTCATCTATCTATCCATATCCCCACCAACCATCCACTCAGCATATGCTTAGCCCCAAAATGTAAATTTGAAGGCTTCAGGATTAAATTATAATTGATAAATGTAAGCCATACAAATACTCTGAAGACAAAACTCAGTGAACTGTAAAGTTTTTCTAAAAAGAAACATAAATTCTTTTTCCTTATTTGCTATTAAGTATGAACTATAAATTCTAGCAATGAGTCTAACTTGGAAGCTAAGTATATTTTAAGTTCAAGTAATAAAATTATGATCTCAACTCTCTTATATGGCATTTTAAAGCTGTTATATGTCAGATACTTTGCATACTTTATGAGATAGCTTTTTTTATCATTATCCACATTTTATTAAATAAAAAAAGACTCAGAGAATTTAAGTAACTTGTCCAAAGTCATTTGCCAGAAAGAAGTGAAGTGAAAATATAGTTTTAAGGTATTTCTAGGTCTAACGTCCTGGCTCCTACTATATCTTACTATACAACCTCAATAATGTTTAATAAAGCTTAAAAGTAGAATTTCAATTTTTACAATCTGATATTTTTCATGTTGATACTATATATTTACAATGTCCTAGAACTCAACACAATTACAATAACTCACATTTATAAGTTGTACAGAATGCAGGCATAATCTTCACACATATATGCACAGAGAAATGACCAATAAGCACATAAGAGGAAGAATGCAGGTGACAACTACATCACAATGAGATCACTTCACTGACAACACCAATTGCTAGTAATGGTATCAGCAAGTGACCAGAGTGTAAAATGCTATGACCACTGTGAAAATTACATGGTAGTTCTTGTAGAGCTAAATATGGTCCTGCTATGCCATCAAGCCGTTCCATGCTAGATTCAACCTAAAGAAATCAGCTACAAGAACATTTACAGCAGGTTCATTAATAAGAGCCAAAGCAGGGAATAACCCTAATGTTTAAAAACAAGTATTGCAAACAATAGCCTATTCGTACAAAGAGAAGTCTCCATAATGCTAATATGAAAAGATGCATAAGAAACATGTCCAAATCTCAAAAAGATGACCCTAAATGAAAATAACAGATGCTGGGATCAAAAGAACACACATTGGAGGCTTTTACCTTTATAAAGTTTTAAGACAGGTCCAAGAAATTTTTGTGGTTAGAAAGCTGGACAAAATCCTCCAAAGGGGATAGGGCTTGATTGAATGGAAGCATGTGAGAACTTTATTAGGTGATAGTAAAATCTGACCTTATTGCAGATTCTATGTTTTTTTCCTTTTAAATGTTTGCTTATAAAATTCATTGTAAGAATCATATCATTACAAGGAATGCCTGCATTCGTTAAATATTTAAATAATTAGGAATCGCAGAGAGCAATGTTCTTCTCAATAAAATCAACCATATGGGACTGAATAGGACAGCGTTCAGCCCAAAGCAGAAGTCACGAAGGGGCAGGACACAAAAGGAAACAAGGGAACGGAAGTGGTAAGCGTGCTGTTAAATCACAGGGATTGCAAGCAATGCCATGAAACAAAATGTGGATAGATTATTAAATCAAAAACTAATTTGTGCTGGAAACCTTCACCCTAAACACAATGAAACAACAACAACAACAACAATGAAAAACAACAAACAACCAGGAAGACAAAGGATAAATAAAGGGCTGTCGATCAGTTAAAAGACAAGACTGGGAGGGCTTCGCTTTCATTCAGACAGTTTAATCTTGGTGCTGTAGCTCTGCCCCTCACTCAGATTGTAACTCTGAATGTTGCCCACATTTTAACACTGCGGGTTGTGTGGTTTCTCAGACCATACCACAAAGAGATGGCGTTGATGAAGACTAACCGTAGGAAACAAAATTGCTGTCTTTAGAAGAGGGAAAGCTGATGAAACGACAAAAGCAGGCAAAAGAACTAAGAAATCAAGGGGCAGGTTCTTGTCAGGTATGAGAGATCCTGCCTTGATAAAGTATTTTTATGATCATTGCATTTTGATCACCACTTTGTAAAAAAAAAAAAAGCGAATGGTTATGTAACACAAAGCTATGTTTGATGACCAAATAAAAACCTGAAATATTTACTCACTTGGAGTATGCCTTTCAGCTCTACTTTCTTTCTGCCTTGCAACATTCAAAAAGCTACTCGGTTTCACATAAACTCCTGTGTGTTAAATGAAGCTGACTCATAAACATGAGTTGATTGTGAGGATTAAATTGGATGCAGTTCTAACACAGTGCCTCACACACAAAAAGCACCGAAGAGACGGTTCACTATAGATTTTTAGGTTCTGCCCCTTTGCCTTTTTATGCCTGTGTTTACTTGGATCCTTGGATTTTATTCTTTGCTTTTTATAGTCTATGGAAATTTATCTTTAGAGATGTGTTTATTAGGGAGTGAGCTTGCAGTGTCTGGAGACCCATCCTTGCTTGAATTTCTCATTACTTCTTACAATTACATGAAACACAAATGTTTTCCATCACTTTTCTTCCTCAGTCACACCACAGGAGTCACACAGCCACCAGGATCTAGTGCAAAGGGCATGAGGCTAATCTCTGGAGACCAGATTTTATTGGGCCTCTGTCGATAGCACACTGAGTGACCTACAGCAAGCTGCTTCATGTCTCTTGGTTTTTAGTCTGAGTTGTTCCTTCATATTCCTATTATTTTCTTTTATAGCATTTCTGTCATCTCTGAAATGAAATAATTTTCTGTGGATAAATTTGAATATGCATACGGTGTAATGTTTAAGGTTATGGACTCTGGGGTCAGATTGACTGAATTTAGTGCTTACTTGTTCTGTGAACCTGGGAAAAAAATCCCTAACCTGCCTGCATCTTAGGTTTCCTATCTGTAAAATGGGGATAGAGATTGTGAGGACTGAAAGCCAAACAACGAACGTACATGCAATGTCTGAAATGATGCCTTCTAACACCCACGGTCACCTAGTTGATTCTGACTCATTGCCGCCCTGTACAGGGTTTCTGCATCTTTGAATTTTCATGGGAGCAGGTAGGCTCCATGCTCTCCGGTGGAGCAGCTGGTGGATTTGAAGCCTTGATATTTTGCTCATCAGTCCAATGCTTAACAGGCAGCACGACTAAAAGCCTTGTAAAGAACAGAGAATTGAGTGCACTACTGGCAAATTAGTAAAGGATATTTTCCGGAAACAAGGCAGGTTACACAGTGTATTTAATAGAGGACACATTGCGGAGCCTGGTGGAGAACAGAGGAGGGAGCAATGCACCCTAACCATGAGAGCCAGGAGCGGAGGTCTTAGGAAGAGGTTAGCTGATGTGATTTGGGCATTGAGAAGGGAGATCATATGATTTGGACATTGAAAAGGGAGCATCTATGGAGGAGAATGGAATGACGATACTGCAAAAGGACCCAGGCAGGGAAAGCAAAGAACAGGCCTAATAAGTAGCTTTCTTTGATGGGGGTGTTGAGATGACTGAGGGTAGATAGTGGAAGATAGGACTGGAGCGTGATGTGGCACTAGGCTTGGAAGAGCTTTTGTAATGGACTAAGGGGCGTGGTTCTCGGAGCAGTAGCAAACACTGACAATTGTTGACATGGTATTCTACCATGTGTCATTTAGGAAAAATACTCGGGTGATTGGACTATGGAGAAACTAGAGAGAAACACTGGACAGGATGAATAGTTAGGGTGCACTGGAATCCTTGGATGACGAGGGTCCCAACTGGTGACATGGTAGTTGAGCTGGAGCAGAAGGTTCTGCAGGGAGAGCTGGAAAGGTTGATACTAAGTGAATTCTCCTACCTGCTCATTTTGCTTTTCTCACTCTGCTATCTTCTCAGGTTCTCTGAAGTTCCCTCTCTGGGGATCCATCTGTACTTCAGTAACGCTCATAGGAAACAGTTTTTATTACCATTAAGGCGAGGGGTATATTAGAGGCGGAAAATAATCACACAACGAATAACATTTGTTTAATGGAGAAGGCTTTTGAGCTGTGGCTAGTTGGAAAGGTTTTCTTTTCTTACATAAGCCAGGCTATTGGAAGGAGCATAAAAATCATTCATTGTACACCTGCTGATAGATATTTGGGAGTTATTCTATAATGCAGCATCCACAGTACAGAAAACAATGCTTGCCATCATCGCCTGAGTTTATACAATGGCAAATTAACAGAAATATTGAATACAAATTAAAAAATAGGAAAGGGACATCAAGATCAATGGAAGTAACTATCATAGATGGCATCTATGTATTGCAAGGCAAAAATCCTCTTTACATGAAAGAATATATTTTGAGCAACTGTAGCTCATGAGAACTCTCTTTAATTAGCTATAACTTGTCTGACAAAATAAGGGGAAGTTCATGATCCCTGTGAAGAATACAGATCAGAAACCAATCAGCGAACAGCGATGCAATAGAGTTAGAGGAGAAGAGGACCAGAACTAGATAGAAGCATCAGGTTAATCATCTTAGAGCAACCCTGGTCCCCTGTGCAAAGAGACTGTCAATTAAACCCCAAACCACATTGTAGCAATTATTTTTAATTGACATATCTGTATGTATATACCTCTCTCACCAGCTGCTGCTAAGTCAACGTGACTCATGCTGACCTCATGTGTGTCAGAATCGAACTATAAATCCTTAGGATTTTCCATGGTTATTCCTCATATGCAGATCACTGGGCCTTTCTTCTGGGGCACATCTAGGTGAACTCCAACCTCTAACCTTTTGGTTAGCAGCCACACACATTCATCTTTTGCAGCACCACACAGAAGTTCCATTTCATTTTTTCAAATCAAATTTTAATAAGGGAGGTTGTCCATGGGAGGAAGCTCTTAGAGTCAGAAAGCTTATTAGATATTGGGAAGAGGAAAAACAAATTAAGTCATTAGAGGGGGAGTGGGAGAGGGTCAATGAGACTTGCTCACCCTTTGACATTAAATCTAGATATATGGAGGAAAGAAAAGGATTAGGAGAGAAGAGAAACTTATATTCTCTTCAGTAGGGGAATTAGGAAACATATTCTCTTCAGTAGGGGAATTAGGAAACTTATTAGGAATTAGGAAACATATTTTCTTCAGTAGGGGAATTAGGAAACGTATTAGGAATTAGGAAACATATTCTCTTCAGTAGGGGAACTAGGGTGCCTCTGAGAGAGCAAGCAGTTCAGAGCAGAAAATGCTCTCATCAAATGTCTCGATGCCACTTTGTCTCCCTGAATGTTCCTTGAGAGTGGCTAGTGGAGTCAGCCAATGGACACGTAGGGCACACATATAAACCCAAACATGAAGCCAGCTGGGGCCAGGTTTCTTCCAATCCATGATGTCCCCCTGTGTGCAGAAGGGTTCTCTGGGATGGGGTCTTTAGAAGCAGATCGCCAGGCCTTTCTCATCTGAGGTACTTTACTCTGGGTTCAAACTATCAGCCTTTCAGTTAGTAGGTGAGTGCTTTATGGCTTATGCTGCCCGAGACTCTCATGTATCTATAGTGATACATAATGTAATATATCCACATAAGTCAATGTGGAATAATTAATTCAAAAAATGTTCCCTGAACATTTACTATATGTATGTTAAACACTGTCCTAGGTACTGAGAAAAAAATCAATGAAAAAAAATGGCTAAGTCTTTGTCCTAAACTGTTTATATTCCAATAGGAGAGACTGACAATATATATCTATCATGTATTTAAATAAAGAAAGAAACAACATAAGGACAAGATGCGAATTTAAGAATAGAGAACATGTTAAGGGGACAGAATGAAAGGCATAGGGGGAGGAGCTGTATCACTTTATGCAGTATGTTTTTAATAAGGGCCTCTCTAGTAAGGCGATGTTGGAGCCAAGCATTTAAAGAGGCCTCTCAGACCTCTGGGAAGGTAAAACAGTCCAGGTAGCTAGGGCAGAAAGTACAGAGTTAGGGAGCAGGATGGGCTGGTGTTTGGGAGCATCAGTAATGAGGTGAGGGGTACCAGAGTAGGAAAAGGAGAAGGGATGGTAGAAGGCGACCTCAAAGTAACTGCTAGGGGCCTGAAGTGATTTTGAGTGAGATGAGAGCCCCTAGAGCAGCAGTGATTCTCAACCTGTGGGTCACGACCCCTTTTGGGGTCGAATGACCCTTTCACAGGGGTTTCCTGATTCTTAACAGTAGCAAAATGACAGTTATGAAGTAGCAGCCAAAGTAATTTTATGGTTGGGGGGGTCACCACAACACGAGGAACTGTATTAAAGGGTCACGGCATTAGGAAGGTTGAGAACCATTGTCCTAGAGACACATTATTCATACATTTCTGTAACATTAATGCTATACGTTCATTCTATTACCTGCATCCTGTTCTTAATAATCCTTGGGTTGCATTTATAAGCTTCTGAAATAAGAGATTCCCCAAGATCATGCTCTATTCCCTTGTTTGCTTTATCTTCCTCTGCTGTGCCCCAGAAACACAACAAAGCCAGCCGGGGATGTGTGCTGAGTCTCACCACTGCCTGGCTTGGACAGCTTCAGTATGTCACCCTGCTTATTCAGTTCATTTACAAAAGACTGCCTTAATTTAACCACCATAAGTTATTTAATAAGTAAAAGGAAACAAAATCTATTTCTAAACTTATGATATTATAATACCCTTACCTTTAGTTAGAGGCGGTCTGGTGGTCCATTGGTTAAGCATTCAGTGGTTTCAACTGACTGGAAGAGACCATATTTATTCAAATTCCAAAGAGAGGTAATCCCACAGGATGAAGAAACCAATATCTGGAATTTCAAACACAAGTAGAATTCCGCTGAAGATAATTCAAAAACGATTCCAGCAATATAGTGACAGGAAAGTGCCAGCAATTCAGTAGAGCACATGACCAGATGTCGAATGAATCTCAGCTAAAAGCACAGAACACCTGAAAGATGCTTCCTTGTGTTTTCTTTACATGAAAAGCCATTCAACTCTGTGGGCCATAACATCTTGTGAAGACTGGATAACGTGGTGAAGGGTGGGAGTTGTGGAACCTGTGCACAGGTCAAGAGGCAGACAGAACAAAACACAGGAGAGTGCATGGTTTCAAACCAGGGAAGTTGTATGTTAGGACTGTAGCCTTTGAACATACTTACCGTATATACTAGAGTATAAGCTGACCCGAATATCAGCCGCGATACCTAATTTTATCACAAAACCTGCATTAAAAATGTGCTGAAAAAACTCGGTTTATACAGGAGTATATATGGTATTTAAAACGTATGCTGAGCAAATAATCTGAGAAGCTGGGTCATATTTAAAAATGTGGCATCGGGATTGGAGGAAGACTCATGAGCAATCTGTGATACTCAGGTGGCATAACTTTGCTTGCTGAAAGCCAAGGGACGAGAAGCACTTACAGGTAAGAGCAAAGATCACAGCCTTCAATATGGATTACATCTCAGTTTAAAGTTTCCTGTCTTTGTTTTATTGGGATTATGTTTTATTATGCTCAGCAGAATTCTACATCTCAAACATAGCAATGATTATGGTGCAGCTCCATATAACGCTTCACTCTGTTGTATATATTATGAATTGGAACTGACTTGTGACACTTAACAAGAACATGCTTTTCCCCCATTACAGTAAAAAGTGGGCAAGTCCACTTCAAAAGGCCTCTTTAACTTGTGAAAAAGCAAAGTCGGTCTTCACTTGGAGGACGTAGGGGTACCGCAGTCTTTCCAGTCAAGTCATGTGCACGAGGAAGCTGGGAAATGAATAAAGAAGACAGAAGGCAAATGCATGCTTTCAAATGAGTGTGTCGGTGAATAGTATCAAGACAACGTAGGCTGCCGAAAGAATGAGCAAATCTGTCTCTGAAGAAATGCAGCCAGAGTGTGTTCTTAAAGAGAAGCTGCTGAGACTGGGTTTTCTGCACTTGGGACAGTTCTAGAAGAGGGACCAGTTCATGCAGCATGAAACCGTATTTGAAAAAATGGAGGGTCAGCAAAAGGGTGGGATACGCTCCGTGAGTTGAATCGATGTAGTGGGGCTCGTAGCAGTGATTATGAAATGGTGCTGTGGCACCACATAATGTTTCACTCTGTTGTATATATTATGAACTGAAACCGACTTGGGGCACTCAACTAGAATAATTTTTCCCATTACAGTAAAAAGATACCTGTCCTGGACACCATCACCCTCATAATCAGAAATTGAGTTGTATCTGTCATCACAGTGCTCCTGTAATACTTTTTCTGTGTATTTTGATTCTAGTTTTCATGGTAGATTGTTTGCAAATATGATCAGAAATTCTTTCTCTGCTAGTATCTATGCTTCTTAGTGATGTGACTTGAGAACAACTCTGTTTCCTCACCACTTGAATCTGGGCATGCATATGTGACTTATTGTGTTCAATGTGACATGAACATATGTGATGCCAATAGAGGCTATTGGACATCATCATGTTGTGCTGTTTTTGTAACCCAAGGCCACTACTATGTGAGCAAGCGCAGGTGAACTGGGCTGTTGAGAAATATGGGACTAGTTGTATCCTTTGTCCTTGGCAACAGACAGCAAACCACAGATGTGTGAGTGAGTCTATGGTCAGCCCGTTGACCATCAGTGCATGATCAAGCCCAGGCCACACCATGTGGAACAGAGAGGACCCCTGCTTGCTGTTATGCTTGTTAGGTGCCATTGAGCTGGTTCCAACTCATAGTTGAGTCTAATTTGCTGATCCACAGTATCATGAGCAAATAGATGGTATAAGTTTTAAGTTTAGGACAGCTATCTTAATGAATATACTTCAAATTCCTATTAACTGTTAACATTTTGTGAAGTCCAAAATGTATTTTCCTTACACGTATTCTTCCGAAGCACTCTACGTTAGAGACACTGGTTGTTGTCAGATACCTGTGAGCAGGATCTGACTCATCGTAACCCGATGCACAACAGAACAAAACACTACTGGGCCCTGAGCCATCCTTGAAATCGTTCCGTTTAAGCCCATGGTTGCCTTGTTGGGCCAGTCCATTTTATCGAGTCTCTTTTTCACTTGTCTTCTACTTCACTGAGGTTGGTGTTGGTTTCCTGGCTTTGGAAAGGGCTTAGGAGAGACCCGTCCCTCGAGAAGGGCATCTTGCTTGGTAAAGTGGAGGGGCAGCAAAAAAGAGAGGAAGGTCCTTGATGAAGTTGATTGACACAGTGGCTGCAGCCATGGACTCAGCCGTAGCAACAATTGTGAGGGTGGCACAGGACTGGGCGGTGTTTTGTGTTGTTGTACCTAGGGTCACCATGAGTTGGAAGAGACTCAAGAGCATATAACAACAACAACAACAGCAACAACAACAACAACCATTCTTTCCCTATAACATGTCCAAAGTACGTGAGATGAAGGTTCACCATCCTTGCTTCTACGGTACATTTTGAGACAATTCAGAAAAATTAAACTCACTGACATAAAATTGATTCTGGGTGGTGGTTTTGAACTGCTGACCTTGTGGTTAGCCCAACTGGTAACCCACTATTCTATCAGGGCTCCTTTCTGAGACAAGCAGTCCCTCACTATTCATTTTCTCATCTTTATTTTTAGTGACAGGCCTCAACTTCTCCTTGACAGGCACAAGCACATTTAAGTTTACATGGACACATGGCTGTACAGCTTGAAACTAATTTTCCCAGGTCCCTTGCAGTAAGGTGTAGGCGAGTGTGTTACACACAGGGTTTCTAGATAACAACTACAATGAGTTACAAAGTTTTGCCAAGAGGATGTGAGTTGAGGAAATGTGTGCCAAGAATGCCTGTGTGATCTACTCTCCTGTCCCCTCACCATTTCCCAGGGTGAGAAATGATGACCACAAAGGCCACCTTTGACCCAGAGATGGAAGCCATGTGTTGCAGATGTTAAAGTTAACCCACCAGCTCTTGTCCGAGGATGACGTGGTAAAGCAGAGCCACTTAACCATTCTTGATCATTCACCAATTCTTCTCTGTTTGTGGAAGGAAAAATACATTTCTATTTTAAGCAAGACACTATAGTTTCAAGTCTTTGTTACAACAGTTTGACTTTGACTTTAACTCATTCATACCCAGATAAACATAGGTAAACACATGTTGCCTAAACAGCACTTGGAACTCAGGAGCTTCTTAAAAGCTGGTTTCATGTGCTCATTCAATAAGCCCCTACTGCATACCTACTGTGTACTCGGCACAGAATTGCACAGATGATTAAAATCCGTTTTTATTGTTGCTGTTGTTCTTGCGTAGAAGCTGGCCTGTCAGAAAGGGAGGAGGAAATCACACAAGACAGGGAACAGTGAAGAGTCCTGGTATGGCAGTCAGGGAAAATGAAAGGATTTGGACATCTCTTTAGCTTGCTGCAGTGGGATATCACACAAATCATGTAATGGAACATCCATTCGATGTACCTGTACAATTACTTTACAGAATCTGGAGGCCTCCTCTCACCTGTTTCTGGGTCACTGGCCTTGAGAAGGGGCAAGGGTAGGAGAAGGGCTCACTGTTTTCTCATTCCCAATGCTAGCTTTTCAAAGGGTTGTGTTTGTCGGGTATAGGGATGGCAGTAGGGGCGGAGGTTAGGTTTAAAAGGATTACTGACAATCCTGTAATAACTTTTGAAATAGCTTTTCAGATCAATTCCCATTCATTTCCCACTTTACTGAGAGGAGAGGAGGGGAGAAGGATCAACCGTTATGAGAAAAACTTAGAGGGAAAAACTCCACTCACCACACCTGGAAATGGGAGCTACTTCTTTGTTCTTTTGTCCCACTTTCTTTGCTCCAGCATCTCTCGTAGCTTATTTGTATTTTTCTCCTGTCATTCACAATGCCTTTTATTTTGCAATGAGAATATCCTGGGAAGAAAATAGCAGGCAAGAAATCATCGCAAAAGTTGAAGAAGAAAATTAAAATCATATCTTGGGTGATACCTCAGGGATGCTAAGCATGAAAAAGAATCTGGTCAAATTAGGCAATCCTATTCATTCGTGAAATAGCACCAAATCTTCTGTCATGACCATTTTCAGCAGTGGTTTTCTCATATTGAATTATAAAAGCCTTGCTTTTTTAATGAATAGCTTGTCCATCTAGACCCAACATTTTCCGAATATCTTTCGTTTTCAGGTGGTGAGATTGTTGTTGCTTCTGCTCTCAGCTGCCCTCCGGTTGGCTTTGACCCAGGGGGATCTTCTGTATTGCAGAACAAAACACTGGCTGGGCCTGCGCCATCCTCATCATTCTTGGGAAGCTTGAGCCAACGGACGCTATGTGTCATTATTCCCTTACTGCAGGTTTCCTTATTTTTACTAACCCACAATCTTATCAAACATGATGCCCTTTGCTAGCAAATAGTGTTTCCTGAGGACATGCCCCCAACTCAGCACGTGTGCTTCATACAAACCATTCACCCTCTGTGGGCCTCAGTGTGCTTATCCATAAAATGGCTGGGTAGTAACTGTAATCTTTTTTGGGTCTCAAACCCCACACTGTGAGTTCCCTTATATACATATTGATTAAAGCCTGGTGACAACCGTAGCTACAATGACACCAGAATGATGAGGCCCATTAAAATGACTGTTAATGCAATAATCAGCAGTGTTTTGTTCCATATGGCAATTACTCTCAACAATTAAGCCGAACTCCATCTGTTTGGGCACAGACAATTTTTCAGACGGGTTCCTCAACCACGTCTTTGAAAATCATTTAATCTTTTTCAAACATTGCCACCATCTATGAGTGGCAGTGTAGAATCTTCCTGATTAAAAGGGGACAGGAAAGTCACGGGTGCCAAAACCCATCTTATTTGACAAGAGGATTGTTTTGCTATTTGACCTTATAGAATGTTGCACAGTCTAATCGATAGTCCCAGCAAAGGAAAATAAATCATGGTCTGGAGGTGGAGGTTCCGCACGGGGCACTGGTTTCTGGGGAGAGCAACGCCAGCCTTCACACCGTCAGTAGCGGGTTTCAATTTTTCTGACCTGAGGATCCTGTTGGGACAGGAAGTGCCTTGATCAGTGATGGAGACAAGACAAATGGTACAGCCCACACATCCGGCAGGGGTGCCTTTCTTTGGCTTGGGCTGAGCTCCATTGATAGCATAGCAATGGGGCACATTTGTCTTTATCTTTATAGCCCCTGACAAGAGGCATGATTACTGCTGTAAGGGTATCAAAATAAAGAAAAAATGGGCTGTCCAAGAGTGCCGTTATTTATCACATTCAGAAACGCTAACCCAGACTAGCAGGGCAGAAATTCCTTGTCAAATTGCCTCTAAAAATCATTATTTTTCTCCCCTGGACAATACGTGAAGCTCATGGATCTCACCTGGGCTGTCTCTTTCCTCCCTGGTCTGCAAGGCAGGGGTAGTCTTCTCGTGAATGCCGCCTGCTCCTTCAAAGATGGACTGTTACCTCCACGTGGCTCATAGTGTGTGTCAGCCTGACAATATTCAAGCCCTTCCCTGCTTGTGCAGGAAATGTGGAAAATTGCTAGCTGGCAGCATACTAACCAGTATTGAATGTATACAGCAAAAATTCAATTTAGTTTGTAGCAAGTGTTAGAAAGTCTCCAGGCAAATTAGAGCCGAAGCTGACTTTGTTCAACCCCTTTATTTATTTTCCTGTTCCTTGTTTCCTAATTAGGCAGGCTGTAGTCTGCTTTATAAACACCCTTTCTGTCTAAATTATTGCAGGTCTATTGAATCCTGCGTATAACAGGCCTGAGCCATTCTTATTAATACCATCCTAAGGAAGCATAAGAAACCCCTTTGAATATAGAACTCCAAATCTCCCCCAGAATGATACCAGCCACTCTTGTGCCCCAGTAGGCACTTTCCGACTCTGACTGTGGAAGCTTGCATGTGCTATATAGTCAGTGCTTTTTCCAAAGAAAAGCATTGTGAACAGTAGACGGGCCTAAGTAGTGTTTGCTTTGAAAGGCCACCTCTTTCAGTGTACGGCACCAAAGTAGGTTTTTTTCTGCTCCAAAGTGGTCTCTTTCAGCAGGTCTTTGCAAAAGAGGGCACTTGCTCACAATTCCTCATGAAGAGCAATTCAAGAATTTGATCAATGGCCATATCTTGCAGTGTGTTCGGAATTCATCATTCTATTTGAACTTGGCATTCTTCTGTGCAGCAGTTCTCAACCTTGCCTACCCATTAGCATCATTTAGGGAGTCCTGATGCCCTTGCCCATTTGTAGGCCAATTAAATCAGAATCTCTAGGGGCTCTGACCATTTTCAAAACCCCTGCAGATGGTTTTCATGTGTAGACAGGGTTGAAAGGCAGTGGTTTATAAGGGTTTCACATCAGAATACATTCAACGAATGCTTTGTTAATTTGTTTATTCATTTGTTCAATACTTATTGGAATAAGTAATTCCTAGTCATTATCTTGAGGAAAGAGACTCTGTACCACAAGGGATTCAAAGGCATATAAAATAATTTCCATATTCGCAAAATAGCTGATATGTTAGTAGGAGGTCAAGAAGTTTTCAACCATTCAACATATATGTGCCTGGTCTTATAAGGTGCCAATCTTTGTTGTAAGTATTGGGGAGACAGCAGTAAGCAAAACAGACAGGGCCCTTGCTGTCATTGAGGTTAAATTAAGGGACACGCTGGCAGTGATGAGCACCACAAATCAATGAATACAGAGAACGCTTGGAATCTGGAAGAGGTTCTGAAACGGAGTCATTGTGCTGAAGGAAATGATCACACACAGATCTAAAAAGTCTTAGTCCTGGGCAGAAAGCTCACTAGGGGCGAGGTCTTGAAGTAGGAACAAGCTACTGCCATAATTAAAAATAAGTTGATTTCCTCAGGCTGCGTGGGAAGTCAGCCATGAGGTCTAAGAAGTGATCTGCATAACTATAAACTTGACATGGAAAATGCATTTAAAATTTGTCTTGTGTGTTAAGTCATTTCCTATTCAGAGTGACAGGATCATACAGAGTAGAACTGACCCACTCATCTCTTCGGCTGTAAACTTTAAGGGAGCAGAACTCCCAGTCTTTTCTCCTGCTGCGCAGCTGGTGGGTTGACTGGTGGGGCAGCTGGTGCTGCT
The DNA here is from genome assembly GCF_000313985.2 of Echinops telfairi. Taxonomy (NCBI): domain Eukaryota; kingdom Metazoa; phylum Chordata; class Mammalia; order Afrosoricida; family Tenrecidae; genus Echinops; species Echinops telfairi. The sequence goes on from NW_022103898.1 coordinate 29,729,515, forward strand.
GACCTTTTGGTTAACAGCCTGGGGTGTAACTGTTGTGGCATAAGAGCAGCTGAATGAAGGCCAGAGATGCAAATGAATGGTCCGAAGCACTAGGCGACACGGATGTTTCTTGGGTGGGGGCACCGGGTGCCTGCTTGAAGAAGACTTTCGGTTGCACCTTGAAGAACAGCGTCTGAAACGTTGCAGGTAAATGCACTTTAAGTCACGGGATCGTGTTCTGCAAAAACATCGATGCAAGACAACGGAGAGCTCAAACAGAGTAGTGCTTTCTTCATAATGACTAGAATGAAGGGTGCATTGACGTCCTAACTCCTAAGCCTCCAAATATGACCTTGTTTGGAAATAGGACTTTTCTTTTGTTAGATTAATGATGTCATACCAGAATAGGGTGGGATCTAAATATGGTCATTTCCATGTGGTAGCTTATAATAAAAAAAGTAGAAAATCAGAATAGGCACAAACGTATTAGCAGGGAGAGGAAATCAGAGGACAGGGACAGATCCACCTGAAAGGCCAGGAATACCAGGATTTCTGGCAGTTCCTAGAAGCTAAAGTAGGCAAGGATTTCTCTGTAGAGACACACCTTAAGTTCACTTTCAAGACAAGTCTCCTGAACTACAAGACAATGTCTGTTCTTTAAGCCACCCATGGAATTTCTGGGGGTTTTGTTTTGTTTTGTTTTTAATTGGAAGTACTAATGTCTTTATTATGGCACAAACCTGTACTGTTAATCCAATTTTATAGTAAAGGTGTTTCATGTGTAACTGTAGAGAAGATGCAGTACAGATAGCTCCAACTTAAAAGTATATTTTGTTTTTAAAGTCCATTGTTTGATATATAAATTGGAAAATAGCTAATCTGTAAAAAAAAAAAAAAGTAACGATGTTAGCATTTCCCAAACTATCCCAAACCCACTTAAACCAAGGAATACTTGAATTATAGCATACAGTTTGAGTTCTGGGACCCATTCAAAACTAGATTTGATTACTCCACCAGCCATGTTTTTCTTAAAATTAAGGTGCACCAAGTGAAATCTGTAGAGATCTTCCTTTATTTTCTCTTTCCCGTCTACTTCTGACTCTTGATTTGTATCTGCTTCTCTTTCTTGAGGATAATGCACATCAACGTATTAGCTGTCTATTCCTAGAGGAGAGGCACCAGGCTTCTTTCACCTGTGCTAAAAGGCACTCATCCCTATCTAAATCATGGCATGTTTTGCATATTATAAAACATACCCAATATTGGGACAAAAATAATCATTAAATTATAACGAGGATCATTAGTAGAATTATCCTTGCTTTCCCTTAAACCCCTGTGGCTTCATGGGAAATCATGAAGGGAAAGGGCAGAAATTATAAAAACTGGCAAATGGATCAAGGGGTAAAAGCCAGCAGAATTTCTGAGAAAAGAATGCAAGACAAGATTCAAGGATAGCGGCCATCAAGCTCAGAAGCAACAAAGCCCACATGGAAGAAGCACACCAGCCTATGCAACCACGAGGTGTCGAAGGGATCAGGTGTAAGGCATCATCAGAACAAAAAATGTTACCATAGTGAATGATGTGGGGAGTGCGGAGTAGAGACCCAAAGCCCATTAGTAGGCCACTGGAGATCCCCTTGCAGAGGGGTCTCAGGGAGGAGACGAGCCAGTCAGGGTGCGATGTAGCAAAAAAAAGAAAAAAAAAGATTCAAGGATAAAGATGAAATTCAAAGGGAAAAAGGATGCTGCCTCAAGGAATCAAGACTCTAGGTGGCTAGCAAACTTTCCCCCTCCCCTTTTTAAAATCATTTTCTTGGGGGTTCATACAACTCTTATCACAATCCATCCATCCATCCATTGTGTCAAGCACATTTGTACACTGGCTGCCATCATCATTTTCAAAACAGAATCCCTTTCTTATTGCAAGAGGGAGTTGGATACAAAGATTGGGTTAAGTGACAAAAATAAGAACCTAGCAAGATTTTACTTTTTCTTGATTTAGTCACAATAATGAAATGAAAATGAGGTAGACTATACTTTAAGTTCTCCTGTTAGGGTTGGTTTCCTGAGACTGCCAGAAAAGGATTTCTAGGAACTAAAGGGAAGAATACCATGCCACTCTTATGGTCCTGAACTTTGAAAACAGAATATTCTCAGACAAATACTTTCTGGGACTCCAGCCAGCATGATCTAGCCAGGAGCTACATTAAGTGTTTCAGAGCCCACATATCAATAAAAATCATATGGTTAATCTTAAAAGGAAGCCTTATAGCCACTAATGGAGTATCAGTTTAATTCAAGGAAAGAGATTCTCTATATTGTGGGTATAGGAGCCAAACCCTAGAGAAATTAAATGGAATCTTTATATCTAAAAGAACCAGCAACTCCACAAGTAGGTTGCTTAAAGAACACAATTTTATTTTCTCATAGTTCAGGAGGCTTGACTTAAAAGTGAATTCAGGGTGTGACTCTAGAGGGAAGTCCTTCCTCATCCATTTTAGAATCTAGCAGCTTCCAGAAATTCTCGATATGTCTGGGAGGTGAGGCTTTCTACTCCCATGAAGTATGATGCCCTCGGAAACTGACCAAGGCTGCTCCAGCCTGTCCTCCCACAGTGGGACTCAACTAGATAGCCGTGACTTGAGAAATGTATATATATATATATGTCTTCTGATTTTTTTTCTCACCTCTGATGTGTCTCTGTGTTTTTTGGTTCTTTTTATAAAATATCATGTGAAAATGATTAGGCTTAGAATTAACCCTTACATTAATTAAGTTTAGGACTCACCCTATGACAACATTAATATAACAAAAGAAAATCCTATTTCCAAACGGGGTCATATTTGCAGGTATAGGAGTAATGACTTTAATAAATATTTTGGGGGGAACACAATTCAATCCCCACCAGTCTCCTTTATGACTTCATAAAATCAGAGACCTATTTCCTGTCTTGTACTTACCATGCTAAGTTGCTCATTTTAAAACCAATACTTATTGACTGAGAGCCAGATACTACTATTGGTTGCTAGGGTTATACTCTAATTGTGTATACAGAAAATAAATATTAAGCATAAAAAAATAAGTGAATTGAATGGTTTATTATTTGATAATAAAGGTGATAGAAAAATGTAGTTCAAGCTATAGGAGACTCAGGATGGGGCAGGAGGGCAGTTGCAATTTCAAATAAGATGGTGAGAGTAAGCCCTAATTGAGAGAGTGAAATATATGTAGTGACTTAGAAAGTGACCATTTGTTTTATTTGCCTGGGAGACTTCCTGTATGAAAACCAAAATGTTTTTATCATTGTTAGTTGCTGTCTAGTGAGTCCCATTCTTGATAGTTTTATATATAACAGAATGAAACATTGCTGGCCCTAGACCATCTTTAGGACATCTGCCAGGACAGTGCAAACCAAATGGGACAATGGTCACCCAAGAACATAAGCCTAATCAACTTGAAGGCAAGGGATGGAGAGTAGATCTGATCACTGGCTTTGGAGTCAGAGTGGCCTGAGTTCAATTCCATGCTTGGCCAAGAGTTAGACTTATGAGCTATTACTAGTAAGATTTTCAGATATTCTGTTTCTTTATCTTTGAAATGGAATTATCCGGTACAGAATTATTAGTCAATAAAGGTGGATGGGTTACTATTATTCGTAGTGCCTAGCACAGTTCTCGGGCAGAGCAGCTTCTCAATAAATATTTGTCAAATGACAGATGACTTAGTGAAAATTTACCACGTGTGATGCACTAGGTTAAGCCTGCATATTTTTCACTTTTGTTTTATATCTAAATATTCACTTCTTGAGATTATGAAATTGAAGATTATAATAATATGTGAGTTATCCTGATCAAAATTTTGCTTATATCTTTTGTATTGAGTGAATAATCTTTCTAGTCTACCATCAGTCACATAAGTGGGCTGTATCTGAATATGATTATTATATTATCAACCATAACAGTTTTTTTTCCCCTCAAGGTCAAGCTCTTAAACAAATGATTTCAAAATCAATAAACACCATAGCCTCTTGCTTCAGAATTTACTTATTCATGAAATGCTTATCTCTCTGTAAACTTACAGGAAGAATTCTTATAGCTTAATCCTACCATACTGGATTGAATGTTTATCAGTTCAAAATTAGTTCTTATTAAATTTTCTTGGTAACTTCAGAACTGTCTCAGGGGTTCCCCTCCTTAGAGAGCTAGTCTTACTTTTAAATCTTACATGAGAAGAAACTCATTTTAACATTCTAAAAGTCATTAACTATTAGCCTGCCCATTTGGAATGTATCTTATTGCACTACCGGTTGGGGCAAAGGCCACAGGCCTACAAACGGTGGTTTTTTAAGAGGACATTTTATATGGCTGCACGTTTCCATGATTAGACATGAACGGTCTCTATCGCTGACAGGTAGTGACAAATTGAAAGCTGAAGCCCAGAAGAGGCAAGTAGAGGCGCCTTCTCATTTCTCACCTTGAAGGCTGTTTCTGCTGTCCTTGTATTTGGTTACAGAATCATTAGTACTTCTCTCCCAATCTAGGGATGTGAGCTGATGTCTACAGAACTGTATCACCACACACCCAGCCAGGGAACTGAATAGGGATGATCTGCTCTCGCTGCCTGATTGGACAAGAAGACGCGTGTTCACGATGGCTAGCCTCAGAAATAATGCTCGGCTGTGGGCTCATTTGAATAATCTCTCCACTCATTAAACACAGCTGCAAGGCAAGAAGCAGCAGAGTTCAAAAGGCAAGCCAAGGGAATATATTAGTAATAGAATTATAGTTTAAGCCTTTAGGCATGTTTCCCCAATATTTTTGTACTCCATTAATTACAACAAGAACAGTTTTGTCACTTACTAAAAAAATGGTGGGGGAGGGGGCGGAAGCAAGAGGACTCTTTTGACTAAGAAACATAAGTAAAATATATATGTTTTATAAAAGTGTGAGGTGCACTGTAATTAAATTTTAAGAGAAACTCTGGAAGTTCTCCAAGTCATTTCCTCATTGTGCAATTGAAGTCCCTGGTGAGCTGGGTCTAGACACCGTTGGTGCAATTTAGCTTCATGAGTTCCTTTAGTGCATGGATGTCCTCCCACAAGCCTGAGCTATGTATGGATGTTCGCGTTGCGTACATGTGTGTGTGTGTGTGTGTGTCATGTGCTGTTCCCCAGGGTGCTTTCTAGTCTAAATTCCACAATGCATGTCCACTCAGGCCATCAAGCATATTATAGGACTAGAAAATATTTAACACAGGAGAGAAAATACTAGAAATAAAAGGTGGAAACAAAAGGTAAAAAATTCCATCTGAAATCCTTCTCTCTATTCTGGAGGTTCAGGACCTTTTATATTTGGGTTGCTCTATAGTGGTTGGGCCCAAGGTCATGGTTTTGCTTGAAGCACCCCACCCTCACCCCTTCATCTTCTCTACCATACTTTTCTTGCATGAATCCTTTCTAACATAAAAATTTTAAGAATTTGATATATTTGAATTGTGTGTAATTCAGCTCTTGGTATTCAATTCTGTACTTCTTTTGGGCTGTGGATTGAATTGTTTTCTTATCCAAGGACTCAGGTATGTATTCAGTATAGAAGTGAATGGCTTTGACTTTGTCATACACTTTCTTTAAGGATTGTAGGATATTTTTAAATTCAAGGTACGACCTGAAAAGGACTGATGCATTCGAATCACGCTGTTGGTGAAGAATATTGAAAGTATCATGTACTCCTAGATGAACCGACCAATCTGTTTTGGAGGAAGCACATCCAGAATGCACCTTAGAAGGAAGGAGGATGAACTTCATCTCAAGTACTTTGGACATGTTATCAGGAAGATCAGTGCCTGGAAAAGGATGGCATGCTTGGTTAAGTAGAGAGTCCATGAAAAAGAGAAAGAGCCTTGGCAAGATGGGTTGACACAGTAGCTGCAACAATGAGCTCAATCTTAATAACAATCGTTAGGATGGCGCAAGGCCTGGCAGTGCTTCATTCTGCCGTACACAGGGTTGCTATGAGCTGGAGTCCACTCAACCACTAATAACAATGAGGGTGGAAACAGCATTGTTGACCCTCTGCTCACACACCTGCCCACGTTGAAATAACATGAGGGAAGAGGTAGAAAAGCAGAGCTTGTAGGAGGATTCCAGTTCTCTATTTTTATTCTTGTTCCCACATTATAGTTCTCTTAAAACTTGATGCAAAATGGTGGCTTAAAATTCTTTGAAATCAAAATACTGAGAAGTCACTTGAAAAAGCACCTTACCATTCAGTATTGTGTGAGTAAAGAGTTTGAGTGAATTTTCAAGATCCCAGAATATTGCCACTTGAATGGAAAAGTTGGAAAAAGAGTAGATGATAGTTGCTCACTTGGTTTGATCTCAGCCTCCACTGATGTGACTTTGTATATGTTAGATGATAGAAAGGTAGGATTGACTCCCAGAAGTTCTGAAATGTGTGAATGTTACCTGGTACGGTTGAGAAATGGTGGGGGGGTTCTTTGTGGATGATGTAGTAGGTAGGTTACACGTTGGGCTTCTAACTGCAAGGTCAACAGTTCAAAACCACCAGGCACTCTGTGGGAGACAGATGAGGCTTTCTGTTCCTTAAAGGGTTAGCAAATCTCAGAAAACCACACTACCATAGTGTAGGGCAGTGGTTCTCAACCTTCCTAATGCCTCGACCCTTTAATACAGTTCC
>NW_022103898.1:29736442-29748830 GCF_000313985.2 Echinops telfairi
GAGAGAGAGAGAGAGAGAGAGAGATCAGGTTAAGAATCTCGAGATAAGGAGATTAGCTGGAAATGTCAATAGGGAAGCAGGGAGAAATTTGACACACAGAGAGGATAAGGCAAGGTGAAGAAGAGCAGAGAGATTTGAAGATGTTGGCCTTGAAATTAGAATAATGTATTTAAAAAACCAGGGAATATTGGCAGCCACAAGATGCTGAATGGGACAAGAAATGGATTCTACCTTAGAATGTGCAGAGGGGTCATGTTTTCACTCAGTGATAGTGCTTTGGAAATGTGGCCCTCCAGGACTGTGCAATAACACAGTTCCGTTGCTTCCAGTTATCAAGATTGTAGTAACTGGTCATAGCAGCCATCAGATGTTCATATATTGAGGAAATCTCATAACATCTACATATTTGGGCCCATTAGCTAGGCAAAGAACGTGCCTACTGCCTAAAAGATTTAGGTTTTTGCAAATGATCTTCTGGACTAGTTAAAAAGGTCCAGCTGTTTATTTCGAATTCAGTATTTAATGTATATGAGGGGGTACCCAAATACTATAGGAAAAAAGCTCTGCTGGGCAGCTTTCATATTATGCATACCACCCCTTCCCCGCCCCCAGGCAAGCATGGAGCAACTCATTAACTCATTGCGTATGGAGTTAGTGCACCCTGTGGTGTCACCTGGAAAAATTCTCTCTGGTCAAATGACTTTTTGTAAAAGAAGTTTTACTCACACCTGCTTTTTTGTGATGGCCAATTTAAGAGAACTGTGTGGCTCTGAAATTTTGTTTCCTGCTTGGAAAAATGCCCCAGAAGCTGTTATGTGGAACAGAGCTTACAAGGACAGTGCTATGGGAAAAACTGAAGCGTAATGAGTGGTTTTCTCATTAACAAAAAGGCAAAATGTTGATTGATGACAAACCTCATTCTGGACATCCATCAACTTCCAGAACAGATGCAAATGTCAACTCAGTGCATTTGGAGTTCATTCCACCCGGTCTGACCGTTAATCAAGATTTCTATTTAGAGGTTCTATAAAGATTGTGTAACTGTGTGCAACAAAGAAGGGGTGATTGCTCTTCCCCTCCCTCAGACCAGGCGGCAGCAGGATTCTAAAGCTCAGCCATGGCCAAGATTAAAGCCTGGGACCTTGGCCGCAAGAATAAGAAAGGGCTGCTCAAAGGACCTGAAGGTGGAGTTGTTGCAGTGGTGTGTTGCCAAAGTGACAGGTGACCCTGCATCCAAGCTCTCCAAAATCCAAGTGGCCCTCAAATCTATGGCTCGGTGCTCACCGTCATTAACCAGCCCCAGAAGGAGAACCTCAGGAAGTTCTACAAGGGTAAGAAGGACAAGCCCCTGGATTTGCAGCCCAAGAAAATGCGGGCCATCCACCACCAGCTCAACAAGCACGAGGAGAGCCTGAAGACCAGGAAGCAGCATCAGAGAGAGCAGCTGTGCCCACTGCGTAAGTTCGCAGTCAAGGTCTGAGCTGCGCTTGTCGATAAAACTAACTGGCTGGAAAAAAAAACACAAGGCCTGATTTGTGGCCGAAGGAGGACTGTTTTTGCCACCACAACAACGCACCTGCTCACACAGCCATTTCACTTTGCCAGTTTGGGGCACAAACACCCGCCCTTCCCCTCCAACAGCCATATCTCTCTTGCCCCATGCACCTGACTCACCTGACTTCACTCCATGTGACTTCTTTTTGTTTCCTCAAATGAAGAGGGACATGAAAAGACAGCGATTTGACAGTGTAGAAGAGGTGAAGAAGAAAAAAATGAGGGAGATGTTATCAGCTATCCAAACAAATGAGTTTGAAAAATTTTCCAAGAATGGAATAACAGATTTGACAAATGTATTAAATGTAATGGAGAGTACTTTGAAGGTGATAAGTTGTTTTGTTAAATAAATAAATATATAGCTTTGAAAAAATCCATTGTAGGGGGTGCTCCCTTGTATAATAAAAGAAGCTTACTAGATTTCAGGGCTATGGACTGGTGGGAAAATATTGCCACAGTACCCATTTACCCATCCTTCTCTCTTATTCATCATCTCAAGTGATGAGCATTTGCAAGTTGGTGTTCTTTTCTAAGGAAGGATGTAGATATCATTGAATGTGATTCAAATGATCCCTTTTAGACCAGAATCTGATTACTTCTGGGCTCCCGTGATGGCACAGTGGGTTAGGCATTGGATGTTACCTAAAATGTCAGCAGTTCTCCCACTTTTCTGTGGGAGAAAGATGAGGCAATCTACTTCCAGAAAGTTTTACAGCATGAGAAACTCTAGGGAGAAGTTGGACTCTGTTCTTGTATAAATTGGAATTAACTGGATGGCAGTGGGTTTGGGGTACTGGGTTCTTATAGAGGATGTCGTGAGTAGCTAGGTTGGGTCTCAGAGAATTATGTACTTCAGCAAGATGTATACCATAGTATTGTCTCAGCTGAGCAGGTTCTGATCTCTCACCAGTGGCACCAGAAAATTAAAAAACCAACATATAAACAACATGTCTGTCCCTGCCACCACCAACCTTTAAAGTACTGTATTTAAAAAAAAAGTTTTTAGTCAGAAATGGAGAGAGAAGGCGTTTTTGGAGGGAAGTTTTTATCCTAAAGCATTTTGCTAGTGACTCCACCAGCTCAATTTTACTTGGGAAGGTCAGTTCATAAAGAGGATACATCAAAACATTTCTCTGGCTACAATTATGAAACTCAAATAAGACATATTTTCTAAATAAAATATCTGAACCCTAGAACTCTAAACATAGCTGTGTGATTTTTTTTTCTTTATGAAAAGAAGAAAATTATGATTTTCCCTGCATAAACTATATGCCAGGGATACAACCCACTTTACATCATCTTAGTCTCTTGAATTTGGAAATCACAAACAAAATTTCAAGAAATGATCCATTTATCACTAAACAGAATTATTATATGCACAGCAAGATTTCACTAATTTAGAATAGTTGGATGATGGTGGAGGAGGATAGCAGCAACTGAGAGTCTGGGTTGTGGAACACACTTAAAGAGCTGCCCTTTGATGGGTAGTGGGGTAACAGGGCACCAACCCACCTAAGGGATGGGTATTGTTTATATCTCCACAGGGAAAGAGGGACCAGACTTCAACCCATGAAGCAGGGAACCAATAAAGAGATCTGAGGGGCTGGCCCATTCCCAACTACAAGGACAACCCATCCTCCCCTACTCTGAATTCACTTCAGAGGACAGTACTGAAGCTGCAGCTCAGGGAAAGGGACATGTGTGTGATCAGAGTACACAGGAGCAAATGAAGGGGGTGGAAGAGAGAGAAGAGCACAACCTGGCCCACCAAGTCCTGAGGACAGCATTCGTGCTCAGAGTAGCCAATGCACAGAAAGGACCATAGGGCTGGCCCCACTACAAAACACTACATCCCTTAGTGACTCATAGCACTACTGGAGACTCAGTATTGGAATTGCATCCCATGTGACCGCAAACACTAAGGGCATGCAACAGAACAGCAAGGGGAGCAGAGCAAGGAAGTCCCCAGGGAATATGAAAAATAGACTTTGGGGCCAGGGCATGACACTCCATAAGACTCAACTGGAAAATGCTCCTAAAGGTCAACAAACAGACCTTGAACAATTTACAGACTTCTCTCTTCTTTTTTGTTGTTGTTGTTTTCTTTTGTTTTGCTCTTACTTGTTTTTTGTGCATATTAGTATCTCTGCAGATCTATCTAGATAAAATAGGTGGGATAAACAATCTGGAAGAGAAAACAATGGGACCAATGGTTCTGGGGGGAGATGGGAGAGGGGGAGGCAGGGAAAAGGAAGTGGCATTAACAAACCCAGGGATGAGGGAATAACAAGTAATCCAAAATTGATGCTGAGGAGGGTGTAGGAGGCGGTAGGGCTTGATCAAGGGCAATGTAACTGAGAGAAATTACTGAAACCCAGATGAAGGCTGAACATGATAGCGGGGCAAGAGCAAAGTAAAAGGAAATAGAGGAAAGAACTAGGAGGCAAAGAGCATTTATAGAAGTCTAAATACTGGCATGCACATATGTAAATCTATTTATATATGATGATGGGGAAATAGATTAATATGCATATATTTATAGATTTAATATTGAGGTAGCAGATGGACATTGGGCCTCTACTCAATTTCTCCCTCAACACAAAAACACTTTTTTCCATTAAAGTGGCATTCCATGATGCTCACCTTCCCGACACGATCACTGAAGATAAAGCAAGTGCATAAGCAAATGTGGTGAAGAAAGCTGATGGTGTGCAGCTATCAAAAGATACAATGCCTGGGGTCTTAAAGGCTTGAAGATAAACAAGTGGCCATCTAGCTGAGAAGTAACAAAGCCCACATGGAAGAAGTGCACCAGCCTGTATGATCATGAGATGTCAATGGAATCAGGTATCAGCATCAAAGAACTAAAAATCATATCATTGTGAATGAGGGGGAGTGTAGAGTGAAGACTCAACGCACATCTGTAAGAAACTGAACATCCTCTTACAGAAGGGTCGTGGGGAGGCTACGAGCCAGTCAGGATGCAGTATAGCACTGATGAAATACAGCTTTCCTCTAGTTCTTTAATCCTACCCACCCACCCCCCCACCTCAACTATCATGATCCCAATTCTACCTTACAAATCTGGCTAGAACAGAAGATGTACATTGGTATAGATCAGAGCTGGAAACACAGGGAATCCAGGACAGCTAAAGCCCCCAGGACCAATAATGAGAGTAGCGATACCAGGAGGAGAAGGTGAATGTGGGGGAGAAAGGGGGAACCAATTACAAAGATCTACATATAACCCCCTCCCTGGGTGATGGACAACAGAAAAGTGGGTGAAGGGAGACACCGGACAGTGTAAGACATGGAAAAATAATAATAATTTATAAATTATCAAGGATTTGTGAGGGAGACAGGGCAGGGAGGGAGCAGAAAAAAATGAGGAGCTGATACCAAGGGCTCGAGTAGAAAGAAAATGTTTTGAGAATGATGATGGCAACAAGTGTACAAATGTGCTTGACACAATGGATGGATGGATGGATTATGATAAGAGTTGTATGAGCCCCAATAAAATGATTTTTTAAAAGCCACACTTTGATATCAACTAGAGTATGCACTCAACAGTAACGTACAAATGCATGTTACTCAGTGGAATAAAGCAAGCGGAATGAATTGAAGCACAGTAACTTAGAATAGGGCTACATTCTGTTACAAGGGACCAAAAACGTAAGTCTTTTAGCAGGCACAATTTTTTTATGTTTCTCCAGAGGTGTAAGTTTAAAAGCAGACCTTCTAAAAGATACCCACCTGACATCTGAAATCTGTGACTCTTTCTAAACATGGTTAAGAAAAGGAAGGGGGTTGGGCAGAATCCTTGTAGATGTGAACAAGCCTGGAGGCACACTCAGGAAGCCATGCTTCCTTTAGAGAGGACTTCATTGAATATAAGGAGCCCTGCTGGTGCGGCTCACCTGATAACTGACATGTCAGCTTTTCACCCCACCAGCTTCTCTAGGGGAGAAAGACGTGACAGCTTGCTTCTACCAAAATTTATATTCTTAGAAACCCTATGGGGAAGTTCTACTCTGTCCAACAGGGTAATTATGAGTTGAAATCAACTTGAGGGTAGTGGTTTATTTTTGCTTGTTTGTTTGTTTGTTTGTTTTGATTAATTGAATATAACGACTGATTTTTAGACTAGGTTCTCCCTTTGGTATAACCCTGAAATATTTCAGGAATGCATTATTTTGACTTCCGACAAGAAAGAAAATGGACAGAAGAGGTTCCATGTTTGGGAATTAAAATATCACTCTGACCCATACAGTATCACCTAGCACTGAATTTGGTCTAAGAATTCTGTCCAGTTCTTGCCTCTGTGTGTCCCTATCCAACTTCAACCCAATGTTATTTTTCTTCGCTCTCTTCTGCTAGTCAAAATTGTTCTTGCAAAGAGAAGCTGTGATGCACTTGGTTTTGGACTTTCTAAATCCTTATGTCACTTCTTGGGAGAAGGGTGTGATCTGGTCTTTGCAATGAACCTAGTGACGCAGCTTGCCACCTGTCCTGAGAAATATTCGGATGGACTGGAGCAATTGCATCTTGCAGCCTTCCATCACCCTGACCACTGGCCCAGGCCACTGACTCCCTGTTCTCCACCATAATCGCCTCTGGGCAGGCCAGTATTATTGGACAAAAAGTAAGACAATAAGAACAATGTAAACTCTGAACCCCAGGCCAACCCACATAAGTTCTGATCCTAAGCCAATCTCATCAGAAGAACCCAATATTCCTTCCAGACCAACTACTAGAAAAATGAACTATTTCATAGATTCCAGGACATTCACACCCCGTCCCAATTTTGACATTGTTATTAATCCAGTGTTTCAAATCACCGTTAACTTGGATTTACATCAAGTTCTTTCTGGATGTCACTCAGAACTTACACCTGCTATTAACCCGAAAGTACTTTAAGATATATTTTTCACATAAGAGGAGTCTTTTGGGGGTTTTTGTTTGTAAAATCTTTCTATACTGCTGGGGGCGAATTCAAACGGAAACCTTTGCTTTGGTTTAAATTCTCAGGGATGATCTCATAATCTCTCTATTCAATAACATTGTTGAAACATCTACTTTCCATTATATTTTACAGTGTGGTCGGTATATTTCTTTTTAGCCTACAAGCTATATGCAAGGTTTTTTTTCCCCTCTCTTAAAAAATATATAAGATGGTAACACATGGCTTGGCAGGCACTGGGAGAACTACGGGCTATTGTATATAGTGGAGAAGCTCCCCAGAAGCTAGGCTCAGTTTAATCCCTTGATTAGCCAATTGATCACGAATCAACCCTTCTATGTAATGACTCCATGGATATCAGAATAGAACTGTGTTCCACAGCATTTGCAATGGATGGGCTTTTCTTTTTGTTGTTGTTTGCTTATTTGTTTGTAATTTTTCCCTGAAGTTGACTCCCAGCCTTGTCTTCAGAGGCACATCTGAGTGTGCTTCAAGCCCTGCCTTTTCAGATATCAACCAAAAGTGTTAGCTGTTTGCCCCAGCCAGGGACCCTTTACAGAGAAGTTAAATTCTTAAGTACTATATACACTTGAGTATAAGCCAAATTTTCCAGCACATTTTTATGCAGTTTTTTGTGGTAAAATTAGGTGCCTCGGTGGATATTTGGGTCAGCTTATACTCGAGTATATATGGTACATGACCACATTTTCTACTGTAAGCTGTAGATTCCCCTCTCCCCAAGTTTCTTCTCTCCAAGGCCACGTATCCACATCCAAGACATGGAAAGGGCCAGCATTGTAATATAAGTTATGTGAATGATACGAAAGAGAGAGAACATTGGCTTTCTGTGGGTTCACCTACCTGTTTGTTTTTGCACGATAATACCATCAGCATGAATAGATCAACCAGACCTAGGTTGGGTGTTTATTGAGCTTTATTACAACGTGTAGTCAGTCCTTATTGAAAGTAATCTTAACTCCACCTGGCTGTGCTCCCACTGTGGTCTTGCTGGGGTGGTGAGAAAACAGTACCTTGTAAACCATTTGGCCCCTAAATCTGCTAACTTAACTCTTTTGATATGCTTTTAGCAAACGTTGCAATGTCTACCTCCTTCTACATCCAAGAGATTGGCCCTTCAGATTTCTTCTCCCATCAGTACCTCTCACATGATGACACTTCCTATATTATGGGTGTGGTTTGGTTTGGTTTGACACATTCTCTTGGTCTTCTCTGGCCACTTCTTTCGGCTTTACATGCTGATATCTCTTTGGGCTTGTTTTCTGATGCATCTTTCTGGTTTCACTCTTGACTAAGCCATTTTCACTGCTTTCCCAGTTTCCATGATAATCACGAGGCTGAGAACTCCCCAAGGCCTACAGCAAATTGAATCCCTCTGTTGAGTTCTAAACCCATTTATCCATCTTCTCCGTGGGCACTGTGGACTCAATAAATCCAAAGCAAATTTACCACCACTCCTATAAATCTGCGATCTTTCCATCTTTCCAGTCTTCTTCAGTGGCATCATTCTTCAGCCCCTGGTCCACTCTCCACATCTGCATATCATCCTCGCAGTACCGCTTTCTCGGGTCACAGGCTCATCAGTTATCATCCTCTGTCTGTTTTCTCATTTACAAAGCACGGAAAATTGTGCCTATTTCATGTACTTGTGATAGAAATGGAATAGAAGGGTAATGGGAAATGTCCATGAAATTTTCAAAGCCCCCTCACCTATGGAAAACATATGTCGAATGACTGATAGAAAATCAGCACTCAACAATTTATTATCTACCATTATCTTTTATTCCTTCCTTTCCATCAACCTCGCATCCAGCTGATCACCCCATCTTCTTGTTCCTCGTAATCAACCTCTATTAAAAAAGTTTTGCTACTGCCTCCACTGCTTACATCTCCATTGCTAAGATTTGAGTTTAAGCCACTAGTGTTCCTGAGGCAAATTATCTCAATGGCCTTTTCACTGATTTCCTTGCCTCTCATCTTGCCAGACTTCAATCCAGTTTTTCACCCTTAACCTAGAATAATTGTTCCAAATCATGCATCTGATTATGTAATACCACTTCTGAAAAACCCTCAACCACTTTACAATGGAGTCTAAAGGTCTTCATGCAGCATCTATGACCCGCATGGTCTGGCATTTACTAATTTCCCCAACCTTGATACTTTATGCCCAATCATTCTGAACCGCGACCCTCAGTATGTGTCCAGCTCTTTCAAACTCTTCACAATCTTACTGGAATCCCTTACTGCTTTCTCTTTTTCTGGTTAATTCCTATTCATTTTTTAGGTTCATTTTCTCAAGCCTGGGTGACAGATACTTCCTTATGTACTCCTTTAACATCCAGATTACCCTTAGAACTTCACACAATATTAAAATTGCATGTCTAGCTTCTTCTAATAGGGAGCCCTGGTGGGGTCACAGTGGATTATATCTTGTGCTGCTAACCACAATGTCAGTAGTTTGAAACCATGGGAGAAAGGAGATTTTTCTACTCCCATAAAGCATTACAGCCTTGAAAATCCACCGGGGAAGGTCTATTCTATCATCTCTTGTCTTTATGAGCCATAATCAATGCCATGACAGAAAGTTTGGGGTTTCTTTTTTTTCTGAGGGTTACTAGACCTAACACCTATTAAATTTGAATTTCGGCTAAACCAGTGGTTCCCAACCTTCCTAATGTCATGACCCTTTGATACAGTTCCTCATGTTATGGTGAACCCCAACCATAAATTTTTTTGTTGCTACTTCATCACTGTAATTTTGTTACTCTTATGAATCGGCCGACCCCTGTGAAAGGGTCTTTCGGCCCCCAAAGGGGTTGCAACCCACAGGTTGAGAACCACTGAGCTAAACAATCAACTGCTTCGTATAAGCACGTACAGAGGGGTAGCTTTACCCCATAGATTCACTCACTGGAGAGCAGAGGCTAGCTGTTTCCCCAGTACTTAGTATTTTGCCTACCACCTCCCTGAACATACTCAATAGGTGTTTGCTACTTAAGTCGGTGAACTCCTTTGTGAGGTCCAAATGCATTTCCTTTATTTGCTTCTGACTACCAGGTCGGTTGTCTTGGTGGCCAGCTTCGTCACAAAGCGTGCTGCCCTAGTTCCGCTCTGTCTTTCCTGGGTGGCTGCTTACCGCAGACTGAAGATTTAGGAACTGACCACCTGCATCTCTGCTTGCATTTGCTTAAATGTCCATGTTTGGAATTTTCACTTTGTCCAAAGAAGTGGAAGTTTCCATCACAGTTTTCATGTAAAAAAACCAAAAACATTAACTTTCACAACTCAACCGCTTTCCCCTCTTTTGATCCATTTGAAGGGACTTTGTTCTCTCTAATACAAGTGTTTTCTGTTTGTGCACAGCAGAGATATAATCTAATCTCTGAGATTTATTTGCCCAAAGAATCACCAGACGTGGGAAGGAGCAAGGTTTTGAATTTTTATTAATTTGGGAGACAAGTTCTCCTGAAAATTACCACGGGGATCTCTCATAGGAACCTTTTCAAAATAAAAGTGCAACTCCAGAAAGTTCAGAGACATTTTCCAGCCAGTAAACTGGGGGCGTCTCGGATTTTCTTTTTTGAAAACTGGGATGGGAATAGATGAAAACCAGTCTCGGGGAAAATTCTTCATGCGTTGAGCCACCGAATGTGTTCCTTCCAGAGAGAACAACAGAAGCCCTCAGCTATTTGATAACATTTTGAGAAAAGAAAAGTCTTGCTGAGACCCGAGTGCTCTGTCCTCTGCTGTGATTGGTCCACTCCTCTTTCTTTAATTATGCTTCTTCAGTGGTCTGGTCTAGTCTAACAAACAACACACTGGCCTGCTTTCAAAGTAGGGACAAAACACCTTACTGTAGTCTCCACATAGCATCCTCAAGACGTGGGTAACCATGGGAATCCCACCCAAGAATGTCTCGCAGAAGAGATGAAACAAAATCTTCTGCGCTCATTAAACAAATCTTTTACTGTTTTTGAGTCACAATAATGCTAACAGCTTTTAGCCTTTTTGGTGACTGTATGATTTACACTTCTCTGGGAACAACAACAACAACAACAACAACAACAAAGCCATAAGAAAAGAAAAGCATAGAACCCACTATGTTTCCCAGGGGATTAAACACATTAAAACCAAGAAGCACTCTCATTGTAGGATTTAATTGAACTATTTTTCAGTAGCTGGTATTTACAGCCTGTATTTATATTGCATGCAGCTGTACGTAGGAAGCCTGTGAATTGGGTCTCTGGGCTAAATCGTCCTGAGGAGCCCAGGTGGGACTTGGGAGCTGCACGGGGCGAGATCGGCGGCCAGGTCAGAGGCAGGTTATTGAGTTTCTGAAGGTGCAGATGGACTGCGCTTGTGCACTCTATTCCACTGGAGGAACAGAAAGAAAATTGCAACATGCAAAGGCAAAAGGAATTCGCAGTGAGTGAGCAACATGCAATCCTACGGAAGGTAAAGTTCATTTCCACCAGGAGGTGTCACTCTTGTCAACACACATCGCCCGTGTTAGCGGGGAGATCCGAGGTGGAGGCTGGCATCCTCTAACAAGAACCGGAGACATTTTCCTCATGGGTTCTTCCTTTGTTTCTTCCCTCCCCTCCCCTTTGCCCTCCTTTCTTCCTTCCCTCCTTCCTTCTCTACTTTCCTCACTCCGCCCCCATCCCTTAGTCTTCCTCCCAGTCCCCCACCCACGCCAGTCTTCCTTTCCATCTTCTCTTTCCCCTTTCCTCCCTTCCTACTACTAGGCTGCTGGTCTACCTCTGATACAAGTGGCAGATGAGTGCAAACGTTGTTATTGTGGTCAAGTAGGAAGATTCAGTAGTGTGGGAAGAAGGGAGAGGAATCCATCTCATCGTGGAGTTCACCAAGTAAAATACACTGCATTCCCACCCCCCTCTCTTATTTGTGACTTAATGATTCTAAGCTAATAACATTTTAATACCACGAAGTTCTGCCAACTGACCCTTTTGCAGCTCTGTGCTCTTGCATGACTCAGTAAAATCCTTTAAGGTTATAAATCATTGGGAGAGTGGACTGTCTTCAGAGCTCGTTCTCTGTCTGTGAGGTGGCAGCTCTTAAGGCTGCATCAACATCTTCTCAGTGGTTTGGGGTTTTGCTCAGCCTCTGAAGTCAGGGCTGCATTCTGGGCTCTTTGTAATTCAGCCAGGTCATCTTCTTGGGCAAATTATTTACGCTGTCAAAACCTGAGTTTCCTGTAAGTAAATTGAGGACAATCATGCTCCCCCCCGCCCCCCAAGAGTATTGTAAGAATTAAATGAAAATGCATAAGATAATATATGCAGAGTGCCTAGCTAAAGATAAGTCTAGCATGTAGCTAAAGCTCAAGAAAGGTTAGTTTCATTATTAACTATTAATATTGACATTTGGACAGTAAAGAGGCCATAGCAGGGTTTGACGGTCATACCGTCTTTTTAATTTCTCTAACCTGCCCACTGACATTCTCTTGAGGTTTGGGACATGACCTTGTACCTTCATTTCTCTTTACATCTCTATTTCCTGGTCTTGTGCTCTGGAGAGCTGGTGCACAACAAAATGTATGGATACTTTCTGAAACATTTTTCCTTGTTGGAAGATGGTGATTGCAAAAGCATTTGCTTTTTCTTCTCTTCTGATCCAAAGACTTCCATTGCTTCAAAGTTCAGATCAACTTCTACCTTCCCAGGGAAGCCTTTCTCAGGTGAAATCTCTGAATCAATAAGAGTCTCTCTTCCCCACCTCACTGACCAATGGCCCTGCGGGGACACAGTGTGGGAATTGCACCAGAGACACAGTGTGGGAATTGCACCCGATCTGATCCCGCCACACCAAGGCAAAGCACTGGGGGAGTGCAGC
>NW_022103898.1:29750551-29751964 GCF_000313985.2 Echinops telfairi
AATGAATGTACAAATGCGCTTTACACAATTGATGTATGTATGGATTGTGATAAGCGTTGTATGAGCCCCTAATAAAATGATTAATAAAAAGTCTCTCTTCCACAAATCTGATGATTCTGATTAATGTTCTTTTGCCCCAAACGGTGTAAGGACCCCTAGCAGCTGAACCAATGAACCCCTCAGCTGCTGACCAGAAGACTAGCAATCAGACCCCCAGCCAGCCACGTGGAAGGATATGCCGTTCTACGTCTGTGAAGACTGTAGCCTAGAAAATCATACAGGACTGTTCTACTCTGTGACGTTGAGTTACCATGAATTGGCTTAATGGCACACAACAACAACAACACTAGTAGTATAAACTCTACTCCCTCAAACGGATTTTTTGTTTTTAAAAAGTTGGAGGTGCAGTTTGTCTTCCTTAATTGCCAGCTGCGCCCAGCTTAGTTCTGAAACTACGGGAGGGATTACAATGTCACTGGTTGATTTATCGAGAGTTCAGAATGTCCAGGAAATGTGTGGAGACAAACACAAACAAGTAATTTTACAACTTGAAGTAAGACTAAGGAATCCAGTGGGGACTCAGAATTGAAGGCATGTTGAAAGGTATTGGAAGGATGGGGTGAGGCAGTTTAAATCTGGAAGAAAAACAAGCTGCAATTGATGGGCAAAGGCAGTGCTGTATAACAGAGACCCTGGGATCTCTGGAAAAGAGCGCTGACACCCTGGTAGTGGATCCTGACTCTATTAGCGGTTCGTTGTGTGACTGACTTGGAGAAAATGATGAAACTCTCTGGCTCCATATTACTTTGACTGTAAAATCATAAGCTTAAGTTAGCTGAAACCTGAGGTGCCAATTGATTCTAAAACCAAGGTTCTAAAATGAAAGAGAACAAAGCAGGGAAAATTACTGGAGATGTCCCATTCTCCATCCCCAAAGTGTAAAAGAAATAGTGAGGAGTGAAACATAGATTCATTCTGTTATTGACTCTCCATGTGTCTGCCATATGTCAATGAGGTCCTATTTTGTGGCAGGCACTACCCTAGGTGCTAGTGATGAAATGGTCCAGGAAACAGGCGTGTCTCTGACTCTTGGAGTTTGTAGTCTAATGAAGTAGACGGTCACAGAAGTGTCAATTTGTAACTCTGGTGGGTGCTAAGAACATATGCATGATGGGTGAGAGAGATAGAATGGCTGCCAGGACCCAAGGAGTCTTCTGGGTGGAAAATGACTATGCAAATAGCGGGTAAATGGCAGGACAAGACTAAAGGGCAGGGAGAAGAATAGAGCGTGTGCAAAGATCTTTGGTAGGAGAGAGAATGACACATTTTGAAAATAGAAGAAGCGTGCACCAGAGTTCAAAGAACTGAAGATGAGAGTTATTTGACCTAACGCAGGAGGCATAAGCTTTAGAG
>NW_022103898.1:29752298-29763344 GCF_000313985.2 Echinops telfairi
AGAGAAATAAGAGTGAGGCTATGAATAGGTACGTGTCCACCCATGCTCATCACAGCACTATTCAATAGCAAAAAGATGGACACGATCTAAATGCTTATTGCAGGGGCAGTGAGCTTTTGAACGTGGCTCTTCTAGTCAATGTCCCTAACTCTCACCGAAAGACTTTGTTCCTGCATGGTGCTGCTAAGAAGTGGGGGGAGGTACTGATAGGATTTCCCTGTGAGTAATTGTAAACAGGATTCCCTTCATTGTCATCCTCCTGCATATAAAAACGAGTACCCTGAGAAGCAGTAGGAGGTATCTCCTTACCAGCAAGAGCCAGGAGTGAAGCACTTGCTCTGGACCTGAAATCCCTGTACAGTCAACCTTCTGGATCCAAAAAGCAGCTATCACATCAACAAAGCAACATCAAAACCAACAACAAGAGCAGTGGACGTTGCAACCTACAGAGCAAGTAAATAGGAGTGCTTTTGTGCAGGAGGCTGGCTTGCAGAATATGGTGCCCCTGGGCACTTAATTGGGGAAGCTGATTTGCTGACCCACACAGATAGAGCTGAATGCCTTTGGGTAGAGGCTACTAGTGGAGTGGAATGTCCTTTTGGGAATTTATTAGTACACTTGAAAGAACTTTACAATATGTCCTAATAAACAACTGTACAGAGCATTTTTCTTATTAACTTCTTTAATAAGCTCTTTAATCATGAATTTTGACAATGATTTCTGGGTAGCCATAGCAATGTATATTAGTAGTCAGAGAAGTAAAATAGATAAGATTAGTTATAGCAACACCCACATCAATGAAAGAATGGATAAACAAACTGGTGCATATACACAATGGAATACAACACACCAGTAAAGAATAACAACGAACCTGTGAAACACCTCACAACATGACAAACTTGGAGGAAGTTTTGTTGAATGAAAAAAATCAATCACAAGAGGACAAATATTGTATGAGACCACTATTATAAAAATATAAAAGAAAGAAAGGGTTTCTATACAAAGAACATTCTTTATGGCTACAAGGCATGGGGGGGTGGGGGGAGGAGTGAGGGTAAATCACTATTGAGAGAGTAGATGCATACTAACGAGTGAAAGGGAAGGCAATATATAGTAAGAGGAAAATCAGAAAAATATGATGAAGGTAAAGTAAGGATGGGGGAGTACACGAGTTAAAGGCAAGAGTGGTCAATGTAACTATATACAAAATTCTGCAATGACAATAATCTGTAAATAGATGTATAGACACATGCAAAATGAATAGGTTTGGGAAGAAGGGGAATACATATATGTGTGTGTGTGTGTTTGAAGATGTATATCTCTTTTGCATTTACCTATGCTGCAAATGTATGGGTAAATGGGCAAAGTTATGAAAACTTGTTTGTCATAATCAAACATCTGGAAGAAATTAACTTCTGGGCCTGGGGCCTCAGGCCTATTGTCTAGGCCTTATGTTCTCAACCTTCCTAATGCCGCAACCCTTTAGTACAGTTCCTCATGTGGTGGTGAACCCCCAACCTAAAATTATTTTCGTTGTTACTTCATAACTGTAATTTTGCTACTGTTATGAATTGGGTGACCCCTGTGTGATTTTGCTACTGTTGGGTGACCACGGGTTGAGAATCGCTGACCTAGAGAGATACGAAGGTCAGCTGGCATAACACAATCCACAAAGACAAAGTGCTACCCCTACATCAGTGACTAGCAATGAGGGTCTTAAAATCTTACAAATGGGTCACCTAAGGTACAGCTATGGGCTGTTCCCCCATCCAGAGGGAAAAAGTGCATCAGGGGAAAAATCAAAGTTCAGTGAAAAGAATTAGCTCAAGGGACTGACAGGCCAGTGAACCAGTCTGTGGAATTCCGAGGCCAGAAGGACTACATGGTGCCCCTAGGCCAGTACTTACTCCTTTCAAAGGGCTCACAAGAGAAGGTCCTGGATAGAACGGGAGAAAAATGTGTAACAAAAGTCAAAATGTCAAAAAAGACAAAATAAGCCCCCCAAAAAGACCTAACTTACTGGTTAGATAGAGATTAATCAGACCTAACTGGTTAGATGGAGATTAACCAGACCTAACTGGTTAGATAGAGATTAACCAGACCTAACTGGTTAGATAGAGATTTGATATTCAAAGGGCAGCATTTGTTTGAGGACAAAGGAAGGGAGGAAGAGTGGAAAGGGGAAATATGTGGAGGAAGCAATACCGTATTGTGGGGATTGCAATCCTTGAGCATGGAACAAAACGTGTATGAATGAGTGACTAGAACACTAATTTGCTCTGTGAGCCTTCACCCAATGCACAATAAAAAGTTAAATAAGCAGGGAGGGAGGGGGGAAAAATGAGGAGCTGATACCAAGGGCTCCAGTAGAAAGCAGGTGTTTTGAGAATGAAGATGGCAACATATGTGCAAATGTGCTGGATGAAAATGATGTATGTACGAATTGTGAAAAGAGTTGTATGAGCCCCCAATGAAATGAGTTAAAAAATTTTAAAAAGTTAAAAAATAAAAAAGCAAAAGAAACCACAAGTGGCAGAGTAGGGCTGATTAGCCACAGCAGATGGGTCCCTCCAGCCTCCGGTGGCTGTGGAGTCTGGGTGGTGAACACAGTTAATGTGCTGGTCGACTAATGGAAAAGGTAGAGGTTCAAATCCACAGAGTTATCTCAGGTAAAAGATCTGGCAACCTACATCTAACGAAGCAACTAATGAAAACTCTATGCAGCACAGTTCTACTCGTAAACGATGAGTTCACCACAAAATGGATCCAGATGGATGGCAACTGTTTTGCAGGACCCGGTGTGAGTCAGAGCAGTTGGGAGACAGGTGCAGAAATTCAGGTGACTTGTGTCCCTGGTTTGATCTGGATGATAATGGTTGGAAGGAGGTCACACAGTCTTTGCAAGATCTCTGTTTCTTCATCTGCTAAGAGCTGGGCTAAAGACTAAGGATACTCTGGTGATTTCTGTGGTTGAGTCGGGGAGACTGTGAGGATTTGTGAGCAAGTGGCTGGTATGAGCTTCACTGATGTTCACAAGGACCGATTCTTACACCTGCTTCCAGGCGGCATCCTTTCCTGGGGCTGGAGGTCGACCCCAAAGTCCCGGAGCTTGTTTCAGCATAACACTAGGTGAAGTGGAAACTGATCCATAGAACTTCAGAAAAGGACTTTAAATGTTTAATTTGGAGGCATATTAAAGTGTAACATGAATGATCACTTGAATTTTCCTCTGAGTTAAGCCCTATGTTTTTTCAACACTAGACACAACAAAATAAACAGCTTCATCTACTAGCTTTAATGCTGGGTCCAGAGGAAGAACTGATGGGAACACTTTGAAAATATGTTCCCACTGGAAGCAGAAATCCCAAGAAAATCTCAGTAAATTTCATACCATGAGTAGAGGCTTCTGGGTATATCAGGGGAATAGGAAATATATTATCATCTTTATAGCATTTTTTCTGAGTAGGAAAATATAGTTGCAGAAAATATGGAAAAAAGAAAATTACAATTTCTCAGCATTTCACTTACTGGGGAAAAAATAGTTTAGTATTTTCATGTATTTAGGACCATGTTTTTCCTGACCAATATAAATATTTGAGTATACAGACACATATACCTCCTTTTATTTTTGAAGGATCACCTCATGTTTAAAGGTATGCTCTTGGGTAAATATAGAAAATTGCTGTTTCTATAAACCTCAGCTGTCTCTCATGTAAAATGGGCATAAAATAACTGCAATCTGTGAAACACTAAGAACTAAATGTAAGATTTATAAAGTAATCATATGGGCGAAGTCCTAATCCCAGTTCTGGACACTGCTGTTTGAATTGGTGTTAATAGAATGTTTGATGTCATCTTGCTCTTTAGCTTCTGTTAGCTTAGACTTCCTTTGTTCCTCCTTTGTTCTCTGAAATTTTCAGTTTCCTCGATGATTTAGAGAGGAAACATGCTGCTTTAATTTCAGGTGACTACTTTTTAAGTTTACCTTTAAACTATAAAACTTTAAGCCGATATTTCTCTAATTGCCGAAGACAAGGATACAATGATATTTTCTGACCTTCCTGCACTGTGAAAGATGGAGGACTGTTATAAGGGAGAAAAACCTCAAAACCCGAAGTCATTGCCCTCAAGTTGATGAGGACTCATGGCAACCCTGTAGGACAGGGTAGAACTGCCCCTGTGGGTTTCCAAGACTGTCCCTCCTTGCGGGAGTAGAAAGCCTCACCTTTCCCCTGTGGACGGGCTGGTGGTTTCCAACTGCTGCCTGGTGGTTAGCAGCCCATGGGGTAATCAAGATACCCCCAGGAAGACAGGACAACTGACTATCGCGGGATCTTGAGGGCATCTTGTTCAGTGCATGGATACACGCTCCCACTTTATTTTCTTCACTCTTGGTAGTTGACCTCTCTCTCATGGATCACATGGATTTCACAGAGTAAGCCAGAGAGCTTTTCAGACAGAGACTGTGAACCCTTGCTTCCTGCTCTGTCTTGGTCTGGAGGCTCTGCCGAAACCCGTTGAGCATCGTAGCCACACAATAGATACAGCTATGCTTCAAGTATGTTGGCTGAGAAGTTTACCACTGAATCCCACTGCCCCTTTTACTTTTAATGAGAAGCTAGATTATTATTCCCAGTGAAAGATGAAACAATATGAAACTGTGAAAGATAAACTTGCCCACATTGTACAGTATTAAAGTGTGGAGCAAAGAACGCTCAACTCCATTTTTTTTTCTCACCCCTACCTTTTAAACCTTGGTTTAATTCCTCCTCAATAAGTAGTTATTGAGTTTCTTCTTGAATACTTCTGGGGACAAAGGATTCACCACTTCCTGAAACACCGTATTCCACTTTAGAAGGGCTTTGCCTGAAAGTGGAGCCCTGGCTTATCTGCTGGCCTGCTAACCACAGTGTCAGCACTTTGACCAAACGGGAGGAAGATGAGGCCTTATGCTCCTGTGAAGAAACCCAAAAGTCAGTTCTACTTTGAGCTCTAGGGTTACAATGAATCAATACCAAATTGAATAGCTGTGGGTCCATATGAACATTCCTCCTTATATAAAATTGGAATATTCTCTTTCTAACTGCTTCCTATAAAGCACCATTAATATCTTTTTACCACTATTCCCTGCGTAGTACAACTGTTAAATGCTCAACTACGAGTCAAACAGTTTGCAGTTCAAACCCTCCCAAAGACACCTCAGAACAAAGACTGACTTACCTGCTTCCAAAAGGTCACAGAGCCTTGAAAAGTCCATGTAAGAGTTCTACTCTGTGCCACATGGAGTCACTACACGGAGTCACTACACGTGGGAATCAATTCAATGGCAACTAAAACTCTAAAGCCAAACTCACTGCCATTACATCCATTTTTATCCATAGCATAACCATAGGACAGGGTGTGGAACAGCCCCTATAGCTGTCTGAGACTGTCATTCTTTGCAAGAGTAGAAAGCCACCTACCTCTGCAGTGACTGATGGTTTTGAACTGCTGACCTTGAGATTAGCAGCCCAATAATAACCCACTATGCCACCAGGGCTCCTAATGACAACAGATCTCTTTTGAATAGTCTATCACACATTCCTTGATTGTTGACTATGCACTTGGCCCCACAGCTGGTGCTTTGGGGATATACAACATGACCGTTGCCCTTTAAAATAGCCTTTTGGTAAAGAAAGATCAAAGTATATAAAGTAATTAGAGAATAATATGAAACTGTAAGGACTTAGGGTACAAATATAGTGAACAAATTATCAACTAATGAAAGTTCAACACAAGGAGATGAAAAGCACAAGGGTAACATTTCCAGAGAAGGTTTATCTCTACCCCATCTCTCACACCATCTGAAATGATATAATTATAATTGAGAATTGGGGATTCAAAGTGCATTATTAGAGTTAAATGGCAATGCAATAGCAAAAGAAACTTCGGCAGGGGTCCTTGGGTGTTTGATGTAAATGTAAAACAGATTCCACTAAAATAATAAATGTCAAATATAAAATCCATTGTTTCCAATTACTGCCACTTCACAGGTTTTAACTACCTAATTTAGCCAAAGCATAAGGGGAAAATATTTTGTGCTTGAAAATGTAAATTAAAACATTTTCCAATACAGCAACAATGCTGTATTACTGAGCTTGGCAGGCCCCTGCTCTAGCTCCAATGGTCCATTACCCTGGACCAGCGCCGTGGAGCTTATCGGGGCTGCAAGAGATTCTTTGCTTCAGACTCTGCCTCTTCGATAAGGGCTATCACTTTGCTCAATGTAGAAAGCTCATAGGTGCCAACCTGGGGCTTTCACTAGAAATTCATGACAAGGCAGGGGGTGCTGACGGGTTTTATCAGAGTCTTATTTTTTATTCGCTCACTGAAAAAGAAAAAAAAAGGTGTACATCATTTCAAGGAAGCCTTTACGGTGTGTGTGTGTGTGTGTGTGTGTGTGCGCTTGCTTCCAGGAGCCATTGAGTAGAACAGACTTATAGGGTTTCCAAGGTTGTAATCCGTGTGGATCTCTGTGTGTCTCTCTCATGGTGGTATGGGTTGAATTGTGTTCTCCCAAAAGATAGGCTAAAATCTTAACCTTTAATACCTTGTTTGGAAATAAGATCTGTGAAGATCTTTCAGTTAACATGAAGTATTATCAGAATAAGGATCCTGGATGGCGTCATGGTTACATACTGGGCTGCTAACAAGGTCAGCAATTCGAAACCACCAGCCACTCAGCAGGAGGACAAGGCTTTCGACTTCCTTGAAGAGTTACAGTCTTAGAAACACACAGGGGCAGTTCTACCCTGTCATAAATAGGGTTGCTGTGAGTTAGAATAGACTCTCTGGCCATAATTTTGGCAGTAAATTTGGTTTGGGTTTTATCAGAATCAGGTGTGTCCCAATCCAATCTGAGCACTATTCTTAGAAAATAGAACAGAGAGATTCAAAGGGGAGATGGCCATGTGAAGATGCATTTAACAAAATTTGCACAAGAGTGGACAGAGAGAGTTGTGCATGGGATTTAAACTCCAGTACTCTAAATCTGTGAGACAATACATATCTGTTCTTAAAAGCCACCCGTTTATTGTATTTTTCTAAGGCATCTCTTGAGACGAATTGCATGTGGGGTAGAAAATCTTGTGGTTCATGGTTTAATCTCTGCACACATCCCTCTCTCATCACAATATTGACCAGTTCCCCATGCTTTCCCATCACTGCCTGCACTGGCTCGGCCTTGCCTTGATCTTTGAATCAACCTAATAATGGTAGCCACCACTTATATGGCACCAATTACTTGTCAGCCATCACTTCAAGAACTTACATACATTTTCTTTTTCATTCCTCACACTACCCAAGAGGCAGATTCTATTACCAACTCCATCTTATAGATAGACACTGAGATGTGTGAGGTGTGGATAGGTAAAGTGTTTGTCCAAGATCACAATGGGAGAAGATTACAGATCTGGTACCTAGACCCCGACCATCATCCTCGCTTTAATCTATATTCTATTGGTGCTGCCTCAGTTTTAAGTCTCACCTTGTACTGCCTCATTCTCTCAGCATTTCTAAATTCAGATACCTAAGATAAGAAATCTGGTTGGTCCAATACATCATTCTGTGCCAATCAGCTGTGCATATGAGTAGGTTTAAAGACATCAAGTTGTTTGCAACATGATTACATTGGGGTTTCCTGATTAACTGGCTGGATAGTGGAGGAGAAGGTTTTGTAACTGACCTCTTCTACCTGTTAAGGTTATTTTTGGCATGTAGAATTGAATTTTCATTGGTGTTCATTGGCTTATCTCTTAAAGTCATCAAATCTGTTTGCTTGAGGATCTATCTGCCTTACCAGCTAATGTCCATGTTATTGTTATCTGGGTAGGATGAGGGTGTATTCCAGCATATCTGAATGAAAGCTTCCTGCTGATTTAGTTAATTATTCCCTATGGAGCTGTACACAGTATATATACAACACAGTATATTACCACATTGAATTCTGCCTGCATATTGGTGATGTGTGTATAGCACAGAACAGGAATTAGAAAGTATATTGGACATACTAACCCCCACCCCCAAAAAACATTGCTATGAAGTTCATTTTGATTCATCTCTGTACTATTGGGCAGAATACACCTGATCCCTATATGGTGGTAAATCTTTATGGGAGCAGAAAGCATCATCTTTCTCCTGAACACTGGCTAGTGGTTTTGAACTACTGACCTTGTGGTTAGAAGTCCAATTCATGACCAGTGATGCCACCAGGGCTCCTTCTCTAACATAGAAATTTATTATTTCCTTGGGGACAAAGTCTTATATCCTGAAACCAAGAGCAAAATAAAACTCAGATAATAAAAGCTAAATTCTACAAATATTTATCAAGTAGACTGCTAGGTGTTTCTTTCATTCGATTGTTACAATAACTGAAGGATATGTAGTCATGACCATATTTCAGATAAAGCAATTATGTCTTGGAGATGTTGACTTCTCTAAGACATAGTGGGGTTTCCAGAGAAGCAGTCCTCAGCTGTCGTTCCTCCTGACTTGTCAGTAGTGATAGCATCCCTGTCCTGAACACCCAGAACCTTTTATTCCAACAGAACAAAGTGACACACTGCTATATGGAATGTGTCACATGGAATGAGTCACTAGTTGGAACTAGTTGACCAAAGCTTATTTCTGAGGACAACAAAAAGCAGACAAATTTCAAAAAGTCTCTATCTAAAGTGTAGCTTTGCTTCATAGGCAACAGCAACAGAAGTGAACGGAAGCTCAGTTCTCCCAACTGGAACTTAGTGAAAGAAGAAGATGAAATCCAGCCAGATGTTGAATCTCCAGCAGAGTGAGCCCTGAGCAGACTCTAACTAACTCAGCCTCTCTGTCGTTTGGTTACTGAATGTGGGCTTGTCCAAATCTTGGGATTCTATGGTTGCTTCTCTGGTAGTATGTGTAGGTGTTAAGAGATTGGGTTTTAATAGCAGACAGATCTAGTGTGGTGCTGACTCTGGCACTTTCAGTTGTGTGGCCTGAGGTAATCCATGTGCTTTCCAGAAGCTTCATGTGCCTCCCATGTCCTTGATAGATGGCATCTATAATCATCCATTATTATTGTTGTTGTTACTTTCTCATTATTGTTATTACTTTCTCATATCATCTCGGCTCTCAATACTAGGTAAAGTACTTTTACTGTGGTATCAAGTCAGGCTGCTTTGAGCTGATGATTTATTCTCTTTCTTTTGAAAACAAAATTGGTTTTCCACTGAGGTCTATGGAACACGGGAGAGGGAGGCTTGTCCTTAGGGTTTGGTGATAGACTTTCATGTGGAGATAAGGACTTCTGGTGCTGTTCTGAGATTAACAGAAGGCAAACACTTGAGCATGCATACTGGTGCCTTCTCTGCACTCATGTGAACATGGAGTGGAGAGTGGGCCTATTCTTTTCCTTCTGAAAACACTCTGTCCATTACCACTCCTTCTAAGTAATGTCATCTCATTGATTTAAATGAGAACTTCCATATTATTACAGGTCCCAGCTACTTGAGCGTCATCATCGGCCTAGGATGAACACATGATCTATGTTAGGCCAATTGGAAGATTTTCAAAAGTTAGGAAGGGAGAAAGTGAGATAACACGCTGGTCAGGTTGGTTGGTGGGAGGAAGTCTCTCTGAAAGAAGGGAGTATATGAGCTGAGAGAAGCACAGATGAAAGGTGAAATTTTTCTGGCACCTTTTAGGTGCCTGGTTCCATTGTTCCTGAAGCCATATGCTCCTAGGCCTTCATGCAGTTACTACTTTTGTTTAAAGCTAGTCAAAATTGGTTTGTGTTGCTTACAGCCGGTTTATCTATTGCTAAGCAATAAATTGCCCCCAAACTTAGTGAATAAAGATAACAGTATACATTACTATCTCTCACAGTTTAGTTGAATCAGAAATTTAGAAGCAGCTTGACTGGGTCATTCTGATTTGTGATTTCTCATGATGTTCACTCAGATATTGGTTGAAGAAGCAATCATATATGAAGACTTTATTGGCCAGGGATGCTGTGTAGAGGCATTCAAAATGACTCATCTGCTGACCTAGTCGGTGTAAGCTGTCCTACAAAACAGCCCCTAATGAACCGAGGTAATCCTGGACCCCTGGTGATATAATGGTTTACCTTTCTACAAAGAAGCACCTACCTCTGCATGTGGCATGTACCCAAGACAACTTTAAGGGGTCTGTGCTGTTCCAAAACCAAAAAGCACATCACCAGGGCTTCTGGTGGTTCCTGTTTGCTCAGTGTGTCTAAGACAGGATCGAGATGCTCTCCTTGTTGAGGAGCAGAACATCTTTGTGAAAGTGTTGGAGGCACGAGCATGGGGTCCTAAAGCTCCATAAATACAAAGGAAGCTTTTTCGAATCACAAACAAATCAAATGACAGAGAGAGAGAGAGAGAGAGAGAGAGAGAAAAGGAGGAACCCTGGAGGGGGGAGGAAGGGGGAGGGAGGGAGAGAGAGAGAGAGAGAGAGAGATTTTATTGTAGCTAGAGGATCTATTGGAAAGTTGATACTGACTGTTGGAGGGAAGTTTCATTTCCTCCCCATGCAAATTTCTCCATAAAGCCGGGGTTGGTGTTCTCATGTTACAGTAGAAGTTGTTGTTGTTGTTACGTGCTGTCGAGTTGATTCCAACTCGTATAACCCCATGTACAGCAGAAATACTGCCCAGTCCTGGGACATCCTGGAAATGGTCCTTACGTTCGACCCCATCGTAGTCACTGTGTCAATTCATCTTGTGAGGGATTCCTTAAAATCAGTGATCCAAAAGACTAAAACGAGATTTACAATGATCTCCTCTCACCTAGCCATGAACGTTATACTCTGTATTTTATTGTTTGCACAGGTCGTCCCTGATTCAACGTGGGAGGGGAATTCACAGGGGTGTAAATGCAGTGAACCCTCGCCACTTCACACTTCGACTTCCGCGGCTTCACTCTATCGCGGTTTTTGCGTAACAGCACATGCTCTGTCATTCCTGCCACTGATTGGCTCATACTGTACACGCTTCTGTCTGCATCGCTA
>NW_022103898.1:29764750-29775694 GCF_000313985.2 Echinops telfairi
ATTAACCGCGATAAACAGGGTTCAGTGTGCCAGGAAATCAAGAGCATTGGAAGTTATAGTCCTGGCTGCTTACCACAGAATGAAGAGTTCTGTGAGTTCCTGGTGACCTATTGCTCTACCGCTTCGATATTCTGGTCACTATAGTAATCATAGAATTGATGTATTTAAATTATGGTGACGAATAATGAAAGTACTGTGGACTGGCCAGAGAACAAACACATCTGTCTCAGAAGTATTTGGCTTAGAATGCTCCTTAGAAGCCAGGAAGGTGCGACTTTGTCTCACGTACTTTAGGCATACCAGGGGTGACTAGAGCCTGCGGAAGGACATCGTGCTTGGTAAACGAGGGGGACAGTGCAAAGGAGGGAGGCCCTTAGTGGCTGCAGCAATCAAACTCAGACACAGGAGCCATTGTGAGGATGACACAGGGCTGGACAGTGTTTCTTTCTGTTGTACCGAAGGTCATTGCGAATTGGAACTGTACCGAACAGCAACAACTACAGCATAGGACTTGATATTTATTCAGATGCTCTGATTCTTCATCACCTATCGTTTTTGAGGATTAAACTCACACAATATGCTTCTATTTCTGTGACATGTTGTTGTAGGTGTTGGGTAGGTGCCACAATTCAAATGGGTCAATTCTTCTTTGGTTTTCCTTATTTAATATGTACAACTTTCACATGCATATGAATCAATTAAAAATACCATGCCTTGGGCAGGCATACCTTAGCCCTCAAAGTAACATCCTTGCTTTGAAGAGGTCTTGTGCAGCAGATTTACCCAACACAATGGTATTTTGACTGCTGCTTCCATAAACATAGATTGTGGATCCAAGCAAGGCAAATCCTTGACAATTTAAATATTTTCTCCATTTATCATGATGTTATCTATTGGTCCAGGGGTAAGGATTTGGGTTTTCTTTACATTGAGTAGTAATCTGTACTGAATGCTGCAATGTTGGATGGGATAATTCTTTGTGGCAAATATTGTAAGAGGTGTGGTATGCAGATTAATGATGTCCCCACCCCATCCCTACAAATGTGTGTGTGTGTGTTCATGTAATCCCTTGAATTTTTTATATTACATGGCAAAATCGACTTTACTGGTAGGGTTAAAGTTATATATCTTAAAATAGAGAAATGATCCTTGACAATCTGGGGTTGGCTCAAGCTAATCACATTAGGCCCTTAAAAGTAGAAAAGGAAGACAGAAGGGTCCAAGAGAACTATAGGAGAAATTAAGTATGAGAAAGATTCGATCCACCATTGCTAGCTTTGAAGGCGAAGGCCGTCCTGAGCCAAGGAAAGGCAGGAGGCCTGTAGAAACCGAGAGTGACTCCCTGTTGACAATCTGTAAGAGAACTAGGATGTCAACTTTTTAACCCCATGGAATTGAACTCTGCCAACAATTTGAACAGACTTGGAAGTCAATTGTCCCCCAGAGACTCCAGTAAGAAATGCAATTTTATTGAAACTTTGATTTCAGCTGACTCAGCCCTAGTGGAGGAACCCTGGTGGTATAGTGGTTAATTGTTGGGCTGTGATCCACATGGTTGGCAGTTAGAAACCACCAGCAATTCCAAGGGAGAAAGTCTGTGCTTTCTACTCTTGTAAATAGTTACAGTCTTGGAAACCCACGGGTGGTTGCTATGAGTCAGCATAAACTGGACAGCAGTGAGTGAGTTCAGTGAGTGACTGAGTGAGTTGCTACTTGCAAGATCAGCAGTTCAAAACCATGAGCAGCTCCAAGGGAGAAAGATGAGGCTTTCTACTCCCATAAAGAGTTTGTCTCAGAAAGCCACAGGGATAGTTTTACTCGAGCCTTCAGGGTTGCTGTGAGCCAGAATTGACTCGATGACTGTGAGTTTGGTTTGGTTTGGTGACTTCTGTTTCACTTCTAACCTACAGAACTGTGAGATAATAAATAGGTGTTGTTTGAAGTTGTGGTAATTTATAATCATGGCAATAGAAAGTGAGGCAGGTGTTATAGGATCACTTGTTCTTGCTCTTTTAATGCAGCATAACTCCCCACCCCCATTATGTTGGCAACCCACACATTTCCCAATGCCTACTGCAGTTCAGTAAGATCGGAGGCAGAATGCTTTTAGTTCAGAATGACTCTTGTGAACAACTTTTATGCAGAACCAAGAGGGTTGGATGGAAGGCAGAGGAGCCAGCTAGGCAGCTGCTGTGGAGAGATGAGATGGCCTGGAGGCACATAGTGGTGATAGTAGAAGGGGGTGAATCTGAGTGATAATTAGGAGGTAAAATGAGTTGGAACCAGTGCTGTTGATCAGAATGGGGGCTGAGTGATTTCTCTGTATCATCTAGTCACTACAACCCCTCTGCTCACACCATCACGACAAGCACATGCAAGCACACTGTGTCTCTGTGGCAACCCAGCTTCTCCTCCCGTGAGTAGGTGACCGTGCTCTTGGGGCCATTAGCAATTTGTAGCAGAAGCAGTCAAAGAAGGGACATGATGGTGGAGCTTCACGTCAAAGAAGGGACATGATGGTGGAGCTTTTGCAAGCCCAGAAGGCTTCTTCTAGCTAATGGCACCCATTTGGTGAAATACAGTAATTACTTGAACAGTTTTCAGCCACTCTTGCTGCAACTGATGACAGGAAATGGGAAGAGGATTTATTCTTCCCAATTTGAAGTCAGAGGATCCAAACAGCTGGAATGCGATTTGAACCCAGGCATTTGGCTGAACCCACTCAACTTCTGTGCAGACATAGAGCATTGCACTCTCCAGGTTTGCCTTCATACTTTGTCCCTTATTTACACCCATGCCACCATCGCCTTGTACTAAATCCCTTCAGGATGAAATACCTAGTTACCTAGTGAGGTTTTGGGTGGCCAGGCTGAACCCTGACTGACACAGGTAGCATGACCAAAGGCCTTTTTCCAAATGAGTTCATGTGTCACTTGCAATGCCCCAATTCACTGGCTTTCT
The DNA here is from genome assembly GCF_000313985.2 of Echinops telfairi. NCBI lineage: Eukaryota > Metazoa > Chordata > Mammalia > Afrosoricida > Tenrecidae > Echinops > Echinops telfairi. Next base: position 29,767,712 of record NW_022103898.1, read on the forward strand.
GGCCCTTGGATGCTCAGCTCCCTAGGCAAATGACTATAAGATGCAATGCTGCGTGATCAACCTCCAGTCTTGGGGGTTGGGGGTGAGGTGGGGGCAGAGGGGAGGTGGCTCCCTGGCTGACTTCTCCCTTTCCATGCTGGGGACACAGGTTTCATTCTTAACCAATTGCCACATGTACAGTAGGGCTTCCAGACTTATTACTCTTCCAGACTAGGAAGAAAGGCCCCATAGGCTACTTTTGAAAATCAGCCAACAGAAGCCCTGTGGATCACAAAGGTTTTATCCGCACAGATCTTGTGACTGGCTGCGGGCTGGATAGTGCCTTGTTACATTGCGCGTGAGGTGATAGTGAGTTAGAGGCTAACTTGATGGCAGGTCACAATAATAACAGCAGTTTGGGGGGTGATGACAATGGCAAGTTTCACGGAAGCCCTTCAAAGTTGCTTCTGGGTAGGAAATGAAAATTCCCTTGGCCCTTGCGTTTTCCCAGTGTCCTTGGAAACAGACACAGTGACATGAATGAACATCAAGTTAAAAACAGTGAGTCAACATAATTCATAGGCCACGGGAGAGGATCTGAGTTCCGTGCACTATTTAATGCACTGGGATTGATGAGCCTCATAAATTCTCTTGGCCTCCTCATTTGAGGCACCGTGTTCAGTGTGCAATCTCCAGACTAATTGGCAAACGTAATTCACGTTAAGGTTTTGCCTATCGAAGTTCAATTAAGGTTTATCACACTCTCCACTCCCCAGCAGAACAGAAATTCATCATTGGACAAGGTAGTATGGCTCTGGGTATGATTCAGCAAAGCATTTCTCCCTTTGTGCCTTATAATTAAGTGGAGGCAATTCTGCTTCTTAAAGGCAGAGTGATTCACATTCAAATCACTGTAATAATGTCAAGTTTCAGATTCAACTCCAGAAGTGGGAAAACCTGAGGCTGGTGTGCCTGGTCGTTCTTGTAATGGTGCTTGCTTCAAACTTCTTTCTCACCCCTACAGACCTGCTTTCTTCCCCACATAGGCACTGAGAAAAAGCAAGGACACAAAGCAGGGCTCCCAGTCAAACGTTCTTGATGTCATCTTCCTAAACAGACTATGTATTAGGACTTGCCTGATTATATCATTATCACCATTTATTTGATCTTGGGAGCTGCAGGGAGGTTTTATGTCAAGATGCTCCAACTTTGCTTGGCAATTATTGCCTGACAATTGAGGAATGTTGACAGCCATCTCTCCATTCTCTACATTTCTGGCACTGTCAGAACAGCAGCCGCCGGAAGGGAGAGAGGGCAGGCCTCCATAGATGAGAAAGCTCATAAAATCATAGGATCAGGGTTGTTGTTGTTGTTGTTGTTGTTTTGTTCTGCAAAAGAAAATACATAAGTGACAAAATATCTCAGGAAGTCATTTTTCCTTACCAATGTCTTGCGTGGGACATGTGTCATGCACAAATCAAGTTTACAGATTCTGCTCTGTAGTTTACAGATTACTTCCTGCTCTGAATCTAATGCCGGTAATTTTTCAGTGAAGTCAGCAAAATGTAGACCAAGAAGAAAGGCACTGCTCTTGTTTAAAAAAAACAAAAACCCTTGTTTTATTCAATCTGCCTCTGAACTGTGATAAACCATTTAATCTTTACATTTAATTTTTAATTTTGTGATTGCCTCCCCACTAAATGAGGTCATGCCTAAATCCATGTACCCTAATATCTCAGCTGTGCTGCCATATCAGGGGATTGTTTCCATAAAAATGATTACTGTTGTGTATAATAGAATTGTAATAACTCAATACTGTTTTATAAATTTTTGATTCACTCTGCATTTTTTATTTGACAGCTTGCCAAGTTCCAGTTTTTATCTGATCATCTTTGCATCAATAATACATGAGGCTGAGATCTTCTGAAAAGTGGGTGCTTTTTCCGCCCTCACCCCCCACCCCGTCTCCTCACTGAATGCTTTGCTTTTGCCAGCAAAAATATTGATTTGGACTTAATAATAATCTGTAGTCCTTTTGGGTTGATCACACTTAGCAGGGAAACCTAAGAAGAGCCACGGCCACACATCGCCAACATAGAATCAATTGCATCACTCTAATTCATGCCATCATTGAACACCTGATCGATACTATTGCCTGTTATGCGTCATTGATTAAAGGTCTGACACAGTCAAAATGTGAATGGCCCCAGGCTTTCCATGCAAACCATTTCAACTTAAAAAGTGACAACCAACAAAAAACATGCAATGGAAAGATGGTGTTTCTGATTGTAATTTCCCATCACCTACATTAGGTACATTTTGCTAAATGGTTGCAACATTGGTGGCTGATCTGAGGCTGCTCTTATTCCCCTCTGCTCACATAAAAGATAACTGTGTGAGAAGCAAGGCTGTCCTCTCACCTGCCTCCAGCACTGCTACAAAGAATCAGCATCAGGGAGATGTACTGAAGAGGAGATATAAGGGTCCTCTGGCAGCCAGTCTTTCCCAACTCTCTTAAGGCATCTGACAAAATTCCACATTCTCGTCTCAAACAAATGACAGACTATTGCTAATGTGGGAATCTCAAATCCAGAGGTTATCAACCAAATAAATCACATTCTCTGAGGTGTGATATAGGAATGAGGTTTCTTGGTCCACAGTTCTCCAAACCAACACCTAGCCAAGGTTGAGACCTATGGCTCTAACATGAAGTTTTACTATCCTTAGTGTGGCCAATCACCCGGAGCATAGTTTTGTTATATTAGTAATACAGAAATCTCAGGTTCCTTTCCAATTCCACTGAATCAGAATCTACCTTCTAGCAAAACTCACAGGGCATGTGAAGACACATAATTGTTTGAGAAGGATTGACATTAACCACTATTTTATGAAATATACTTATATTAAAAACTCAGCTTACTGACAGAGAATTTATGCTGATGCATAGTGACCATATAGGACAACATAGAACTGCCCCTATGAGTTTCTAAGGCTCTAAGTCTTTGTGGTAGTTACATAATCTCCTATCAACTTGCAAAGGCGTGGAGTCTAGCCTGTCAAAGAGGTCACAACTTGACGACCTCATTTGGAGGCACGACGTAGATAAAGAGCTCACTGGAGCCCAGACACACTCTCCCTGTGAGATAATTCCTGTTGACAAGGCATATGGAGATACGCTGATGGAGCAACATGGAGGCCCACACCAGTACTGAAATGCTTCCACCGCCACTGGATCCACAAAACTTTTCACCCACAGGCCTGTGACCTTCTTAAATTCAGCATCATTGCATGGGTTACATGAGTCTGAAGAGGAATTTATAAACTGATATCAGACATGTTGGATAATATTGGATTTATGAACTTGATCTGGACTGGGCTGGATGTTTTCTTAATATATAATTACTTTTTGATATAAAGGTCTTTCTTGTATACATAGGAGTGTCTATGAATTTGTTTCTCTAGTCAACCCGGACAAACACAGTCTTCATGGGAATAGAAAGCCCTGTCTTTCTCCTGAGGAGTGACTGGTGGCTTTGAACTCTTGACCTTGCAGTTAGCAGCCCAATGCACAACCACTATGTCACCAGGGCTCCCATCCTTAAGTTTGGTAAGTCAGTTACTACAAAAAGTAGCAGTGGCTTCAAGGGTTTGTAGAGGAAACATAGTGCAATGGTAGGCTTTGTTGGTAGACAGTTATAGGTTTGAACCCTAGTTGTTGTTACTAGTCCTTGCAACATTCTCATGTTGACCTAATACAAAACAAACAAACAAACAAACAAACAAACAAAAGGAATGAAATGCCTCCCCATACTGTGCCATTCTCACAAGCAGTTGCAGATCAAATCATTGGGCTCCACATACCTTTTGAAGTAGATAACCAGGCCTTTCTCTGTAGTCTCATCTTAGTCTAGAAATGCCACTGACACCTATTCGGCATCAAAGCAACAAGCCACCCTTCACTAACAGAGGGTGATTGCTTCACAGGAGGTGTATTGATCAGAAATGGAATCTGGACATCCTACAAGGAAGGAGAACATTCTACCACTGGGCCATCAAGTGACACAGCCCAGTTACCCCAGTGACTAGCTGTGGGGCCAACCTAGAGCAAGTTTCCCTAATTTTCAATTTGCTCGTCTGTAGAATGAGACTAATAATTGTAACTACCTCCGTAGAGCTAATGCGAAAGTTATATGTACACTTTTTAAGATAATGCCCTATATGTAGTAAGTAAGCAATACATTTTGAAGTAGGAATATTAATAATAACATTCTAGTGCTAGACCTGTGTAATTGCTCAGATTTCTGAATGCAGACAGTAATTCTTTTTAAAACAATTTATCCCTGACCCTTAAAGCCAAGTGGAGTTCTTAGTAGTCAACCCCTCTCATGTTCGACCATGTCAGTCCCAGTCATTGTTTCTAGAGGGACCACATGAAGGTTAATGGAGAGCTGGAAAAGCAGGGCAGGGATGTGCTCAACCAGAATGCCTTCCCAACTTCTGAATCTCGGCAACCTCAGCTTAATTTTCTTTGGAAGCCACCAGCCATTGTGTGTGTGATTGGGCTCACAGTGCTGGCTTCCACATGGGGCGAACTCTGCTCACCTAAATTTGACCTAATTTGGAAAGCTTTCTTGGCTCTTTCCCATTAAATCCAAACAGGGACAGGAGATTTCATTAAAATGACTTGGGCCCAACCCGCTCCATGCTCAGAACGATTGAAAGGAGCCAAAAAATGTCCCCTGGTGTCCATAGAAGCATGGTTCTTATTTTTCAGAATTAATCCAGCTGAATTTGCAAGGCTGTATCACCTTCATCAGAGCTGCAGACAGCCAGGACAAAGAGCTGTTTTGATGTTCCCAGCTGGGAACCCTGCCCTCAGCAAATACAGTTGATATAAATAAATGGTCTCTTGCCTGCCTACATTCATGCCCATCTGTTTGGAGGGCATGGTGCCCAATCAAAAGTTGCCTAGACGCTCGCCACAGGCATCTGTGCCAAGGAACGATGTTTTTGTGGCAGCCTGCCTGGTGCCAAGAGTGCCATCTTTCCAGGAGTGGGCTCTCATTCGCGGCCAGAATAGGAGCTCTGGCACCGCTTGCTTCCTTACTGTTGATCACACCTGTTGACGAGGCTGTGCCAAAACAGAACAGGGAGAGAAAGAAGACTGCTATGTGGGAGCATGTTTGAGATCCCGGGTTTGATGAACCCACAGAAGAAGATTCTAATTAAGTGGAGACTATCTTTGCCCACAGGTAATCTGATGAGGCCCAAGACTGGCAAGTCAAACTTTATTCAGCTGGATTGCAGGGGCACTGTCAGCTGGCAAATTGGCTCCTCTCTAATACAAGTATGGGAAAGATCACAGAATATTGCTTTTTGATGACATCAGGAGCCCAATAAACAAGGGCAAAATGAATCCTGCTCAGTCCAGCACAGCATGCCCTAGCTCCCAATTTTTACCCAACTCTGGCAATAAGAAGGCTTGATAAGCACACATCACAGGATATATAACCCAGGTACTGATCTTATTTTGTATTGCCTGAGCTTGAGAAAGGATATGAAGCTAGTCAGGAGAAAGCAGAGGCCAGGACATTTTTTATGCTGATAGAGGTAAGGTCCTTCTGAGTTTGTTAAGCAAAATCAAGGATAAATTCACCTACTCAAGTCACCAAGGGACTACAGTGAGGATCAAGAGAGTATCCTCAGAGTAAGAGCTAGTTCACTTCTAATCCCAGGACACTGTGAGCAACGAGAGGACTAAAAACAGTGGTTCTCAGCCAAGGAATGCTGTGGGGATCTTGGTGAACAGTCTTCATTACTAATGGGAACTTCCTGTTCCATAGGAAGAAAATAGGTTGATAAATAGCTGGTTGGGGGGAAAAATCAAAGTAATTTGTCTTATTCGCATCATTAAAGGACATTTTGTCCAAATTTTGGTTTTAACTCTAGATTTATATTATTTTGCTTAACTGTGTATATTCTATTAGCTTGACTGAATAATGCTTCCCACTTCCTCCTCTCTGGAATCAATGCACATATTATATTACATGGCACAAGGGAGTTTGAAGATATGAGTAAATCATAGAACCTTAGATGGAAGATTATTTTGGATTATTCAAGACCAGATATAATCACAAATTTTTATCAGAAGATAAGATCATGTGGGGAAGGAGATTGGAATGATGTCCTCTCAAGGTAAAAGAAGGGATCATAAGCAAAGGAATACAGGTGATCACTAGAAACCTGAAAAGGCACAGGCAAGAGTTTCCCCTGAGATCCTTCAGAAAGAGGGAACAATTTTGGAGCAGAGATTTAGATTTCTGTGTAGTTAATATTAATGTATCCCTACAATGTGTCAGGAACCAGTTATGACATGTGTAACATCTGGAATATCTCTTCAAGTAACACACTAGGTTAATTGAAGAATTACTGAACACATGTGCAATGTGGGACTGCTATTATTATTAGAAATGGATCCTTGACCTTTTTTCCATCCAGCAACTAATGTAACACTATCAGGCACTCTCATTGAACATTGTCAACATCTGCCAGTCCATATACCCATTTATCATTCAATATCAGCAGATGATTTTTTCATCATTGACTTGCCTACAGAGACCCTGATCTGCCAAAAGCGTACACCAAGAAAAATCTAGACTTTACTTGTGATTCAATACCCCTTTGTCCACTTGTAATATTTTTTCCACCACCTATCTATCAGTTTGTAGGGAGTTACATGTTGCTATGTTGCTGAAAGATATCCCACCGGATTACCAATATCAGCAGGGTAAGCCACAATGAATAGTATTCCATGAGCTTCCAGACTAAGGACAGAGTAGAAAGTAAAACCTGGTGATCAACTTCTGAAAAGTATCCAGTGAAAACCTTGTAAATTGTAATAAAACATAGTCTGCAAGATCCATGACTTTCACATTATAAATATTGTTTTTCAAGAACAAAATAGTGACTATACAGATAGACAGCAAGGTAGACACACAAAGAAATCAAATCAAATACATATGTGGGAAGAGACAATAGAGAAGTTCAATATCAGCAATCAAAACAAGGCAAAGGGCAAACTATAAAATAGTCCATCACTTGTTCATATGTAAGTTTAAGTCGAAGTCAAATACAAACAAAATAAGTCCAAGAAACCAAAATATTCCCGTGAGCAAACTTGAATTTAGAAATCATTCATGAAAAAAGTAAAAAGTTTTTTTAAAAACGGGAGGGTGGGGGTGGAGAAAGAAGTCCTAAATGGATGTGAACAGGGATTCTGAAACTTACTCTTGAATGTCGTTGTTAGGTGACATTAAGACAGTTTGGGAACAACAAGTGATCCAAAATCAGTGGCGAGGAGGGTGTAAGAGGCCTGGTAGGGTTTAATCAAGGGCAATGTAACCGAGAGGAATTACTGAAACCCAAATGAAGGCTGAGCATGATAGTGTGACAAGAGGAAAGCAAAAGGAAATCGAAGAAAGAACTAGGAGGCAAAGGGCATTTATAGAGATCTAAATACAGACATGTATATATGTAAATATATTTATATATGAAGATGGGGAAATAGATCTATGTGCATATATTTAGATGTTAAGTATTAAGGTAGCAGATGGACATTGGGCCTCTACTCAATTCCTCCCTCAATGCAAGAATACTTTGTTCTATTAACCTGGCATTCTATGATGCTCACCTTCCCGACAAGATCAAGACAAAGCTGGTGCATAAGCAAATGTGGTGAAGAAAGCTGATGGTGCCCGGCTATCAAAAGATATAGCATCTGGGGGCCTTTAAGGTAAACAAGCAGCCATCTAGCTGAGAAGCAACAAGCCCACATGGAAGAAGCACACCAGCTTGTGTGATCATGAAGTGTTGAAGGGATCAGGTAGCAGGCATCAAAGAACAAAAAATCTTATCATTGAGAATGAGGAGCAGTGCCAAAGGGGCACCCAAAGCCCATCTGTAGACAACTGGACATCCCCTTGCAGAAGGGTCTCAGGGAGGAGA
>NW_022103898.1:29776418-29777715 GCF_000313985.2 Echinops telfairi
GTGTTTTGACAGGTTAATTGGCAGTTAGGTATGTTTCTTTTTGTGATTGAATAAATTCCATTTAAATGTTTAAAAAAAGACAGTTCCAACCCATAGCAATCTTATGCACAATTGTTCCTATGCTTGAGCCCATTTTTGGAGCCACAGTGTCAATCCATCTTGCCAAAGGCATTCCTCATTTCCCCTGCCCCTCTACTTTACCAAACATGATGCCCTATTCCAGAGAATGGTCTCTCCAGACAACATTTCCAAAAGTATGGAGGACCAAGTCTCACCATCTTTACCCCTAAGGAGAACTCTGGCTGTACTTCTTGCAAGAGAGAGTGGTTTCTTCATTACACAGTCCATGGAACTTCCAATGTTCTTCAGGACAACAGGTCACGTGTATTCATTCTTCTTTGGTGTTCCTTATTAAATGTCCAACTTTTACATGCATATGAGGTAATGGGAAATACCATGGCTTGTGTCAGACGCACCCTAGTCCTCAAGGTAAAATCCTTCCTTATTTTTCTTTGTTCTTTTAGCCTGAAGTCTTTGGTTCTTTATTGCAGAATATATTCATATCTTAATCACTTAAAATAACTCGATCGTTCAATTCTCTAAAGAGATCTTAGGCAGCAGATTTACTTAATGCAACTTGTCCTTTGATCCCTTGATTGATGCTTCCATGAGCATTGATTGTGGATCCAAGCAAGACAAAATCCTTATAACAAATTTGACCTTTTCTCCATTTGTCATGATGTTACTTATTGATCCAGCTGTGAGGATTTTGATCTTTTTTACATTGAGTTGTAATTAATACTGAAGGCTTCAATCCTTGATCTTTATCAGAAAGTGCTTCAGCTCCTCCTCACTTTCTGTGAGAAAGGTTGTGTCAGCCAGCCCCACCAGGAGACACAATGTTCCTCACTGACCCATAGCTCTACTGGGGAAAACACTGGAGACACAGTGCAGAAATTGTGCCCATTCTGACCCCACCACACCAGGGCAAAACACTAAGGGTGTGCAACAGAGCAGCAAGGGGAGCAAAGCAATGAAGTCCCCAGGGAACACCAAAATAAGACGTTGGGGCAAGGTCATGGCACCCCATCAGACTCCACTGGAAAACACTCCAGACCTGGAACTGTTTATAGGCTTTTCTTTCTTTGTCATTGTTTTGCTGTTTTGTTTTGCTCTGTCTTTTTTGTGTGCTTATTACTGTCTCTGAATGCCTATCTACATAAGATAAGATAGGCAGGATAGACAATCCAGAGGAGAAAACAATGGGACCCATGGTTCCAGGGGGACATGGGAGAGG
>NW_022103898.1:29777974-29780449 GCF_000313985.2 Echinops telfairi
GCATTTACATATGAAAACATATTTATATATAATGATAGGGGAATAGATCTATGCACATATATTTATATGTTAAGAATTAAGGTAGCAGATGGACATTAGGCCTCTACTCAAGTATTCCTTCCATGCAAGAACACTTTGTTCTTATAACCCAGAATTCTGTGATGCTCACCTTCCTGACAGGATCGCTGAAGAAAAAATAGGTGCATAAGCTAATGTGGTGAAGAAAGCTGATAGTGTCTGGCTATCAAAAGATATAGCATCTGGAGTCTTAAAGGCTTGAAGATAAACAAGCAGCTATCTAGCTAAGAAGAACATGGAAGAATCACACCAGCCTGTGTGATCATGAGGTGTCGATGGGATCACGTATGAGGCATCAAAGACCCAGAACAAAAAAAGTATATCAATGTGAATGATATAATTTGTGGATGGCGGAGTGGCAACCCAAAGCCCATCTGTAGATAATTGGACATTCCCTTACAGAAGGGTCACAAGGAAGAGATGAGCCAGTCAGGGTGCAGTACATAACTCTGATGAATCATGCAACTTTCCTCTAGTTGTTTAATGCTTCCTTCCGCTCCACCTTCCCCTACTATCGTAAACCCAATTCTACCTTCCAAATATGGCTAGCCCAGAGCATGTACCCAGGTACAGATAAGAGCTCAAAACACAGGGAATCCAGGCCACAGATAAACCCTTCAAGACCAATATTGGAAATAGTAATGCCAGGAGGGTAAGGGGAAGTTGGGGGGAGAAAGGAAGAACTGCTCCTAATGATCTACATGTAACCCCCTCCCTGGGGGACGGACAACAGAAAAGTGGGTGAAGGTAGACATCGGTTAGTGTAAGACATGAAAACTAATAATAACTTATAAGTTATCAAAGGTTCATGAGGGTGGGGGGAGGATATGAGCTGATACCAAGGGCTCCAGTAGAAATAAAATGCTTTGAAAATGATGATACCAATATATATACAAATGTGCTTGATACAATGGATGGATTGATTGCTAAGAGCTGTATGAGCCCCCAATAAAATTATTTTTTTAAAAACAATAATTTATAAATTATCAAGGGTTCATGAGGGATGGAGGGTGGGGAAGGGAGGGATTAAAAAGGGAAGCTGATACCAATGGCTCAAGTGGAAAGAAAATGTTTTGAAAAGGATGATGGCAACATATATACAAATGTGCTTTACACAATGGATGTGTGGATTTCTATAAGAGCTGTAAGAGCCCCAATAAAATAGTTAAGAAAGAAAGACATGTTGTGTCAACTGTATACTACAGGTTGTTCATAAATCTTCTTCCAAACATGATGCTACATTCTTCTTCATATAGGCCAGTTTCTCTGATGATTTGCTTAACTTACAGAATGAATAAGCTTGGTGAGAAGATACAACTCTGATACACACTTTTCCTGATTGGAAACCATGCAGTATTCCCTGTTCCAATTGTAAAATTGTCTCTTGATCCAGGTACAAGTTCTGTAAGAACACAATCAGTGTTCTAGAATTCCCAGTCTTCTCAAGGTTATAACAAATCAAATGTTTCATTGTCAATAAAACAAAAGAAACATCTTTCTGGTATTCTCTGCATTCAGCCAAGGTCCATCTGACATCAACAATGATATCCCTTGTTCCACATATCCAGCCTGAACCTCTGGCAGCTCCCTGTCAATTACTGCTGCAACCATTGTTGGATGATCTTCAGAAATATTTAACTTCCATGTGATATCAGTAATATTGTTCTATAGTTTAAGATTCTGTTGAGTCACCTATCTTTGGAATGGGCACAAATATGGACCTCTTTCAGTCAGTTGGCCAAATAGCTGTTTTCTAAATTTTCTGTCATAGATGAGTGAATACTTCCAGTGCTTCTTAAACTTTTTGAAACATTTAGTGTTCTCTTAATTCCTGGAGCTTTGTTTTCAGTTAATGCATTCAGTGTAGCTTAAACTTCTTCCTTCAGCAACATTGTTCTTATTCATATGCTACCTCTGGAAATGGTGGAATGTCCAGTAGTTCTTTTTTTATTATTAATATTTAAGAAGCCTTTTTGATACAGTGTGTATTCTCCCCGTCATCTTTTGATGCTTCCTACATCACTCAATATTTTGTCCATAGAATCTTTCAATATTGAAATTTGAGGCTTGATCTTTTAATTGAGTTATTTCCATTTAAGATATGCTGAATATGTTCTTCCCTTTGAGTGTTCTGAGTCTAGGTCTTTGCACATTTCAGTATGATATTTTACATTGTGTTTTTGAGTTTCCCTTTAAGATTTTCTATTCGGCACTTCAGAAGAAAAGACAATCTTTTCTTCCATTTGCTTTAGTAATTCTGTGACTAAGAACGAGCGTCTGACTCTCCTCTAACATCCACTTTGGTCCTGTCTTTCTAATGACCTTTTGCTTTCTTCATAAATGATGGCCGTAATGTACTACAGCTCCTCGGGATTTTTGTCATTAGTGTTTAATGTA
>NW_022103898.1:29781680-29783479 GCF_000313985.2 Echinops telfairi
CAGTCCTAGAAGACCTGAGGAACAACGTTTCTGTTCTTTACAGTTTCTGTGAGAGGACATAACCCGGACACACCCCATTCCTAATGTTGAACCAGGCACCGTTGCCTTGCTTTCTTCTCACAACTGCCTTGTGGTTCATACACATGTTCTACAAGTGTTCTGGAATTCCCATTCTTCTCAAGGCTATCTATATTTTTTATGATCCACACAATTGAAAGATTTTGCATAGTCAATAAAGCACAAGTAAAACATCTTTCTGATGTTATCTGCTTTCAGTCAAGGTCCATCTGACAACTGCAATTACAGTATATCCCTTGTAGTGAGTCTTCTTCTGAATCCAGCCTGAACCTCTGGTAATTCACTGTCAGTGTACTGCTGCAACCATTGTTGGACAGTCTTTGGCAAAATTTCACTGGCGTGTGATAATAATTATGTTGTTGTTTTTAGGTGTCCTCGAGTTGGCTCTGGCCCATAGTTATCTTATGCACAACAGAATGAAACACCACACGATCCTGTGCTATCTTCACAATTGTTCCTTTTCCCAAGCTCATTGATCCAGCTACTGTATCAATCTATCTCATGAAGGACCTTTCTCTTTGTTTTTGCTGCCCCTCCAGTCTACTAACCATGATATCCTTCTCTAGTGACGGGTCTATCCTGACAACATGTCTAAAGTATGTAAGACAAAGTCTTGCCATCCTTGCCTCTAGGAGAACTCTGGCCTTACTTCTTCCCAAACAGCAGTTTGTCATTTTATGAGTCCATGGTACTTTCAATATTCTTCTCCAGCATGACAATTTTAATGTATTTATTCTTCTTCACTCTTCCTTAGTTGATGTCCAACTTTCACATGCGTACGATACAATTGTGAATACAATGACTTGGGTCAGAAACACTTTAGTTCTCAAAGCCCTCGCTATTCAATATTCTAAAGAGATCTTGTGCAGCACTTTTACCTAATGCAACTAGACTTTTGATCTCTTGATTGCTGCTTCCATGACCATTGATAGTGGATCCAAGTAAAAAAAATCCTTGACAACTTCAACCTTTTCTCCATTTATCATGATGTTACCTATTGGTCCATGTGGTAGTTATCCAATTTCATGTCAACTTGATAAAAGAATGAAGGGGTGGGGTCTAGCCTGTCAGTCAGGTTACAACCTGAAGATATCTCCTTATGGGCATGGCCTAATCATGAGGATTCTAGGGACACCCTGTTTTCCACCATGGAGGTGGGACACATTCTCCTTGCCTTCCCTTTCCTGCTGTTGAGACACCAAGAGATCTAAAGGAACCATATGGAGACCTACACCAGAGTTGAGATGCTTCCACCACCACTGGATCCACAACTTTCTACCGACCGACCAGCCTGTAGTCTTCCTGCATTTCACATCATTGCATGTGCTGTGTGAGTCTAAAGAGGAATTTATGGGTTAGTATCTGACATATGGACTAATATTGGAATTATGGACTTGATCTGGACTGGGATGGGATGTTTTGTCAATATATAATTGCTCTTTGATGTAAAGCTCTTTCGTATACATATTTGGGTGTCCCTGGATTTATTTCTCTAGTCAACCCAGTGTAACACAGTCCAGTTGTGAGAATTTTGGTCTTCCTTCATTGAATTGTAATCCATACTGAAGGCTGAAATCCTTGATCTTCACCAGCAAATGCTTCAGGTCACCTTCAATTTCAGCAAACTAGGTTGTATCATAATAAGCCTGCCTCTAATCCAGATGCTGCACTCTTCATATACAGTGAACCCTCGTTTATCGCGGTTAATCGGTTCTAGACCC
>NW_022103898.1:29784392-29795440 GCF_000313985.2 Echinops telfairi
CCTTACCCTCCTGGTATCATTACTCTCAATATCGGTCCAGAGGGATTTATCTATCCTGGATTACCTGTGTTTTGAGCTCTTATCTGTGCCTGGGTACATGCTCTGGTCTAGCCGGGTTTGTAAGGTAGAATTGGGGTCATGATAGTGGGGGCAAGGGTGGGGGAATGACAGGTTACAAGAACAAAGTGTTCTTGCATTGAGGGAGTATTAAGTAGAGGCCCAATGTTCATCTGCTACCTTAATACTTAATATATAATTATATGTACATAGATCTATTTCCCTATGATTATATAAAATATATTTACATATGTACATGCCTGAATTTATACCTCTATAAATGCCCTTGCCTTCTAGTTCTTTCCTCTATTTCCTTTTACTTTCCTCCTGTCCCACTATAATTTTTGACCTTCATTCGGATTTCAGTAATTCCTTTTGTTTACATTACCCTTGATCAAGCCCTATTGGGCATCCTATGCCCTCTTTGCCATCAACTTTAGATCACTTGTTGCTAACCCCCCTCCTTCCCCTGCCTCCCCTCTCCCATGTGCTACCGGAACCATAGGTCCTGTTGTTTTCTCCTCTGGATTTTTTATCCTGCCTAACTTATCTAGATAGACATGCAGAGACAATAATAGCATAAAAACAAGGCAGAGCAAAACAAAACAACAAAAGAAAACCAAAAAAAAACAAACAACAACAACAAAAATAGCAGTGGCATAAAAAGGAAGAGCCTATAAATATCATATATACTCAAGTATAAGCTGACCCAAATAACAGCCAAGGCACCTAATTTTACGACAAAAACTGCATAAAAATTGTGCTGAAAAACTTGGCTTATACACGAGTATATACGGTAGTTCTAGGTCTGTTTGTTGACCTTCAGGCATGTATTCTGGTTGGGTCTGATGGGGTGCCACACCCTGGCCCCAAAGTGTATTTTTAGTATTCCCTGGGGACTTTATTGTTTTGTTCCCCTTTCTACTCTGTTGCTCGCCCTTAGCATTTCGCCCCAGGGTGATGGAGTCAGATGGGGCACCATTCCTGCACTGTGCATACAGTGTTGTCCCTCATAGTGATATGGGTCAGTCAGGGATGTCTTGTCTAGCGGTGGGGCCTTCCCCTATGGTCCTTTCTGTGCATTGGCTGCTCTGAGAAGGAATATTGTCCTTGGGGCTTGATGGGCCAGGCTGTGTCCCACTCTCTCTCCTTCCCTCTTCTTTTCCTCCTGTGTTCTCTGATGAGACTTACCCCTCTCCCTGAGCTGTATCTTCAGTGCTGTCCTCTGGAGTGCATTCTTCTGGGAGGGGAGGGAGGTAGTGTCCACATTGTTGGGGTTGGCACCAGGCCTTAAGACTTCTCTATTGGTTCCCTGCTTCATGCTGGTATGTGGAATTCATGTTTTGGCACACTGGGTTGAAGTCTGGTCACCTCTCTCCCTCTCCTGTGGAGATACAAACACCCTCCCCTTGGGTAGGTTAGTAACTCTTCCCCCGCTGCCCATGTCTCTCTTTTTTTTCTTTTCTTTTCCCCTCCTTTGTAGTTGGCTGGCCCATGTGTCCCTGGATTGGGTCTGTCCCCTGATATAGTACCTGGACTTCACTCCAGAAATATATGTATATAGTAACTTTTCCCATATGCCCCCTTTGCATTATTAAGCTTTTCTCAGCAGACTCATACTGTACTTATCTTTTTATGCTTGGCTTACTTTGCTTAGCATAATGACCTCCAGTTCTTCCCATGCAGCAATGTGCTTCATGAGTTCATCACTGCTTCTCAGGGATGCGTAGTATTCCATTATATGTATCTACCACAGTTTTTAAAGCCATTTATCTATTGATGGAAATCTGGGTTGTTTCCAATTCCTTGCAATTGTGAACTGTGCCGTGATGAACATTGGAGCACAGATGTCTGGCTGGGGTTTGTTTCTTGACTATTCTAGGTATATGCCCACTAGAGAGATTGCTGAGCTGTATGGTAGTTTGATTTCTTCTGTCTTAGATATCGCCAAATTGGTTTCCATAATGACTGTACATACCTACATGTCCACCAGCAGTGGATGAGAGTTCCCATCGCACCACAGTCCCTCCAACACTTTTACTTTCTGATTTTTTTATTTGGCTTATCTTTGAGGGTGTTAGGTAGTATCTCATAGTTGTTTTAATTTGTGTTTCTCTTATGGCTCATAATCAGGAACATTTTCTCATATGTTTCTTGGCCATTCAGATTTCTGCCCTTGTGAAACTTCTGTTCAGGTCTGTTGCCCACCTCCTCAGTGGGCAATTAGTTTTTTTCTTTTTGGAAGCTAGCAGAGTACTGTAGATTTTAGTAAAAAGGCCTTTTTCTAATGTGTCATTGCTAACTATGTTTATCCAATCCATGGGCTCTCTTATTACCCTCTTGGTGAATTCTTTTTATGTACACAGGTGTTTTATCTTCAGTATATCCCACTTGTCAATATGTGTCTCATCTGTATTTGCGTCCTTCCCTATTTCTGATAGCCTATGTAGCCCTGCACCAAAGTTCTCAAGTTGGTCCCAATTCTCTCAGTGATGGCCCTAATAGTTTGGGGTTTTACCTCAAGGTCTGTGATCCACCTTGAGTTTATTCTTGTGCTTGGAGTGAGGTATGGGTCTTGCTTCATTTTTCTGCAGGTAGATGTCCATTTTTCCATCACCACTTGTTGAAGAGGATATTCGCTTTCCATTTGATATTTTGGGGGCCTTTATCAAAGATCAGTTGTCTGTAGGCTTATGAATTTATTTCTGACATTTCAGTTTTTTTCCATTGGTCTGACTATCTTTCATCATACCAATACCACACTGTTTTGACCACTGTGGCTCTATAATAGGTGCTAAAGTCAGATAAATCAAGCCCTCCCAGTGTATCCTTCTGCTAATTCTGGGTTTCTACTCCCTCCATATGAAGTTGGCAATCAGTTTTTCCAATTCTTTGAAGAAAGATGATGGTATTTATATCAAGATAACATTAAACTTATATAGTGCCTTGAGAAGAATTGACATTTTTTACTATATTGAGTCTTCTGATCCTTCAGCATGGGATATTCTTCCATTTATGGAGGTCACTCTTGGTTTTCCTTGTATAAAAGCTTTTGTTTTTTTAGTCATAGATATTTCAATTTGTGCTTGAACCCGGCGCCATTCTCGAGAGTCATAGAGCACTGGGGCTTTCTCTTTGGTAGACTCGAAGGAATGCTTCTTTGAACTGTCTGCAGCTAATTGCACTATGGAATTGGCCTACTGCTTTATTTTCCTGTGGTTTCACTCTTTCCATAGCCAACCAGTATTCTGTTATTTGAAGGGCAAGCTAGATGGTCCTCTCAGGGGATACTGGTTGGGTGGTTGTGGACCCATGAGGATGGTGCTGCACTGGATGATGGATTGGGGCACCTCAGAGGGCATTCAGTGGTACCTGCTGCAACTGGAGTGCTGTGGAGGGCAGGTGGATGTTCCATCTTTGGTGTAGAGCACCATGGATGGTGTAGCAGTTGGCTAGATACCTGAGAAGGTTGGGCAGAATTTCCCACAGCAGTGTGGATTGCTGGAGAGTATTGTCAGAGCTGCTTTAGGCCATGCGGGGCACTCTGGCAGGTGGGAGGAAGTTCCCTCAGCCATGTGGGACCATGGAGGACAGGCAGGGGCTCCCTCTTCCACAATGAATATCATGGAAGGTAGGCAGAGGTTCCACCAGCCAAGTGGAGCACCCCAAAGGGTGGACTGGGCTTCCCCCAGCTGCTTAGAAGGCCTTGGATCATAGGTGTGAGTTCCCCTGCAGTGGAAGATGGGCTGGATTTCCCCAGCTGTGTGTTACAACACAGAGATCAATTGGGTGGGATTTCCCCTAGCCACTTAAAGTGCCTTGGAATGTATAGTGAGTTCCCCTGAGGCTGGAGGTGGGTGGGATTTCCCCAGCTGGGTGGTACTTGCAGAAGTTGGAGCTCCCTTAGGCCAGCTGTTCTCAACTTGTGATTCATGACCCCTTTGGGGGTTGAAAGACCCTTTCACAGGGTCTTTTTTTTTTTTTTTGGATAAATTATGAAATTTATTTATATTTCACCTTTAAAAACCAGAGCATAACAAATTTCACTTTCTGGAAAGTCATCTTAATAGAAATACATGAAGTGCACTTAATACAAGAACTTAAGTTTCTCTGACCCACCAGCGAGATAGATGTGTTCTACTCAGGTCTCTCAAAGGTTCTGTTCCCAAGTCCCTGCCAGCTTTACAGAGGTGATCTCAACTCACAAGATCTGAGGGAACCTTCTCTGGAAATCAGCAGGAAGCCACTGACTTAAAGAAAGGTGGGGCCCTCCCAGACAGCAGCATGTTAGAAAGTTACTACCTCATGGGGACCCTGCAGCCCTTCACTGGCTGCCAGAGGGGCCAGCAGCAGCAGAGAGGCCCAAGGCCTTAGTGCAGCCTCCACCACTAGCTAGAACAGCTCCATGCTCAGACTCGAGAAGGTTGACATGGAAAAGAAAAAAACAAAAACAGACCTCGTTTCATGTGCCTTTCAGTTGGTTAGAAATTCAGCTCCTCCAGAGTAGGCTGACCAACATTTTACCTTTACTAATATGTGTGAACTGTTTTAAACCTGGGGATTATGGGTCTGTAACCAAAGTGAGCTTCCAGTGGACAGATTTTACTGGCAGCTGCTCATCAGGAGGAGTGTGACTCCTTTATGAACTGTTCGTCTTACCAAGAGGCAGTAGGGTGGGCAACCAGATTGTCTCTAACCGTTCTCTATATTTGGAGGGCAGGTTTTCACACCCGACTTAGAGTGACACCAGTGTCACAAGGAAACCACCGGTGACAGGAAACCAATGATCCCTTTAGTCTGCGTCACCCACTAGAGGAGTGCAGAACCAGTGTCCCCAGGAGCCCACGCTGCTTTCTCGTTCAGAGCTCCTGTGCCTGTTTCATAGCCAAGACTGTAAGCCAGCCCTCAAACACAGAGGTAGGCCTGGCAAAGCCATGTGAACATAGCGCATTAATTTGAAAATCAGAACCCAAACTTGGACCTTCCCACCTCTCTTCACTCGCCCTCCTCCTCACTTACAGATATGTGGGTTCTAACTTTGTTAACCTAGAATCAGGGGTTGCCTGATTCATAACACTGGCAAAATTATAGTTATAAAGTATTGGGGGGGGGGTCACCACCACATGAGGAACTGTATTAAAGGGTCACGGCATTAGGACAGTTGAGAACACTGCCCTAGGTGAAGGGGAGTGGTCTGGAGGCCAGCAGTGGTGTGTGAGATGAAAGAGAGAAGAAAAAATAACCTAACTGAGCCCGTTGAGACTGTGGATGGAAAGAAAGAAGAGAGAGAAACAAAAGTAATGATATAGCTGAGCCCTAGTCATGTGACCATGAGACTGGAGGGGTTTAAACCCTACCACGAGGTGATGGCTGTGTGGAATTTCCCTCTCAGTGACTTTCCTGTGCTGATTTCTGCCTGGTTCTCCTGGTGTGTGTTACTCAGTCACCATCCTGCCAGAAGATGAGCCAAAATCCTTCTGACATCAGCAATCATATCCCTTGTTCCACTTCCTCTTCTGAATCCAGCCTGAACTTCTGGTAGTTCCTTGTCAGTGTACTGCTACAACCATTGTTGGATGATCTTCAGCAAAATTTAACTTGATGTGATATCAATGATACTGTCCCATAATTTTAGAATTCCGTTAGGTCACCTTTCTTTGGAATGGAAACAAATATGGATCTCTTCAAGTCAGTTGGCCATGTAAATGGCTTCCAAATTTCCTGGCATAGATGATTGAGTGCTTCTTCAGCTTTCTGAAACATTTCAATAGGTATTTCATCCATTCTAGGAGCCTTGTTTTTTGGCTAATGCACTCAGTGCAGATTGAACTTCTTCCTTCAGCATAATTGGTTCTTGTTAATATGCTACCTCCTGAAATGGTGGAATGTAGACTCCATCTTTTTGATACAGTTGCCTTGTGTATTATTTCCATCTTCTCTTGATTCTTCCTGCATCATTCCATATTTAGATTTAAGAATCTTTTAAATATATTAATCATATTTTTCTATATTTTGAGCATTCTGTTGGGTCACCTTTCTTTTAAACAGATCTCTTTCAGTCACTAGCTAAGTAGCTGTCTTCCAAATTTCCTGGTATACATGAATGACAGCTTCCAGTGTTTCATCAACATGTTGAAACATTCCAATTGATATTTGTGTTAGGCAAGGTTGACTAGAAAACCAATCCAGTGATATTCATATATGTGTAAGAAAGAGTTTTATATCAAAAACTAATTATAAACATTCCAGTCCACTCCAACTCAAGTCCATGAGTCTGACAGTAATCCATAAGTCCCTCTTCAGACTCACTCAGGCATATGCAATGGTGCAGAATGCAGGAAGATCACTGACCAGTGGGTGCAAAGTCTTGTGGATCCAATGGCGGTGCCAACCACAGTCCGCCAGCAGAAGGTAAAGGCAGAGAGAGAAAGGGGATGTTCCCAAGACCCTTCTTATGAGAAGGCCACACCCACAAGGAGCTACCATCAGGTTGTGACCTGATTAACAGGCTAAACCCTACCTCTACACTTTTATATATCTTCATGTTGACATGAAATTATGTAATTTTCACAAAATTCCATCAATCTCTATGCTGATCCAGCATGCCCTTTTCTAGGGACTGGTCTCTCCTGATAACCTTACCAAGGTATGTAAAACAGAGCCTACTCTGTTTGTTTTTGTTTTTAAGGAGAATTCTAGCTGTACCTCTTCTAAGACAGATTTATTGTGTCTTATGTCAGTCCATGGTATATTTAATATCTTTATCCAACACCATAATTCAAAGGCATCAGTATATCTTTTATTGTTTTACAAGCATACTTGTTTTATTATTAGAGGCCATACAATCTATTTTTCTAAAAATAATTTTATTGGGGGCTCTTACAAATCTTATGACAATCCATTATACAATTGTACTAAGCACACGTGTACATATGTTGCAATCAACATTTCTAAAACATTTTCTATGTGAGCCCTTGGTTTCAGCTCCTCTTTTTCTCCCTTACTCCCCTCCTCTCCCACCCAAAATACCTATGATTATAAAGGTAGTTCAGGACTGGGCAGAGTTTTGTTCTGTTGTACATGGAGTATCTATGAATTGGAACTGATTTGATTGCACCTAACAAGATTCATCATGATGAGTACTTACACTCAAAAAGAGCTGTCTTGTAGGCTCTCCCATGCACTATGGAGTGGGAAGTACTGTACAAAGAAAGAACTAGTAAATTAACAATCACAATTTCCTGAAAAATGGAACATTTAGTATATTTTCATACAAAATTAAGGAATAAAAATCTTCCAGTTATTTTATTATTTATTCCTGTTACTAATTTAATTCTAAATTATATATTTTGATTGATTTCCATTCATGGTTTCTGCTAATTGGTCCCCAATTAACATGCATTTTGAGTAGCTTGGATACTGAGTTGGAGTTTATTCTTCCAAAGCTTTCTTTTACAAATAAAAGTAAATAAAACTATTTTTTCTTGGTGTATCATCTTTGTCTTGATGTTGTTTTCCATTTTCCCTTGAAATTTGAGTTAGTGATAATTCAATCTTCTTTTATGATGATAACCTCAATTTCTGAGATGCTTATCAGAGTGAAATGAAAGCCTCTCAGTAGAATCAATAGACCAGGAAAGAAATTAATCAAAATACTGTTTATGTATTCACTTATGAACAAACATTAATTGATCATTTAGTTGGCAGGCACTGTGCTGGATAACTGGGACATGGGAATGATTTAAATACTTTCTGGTCTGGGGCTTCTCGGTCTTTGGTATTGTTTTTGCTATAGATGTATGGCATCATTAGAGGAATGCAGTTCAAAAAACATTGTTCAAAATTTTGGATATCTTGTCTTAATAATACCAATGTTAAGGTGATCTTATTCCTAAATATTTTGTTCCATCCACTACAAAGTTATCCCTCATTTGACAAGCCTCCACTGTGATCTGTTTCTAAAAATTCTTTCAGGGCCCATGACCTCAATTGTCCTTGTTCTCTTGACATTTTATCTATCTTGGAACAACTCCCTCAGATAACTGAGACTGTCTTCCTCCAGGACTGTGACGCCGCCTTCTTAGGAAGGTCCGTTGGTCCTACTGAGTTCAAAACAGTTGCTTCAACCCCAAGCAATTGTAACTACCAAATATTAAATTACATAACCATTATTTATTTTTTCCATTTGACCCCTCCTCTCATTGATATTTAAGTCTTACAATGTAGAATATTGTCCCTCTTGTTCACTGGTGAATTCCCAGTGCCTCAAACCTCAATTGTATCAATACTTGCTTGTTGAATGAATGAATGAATGAATGAGCTTTCTAGGTTCTTATGCTCTTATTTTTAACCTCTAATGTCTTTATTTTTTTTTGCTAATTTGTTTTGTTAACGTCTTTTTTATTCTCTCCCTCCACCTTGTCTATAAAACTGACACCAGATTTCTGAAACTGAGAATTCAATTATGAATAATGAACAGTTCCTATTCTTATTTAGAAAGAACCCTGGTGGCATACTGGATTGAACATTGAACTGCTAAATGAAATATCATCAACTCAAGCCTAGCAGTTGTTCTACAGGAAAAAAATGAGTCTGCCTGCTCCTGTAAAGATATAAAGCCCCCAAAACCAGAGGGGAAGTTCTATTTGTCCCAGAAGTTTGGTAAATGTAAGGGTTGACTGAATGCCAATAGGCAAACCCTAAAAAACTCACTGCCATCGAGTTGATGCTGAATCACGATGACCCTACAGGCAGGGCAGGGTAGAACTGCTTGAGAGTTTCTGAGATTGTAACTTTAAGTGAACAGAAAGCCCCATCTCTTTCCCATGGAGCACCTGGTAGTTTTGAATGACTGACCTTAAGATTAACAGCCCAACACATAACCACTACACTACCTGGGCCCCAAATTCCAGTGGGTATTCTTTTTTAGAGCTTAAAAAATCATAATGACTACCTCCCACTTGTCATGTGGTCATACTCTGGTGGCTTTCATGTTACTGTGATGCTGAAAATTACTATGGCACAGTGTGGTTGTTACATAATCTGGTGTCAACTTGAAAAGAGGTCAGGTCGCAGCTTGATGACCTCATTTGGAGGTGCCACCGAGATAAATAGCTCACTGGAGGCCACATACACAGACTTTCTCCTTCTTCCTGCTGACAAGACACATGGAGCTACTATGGTAGAGCTCTGGAGCTGAAGGAGCCACATGGAGACCCCTGCCAGTGTTGAGATGCTTCCTTCTGCCACTGGTCCATGGGACTTTGCACCCACTGGCCTGCATTCGGCATCATTCCTTGTGTGTGTGAACCTGAAGAGGAATTTATAGATTGGTATCAAACATATGGGCTAATATTGGACTTATGGAGTTGATCTGGACTGGGCTGGCAGGTTTTTTCAATATACAATTGCTCTTTATATAAAGCTCTTTCTTATATGAATTTGTTTTTGTAGTCAACCCAGACTAACAAACACAGATATTTTAATACTGGTGGAATAATAAAAAAGGAACATATTTCCATGGAGCTTCCAGACTACAAGCAGATTATCAAGAAGAAATGCACTATACACTTCTTGGGTATTAGCCACTGAAAACTTTATTAATGGTCGCAGAACACTATCAGATACAGTTCCTGAAGATGAGCCCCCGGTTGAAAGGCATTCCTAAGAGGACTGGAGAAGAGCTTCCTCCTCAAGAAAGATGGAGTAAAGCTTTCCAGACGTTCACTAGCTGATGTGGTATAACTCCAAAGAGAAGAAATAGCTACAGACTTCTATTAATAAGCAGTAGGCGGAATGTATGCATTATCAAACTAGGAAAGTTGGAAAATATAAAAACTGAAATGGAGCTCAGCAAGATTGATGTGCTATGCGTTAGTGAGCTGCAAAGGAATGGTACTGGCCATTTCAAATGGACAATCCCATGACTTACTATGCAAAGAATGACAAGGACATACCAAACCTATCTTGAAGTACAATTCTGTCTGTGATAGGATAATATATATATACACCTACAAGGAAGTGCACTTATACCACTATTACT
This sequence comes from Echinops telfairi, assembly GCF_000313985.2. Classification (NCBI taxonomy): domain Eukaryota; kingdom Metazoa; phylum Chordata; class Mammalia; order Afrosoricida; family Tenrecidae; genus Echinops; species Echinops telfairi. The sequence continues at coordinate 29,794,492 of NW_022103898.1, forward strand.
GAAATTTATGGATAAACCATTAAAACTAATAATGAGGAAGTTGAAGAATTATGCCAACTTCTTCAATCTGTAATTGCAATCAAGATACATTGATAATTATTTCAATTGGAATGTGAAAGTTGGAAACAAAGAGGACGGAATAGTAGTTGGAAAATATTGCCTAAATGGTAGAAATGAAGCTGGAGATCCTATCATAGAATTTTGCAAGACCAATGACCTCTTCACTGCAAATATTTTTTCAACCACATGAACTGTGAAGAAACACATAGACTTCACAAAATAAAATATACAGTAGTAAAATCGACTATACCTGCGGGAAATGATAAACTCATTATCACCAGTTAAAACAAAGCCAGGGGCCAAGTGTGGAACACATCAGAAATTGCTCACATGAAAATTCAGGTCAAAGCTGAAGAACACTAAAACAACTCTATGAAAGTCAAAATACAACCTTGAATATAATCCAACATGAATTGGGAGAATAGCTGAAGAACACGGTTAAAACATTGAACCTTAATGGTTAAAAACCAGACAAACTTGGATCACAGCAAGACCATCATACATGAAGCAAGCAATGGTCATTACAAAGACAGGAAAGAAAGACAGGACCAAAGTCAATGTCAGAGGAGACTCAGACACTTGCTCTTGCAGATAGAATATATAAAACAAAATGAAGAAATGAAGAAGTACAAAAGTTGAAAAAAATTTTGAAGGGCATCACAAGAAGACAAAGTATATTGTTATAATGAAACATGCAAAAACACACTGGTACAGATAGGAACTGGAAACACAGGGAATCCAGGGCGGATGATCCCGTGAGGACCAGTGGTGTGAGTGGCGATACTGGGAGGGTAAAGGAGAGTGGGTTGGAAAGGGAGAACCAATTACAAGGATCTACATGTGACCTCCTCCCTGGGGAATGGACAGCAGAAAAGTGGGTGAAGGGAGA
>NW_022103898.1:29796869-29815131 GCF_000313985.2 Echinops telfairi
ATGAGGGCAATGAATGTACAAATGTGCTTTACACAATTGATGTATGTATGGATTGTGATAAGAGTTGTATGAGCCCCTAATAAAATGGTTTTTTTTTAAAGCGAAGAGTAAAACCTTCACTATAGATTGCCAAAAGAAAACAAAAATCCTCACAACTGTAGCAAGAGACAATACCATGGCAAATGAAGAAAGCATAGAAATTGTCAAAGATTTCATTTTGCTTGGTTCCATAATTAATATTCTTTGAAGCATCAGTCAAGAAATTAAATGGTATACACATTAGGAAAATCTGCTGCACAAGATGTCTTTGAAGCATTCAAGAGCAAGGGTGCAATTTGATGATTAAGATGTGCCTGGTCCAGGCTATATGCATATGACAGTTGGACAGTAAAGAGAATTGAAGAACTAATGCATTTGAATGGTGGCGTTGGGGAAGAATATTGAAATCACCGTGGACTGCCAGAAGAACAAACAAATCTCTCTCAGAAGCAGCACAGCCAGAATGTTCCTTAGAAGCAAGGATCAGCTCCTGTATTTTGGACATGTTATCAGGAGATACCAGTGTTTGGAAAAGAACATATGGTCAATGAAATAGAGGAAGATCTTCAAGAAGATGGATTGATTCAATGTCCGCAAACATGGACTCAAATATAACAATACTTGTGAAGATGATGCAAGACGCTGTGTACATAGTGTGTAGAAACACAAGTTAACACTCCAAAAATGGCCTTTGCAGCTAAGCGGGAACTCCCAGAGTGTCCTTCGGCACCCCTGAATGATGTCCTTACCCCACAGATATCCAGGGTGCCACAGCATAACCAGAGACATTATGAAAGCCTACTGCACCGTCGGCCTTACTCGAGTTACTGGTATGTGAACAGCACGTTGATAACGGCTACATTGAGGTTCAGTCCACAAGTCACTACCCCTGGAAAAGGGAGCCTCCGAACAGCCTCCCTGAGCAGAAACATTCCTCCGCTTCCCCTCCACCAGCTGGAAGAAGCAGTGCTGTTCATCTTGGTCTGTAAAGCAGCCCAACTATTATAAAATAATAGCTCTCAGATTGACTCCAGGTCAGTGGTTTAGTCTCTCGGCTTTGACATATAGAGAATATCTTCTCTATATGTCAAGGGAAATCAGGAGGGAGAGCCCATCTGTGCAGGGTATATCAAGGTAGGCTTCCCAGAGGAGGTAACACTTAAAGAGAAAATTCAGTCAGAAATCACCAAATGGATAGAGTTGGGGAGGGACGTATTGGTTTTCTATCATTATATAGCAAAACTACCACAAACTCGATGGCTTAAAACAACACACACTCATTATTTCATAGTTCCCACAGTTCAGCAATATTGATATAGGTCATGTAGATTCTATTTTCAAAGCCTCCTAAAACTACAATTATGATGGTGACTGAGGTGCTTTTTCATTTGGAGGTCTGAATGAGGAAAAATCCACTCCAAAGTTTTTTAAGTTGTTGAAGGATTCATTTCTTTGTGATTGTACGAGCCAGGACCATAACATTTGCTGGATTTTATATTGGCTTTGAAGGGCACAGACACTGCCTGCAGTTCCATGTCATGTGGATAGGGTTCTTTAACAGAGCCACTTACTTTATCCGACCAAGAAGGAGATTCCCCAGTCAATACAACGATTACTCAAATTCACGCACAAACTCCTAAATAAAGAAATTGAAGAATTTTACCAACGTCTTGGTCTGAAATTATTCAAATGTGCACTCAGGATGCATAGATAGTTATTGGTGATTAGAATACAAAAGTGGGAAACAAACAGGAAGGAATAGCAATTGGAAAATATGGCCTTTGTGATAGAAACAAAGCTGAAGATCACATGAGAGAATTTTGCAAAACCAATGACTTCTTCATAGCGAATGCATTTTTCAACAACACAAACAGCAACAATACACATGGACTTCTCCAGGTGGAGTAGGCAGAAATCAACTATATCTGAGACGAGACATGGAGAAGCTTAATATTAGCACCGAAAATCAAGCCAGGGGATGACTGTAGAACCGCACAATTGCTATTTGTAATTTGGGGTTGAAGCTGGGGAAATTAAAACAAGTCCTTGAGAGCCAAAATATGACCTTGAGGATATCCCACCTGAATTTGGACAACATCTCAAGAACAGATTTGCCATATTGTACACTAATGACAAAAGACCTGCTAAGCAGTGGGGTGTCATCAAGAACATCATATATGAAGAAAACGAAATGTCATTTAAATGAAAAACAAGGAAAAGAAGATCAAAATGGATGTCAGAAGATATTCTGAAACTTGCTCTTAATCCTACAGTAAGCCACCCCCACCCAAAAAACAAACAAACAAAAAACAACTCACTGTCAAGTGGATACCAACTTAAAGCTAGCCTATAAGACAGGGTAGAGCTGCCCCTGTGAGTTCCTGAGACTGCTATCTCAGTGGCAGTGTTCGGGGTTCTTTGAAGACGCCCTAATGACATTTCTTGTTGGGCTCCTAAACTCAAGGCAGTAGTTCAATACCACTAGATTTTCTGTAGGAGAAAGGTGAGGTTTTGTACTTCCATAAAGAGCAGCCTTGAAAGCCCATAAAGGCACTTCTACCGTGTTCTATGAGGCTGCCAGAACTGGAAGAGATAAGGAAGGTCCTCCTCTAGAGGGTTTGGTGGGATCATGGTAAGTTGACATACCTATGTAAACTTCTGATCTCTAGAAGGGTGAAGAATACATTTCCATGGTCAATTTTCCAAGGCAGCCCTAGGGAACTAAGGAAATGGTTGACTTCTTTATCACTGGACCATTCCTTTTTATTTTGTTCATTAAGCTCTAAATTCCACAAAAACGGAGATGATGCATATTTTTTCTTGTTCATTGCTGCATTCTTAGTGCCTGCCCCCGTGATTGGTCCACAGTTGCAAGAGCAAACTTGTACAGCACTTACTTCCCTGCCAGGAACTGTTCTAAGAGGTTCACTTGTTTACTCCTCACAACACCTCTCTGAGATAAGTGTTATTATTATCCATAATTTACACAACTAATAAGGGTCAGAGTCAGGATCTGAACTGGTAAACTGTAGAGAAAATGTGTTTAACCACAACATATCAAAATGAAATCAAACAAATCAATAAAAACTAGGGTTCTTAATAATATATGTTAAATGTTGTATGACTTGAAGATAGTGTGAATATTTACAAAGTGAAGTGATAAATTGGTCAATAGCTTTAATGCCCTTTGTGTAATTCTCCATTATCACATTTTAGAAATTATATTCTAAGGAATATGGATTCATCCTTTCTTATTGCCCCGAGTCACTTTGACATATGGATTGGGTTATTAGTCGGGATTTTCTAGAAGAGCAAAACCAACAAAATAGGTCTATAAATGATTTGTTTGTTGTAATTGTGGGGTAGTCAAGTTCAATTCCAATATCCAGGAGACAGGAAGTCGTCTGGAAATTCTGGCAGTCTTGTATCTGTGGAAAATCAATAAGCCAGGCCAACTAGACACTCTTGAAGAATATCGATGTTATACTCTTTAGTTATAGTCCTCTAGGAAATCTCAGGTCTAACGCAATGGTTCTCAACCTTTCTAATGCCACGACCCTTTCATACAGTTCCTCATGTTATGGTGACCCCCCCCCAACCATAAAATTATTTTTGTTGCTACTTCATCACTGTAATTTTGCTACTGTTATGAATCGGGAGACCCCTGTGAAAGGGTCATTTGACACCCAAAGGAGTTGCGACCCACAGGTTGAGACCTGCTGCTCTAAATCCTTCAGTTGATTGGATCAGACCCACCTGCATTAGAGAGAGTAATTTACTTTATTTAGGACCAGCAGATTTAAATGTGAATCACATTAGATACTGTCACGGTAACATTTAAACTAAACAAGTAAACATGTAGGAGCTATAGCCTGGTCAGGTTGATACATAAGCTTAACCATCACAACTAGATTCTAGGGCACTGAGGAAGAAAGGAAGTGTGACCAAATTGGACTTTCAAGTTCAGGGAGAGCACGCACCACTCCTCATCATTAAAATAGCTTCTAGAAACTATTTTCTTGCTTGGCTTGAATAATGGAGCCCAGCAAGAATGTCAGATGCTAGGCCCAAACACTCAATATGATAGCAGTTATTTTTTGCAGTAATATTTTACAAGCACATCAGAGAAATGACAAGGACGTAAGAACACGGAGTACTTTAAAAATAAAAAGACCTGGGAAAGTATCATGACTGACCTTAGTTAATTAATTAAGTAACTCAAATAGCCACCACGGACCGTAGTCTCAAGAAGGGGCCTATTTATTGAATAAATGAATTAAAACTAAAAAGCCAGGGGAGCAGACTGGACTCCCACGGTTACTTCAGCTCTCATCACACATGTGCTGCCCTCTCCTGTCATGCTGACCTCTCCCATCCACTTGCCAATTCCAAACAATTCAGACAAAATAGCTCTCATCAGCAGTGTGACTTTCAACCTACACAGGCACCACTATCCATCTTTGTTTTCCCTGCAAAATCCATCTCTGTTCTTCCCGTATCTATGTCAACTGTCTCACTTCCTTCCATCATTCAAAGTACGTTTCCCTTTTCCCCAGTCTTTTCTCCTAGGTAATAACCTTAAGAATAAAATAACGTATTTGTCTTCTCTCTTCTTTTGCTCTCATGCCCCGCCTCCACCATGTTGCGGTCCTCTACTCATAGACGGACACGGAATGCCTGTCCCTGCTTCCCAGTGGTCCTCCCGACTACTCGGCACGTGTGTAACACTCTTCTTTGAGAGGGAGAAGAGCCTGCGAATTGGCTTCTAATGAGCCTGTGCTTGTGATTGCCATCAAGGCCCTGTCCGCTCTGTAGCGATCTCGGGTGCCAGAGTACAACTGTCTCAGGGGGTGTTCTGGACTCTTTGCCATGTGAAAAGATCATCCGATCTTTCTTCTGCGGAAAACACTGGGTGGGTTTGCATTTTAAAAGTTGTCCATGGTCGTATGTCCATGTCATTTCCTTGGAAAATAGTATTGCAAAGAAGAACTGCTATCATATTGAGTGTTTGGGCCAAGAGCTAATCTCTTGTTAGCAACCCAATGCTAAACATTGTGAAACCAGGCTTCCTTCGGTGCCTTTAAGCCAATGCTAACCTGTAGGTCTTCCACGAGGCAAACTCAGATGGCAACATAGGGTTTCCTGTGCTGTAATCTTTCTGGGAACAGATCTCTACATCTTTCCTTGGTGTGTTTGAGCTGCCAACCTTTCGCAACTGAGCATGTTACCATGTGCTTCCTTCCAGAGCTCCTTTTTAAGTGAACATAATATGGGGCAAGCGATAAGTTATAAAATATTGTGATGCCAATCTTGTGCACAGCTGTCTTTGTCTTCCTGATGTGCATGCTTTGAGGAGGCCAGCTGCCATGCTGGGAGGCGTCATAGTGCAAGGCACTATGACCAGCTGCCTCTGGTCAACAGCCATGAACGCCATCCAACAACTCACTGCTACCCATTCTGACTCATACCGATGCTGGAGAGCAGAGAACCGCCCCTTTTGGGTTCCCAAGGGTGCGAATCTCTATGGGAGCAGACAGCCTCAACTTTTTCCTGCAAAGCCGCTGGGGGAGTCAATCTGCTGATCTTGTAGTTAGCAGCCCAACGCGCATCAGTCCACTACCCACCATCCAATAGTCCAAAGTTGCCCCAAATGGGTGACACTGTCCCCTGGGGGTGCTGCCATGATCCGGGGAGGCTGCAAAAGCATATACCTGCCCACTTACTCTGGGTTATGGGATATAGTCCAAATATTTTTAATTGTCAATATGCACTGAGTAATTTTTTTCTGAAAATTAATTTTTGAGAAATATTTTTTCTAAAGAGGTTAAATAAATTTGGGGGCCTATGCAGTAACTCATGGAAAAATAAATTTGGCTACCAACATTGAGATCTTGGAAGTTGATCCTTCCCTAAGACAGTGTATACAAGGACGTACCCCCAAAAAAACTGGAATTGTGCTGGGCAAAGCAGACAGAACTTTTGTAGTATGAATTTTTCCTGCCAGGCAGGCATTAAGCTACTCATTCTGAGTTAGTACACCCAGTGGTGTTGCCTGGGAAGTTTCTCTCTGGTCACAGTGAATGTTTTCGTAAAAGCAGTTTCCCTTGAACCTCGTTTTATGTGATGACAAATTTAAGAGAACAGCTTACAGCTGTGAAATTTTGTTTCCTGCTCAGGAAAATGCTGCAGAAATTGGTGTGATGTTGAACACAGCTTACAAGGACAGTGCTTTGAGAAAAACTCAAGTGTATGGGTGGTTTTCTCATTTCAAAAATGGTGAAATGTCTAATGATGACAAACCTCATTCTGGATATCTGTCAACTTCCCAAATGGTGGAAAATGTTGACTCATAGTACATTTGGAGTTTGTCCCACCAGGTCAGATTGTTCATCAAGCTTTCTATTTAGAGGTTATAAAAAGATTGCATAACATTGTGTGCCATCAAAGGCCTGTTGTGGCAGACGAGAGACTGGTTTTGCCACCACGACAATGCAACTGCTCACGCAGCCATTTCAGTGCGCCAGTTTTGGGCAATAAACAGCATGCCTCTCTCGTCCCACACACCTTACTCACCTGACCTCACTCCAGGTGACGTCTTTTTGTTTCCTCAAGTGAAGAGGAACATGAAAGGACAGCAATGTGACAACGACACAGAAGGGGTGAATAAAAAATGAGGGAGGTGCTGTCAGCCATGAGTTTGAAACAGATGAGTTTGAAAAATGTTTCCAAGAATGGAATCACAGATTTGACAGATGTAGTAAGTGTCATGGAGAGTACTTTTGAAGGTGATAAGGTTGTTTTGTTCAAAACAAATTTGAATACGTAGCTTTGAAAAAAAAATTTTGTTTTTTGGAGGGTACCCCCTTATATACCCAGATTCCAGACTCATGGAAACTACAGATATATGATAATCTGTGCATGTTATTTCAAGCCACTATATGTGGGAGCTATTTGCTCTGCAGCAGTAGATTACTAATAGACCTCTCTCCCAGGAGAGACAGGTGTCTCCTGATACACCAGGTGTCTCTTTTTTATGCAGTCCTCTGTAGCACTCTATTCTTGTATTTAGAACACAGTATCCTAATGACCCATTTGTCTTTGCTTCCTGCTTAGCACTAGCTCATCGAGAGCAGTAACGTGCTTTGTCTCCTAGCATGGCACCTGGGCCAACAATAATTGTGTGCTATATGGTAAACATGTATTCAGTAGTCCTCGCTTCTCCCACTGCTCGGCCACCTATCACCTGCCATATTGAGCAGCAGCAGATGGTTCCGCTCCAGCCATCTCAGGCAGCCAGTTCTTCCAGTGAGGCTTCTGCTTTTACCTCATAGACACTGTATACATGGTCAAAATGAAAACGTATAATTTCCAGATATACTTCCTCTTTTTATATTCTCAGTAAACCTTATGACCTAAGTATCAAAATCCAAGCAAAACTGAATTATGTAGTGATAAGTAGCAAAGTTATCTAGGGTCTATATCTGATTTCTAATCTGATGCAATTATCTATTCATAATTATGCCATGCTACAGAATCATACACTCTGATAAGTGTCAAAGTGAGAATATTGTCAATAATGCTAATCAATAACCCTTCCTAAATTCTGATTATGTAACAAGTATGATTCTAAGCACTTTTGATGCTTTTGCTCATACAATTCTCACAAAAGTGTAATTATTATCTTTTCTTTTATGGCTTCAGAAATGAAGGCAAAGGAAGCTTAAAAAACTTTCCCAAGGTCACATGCCTTAAAAAAGGCAAAGAGAGAATACAACTCGGGTGGTTTGGATCCAGAAGTCAGCCTGGCTTTGGGGGATGCCCTTCATCTAAGGTCATGTTACTTTTCTCCTCTATGGGAGTAGAATGACAGCCTACTACTCACATGGATTTGACTCCAAGGTTCCCAGGATGAAATTAATTTGGAGATCTGTTTCTCCCTTGTTAATGAGCATCAACTTCTCTCTAGAGAGAGGACCCCCTCCTGTTTCAGATCCCTACTGCAATGTAGGAGCTTTAATTAAATCTATGCAAAGTACATGGAAGAGGGAAATAATGAGAATCTGGAATTCAGAAAGACAGGACTCTGCTAGCACCTTGAACATGATTTGGCCATATTTTAGTCCCTTCTTTTAGTCTCCTATGGCTGTGAGCAATGAGTAAAAAATATGCCAAAAATAAGTTTTTTGTGGTGTTTTTTTTTTTTTCAGAGAAGAAAGCTTAATTGGGAGATTTTCTCAAGCTGGGAGACAAAGCATGATGTGAGATTCTAATTCATTTGTTGAGGGGAATTTAGAACTTTAATATTACTTTTTCATTACTTAAAGCTGCCACATAAGAGTCAAATAGGCAATGCAAGACTTCTGAACAAGAACATCCCTCTGCCCTGTCCCGCACCATTCATGCCCTCAGAGGGATTCGCTTTAAGCTTGCTTCAACTCTTTCTCTTGGCACTTACCTGCATATTTCTACAGAAAGGGCTCAGACTACTACCTCCTGATCATTTCACTGTTAGGGGTCACTCTAGAGAAGAATGTGTCACTGGCATCGTATATACCAAGTTACCACTTTCTTGACAGACATTTCCTCAAGAATAAAGAAAATAAAGCAAAAGGTTCATAGCTCCCTCATATAAAAGTATGATGCATTCATACAGAGCACCTGAGATGAAGGGGTGAGGGCAAGGGCAAGGGAACAGATATAGAAGATGATTTCAGAGGAATGAGGATGCAGACAGGGGAAATACTCATCAGCATTCAGAAGAAGAAAAAGTCAGCAGACCAAAGCTTGCTTGAAGTGCCATTTAACATTTAATAACTTAGCAAAAATAAAAATTTTTAATGAAGTAGTGCTGGTGGCATTGTGACTCTAATAGAATATATGACAATATGTACCAAGTGTTATAAAAATGGTTAAACTCTTTGATTGCTGGATATTTATGCCAAAGCAATAACACAACAGAAGCAAAAAGCAATATATACCAGTATATTCACTGTTGAATTAACTATCAGATAGTGAGAATGAGAGGGACAGAGAGAGCGCACACATTTATATGCTAGCAAGAAATGTTTACTAAATTAATATAAATTAGTAGATGTATTATGGAGCGCAGGAAGGAATTGGACCCCAATTCCCCCTGTTGTCCACGTTTTGGCAGGAAGTAGCCCAAACGACCATGTTCAATCTCCAGTGAGTTGGGTCCAGACTTCTTGAGTGGGCTATGATAGTCAGGAAGCATACAGAAGAAGGGGTTGCTCCCCAAAGGGCCACCAACCTAGCCATGCCCTTTAATAACAGGTTCCTTCCTAAGAGATCAGAAGCACATTAGAAGGCTATGGGTATGTGTATGGATTGGGATAACAGTTGTATGAGCCCCTAATAAAATGTTAAAAAAGAAAAAAAGAACCAAAAAAAAAAAAGAAGGCTACGGGAAGAGATATGCACAGTAAGGACCCATCATGTCAAATGCACATTTAAACACGCCCGCTTAAAGCTGAGGCATATGCAATAAAGACCAGCTGTTTCTGTTTCAACAAGCCGTGTAAGTCCTGGAAGCACTCATTTAACTATGCTAGGAAATATGGGAGACAGCCACTTGACCAACTGACTGAAAGAGATCTCTATGGTGCCCATTCCAAGGACAGGTGACTCAACAGTATGCTCAAACAATAGAACATTGTCATTGATACTGCATCCAAATACAATGTTGCTGAAGATCATCCAACAACAATTGCAGCAGTGCATTGCCAGGCACTCTCAGAAGTAAAGGCCAGATTCAGGAAAGGATGTAGAAAAAGGGATATCATTGCTGATGTCAGATGCATCTTGGCTCAAAGCAAAGACTACCAGAAAGATGTTTATTTTTGTTTTATTGACTATGCCAAGGCATTTAACTGTGTGGGCCATAATCAACTGTGGATAACCTTGAGAAGAATGGGAATTCCAGAATACTTCATTGTGCTCATGTGGAACTTGTACATGGGGCAAGAGACAGTTGCATAAACAGACCAATGCAATACTACACGATTTAAAATCCAGATAGGTGTGTATCAGGGCTGTATCCTCTCACCATCCTTGTTCAAACTGTATGCTGAGCAAATCACCAGAGAAGCTGGGTTATATGAGGAAGAGTGGCATCAGGACTTGGGGGAGATTATTAACAAACAACCTGTGGTATGCAGATGACACAACTTTGCTTGCTGAAAGTGACCTGAAGCATTTCCTGATGAAAATAGAGGATTGCAGCCCTCAGTATGGATTGAGACTCAATGTGAAGAAGATCATCCTTGAAACTGGAACAATTGGAAACATCGGGGTAAATGTAGTTAAATTGGCAAAGATTTTGTCTTACTTGGATCCACAACTATGTTCCTGGAAGCAACAGTCAAGATATCCACAGATGAATTGCATTAGGTGAATCTGCTGCACAAGACATATTTAGTATTGCAAAGTAAGGATGAGGACTAAAGAATGCCTAAACTGACCACAGCATTTCCCATGGCCTCCTATGCATGTGGCAGGTTGACACTGAGTAAGGAAGACCCAAGAAGAAGGCATAGGTTTGAGTTGTGGTGCTGGAGAAGAATCTCGAAAGCACCATGGACTGCAGTAAGGAAAAAAATCTGCCTTGGCAGAAGTATGGCCAGAGTGCTCATGAGAGGCATGGATGGCAAAACTTTGTCTTACAAACTGTGGACATACTGCCAGGAGAGACCAGTCCCTGGACAAGGCTATCGTGCTTGGTAAAATGAAGGGGCAGGTAAAAGAAGGCCTTCGACGATATGGATTGACCCTGGGGCTGCAACAATAGACTCAGGCTGGAGATGGGTTGTGAGGATGGTGCAGGACGGTGCCGTGTTTGGTTCTGTTGTGCGTAGAGTTGCATTGGTCTGAACTGACTAGATGGCGCCTAACAACATGATTTCACAAGTGCACCTATGCATGATCACTCAAAACTTGGGCACGCACAGAAAGGAGCAGATATGTTATAAGTTACACATGCACCCTGATCACATCCACTGAGAATCCATTGATACAAACACAACCACCTCCTCCAAGTGGAAGTGGAAGGAAGCCAGTCAGGGAGGGCGGGCACATAAAGGAAGACATGGCCTCAGGGTTCCCTTTTTTGTTCCACCCTTTCCTTCCCCTTTCCTGTCTCTTCACGTGTCTACCCATGTGGCCCTCCACAAAGCCCTCCTGGATTCCCAGAAATAGTCCATTCTGGAATGTACTACCAAAAGCTTTATTTTTATCATAAAAGTTTACTTGACCTGCAAAAACAAAACAAAATGTGAAAGCCTGCAGGCTATGTAAAACATGAGACATATTTATGATGTACTTCTTACAGAATGATAGGAAACACAAAATATATATTAAATATTTCACACCTATGTAAACATGTGTATACAAACACACAAAGCCCAGGATTTGAGCTAGGTGAACTTATTTGCAGCCTAAGTCTTGTTGATGAGCTATTAAAAAACACTTCTCTGAGCTTTATTTGCAATGACCATAAAATTAGCAGAAACCATCAACATTTTAGTGTAAATGTGAATATTAGAGAAATGTATAATAAGCAGCTAATGCTTGTATAGTACCTAGGCACTGTACTCTGTCATGCAAGTGGTGGTAACATACATGTTACCAAGGCACTGGAAGCTATGTCACCATTTTTCAAATACCGTGATTGCTAATGTTACCTCTCCCTGGTGGACAGGTTCAATCAGAGATCTCAGACTTAGACTAGGAAGAAAGGCTTGGCAAACTACTTCTGAAAATTAGTCAGTGAAACCCCTATGAATCACAGCAAAATATTGTTTGAGATAGTCCTGGAAGCTGAGCCCCTAGTTTGGAAGACATGGCAACAATGGGGACGGCAATCTGGCTTGGGCAACATTTCATTCTGCGGCTCTTGGAATGGCCATGAGTCAGAGTCACCTGTCTGGCAATGATTCCCAATAACAAAACCACAGCATCCAGTGGATTCAGACAAGGACCCAGTCGGTGGTTACTAGTATTGCTAACATATGGACAAAGGCAAGAAGGCAATATTCAGGATGGAAGGAACTATTGAATGAGATGGAATGATGGAGGGTGTTTTTCTCCCTTAAACAAAAGAAAAACCAAACCAACTAACCAAAGAAAAATGATCTCTCTAGATGCTTATACGTATTATTGTTCTAGGATTATTTTAATTGAATTAAAGAATATGAGAGGACTTCAAAAGGTTGGAAGAAAATGATAATGGAACTCACTCATGGACTATTTGAAGCCGGCTTGTACTGAGTGATTTTTGGTAAGGCCCATCTCTCTGAAAATGTCTTGTAAACCTATAAACCCAGAGAGGAGGAAAAGCAAGGTTAGACGTGGTGGTCTGTTAACACCCCTGTTCTTTTTCATTGCTCTTGGCTCTCCTAGCTCTTTGTTCTCCTGTGGGCAGTTGCTGCTAGCACTGGTGCATTCCTGCTAAATGGCATCTTCACCCTGGTATTCCCACAACACTATGCTATTTCCTTAACTGACATTTGCATGGCAGATGGTGCAAATGGCCTAGCAAATATATACTGGGTCAATGTGAAAAAACTGCCAGATTGATGGCTTTGTTGGCTGTGTGCCTTGTAGCAGACACATGACTGGAAATTGTACAAAGGCTCAATTTTCCAGACCAACTTGCGGGCTTTGTGTTCCTCCCTTGCCATGGGTGATTGGTAGGACAGGTGAAGATGAGCCTCATTGATTGGCTTCACTATTAAATGGACATTGATGTGGGCAGATGGGTTGGCACACAATGTATGAACTGGGAACTAAACCTTTCTACTTCTAATCCTGCCCACTTTAGATTTGACTAGGATGGAAGCCAAAATCTTAACCTCTTTGTTTCCAGACTGTTCCATAGCACCATTCTAACTTTCTTTTAAGGAGTTGTCATGAAGGTAGCTAAGCATTTTATCTAGGTAGTCAGAAAAGACTTCTTGTTTTTCCCTTACTACTTTTATGCAAGAATAAACCATTGACTCTTTCTTGGCAACTGGCCTTTCATCTTTGTAACATAGTTATTACTGTTCTGATTTTTTCTAGTAGACAATATGCAACTTGACATCATAAACCAAACCTCACAGATATTTATCCAGTCATGGTATTTAGTAGGATACTTTTCCCATGCCATTTACACAATACCTGATAAACAAACAAAAACAAAACAAACTCACTGTCATTGAGTCGATGACAACTTATAGTGTCCCAATAGGACAGGGTAGAACTACGCCTGCAGGTTTCTGAGATTGTAACTCTTTACATGAGTAACTCTTTACATATGTCCCATCTTTCTCCTGAGGTTTCAAACTGCTGACCTTGAGGTTAGCAGCCCAATGATTAATCATTACCACCAGGGGTGCTTAAATGTATGTCAAACAAGTTCTGCTAGCATGGTTCATAAGGTTGGGAAGAGAACCATTAGAGTTCTTGGCCTTTAGAGAGGACTCTAATTTGGTCCTTCTCTGGCCCAAGTTCTACTACAGGGTAAAGATTCTAATGGTTTATTATATCAATTAAATGACCATAAACATGGTATGATAGGTAGGTGAACTACCTGAATCATTCACCTCATTGACATCTCCTACACCATGCTCTTTATATCCAAGAGCCTGGAGTTTTCATCCTAATCACTCTGGACTCCATTTCCAGACTATTTACTGGCCCCTTCCATATCTCTAGTCTTCCAAAGAAAGGTTGTGCTGCTGATATTTTGAACCCTGAGACCTGAAGACTGGTCAAGTGACAACCGTTTGTTCGGACAGAAGGAAAAATGTGGGCTGGAGTTCGGAAATATAAGCCAAGAGGTCCATATGTGAGTGTACAGGCAGGATGGAGTCAGAAGGGAAGGTGAATTGGTAGTAGGACACTGAATCCCCCAACATTAGAATGTTCTGGTACAATGTTATGATAAATCTGAGTGTTCTAATTTAAACCTGAACTTCATATTTTCCAGACCAAGCTTGGACTATGATAAAGCAGGGTTATCATATATATTATTTTACATGTGTTAGCCTCACATAGCTTTAAAACATATGGGTATATTATAGATGGCTTTCCCTTGTACTGTTACCCATGAATCCTGAAAAATTTAAGGACAGACAACCAATTTGCGAAATACTGTTGGGATGCCAAGGTGACAGTAATTGCTACATTTTATCCATGCTTTTACTCTATCTGTAGAAAAACCTACCCCCCACTGCAGCCAAATCAAGTCCAGCGCACTCACTCAAAACTCACTCCCACGGAGTTG
This sequence comes from Echinops telfairi, assembly GCF_000313985.2. NCBI lineage: Eukaryota > Metazoa > Chordata > Mammalia > Afrosoricida > Tenrecidae > Echinops > Echinops telfairi. The sequence goes on from NW_022103898.1 coordinate 29,811,193, forward strand.
AATCTGACACATAGTGACCACATTCAGCTCCTAGGGAGCCTCTAGAGGGTGACCAAGACTGTACATCATCCTGGGCAGACAGCCTCCTTGTTGACCTGTAGACTGTCTTGTGGGTTCAGCAGCTCATGGCCTAGTGTGCTGCACCAGCAATGTCACAGATAAATCAAGACCCACTGCCATCAGTGCTGACCCAATGTGACCTATAGGACAGAGGAGAACTGCCCCTATGCACTTTCTAGACGGTAACTCTTAATGGGAGTAGAAAGACCTTGCGGTTAATAGACCAATGCACAGCCACTACGATACTACATCTAGTTAATTCTGACTCAAGGTAAATTAGAAAGGGCTAGTTAAGTTACGGAAGCGTTTGTGTTGCAGAGTAGTTTGAAAAGCAGCACAATTTTATTACAGATAATCACCAAAACTAATGATGAACTAAAAATTGCTAGGTTTAAGTCCTGTGGGCCTGCTTTAGTAAAAAGAGAATTAGCTCATTAATGGCTTTGGGTGAATATAAGTGCTCTGAAAGCACTTGAAAATAATATTTTCTAAAAGAGCCTAAACATTTCATCTGTGTTCTTGTATGGGGCTAATTTGCTTAGGTCTTTCCTGCCCTGACCTTCCCCCTCCTCCTCACCAAGATAAGATAAAGGCAAACTTCAGCTCAGTCCAAGTCACAAAGAGCACCAATGCCAAAATGAGCAGGACCCACCTGGCCGGAGTTTGGGGTGTTGATTCAGGCTTGTGAGCAGGACAGGGCAGGTAAGCGTCCAGATTCCACACCACGTGCCCACACCATCCTCTCAGAGAGAGCAATCCTCATCCTAATGGTTATTACAATTTATAGAGACACTGTATTGTTTTCTTTCAAATGATTAAAAAAAATCCCACTGTAAGCAGGAAGAAATTACATTCAGAGGGAAAACAAGCGCTTTAGAGGCCATCTGCTTAGACTTTCAAATTTAAATTTTATACATAAGAGCCCATTAGCTGTGGGGGGAAAGGCGATCACAGTCCACAGCAGTCTGAGCAAGGAAGAAATCCCCTTCTTTGCACTTTCAGCTCAAAAGTAAGTCGTTTTGCTGAAGAAAATGAAAAGGCTTCGGTATGGGGAAAATTTGCTATTCACCATTTTATACTTATGGAGTGCTGAGCTTACACAGTCCTTTGTAAAACATGGGCTAATGATTCACGCCTCAGGGGTTCACAGGTGATGTGAGACAAACAGTATTGGTGAGCAGCTCATCAAGAGGAAAGGGAGACCGTGACAGCCAGTTAGTGACTGTGAGTAGCAGTGCTGCGAAGGGTGGCTTCGCTGGGGTACAAGCAAAGAACCCACGTATGGGAAGAGTAACTAAAGGTGCATGACGGAGGGGTGGTTGCTCCTCTGAACCCCTTAACCTGAACCCAGAAGCCCAACACAGGGCCGTGTCCTTGAATGCTCTGAACCTGTAAAATCTGCATTCTCACATGGAGAAGAATGCAAGGATGCAGACCACGGTGAGGAAGCGTCAAGGTTCACACTGAAAAGAGGAGATTGGTGACAGCTCTAAACCATTCATTGACCCCTGCGAGCCATATCTGACTGCTTCCCCAGGAGTGCTCAGGACAGACTTTGATTAGGTCAGACTGCTCTTGCTGGCTCAAAGCTACCTGTCTGAAGCTCCCTGACAGGAGGGAAGACAGGTCACAAAGACCACTGGGACCATTAGTGCTCAGCATTGCCTTCTCATCGCCTGCTTCCCTCTCCCAGCTGAGCTCGCGAGCAAAACCTCTATCTTCATTGGGAGATAGGAAGGCTGGCAAACAGTCAAGTCCCACCACCTCCCACTGTGTGGCTGTCGTCAAGGTGAAAGGAAGCAGAGTTGATCCTGGATTTTGTACACGCCGGAGGCTTTTAAAGTATTAATGAAGAAAACCCTAGTAAACGAAACTGTGAATGGAGGACTGCTAAAAACAAAATACATTTATTTGAGTTGGTGCTATTTTAGAAAAGCCTCCAAAAGTTTAAATGAACATGATGCTGACTGAGGGGAACACAGAATCCAATAGAAATGGTAAGCATTCTATGCATGCCCTTTGCCTCCTACTCCTTTCCTCTATTTCCTCACGCTTTCCTCCTGTCCCACTACCTTGTTCAGCCTTCATTCTGCTTTCAGTAATTCCTCTCAGTTATCTTGTCCTTGGTCACTCCCTACCAGTCCTCCCATCCCTTCCCTGCCACTGGTTTTGAACCACTCGTTGTTCCCTTGTCCCTGGGTTGGCCAACACCTCCTCCCTTCCCCTACCTCCCACACTCCTATGTCCCTCAGCACCAACAAGCTAACAAACAAAAAAGCCACTGACATACACAATTTGAAAGACGAGAAAAAAAGAAGAAAACAAAACAAATAGGCAGAAAAAAGAGGGAAAAAAACACACGAAAAAAGCCTGTTAGTAGTTCAAGGTCTGTTTGTTGACCTTTATGAGAGTTTTCTAGACGAGTCTGATGGGGTGCCACGTCCTGGCCCCAAAGTCCATCCTTTGTACTCCCTCGGGACCTCCTTGCTCTGCTTCCCCCGCGATTCCATTGCACACCCCCATTGTTTTGCCTCAGTGTGGTGGGGTCAGCTCAGTCACACATCCCACACTGTGTCTCCGGTGCTGTCCCATATAGGGCCATGGGTCAGTGCAGGATGTCGCATCTCACCATGGGGCCGGCTGTATGGTCCTCACTTTACATTGGGCCCTCCGAGCCAGGCTATCGTCCTCTGAGCTTTGTGGGCCCACCAGGTGTGCTCCCCTCTGTTCTTCCTCCTTCCTTTGCTTCAGCTTCCTTCTGGGTGTGGTGTGGTAGGTCAGTTCCTTTCTCACACGAGACAATCTATTGCCATTTTCTGTGGTACTCCCTTCCACTGTGGGGGTCTGGCTACTGGTTAGGGCCGGCGTATGGTCCAGTCTCTTTGTGGATTCCTCCGCGCGTTCCATTGCCCTCCTGGTTTGGCGTGTCCTGATGGGTTCTGTATGCACGTTCCAGTTCTGTGGGGACACAACCAATACTCTCCCCCTGGGTGGGTTAGTGCCCTGTTCACCACTTGCCATCAACTCAGTTTCTCCCCACCCTGCTTCTCCCTCCACCTGTCCCCCTCCACTTTCTTTATGTTGGACTCTCATGTACCTCCCTAGATGTGGCCTGCCCTCCCTCCAACGGTCTATGCTTCCACCTGTTTATTGCGAGATAGTTGCTTATTTTTCTATTCCTGACATGCTGATTGTACTTACCTCAGGGGACTCATGTTATACCTGTCCTTTTGCTTTTGGCTTACCTCGCTTAGCATGATTTCTTCCAGTTCTTCCCATGAAGCGAAGTGTTTCATGTGATCGTCCATGCTTTTCAGTGCTGCATAGTACTCCATTGTGTGTATGTACCAGGGTTTTCTAATCCACTCATCTATAGATGGAAACTTAGGCTATTTCCAAGTCTTTGAGATTATGAATTGTGCGGCAATAAACATTGGATCGCAGATGGCTGGTCATGTTTTAGTTGTTGCTTCCACCGGGTATATGCCCACTAGAGGGATGGCTGGGCCATAAGGTAGATCAATTTCCATTTTCTTTAAGTATCTCCAGATTGCTTTCCACAGTGGCTGTACAAATCTACACGACCACCAGCAGTGGAGGAGGGTTCCTACTTCACCACAGCCCCTCCAACACTTGTTGCTCAATAATTTCCAGCCTAAATACAGACATGTACATATGTAAATATATTTAAGATTATGGGGGAAATGGACCTATGAGCATATATTTATAGGTTTAGTGGCAGGTGGACATTGGGCCTCCTCATGCACATTCTCTTAATACAAGAGCACTTTGCTCAGCTAAACGGTCATTTCATGATACCCACCTTCCTGACATGATCACTGAAGACAGACGTGTGCATAAGCAAATGTGGTGAAGAAA
>NW_022103898.1:29817535-29818729 GCF_000313985.2 Echinops telfairi
GAAAAATAATAACAATTTATAAATTATAAAGGGTTCGTGAGGGAGAGAGGGAGGTTGGGGGATGGAGGGGGACAATGAGGAGCTGACACCAAGGGCTCAAGTAGAAAGAAAGCATTTTGAAAATGATGATGGCAAGAAATGTACAAATGTGCTTGACACAATGGATGTATGGATGGATTGTGATAAGAGCTGTATGAGTCCCTAATAAAATGGGGGGAAAAAAGAAAAATGTTTCCAAGAATGGAATTGTAGATTTGACAAATGTATTAAGTGTCATGTAGAATACTTTGAAGGTGATAGGGTTGCTTTGTAAAAACATTTAAATACATAGCTTTGAAAATAATTGGGTTTGGGGGTTACCCCTTATATATGCTCAACAGTTAGAATAGCTGTTGTCTTGGGCTGGGTTCTCTATAGATGCAAAACTTATGAAATATATATATATGTGCATATGTATATATATACATGGAGGGAGAGAGCGAGAGGTTTATATTAAGAAAATGGCTCAGACAATAGGAAGCAGGCAAATTCCAGGTCCACTGATGATCTGTTAAGCTGGAGCCTTCTTCTGATTGTGAGGGCTGATAAACCCAAGAAGAAGACAGGCTTGTGGTTGCATTGGTGAATGAATCTAAAGTTGGTGGGTCAGATGGGAGGCTGTTGGGTAAAGTAACAGAAGTTGACAAGCCAGATGTAAGCTCCAGACCCACCAATAAGCAACTAAGCTTTTCCACAAGGTTTACTTATATTGGCAGCAGTCCACAACCTTGAGGAGATCTCCTCATGGGTATTGCTTGGTCCCAACTGCCACACCACTGAGAATCTTGGCCCACTCAAATTGACACATATCCTGGGTTTGCACTTTAGCTCTCCTACCTTCTAACTATGGGACCTTGCGTTGATGATTATTTCTGTTTCCATTTGCTTAATTCCACAATTAGCCTAATAATGGTATTTCTTTTACATGATTGTGGGGAGGTGTATTAGTCTGGGTACTTTACAGAAACAAATCCACGGCAACCCATGTATGAGAGAGCTATAAAAGTTAAGTGTGCATCAAGAACACATTCCAACCCAGTGCTGCCCAAGCCCACAAGTCCAACATTAACCCATATGTTCAACACCAATCCACAAAGTCCTCCTCCATCTCACAAAACAAACACAACAATGCTGACTGCAGGAGGAAAATCAACT
>NW_022103898.1:29819876-29836540 GCF_000313985.2 Echinops telfairi
CAATAACATGATCTTAAAAAAATTGTCAGGACAGTAATTTATTCCAATGGCTTTATGATGTTTTTCAAGGAATCCTAGATTTCTTGTATCTCATCTGAGAAAGAAAAACAGGAGGAGCTTTTGACCCCATCTCCAACAGTTTGGGGTCATTGGCTTCCATTTGTGTTAAGATTTTATTTTAACAAAGTGATATAATTTTTTAAGAGGAAAAGCAATTATAAAGCACTTGAACCCCCCATCTATTTTCCCTGCTAGATCAGGAGTTTTCTCCCTAATTGTCATCCTGACTCTTCTGGAACCTCTACAAACCCATTACAGTTGAGGATGATTATGATTAAGAGCAAGTTTTTTCCATGTTAACTTAAAACCAAATTCTTATCCTCAGGTCAGAGCTTTGCGCCCTCAATATGACAAAACTCTTTTCCACAAAACGCCCTTTTAGATATTGACAAAAATCAATTGTATCATTTAGTAATTTTCGTTGAAAGCAACAGCAGTGGACCCTGGCCAACCTATGGAGGAAAGCAATTTATTGAAAAGATTCTTTCCCTCACAGAATTTAAGGGAATGTTGAAGAACAAGATACGAAAAAATACAAGACTCCGGGTGATGCTGGTGGTTTAGATAGAGAGAGGCAAAGCTTTTCTCTTTGAAGCTTCTTTTGATCGCCTCCAAAGAAGCAGGTGCCTACCTGCTTCCAGCTTTATTGATCTCCGAAGAGAGTGCTCTAGGTAACTCACCAAAGATGGGGCTTGGAAAGGCATACTGCATCAGAGCAGAATACTGCAATCAGAGCATGCTCAGCGAACCCTCGATATTTCTTTCTTGTATTTACCTTTCCAGTCATTATATATTGATAAATAGATTTGGTTTTAGGACATGCATATCTGAAGCCTTAGAGTGAGCTTTCAACCAACTAGAAACTCAAGGTTAGGGTTGCCAATTTTAGCAAAGACAGATATAGAATGCCCAGTTAAATTTCAATTTCAGATAAATAATTGACTGTGTGTGTGTTTAGTGTAAGTATGTTCCATGTATTTTATTTTGATATCTTGCTCAAGGATTTTGTTAAGCCATTTCTTATTGCTCCTCTATGCTTTGTTTTAGGATCTCAGCTTAAGAATTTCCATTTATAATTTGTTTTGTCTCATTGATATCAGTGTCTCTTTCCAACTTGTCAGAAGTTGTACAATTCTTGTTTTGTGAAGTCAGTGTATTCAGTCTATTTTTAAAACCTTTATCCCTAGTTTAATACTGTGACCAGTTAGAAGAAGAGAAGAGTAGAGGGAAAGGGAAAGAGAAAGATGGAGTGTAGAAAGGATGGTGCTAAAAGGGAGATGGATTTTAGAAAAAAGAGTGAGAGAAGCTGGGAAAAGTGAAACAAATAGATAAATAGAAATAAAAACGAAAAAGAAGAGATATTAGAAACAGACTCTGCTCTATTTAAGCAAAAATCAAAATTTATTTGAAATATGGGAAGCTTACACATTCAATGAAAGTTTTGAATAATGGGCAGGAAACAAATACTGTGAATCAAGAACTTCAGCAAAGATTATGCAGTGGAAACAGGAAGGACCACCTGGGTTGCCACTGATTTGATGACTAACCACCACCTGCTTCAGAACTCGGAGTTGCTGGCGAGCATGGCAAAGAGTGCCCTACAAGCCTCAGGCACGGTCCATTCGCAGCTCTTGAGCTGAAGGGAATTTTTGTAAAAGACTGTGACTTCCATAGTGGAAGGCTGAACACTACAGAAGAATCAGACCATAGAGAGGCAAGGGATTCTCTTTAGATAGATCAATAAATAAATATAATTGATATACCTCATGGAGTGATTAACAGAACCCTATGCAAATAAAGTACAATATTCTAACACTAACCTAGTAGGGCTCTCTTCTGTGCTTCTGATGCTTGCAAAGTGCCTTTATGAGTCAACGCAATAGCAAAACCTAATTCATGCTCTGCTTTTGCCTTATTTTAGCCTATTGTTTCCTTCCTATGTTATCTAGCTCTATGAACATTGCACATTTCAAAGCTAGCTAGTGTCTTCTTGGACCCTTCTCACTGCCTCATCCTTCACCTTTATTTTACTTCTTAATGTCACTTGAATCTGTTTCTGTTGCTCCATCTGCACCACCACCTACTGGTCCTACCTCAAATCTGTACCAACAGAAAACTTCATGGTTGACATCCCTAAATTCCCTCTGCCTTGCCCCTGACCCTGCTTTTCACCCTGCAGTCAGAGCTGTCTTTCTGAGTGCAAATTCAAACATGACTCTACATTCACCATCTCTGAGTTTGAACTATTTCAAGACTTCCAATAGCGTTAAGATGAAGATCAAGATTTTTAAATCTATTTCATGAAGTTGTACATGGTCTGGTCCCTCACTGTTCCTCTTGATGATCAAGATTTTAAATCCATTTCATGAAGTTGTACATGGTCTGGTCCCTCACTGTTCCCCCCTAGGCTCTGCACTGGCGATTGTGGAGAGGTGGTGGGGTGTGCCTGGGGTTGGTGAGGAAAGGACAGTGGATGCACTTACTCTCCAGTGGCGGTGTCTCTAGCAATAGGATCTCATGAATAAGATTGAACCTCCAGAATTAAGGTTAATTCCAACTTTGGGGGGCCTCTGTGGTCTGCTGGAGCAATAGGTAGCATAATAATAAATGGAGAAAAGATTGAAGTTGTCAAAGATTTCAACCTGCTTGGCTCCACAATCAATGCTCATGGAAGCAGCAGTCAAGAGCTTAAATGACACATTGTATTGCTAAATCTGCTGTACAAGGCCTCTTTAAAGTGTTGAAAAGGGAGGACAGACATTACTTTGAGGACTAAGGTGCACCTGACCTGAACCATGGTATTTTCAATTGCCTCATATGTATGTGAAAGTTGGACATGAAATAAGGAAGACTGAAGAATAATCCATCCATTTGAAGTTTAGCAAAGCAGAGGGACAGCAAAAAAGAGCACGGCTTTTGGCACGATGGAATGGCACAGTGGTTGTGACAATGGATTCAAGCAAAGAATGTTTTCAAAGATGGGGCAAGACGTGGCAGTGCTTCGCTCCATTGTACACAGGGTTGCTATGAACTGGAATCAACCAACGGCACCTCAAAATAGTGCACACAGCCTTGGCCTTTGCGTATTTGTTTTCTTGGCTTAGGCAAGCTTCTGGACCAAGTGATCACGTGTGTGTTTTTCCAGTTAAGTTAGTCTATATACTATGCAGCGTCTCTGTGAGTTGGAATCTACTTGTTGGGAATCTACTTAACTTTCTTTTAAGTAACTGGCTGGAAACCTTCTGACCACCAGACAGCCTTATTAATCTCTTTTCATTCTAAAAGACAATAATGATAGATCATAAACCTCTTGTGTGCCCTGTCTGTTTCTTGGGTATGTACCCATGTGAGCATTTTATATATTTTTCTTATTAAAAATTAAAATAATAGATGTCTATTGTGATTGAGTAGTTATACATTGAAAACATATAAAATAAAAACATTTGAAATGGTAAAAAAATAAAATGAGTCTCTTCTATTAACATTCCTAGTTTGAGATGAATGTGACATTCAGGAAGCCTGGTGCACCCAGTTACAGAGGTTCCTCTGCTGGCCTTCTCATTGTAATTGGCAGCAATGCAATTAGGATTGCTAAAATCATTGCATTCCTGGAAAGACTCTCAACCCAATCCCAAATGGATGCATCACAATCTGCCGAAAACACTGTCAGCGTCCATCTTATCAAGACCTTCATCCCAACCTGTTTTGCTAAAGATGGAAGCGCTCTTTCTGTTTCCAAAATTTCCTAGTTTGAGTAATAATTTGTACGGTTATCGTTCTGACCCCGACAAACATCAGAATGATAACTCGACTCCGAGGGCTATGGATCCCTGAGTTCTGATCCGTACAGATCTCAGTGTCTAACTCCATATTCCATCCTTCTTCAACCTTCCAAATCTGCCCTTGCATCATCTGAACTTCATCAAAACCGAAGATCACAACCGTCAAGCTACTTCCAATTCGGAGTGATTCTACAGGACAGAGTAGAACTGCCCCAGAGGGTTTCCAAGGTTGTAAATGTATAGAAGCAGACTACTGTTTATCCCACAGGGTGCTGGAGAGCTCAAACCACCAATGCATTGCTTAGCAGCGGAGCTCTATAATCACTGTGCCCCCAGAGCCACATCGGAACCTCACACCATGGCCATCGAGTCGCTTTGAAGCCATAGCAACTCCGTAAGACGGAGTAGACCTGCTCCCGGGGTTTCTGCAGCCGTAATCTGTACAGAAGTAGAATGCCATTTCCTTTTTCTGAGGAGTGGCTGCTGGGGTCAAAATACTGACCTTTGGATTCGCAACTCGACACGTGACCAGCAAGGCCCCGGTATCCCTTAAATCCCCAATCTGTTTTCTAAATGTCCTCTTCAACTCCTTGTGTTCATTGATATCTGACTCTGTTAAGGGTTATGCTTTGGGGGGCTTGGAGTGGAGGTAGTGTCCTCCTTGCTTTAAACTGCTGCTTCTAGCCCAATTCTCTCCCATCCTCCATAAACCACTCAGCTTTGACCCAGCGCATGTCATCATACTGTAACCACGTCCTTTTCCTCCGTATGGGTGTCAGCAATAGACCCTTAGAACACTTTCATTTGTTCCTTTAAAAATTTAGTTCATCACTCCTTTTGCATTCTCTTCAATACTCATCTTGACAAATTTTAACAGATACCTAGGAGATTTTAATATACACCTAGATGATCTTTCCAAGTCCTAATCTCTACATTCTTCAACCTCTTCCTACTTGGTATTATCTTCTAACATACCTCTGCCACATGGTCATGTCTGGATTTTCTCATTTGTAAAATTGCATCTCATTCATAACCCTTCCTTCTATCACTCATCTTTAGTGCTGTCCACCACCTTTTAAGTTTTCTCCCTTTAAAATCACAATTCTAACAATTATTTGATTACACCAGGACCTTTAATCAGTTGATCTCATGATCTTTTCATGCTCCCTGGACTCTCACAGTCTAAGTTCCCTCCTTAGCACAGTCCATTTCTATGATCCACCCTGAAGTCCTTCCTTAGGCATGTACTTAACTCTGACCCTTGTCTTCCTCTGTTAATGGAAAAAGCAAAACCAAAATAAATAGGATCCACATCAAATCCTACTCTTCACCTCTTCCATGCCTGAAGCTTTATAGTTTATCATTACTAGAAAAAAAAAAACATAGTTAAGTCCAAAGGCAGTAAGTATACCCTTAATTTTACAAATCACTCCCACTAATCTTTCTCTCTACGCATTTGCCTGTTTCAGACTGCATTCAGAAGAGGATGCGGAACAAGGGATATCATTGCTGATGTAAAATATGATCTTGGCACAAAGCAGAGAGTACTAGAAAGAGGTTTACTTGTGTGTTTATTGACTATTCTAAACCATTCAACTGTGTGAATTAGTGCGATTTAAAATCAGGAAAGGGATGTGTCGGGGTTGTATCTTCTCACCATACTTATTCAATCCGTATGCTGAGCAACTTGTCAGAGAAGTTGGATTATATGAAGAAGAATGACGCATCAGGATTGGAGAAAGCCTTATGAACAACATGTAGTATGCAGATAACACAACCTGGCTGGCTGAAAGTGAGGAGGACTTGAAACACTTGATGAAGTTCAGGGATTGCAGCCTTCAGTATGGATTACAGCTCAATGTAAAGACCAGAATCCTCGCAACTGGGCAATTGGTAACATAGTGCTGAATGGAGAAAAGTTTGAAGTTGTCACGGGTTTTATCTTGCTTTGATCTACTATCGATGCTCATAGAAGCAGCAGTCAAGAGGTCAAAAGAAAAATTGTATTAGATAAATCTGCTGCACAACGCCTTTTTAAAGTATTGAAAAGCAAGAATGGTACTGTGAGGACTAAGGCATACCTGACCTAAGCCATCATATTTTCAATTGCTTCATACGTGTGTGTGAAAGTTGGACATTGAATAAAGGAGACTGAAGAAGAATCAATGAACTTGGATTGTGATCCTGGAGGAGAATATGCAAAGTATCGTGGACGGCTAAAAGGACAAACCAATCTTGGAGGATTGCAGTCAGAGTGCTCCTTAGGGGCACCAAGGGTGGTGAGACTGTATCTTACATACTTTGGGCATGTTGTGAGGAGAGACCAATCCCTGGAGAAGGACATCATGTTTGATAGAGAGACAGAGACAAAGAGGAAGGCCCTCCAAGAGATGCAACAATGAGTTCAAGCATCGAAACAATTGTGAGACCGGCACAAGGTGGGGCAATGTTTTGTTCCGTTAGATCATTATGGGTCAGATCATACTTGATAATAGCTACCAACAAGAACAACAATAGCAATATATTCCATAAAAGTGGTACATATACGATTTTCTTTGTCTAATTAGTTTCACTCAACATAATGTTATAACATGATATAAATTAGCTTCTGATTGTGCTGAATAATACTCCAGAGTGAGAGGGGGGTGAAATCATTGATGGAAAAATGGAATTAAAAGATATCAGAATTTGTGCTCATTTTGGCAACACGAATACTAAAAAATAATGGAATTTTCCCAGGAATATTTTGAAGCCTTTTGTATGTACACAGGGGCACGTCTACCCTGTCTGATAGAGTCAAAATGAGTTGGACTTGATTCACGGGCAGTGAGTTTAGTTTTGAGAATATGTGCATTCCAAATTGTTCACTCGCTCATCTTTTGATGGGCACTTGGAATTTTTCTACCTCTTGCAGTTATGAAAAATGCTACAGTATCTTTTTGAGTTACAGTCAAGTCTGTTGATCACGTGGCTGTTGCTTGCTGTCAGCTGCAACAGCTTGGAATGGTGATGAGTGTTGGCCGAGCTGCCTTATGCCCCAGGTACACAGGCAGGAATTCCCAGGTGAGTGGTTGGGTGGGGTATCCCCTGGAGGGGAAGCAGGGCTTTCCCTAGCCTTGGGCTAGCTACACAGGGTGGGGCTAGCTACACAGGGTGGGGCTCAGCTAGCTGGGTGTGGTACAGGGGTAAGTGCCCTAGGCTACTGGGGGTGGTCTGGAGTTCAGCAGTGGATTTTGAGAGAACAGGAAAGAGACAGAGGGGAAAGAAAAAAAAATTAAAGAGTAAGACCGTTTAGACTGCGGGGTGGGGGGATATAAGGGAGAGTGGGAAAGAAAAGTAACTATGTAGCTGTGAGTCCCACTCTCCGTCAGTGGAGTCGAGAGAGTTTAGTCCCTACTCTTCTTTGGTGTTTGTGTCTATTAAGAAGCATGCTTATTTTTTTATTCAAATATTGTTCGTGAAAACTCAACTATAGGTTCTACTGTGTTCCTACATAAGAGCACTGAATGAGCTGGACAGGGTTCCTGTATTCCTGGAATCGTTCAGCGAGGAAGATGCCCAATGAACAGTGTGCTGAATGATGAATTAATTCTAAGTATGGAAAGGGGGAGATCAAAAGTGCTAAACTGATAACAGGAACTATCGCATAATTAGGAAAATTCTTCTTCCTGCAAGCCTGTAGGGGAGAGAGGTCAATATTTTTCTTAAGAGAATCAGAACAGTCTTTCAAAGTGAATTTTGAGCTAAATTTTTTATTCATAACAGAACACATAAGCTCTTGGGTTTTAGAAATAATATAGGCAGCTCGTTAAGAAAACCGAATTAGCAAAATTGGTTAAACATGAAACCCTGATTCAGTTACCTAGAAGTTTCTCTACGGGACCTTCCTTCTTCCTTTGGGAACACCTACCCTCTCTCCATTCATGTGAGATCGCATTCAATCCATCCTCCAGCTGTCCGATCCTGGTAGGTTTGAGGAGTGGTGAAAACATAGTCCATGTTCATCCATTAGGTCTTTTGCTTCCAGCTGTTCCCAAATTCTAGCTCATTTTCTTCAACACAGAGGCTTTCTACCCTTGAGGGCTTTCTGCTAACATAAAACTATGTGTATAGAGCATACTAGATAGCTTTTTAAAATTTGCATTTATTAAAATATTAAAATGCTTTACCCAGGGGAATCAGTTACTTTTTTCATAAAATGTTTTAACTCTGCATATCATATTCACACCTAAAATGATTGAGGAGGCTTTGTTAAATATTTAGTCTAAGAGGTCACCGCAAAAATCTCATTTATAACTTGTTATAAGTAATATTGAAGGCAGTTTCTAATTAGAAGCTATTTCCTAAAATAAAGAAAGACCATCATAGTTTATTTCTGTGGTCTTTTAAAAAAAAAGAAATCAATTTGTCAGCATATCTGAACTCCATATATCAAACTGGCAGAATATCAAGATATTCATTTTACATGGAAGGAAAAACCCCTAAAGATTTCTACTTAAATATCTATGTCTTGAATTCATTTCAGATTCTGATTTTGAAGCACTGGTGCAACATTTTAAGGCAGATTATAATAGGCAGAATGCAGAGAATTAGATGGGAAATTTTCTGACTCATATTATCTCCCATTTTCAGTATGATTTCCCTGTTGGATACTTCCTGGATGCCATGGTGAGGAATCAACAGGAGGACTCCAGGGAAGAGGACAGAAACGATGCTATCACAGAGAGAAGTGTCGTGGGACAGAGACTTAAAATTGGAAAGAATGAGAGAGAGAAACTCATATTTAAGGGAGCACAATCTAAGAAATGAGAATCATATCCAAGGGAGGACAAACTAAGGAAAAAAAGATGATAGATAGATAGATAGATAGATAGATAGATAGATGATAGATAGATAGATAGATAGATAGATAGATAGATAGATAGATAGTCATATTCAAGAGAGCACAAGCTGAGAAATAATGCATGCACTACTGCCACCAGCATAATCATTTTGGTTCCTTTTATTTAAACCTTCTTTAAGCCTTCACTTGTAATTAATAAGAACTGCTATTTTTAAATTTTCAGAAGGACTTCTGTTGAGTGTTGAAACATAAAAGAAAAATTTGGCCTTTCATCATCTGCGAAAGATTTTCAAAAACCCACTACAATTTATGTATATACTCTTTAGAACCAAAGCCTCTTTTAAGTTTCTTGGATCTGATTACAACTAGAAGTCTGATCTCCCCCAATAATAAAATAGTGGAGTAAATGATAATGTGCCACTATCCTTTAGGTACTTGGACCACATCATTAAGAGTGGCTTAAGTGAGAGTCATTATATTAGTCCTAAAATAACATTTAGAAACAAGGCCAATTCCAACCAATGATGAGATTGGGGTAGCATTTTTGTTCCATTGTGCAAGGGGTTACCATGACCCAGACTCCGTGGCAGTGAACAACAAGAAAGAATGCATTGCATTGGGCATCACGAAGTTGTGATATCTGTAGATGCAGATGCTGATCCAGCAGTAAAAGGGAACTATGCTTTCTTTCGCAGGAGTAGTGATGGTATGCAAGCAGCCAGCCACTAACCCTCTTGAACTCAGTATTCCTTGGGATTGATACTAGCTACCGTTTTTTCATATAGGAGGAATTGAATACTTCCTCCCCTAACTTCCTAAGTGAAGGAAACACATATGATATTTATCAATTCTAGGTAGCCAGCTGAGACGGTTACTTACTAAAGCTTAGCATTTTTATATCAGTGAAAACTTAACATGGAAGAAAGAAGTTAGCCAAGAAATTTGGTGATGAAAGGCTCCTGGCAACCTGCATCCTGAAGAACATACCCGAGATGTGATGGACATCGTTCTAAAGCTAAATAAGCTGCTCATTTCAATCTACTCGGGGGTATTAAAATAGGAATAAGCAACAGCATAAGAAGAGCTTGGGAGAGTATCCTTAGAGATCATCTTTTTTTTTTTTTTTTAGATAGAAAACAGAAGGCCGTATGCACACAGCTGGTATTTTCATGAATTCTTCCCACCGATGCCTGGGATTTTGGAAGACAGATGAAGAGATAGGAGGTAAGCAGCTGTCTGTGCAGATGTTGTCAACGAATAGGATTTGGAATCCTGATCTATTATGTAAAAGCCTGTTACCAACAGATTATACCTCGGAATCTGGGGAGAGAGGGCGTTTACCTGACCTCTAAATGCTAGTGTGCTGAGAACTTAGTCCTGAGCTCCCTTCTCTAGCTGTCCTCTCTCCCTAGGTGAGCTGCTTCAGTCCCTAGCATTTAAATACTGATTTAATATTTGTCAAGTGCTTAGAATCATACCAGCTCATAGAATTAAGCAGCACATAAAAGTGTCACCTATTGTTATTTATTGCAGATAATTGCCTATGAACAATTTCCACTTGAATTTTTGATGGGCATCTCCAAATTAAGTTCAAAATGGAATTAAAATGAAATTTACTGTTCTCGCATATCAGATTCCCCTAAGTTGCTTTATCCCCTCCTCTTGACGACAACAACTTGACCCAGTAACTCAGACCAGAAGCTGAAAGATCATTGTTGCATCTCTGTTGTCTTTTACGCTTCACATCCAATTCATCAGCAAGGCGGTCTGGTCAGAACCCCAAACTAGAAAACAAATTCATCCTCTTCATGCCATATACACTGTCCCTCTTTCTGAACGCAGCCCTACCCTCTCTTGCTTGGAGATTCTCCTTGTCTTCTACCTGGCTGCTCAGCTTTCACCCTCCCATTACCGTCTACATCTACGTCTACCCTTCACCCCGTGATCAGACAGAGCTTTGCAGTAGCCATGTAAAGAGACCGTAGGGGCTCTAGTCATTAAGGCAGCATAGCGGTACAAAAGGAGATGACCACCCCCCGCCCCCAGGTGGCAGTCCAGATATCTGGGACCAATGTGCTCCAAGCACTATTCTCTGCTACCATTTAGAACATTGTGCGTATTTATACGGTCAAAATAGTGCAATTTTATGTCAGTGTTCTGAGGTACTGAAAGAAGGGAAAAGGATTTTCTTTTTAAAAGCATTTTAAAAATTATATTTATGAACAAAATATTCAATTTTGGAAGATAGAGTTCTATTAGCTTAAACACTTACACAGATATTTGTAACCAGTACTCTTGATTCTTAGGCGAGAGAGAGCATACATCTCTTGGAACTTCTCTTTGGCAGCCCCAATTTTGGGAATATTGGCAATGGGAATGGTGGCAGCACCACCAGCCAAGATAACACACATTAGAGGCAAAAACAAAGAACAAGCAAGCAAAACAACATTGGTGGGTTTCCTTCTGGTCTTTGGCTCTTTACTCAGGAGACCTGAACTTACCCACTTTCCAGTATTTTTTGCCTTATCTATTTTGCCCACGTATTTTCATTATAATGAAGTGGGAGAGATAACGTGGGGTGTGCACATTCCATTCTAAAGACTCATGATTACCTCTTAAACATGTGAATGGAGAGGAACTGACTTCATTTTACCCACATTTTCTTGGTAAGAATTAAATAACATGGCCACGTCTCAGTGCAAACGAGAAATGCATCCTGCAGCTGGAGGGGAAGAAACTGGAAACTTCATAGCAAGCAGGGAACCACCTCCCCACTCTCTCTCATGGGCACACAGAGCAGCGTCACCTTTGTTGCACTTCTGGCTTCCAGACTGAAGCTGATCCAAGCTGGATAATTGGAGAAAATATAACACCACCTCAAGTTAACAATTTTGATTAAAATCTTGCTGCAGACATTTTAATTACTGAATGGTTATGTTGATTACTTGAAATGACTTTAAGGGTATTCATTACGTAATTTTTTCTAAAATCCTGAATTTTATTTATGGAGAGAGAATATTTACTCCTTTTGATTACCTTCTAAATTTTAGAATCTAAAGGGAATGTAGGAAACAAAAATAATGGATTTTGGTTGTGTCACAAATTGTACCTTGTCAACGAGTCATAACTATGTCGTATTTCAGATGTAAGAGGAAAGAATCTGCGCAGACTTCCTCACGCAAGCGCTGTGATAGTGAGCACGGTGCCGTTAGAGAAACACAGAGCAAGCCCATTTGTAGAAAAATGACCATGGTAGGAAAAGGATTGAGAAAGAAAAGGATCACATTTTTTCAGGAATTTAATGGTTCAACGAGATGGAAGCTTCAGAGAGTCATATTTAAAACAAATCCCTAGTAAATATAATGTGCTAGCAATAAAATGGACTGCCTTGCAAAGAGAGTTTTCCACCATTAGACAGACTTAAGTATCATTGAATGAAGATGTGTCCAAACAGTTCACAGAGAAAATTCAAATACTGGGAATGATTTTATTGTCTGACTTTGAGATTATGTGATTCTATAATTCCTCTATCTAATTATGCGTATACTCTTAGGAGTGGTAATAGTAATCAATCTCAAACACGTGGTGGTTGGGGTCAGGTGCAATCCAGTCAGCTCCCACCCACAGTTGCCCTATACAGAAGGAAACACTGGCCAGTACTGCCATAGCCTCGTTATTGTCCCTCTGCCTGAGTCCATTGATGCAGTCACCGTGTCTGTCCATCTCGTCGAGGACCTTCCTCTTTGTCGCTGCCCTCCCACTTTACTAAATATTATGTCTTTCTCCAGGAACTGGTCTCTCCTGACAATGTATCCAACATACATAAGGCAAGTCTTGTGATCCTTACCCCTAAGTAGCACTGTGGCCGTATTTCTTCCAATACAGATCAATTTCTCCTTTTAGCATTCAGTGGTATTTTCAAGATATTTACCCAGCACAACAATCCCAATGTATCTATTCTTCTTCTTCTTCTTCTTCTTTTTCCTCTTCTTCCTTTAATCTATTCTTATATGGGTTTTCTTCAATCTCCAACTCTCACCCGCATATGAAGCAATGCAAAATACGATGAGTTGGTTCAGGTGCACCTTAATCCTCAAATTAACATCCTTGCTCTTCAGTACTCTAAAGAGGTCTTGTGCAACAAATTTACCTAATGAAACTTGCCTTTTGATGTTTTCACCACTGCTTCCTTGAGCATTGCTATGTGGACCCAAGCAAGATAAAATCCTTGACAACTTTTTCCCATTTATCATGCTGTTACTTCTGGGACCAGTTGTGGGGTATTTAGTATTTTTTACATTGCGCTGTAACCAATACTGAAGGCTACAATCCATGATCTTCATCAGCACCTGTTTCGATTTCCTCCTCACTTTCAGCAGGCAAGGTTGTGTCATCTGCATATTGCAAGTTGTGGGTTGTTAATAAGCCTTCTTCCCAGCTGATGCCACATTCAACCTCACATTACCCAGCTGCTTTGATACTTTGCTCAGCATACAGATTAAACAAATATGGCAAAAGAATATAACCCTGAGGCATACCCATTCCTGATTTTTAAACCATGTAGTATCCCTTTGAGCACAATGAAGTGTTCAGAATTCCCATTCTTTCTCAAGGTTATCCACCATTTATTATGGTCCACACAGTGGAATACCTTTGCATAGTCAGTGAAACACATCTTTCTGGTATTCTCTGCTTAGAATCAAGAACCATTTAACATCAGCAATGATATCCCTTGTTGCACATCCTCTTCCGAACTGGCCTGAACTACTGGCAGTTCCCTCTCAATGTATTGTTGCCACTTTTGTTGAATGAACTTAAGCAAGACTTTACTTGAGAGCAGTATCGATGATATCATTCTATAGTTTGAGTATTCTGTGGGGTCACCTTTCTTTGGAATGGGCACAATATGGGTCTCTTCCAGTCAGTTGGCCAAGTCGCTGTCTTCAAAATGTCCTGGCACAGACAAATTAGTACTTCCAGTGCTTTTTCAGCTTGTTGAAACATTTCGATGGGTATTCCACCAATTCCTGGGGTCTTGTTGTTAATGCATTCAGTGTAGCTTGAACTTTTGCCTTCAACACTGTTGGGTTTTGCTACCTCCTGAAATGATGGACTGTCCACTGGTTCTTTTTACAGTGACTCTGTGTATTCTTTTCATCTTCTCTTGATGTTTCCTGCATCATTCAATATTTTGTCTACAAAATCTTTCAAGATGGCAACTTAAGGCTTGAAATTTTTCTCGAGTTCTTTCAGTTTCAGATATGCTGAGCTGTTTTTCATTTTTGTTTTTCTAATTCTGGGTCCTTGAACATTAAAAAAAAAAATTTGACTTTGTCTTCTTGAGCTACCCTTGAGATTTTCTCTTCGGCACCTTGGCTTCATCCTTTCTTCCATTTGCTTTAGCCACTGTATAATGAGGAGCAAGTTTCAGAGTCTCTTCTGGTATCCACGTGGATCTCACCAGTTTTCCCTGTTCATCAATGATGGTCTTAATGTCCTCCCACAGCTTATCAGGTCTTCTGTCAGTGTTCAATTCAGCAAAGCTATTCTTGCGATGTTCTCAAAATTCAGGTGGGATAGACTCAAAATCATATTTTGATTGTTGTGGACTTGTTTTAATTTTCATTAACTTATCCTGAACTTAAATATGAGCAATTGTTGGTCTGTTCCACAGTCTGCCCCTGGTCTGGTTTCAGCTGCGGATATTGAGCTTCTCCATCATTTTCCTACAGATGTAGTCAATTTGATTTTTTGTGTTTCCCATGTGGGGAAGTTCATGTGTTTAGCCATTTGTGTGGTTGAAAGGAGGTATTTGCCAAGGGCTCAAGTAGAAAGAAAATATTTTGAAAATGATGATGGCAACAAATGTACAAATGTGCTTGATACAATGGGTGTATGTATGGACTGTGATAAGAGCTGTATGAGCCCCCAATAAAATGATTAAAAGGAAAAAGGTATTTACTATCAACAAGTCACATGTTTGAAAAATTTTATTATGTGATCTCCAGCTTCATTTCTATCACTAAATGCATAATTTTCAATTACCGTTTCTTCCTCTTTCTTTTCAACATTCCATTCCAATTACCAATAACTATCAATGCATCTTTCTTGCATGTTTAATCAATTTCCATATGAATTCGTTGGTAGAATTCTTAATTTTCTTCATCATTTACTTTTGTGGTTGGTGCTTAAAGTTGAATGATAGTTGTATTGATTGGTTTTCCCTGAAGGCAGATAGATAAACCCCGATGGCAGATAGCATTGTATCTCAAAATGGATTTAGCAAGAACCTTTTTGACAGTGAATGCCATGCCATTCCTCTTGATTGTGTATTCTTGGCAGAGTAAATCATGATTTTCTGATTCAAAGTAGCCAATACTAGTCCATCTTAGCTCACGAATGCCTAGAATATTGATCTTCATGTGCTGTATTTCATCTTTGACTACTTCCAATTTTCCTAAATTCATACTTCACACATTGAAATTCTAATCATTAGATTTTTGCAGCTGTTTTTTGTCAGGGGAGCCAGTCCCTAACAAATCATCACAGGTCCAGTAGGTGCAATTGTACCGCAATAATAAGTAAAGATTATAGTAAAGTCATAGAGACTAAGGAGAGATAGAAGAGAGATTAAAATAATGGAGTCAGACACATTTCATAGTAGCATGCTCTCCTCAGCACCTCTTGGTGGTACAGGGCAGGTGAGAGAGAGAGAAATTTATTGCTAACCAAGGCTTAATATATCTTTTGGGGACATGCAAGCCCCCTAATTACAGGTAAAGATACATGTCACAGGAAAGGGTTGTACTATAGGTAATATGTAATGGGAGGGGGGCAATCAAAGAGTATAGTGCAATAGGTAGAGGAGTGATTAAGGTATGCAAGTAGCAAGATGGACAGATCCTTGATTCATGATGGTGGCCTAACCTTGAATGCCCTAGAGCTGGAGACTTTATTTAGCCTAAGCTTTCAGAAGAAGCAATCTACTGTCCCTAACAGCAGGGAAAGAGGCCTACCTATTGTGGGAGAAACTGCTTGCTCTGGATGGCTGGAGTCTTCAGGGAGATAACTTGACAATCATTTACCATAGTTGCAAGCAGTATCCTAAGTCTTAACATATTTATTTGGGGGAGTCAAGCTGGGGAACAGTCTTTTGTATCCCACAGTTTCTCTTTACTTTGAGCCATGGTCCAGCAGCAAAGGAAGATCCTAAAGGCGCCATCCCCACAGACTTTACCCTACTCATGTCACCGTGGTGGACTCCCCTCCAAGAAATCATGTCCTCTTCAGTCACATTTCTAGTTTCCTCGGATCTGAGTGGCCCATTCTTCTGCAGTATCTCTGACAATGTTCTCTGTCCTTTATTTAGGCTTTCAGTATCTGACAATGCTTCCAAGCTATGCTTAAGATTTTCAGAGAGTTCTTCCTCCAACGTGGGGCTGAAACCTCTTCACTCTGGATGATCCTGCTGGCATTTCAAACTGTGGGCAGAGGTCAGCTTACAAGCATCCTCCCTGCTGCCAGACCACTGTCTCACCACATCATAGGGGTGGGCCTACTCCCTGCTCCTGGGGACAATGGACAGGCTCCTGTAAGCGGAGTTTACACCCTACTGTTAATGATTCCTATGAAGACCCAGGGAGCAGGCCAAAGTTAAGCTGCCATCCTAAATGTAAGATCCGCCCATCTTGTCACATGTATACCCCCAATCCCTCCTCTTCCTATTGCGCATATGTCCCTAGAGCACCCCGTCTCATTGCTGTGTAACCTATAGTACAACTCCTTCCTGTGGCATATGTCTTTACCTGTAATTGGTGGGCTTGCACGCCCAAAAGTTATATAGGTGTGGGTCAGCAATAGAGATCTCTCTTGCTGGTCTTTCCCACTCACCTCTCTTCCCCCTCTCCTCTCCTGTCCTCTCTCCCTTGTTCCCTTTCCATCCTCCTTCCCTTCCCCCTCTCTCCACGTGGACCACCAAG
>NW_022103898.1:29836682-29847533 GCF_000313985.2 Echinops telfairi
TATATATAATCAACCATACAATTGTGATTACTGAACCTGTGGGTAGTAGTGGTGGGGGCTGGCCCCCAACCATCCACCTCAAAACTTAATACTACATCAAATAACAGTGATATAATTTTCAGCATCACACCAACACACAAACTACCATAGTAAGACAAACCAATAGTATAAGTAATGGACACCTATCTTAACATTTCTACATGAATTTCATAGGAAACTGGCAAACTAGAAAGATCCTCCAGTAGGCTAAAAACATAGAACCTATAACTAAAAGTCCCTTGAATAATGATACTTTAGCCAAATCTAAATGTTCATTTAACTTATGATGTATTCTATAACATTAAAGGAGAGGTTTTACTGTCCCATCTCTGGGTCAATTTCTCACGCTCAGTCATCCATTAGCCTTTTGCAATTCAAACCACAGAGAGGCAAAGAAAGCGATGTTCCACCGTGTTCAGGCCATTGTTTAGCTACATCTCTGTGGACTACCATGGAGAAAATAAAGGACTCCTGGCTAATGATACAGCATGAGGTTATTTGTGCTGGTCTGTTTAAGAGTTGTTTTTGCAACTGGCTTTACATTTTCCTAGATCCCACAAAGCATAGAATGCATAGTGATGCTCAATAAATTGGTGAAAAGATGATTCCCACCCATTTTCATCTATCACTTTGGAGAGCTACTGAAAGAAAATCAGGTTTGTTTCACAAAGAAAGACACATAGCTTTGAAGAATGCTGGGCACTGTTTCAATCTTCAAATATTTAGTCAATAGGTAGAATATCATGACAAAGCAAATACAGTCCTTATCATCAGCATGCTAATAACCTAGTTAGAAAGATACAATATGAGAAAATAGCCACAGTACAGAGAAATGTATGAGAAGCAGTAAATATTGAGCATAGAACATAAATTAGGATCTCAGCATTAAAAACACCCTCAGAAATCAGAGATTTCACATTTCATTTTTACTCTTTATTGCAGCAGGACATGTATTTTTAAAATTTGCCACTTCAGCCATGTTTTTATCTACAACTAAGGGACCTTAAGTACTTTCTACCAAGTTGTGGAACCCTCCCTGTTTGTTATTTTACATTTTTTGGATAATAAGTGTCCCAGTGGGAATGGAGCCCTATCTCTCTGTGTTTGGGGTTTGTGTTTACCTGATTAACTATTGATAGTGAGTATTTTACAATGTGATTATTGGCTATTTCTACATATTTTATTTAAAGAAATATCTGTTTCAGTCCTTTACCATTTTTTTTCCAGTCAGGTTGTTTGTGTTTTCGTTGTTGACCCTAAGACTCTTTGTTTTTGGTTTGGTTTCTTTTAAATATGCATTCCGGATATCAGATCCCAACATTCATAATTGTATGGTGCCCACTTACTTTCCTAAATTCTGTAGTTGTCTTTTAACAATATTCACAGTTTTACATTTTGATTATGTCCACTTTACATACTTTATCTTTTATTGCTTGTAGGCCTGGTGTCATTATCTGAGATTTCAGTGTCTAGCACTAGGTCCTGAAGCAGTAGCCCTATATTTTCATTTAAGAGTTTTCTCATTTCAATTTGCAGTGAAGTGAAATTACTTCTCATGACATTTTTATCCACAGAATTTATAACTGCAGTCACTGTAAACAAGGCATAGACCACTTGAGTTAAGGGCTTGCTCAGTTTTGCCATTCTATTGTGTATAAGAATGAGCCATCTCAGAAGTAGAAAGAGGAATCCCATGGCCATTGAAAAAGATGAGTCGTAAAAGAAGAGCTGCCGGGAGGAGACGAGCCAGTCAGAGTGCAGTGTAGCAATGATGCAATACACAAGTTTCCTCTAGTTCTTGAATGCTTCCTCCTCCCGACTATCATGATCCCAGGTCTACCTTTCATATCTGGCTGGACTGGAGGATGTACACTGGCACAGATAGGAACTGGAAATACAGAGAATCCAGGACGGATGAAGCCCTGAGGACCAGTGGTGAGAGTGGCGATATTGGAAGGGTGGAGGGAAGGTGAGGGAGACAAGGGGAACAGATGACAAGGTCTACATATAACCTCCTCCCTGGGGGATGGACAGTGGAGAAGTAGGTGAGGGAGATGTCGGATGGTGTAAGATATGATAAAATAATAATAATTTATAAATTATCAAGGGTTCAGGGGGGAAGGGGGAGGGAAGGGAAAGAATGAGGAACTGATACCAAGGGATCAAGTAGAAAGCAGGTGTTTTGAGAATGATGATGGCAACATATATATGAATGTGCTGAACACAATTGATGTAAATATGGATTGTGAAAAGAGTTGTATGAGCCCCTAATAAAATGATTTAAAAAAAAGAAAAAGAAGAGCCATAGGTAGAGTGCATGTAAGATCCCTGCTTAAAGTGGTAGAGGCAGCAGAGGCACCAGAGACCATGGCACCGAGACCATGAGACAGAGCAGTGGGCATCTCAGGCTACACAATAAGTAAAGATAAGTGCTGCAGTGGTTGGCTGTAAAAGTGGGGTGCCTTTGGGCATTTATCAGTGTTAAAAGTATTATATTTGACAAAGCCAGGCAGAGGCTAAGTGACCACATGGTTGGGGAGTCCAGTACCAGAGAAAGACATGCCAGCCACCAAGGATGAGGTAGATGAGAAGAGATGAGGTGGATGAGAAGAAGCAATCCCAACAAAATGCCTATATTCTTAATTGTTTATCCTGATTTATAATCTGTTGACTTCCCAAAGAAGCCCATTCATTGTTAATATTGTCTGTGAGTTTTGTGTGGCCATTGCAACAGACTATTGAGTCCGCCAGAGAACCCAGTAGAGTGCCCTGGGTTCTCTACCAGAGATTGGTGTCAAAGTAAAGGAATTCAGAAGATAGAGGCATGTCTGACCTCTTGTGGCAATTCAGTTAGCCTTACGCTAACCATGGAGTGGATTATTGTCCCCTTTGTGTAGCTAAAGGAAATCAGATATGACCTTCAAGCCATTTCCTTATAGCTCTTACATTAGGTTTATTCATTTTCAGTCACATTTTGTAAGTAGTGTGAGGTATGGTCCCAACTTCACTCTCTTGCATGTGAGGACCCAATTTTCCCAGAACCATTTCTTAAAGAGACTATTCATTTCCCCATTGAATAGACTTGGCACACATATTGAGATCAATTGCTCATAGATTTTAATTTTTTTCTGGATTCTTAATTCTATTTGATTTGTCTATATATCCAGGATTACCAACACCAGATTGTTTTGATAACTGTAGCTTTAGAACATATTTTGAAATCAGGGAATGTACAGCTTCTTACTTTTGCCAGATTGCTTTGATGAGGACATATTTCAAATATAAACCAAAGTACAGAAATATAATAATCTCCAAGGAACTCCCCTACCCAGGCATCCAATATTAATATTTAACCACCTTATGTGTTGGGATTAAAATAGTGAAGGATGAATTGCAATATATAACCCCAAAGCAGAGCGGCCAGTCCGAGATATTTCAATTCCACCATTCCTGGCAGGTAATGCGGCTCTGATCCAGGGATGAGGTGGATGGTTATATGGGAAGGCATGGGTCCAGCAGAACTTGTGAAGGAAGAATTGACAGGTCTTATTCTTCTGGGAAATATGTGTTCAAATTCGCCTCCCAGCCTCCAGCACCATACTAATTATCATTTTTCTGTTTGTTTGGGAAAAGGATAAAATTAACAAACTGTGACTACTGAGCAAGTTACACTAAGATGTGTGAGCAATTTTTTGTCAGAAATACATAGTACATATTGCAGCAAATGAAACATGGAATGTGCGCCAAATGCTTGTGAGAAATATCTGTCTAAAAATTGTGCCAGCATGCTAACTATAGACTTGCTACAGAAGAACAGAGTCAACCTGCCCATGAAACCTGCCTTTAATGAGAGAATGTTGTTATCCTGGATCTCTACCCTGCCAGTGGCTTCTATTCCAATGGAATTAGGAAAAGGGTCCTGGAGTCGTCTCTCCCTGGAGGCACAATCTTTCAATGTTTGTGGCTTCCCCTCAGCACAAAAAGTGACAAGAAATGGCCAAATGTCCTCAGACACCAGAGAAAAAACTCTCATAGGCAGTGACTAAAACAAGGCATAGTACTTGTTTTATTATTTACTGTTCTTGGGAGGTTATGATAGGAAGATTATATTGGCTTGGGGGAAAGGGACATATGTATAGTTTGGGTTAACATAAGTGTAAGCATGCAGAGTGTTTCTCTGTGAAAGCTTGGATCATATCTGAGAGAGAATGTGTGGATGAAAGTGGTGGAATCCATGTATATGTGCATATACACACCATATATACATACAAACACACATACGTACACCCATCACTGTCAACTCAATTCAGTTTCATTAGTGACCTTGTAAGACTGAGGGGCTTATTCAGATTTTCTCAAACAGACCCTTTCTGAAGACAGACTGCCACTTCTGTCTCCCAGGGAGCAACTGGGGGGGTTTGAGCACTCAAACTTTCAGTGAGCAGCTGATACGTAATAACCATGGTGTTACTAGGGCTCCTTCTAATACTTGAATATCTACCCACAAAAGTATGCAGAAGGAGACCCAGGGGTAGAGAAGGGAACATCAATCAATAGGTCTAGAACTGTATGGTCCAATATAGTAGACACTAGCCACATATCACTACTAAATTTAAAATGCATTTTCTCAGATGCCTTGGGTACCATTCCAGTGCTCAACAGCAACATGCGGCTAGAACTTACTGAATGGGATCGCAAAGATCCGCTACCTTCCATCATTGCAGGGCATTCTATGGACAGCTCTGCTCTGGACACCAATTGCTGTACAGTCACAAACCAAAGCTCCATTTTCATGGGCAAGCACCATGCTTCGGGACTGCTGGTTTCAAATCTGTCTTTTCACTCACACCTGCACCAGAAGATAGCAGTTATTGCCTGTACTATCACTTTTGATTATGAAGGAACAATAGAGTGCAGCAAGCACCTGGAGCCGCTTTCCTCCCACAGACCCCCGTCTTCCAAAACAACAAACACATTAAACGACAGTACTGATAGACAGCTCTTCCAAGCCAGCATCCCAAATCACTCGGACAGAAATAATCAAGCATGTTGATGTTATCTATGGATATTTGGTGATTCATCCTCAGGTGAACATCTTTCAATTCCCTTCTTTATATAGTTCTGACTCTTCTTCAATTTTGAAGAGGAATATTTCCCCCTTATAGAATTTCACCCTCTGGTGAGCTCTATAGTTATTGAGAACAGCAGGAGCTTCTTGATGGACTTCAACATCTAGAGGAAGACTTTTAACGAGGGAGAAATGTGATACACACTTGATTTTCCCCAGAAGCTGAATCTGGCAGCGATGATAGGATGAATTGAGGGGGTAAAGACTGGTGGCTGGGTGGTCTTGATGAAAATGGGAAAGAAATTATGCTCTGAATTGCAGAAGCTGCTGTCTCTGAGATCCACCTGTTCAGAGCTATCTTTAGCTGCAGTAGGGAACAATTTATCCACATAACCTTTCCCTTCTTCACTTATCTTCCCCACAGGTACAGACAAGGGAACATTAAGATGCGAAATAGCAATACAAGATTGTATGTGTGTGAGAGAGAGAAACACACACAGAGAGATTGGAGATTTTACATATAGTATATATTCCAACTCATAAATGTGATGCTACCTTTCTTTTAAAAGAACATTTTATTGGGGACTCTTACAGCTCTTATAACAATCCATTCATCAATTTTATAAAGCATATTTGTACAAAAGTTGACATCATTATTTTCTAAGCATTTACTTTCTATTTGAGCCCTTGGTATCAGCTCCTTCCCCTGCCCCCCAAGTGACCCCTTGATAAATTATAAATTATTATTATTTTCATACCTTACACTGTTCACTGTCTCCCTTCACCCACGTTTCTGTTGTTCATCACCCTGGGTGGTGGGGGATTATGTGTCAATCATTGCAATCAGTCTCCCCTTCTTGTTCTCTTCCCCCCACCTTCTCCCTACACTACTGGTATCACTACTTCCATTTATCTTCCTGCAGGGTTTATCTGACCTGGATTCCGTGTGTCGTGAGCTCTTATCTGTACCAGTGTACATGCTCCAGTATAGCCATAAGTGAAAAGCAAGACTGGGTTCATGATAGTGGGGGTTGAGGAAGCCTCAAGGGACCAGAAGAATCTTCTGTATTTCATCGGAGCTATGCTACGCCCTGGTTGACTCATCCCTTCCTTGTGACCCTTCTGTGAGGGGATGTTGCATTGTCTAGAGATGGGTTTTGGGTTTCTGCCCCAGCCCATGTCATTCTCAACAATATGTTTGTTTGTTTTGAGTCTTCTGATGGCTGTTAACTCATCCTGTTGACTGACACCTTATGGTTGCACAGGCTGGTATACTTCTTCCATGTGGGATTGTTGTTTCTCTGCTTTTTTAACTTCAAGTCTTTCAGATCTCAGATGCTGTATCTTTTGATAGTTGGGCACCATCAGCTTTCTTCAGCACATTTGCTTGTGCACCCATTTTGTCTTCAGATTGTGTCAGGAGGGGGAGCATCACAGAATGCCAGGTTGTTAGAACGAAGTGTTCTTGTGTTAAGGGAGGGCTTGAGAAGAGGCCCAAAGTTCATCCACATTTCAATGTATGGTGACATAAATATATGTACACAGGCCAGTACCTCTCTTTTTATGAATTAATATATTTACATATGTACACACCTATATTTATACCTCTATTCAAAGCTTTGCATCCTAGATCTTTCCTGTTTCCTTTTACCTTCCTCCTTTCCCACCATCATGCTTGCCCTTCTTCTGCCTCTTAGTAATTGCTCTCAGCTACATTGCTGTTGCTCCAGCACCCACAAGATCTCTTTGTCCTCCTCAGTGTTGATTTTGATTTCCTAGCTGGTTTTGATTTCTTAGATGTTGCCATGTCTATGGCATTGTTTGCTCACCACTCCCCTGCCTCCACCTCCCCCCAAGTCCCTCCAGCATCATTAGTCACATTGCTTTCCCTGCGGGCTTGCTTCCCATGCCTATCTCATGTAGGTGGCCAAACCAATAACAATGGAGACAAAACAAAATTTTTTAAAAGATTTAATAAAGGGGGAAGGGATGAAAATAGATAACTAGCCCAAAACCCCGAAAAAGCAAACTTAGTTCCAACTCTGTCTGATGACCTTTAGGACTATCTCCCCACTGGTCCTGGGGGGTTCTGGGAACTGCCTCTCTTAGCCAGAAGCCTATTTTGGGGGCTTCTTGGGGGCTTTGTAGCTTGTTGCTCCCATTGCTGATCTGTTATGTTCCCTTCTTGGTTCCTTCCACTGTGGGGGGTTCAGACCAGACTCACTCCCCGCCATGTGTCCCCAATATTGTCCTCTGTTACAATATGCTCCAGCAAGAGGATATCATGTCTCCAGCCATTGTTTGGCCCTACAGTCCTCTCTGTGCCTTAGCAACTCCGTGCAGGGATGTGGTCAGGGTTTGGTGTGCTAATATGGGGTCTAGACCCACACTCTCTCTTTTTCCTTCTTGGTTTGCTTGCATGTGGGCTTGGGAGGCTGGCACCTCTCCCCAACCTGTAGGTTTAGTGTTGTCCTCTGTGAACATACTTCTAAAGAGGAGGTCCGTTTGGCTCTGATTGGGGCTGGCCCTGTAGCCCACTCTGTTCATGAGCTGCTCCATGTGGTTACGTTGCCCTCAAGGTTGGGTGCGCCATGGTGTGGTCTGCATGCACAGCCCCATTTCTGTGGAGAAATAAACAATACCCTCCCCTTCGGTGGGTTAGTGCCCTGCTCCCCCAGTGCCATTGTCTCCCTCTTCCCTCCCCTTCTTATTTCCTCCCCCTCCCCTTTCCCCTTCTTTGTGTTGGAATGACATGTACATCCTTGGGTTTGGCTTGTCCCCCACCTGACTGCCTGTACCTGAACTCACATGTTTTCTTATTTTTTGCAGGCTAGGAGGGTATTATAGATTTTAGTAATAAGCCCTTTGTCTGTTGTGTCATTGGTAAAAATCATCTCCCAATCTGTGGGTCCTCTTGTTACTCTCTTGGTGAAGCCTTTTGACGCACACAGGTGTTTTATTCTTAGTGTGGTAGTTACATAATCTGTTGTCAATTGGAGGCTTAAGAGTGAAGAGGTGGAGTTTAGCATGTCAATCAGGTCACAGCTTGGTGACCTCACTTGGAGGCGCTAGGGAAATAAATAGCTAGCTGGAGGTGGGCCACACCACATTCACTCCCTGTGAGACATTACTGACAAGGAGCCACATGGAGACACACTGATGGAGCCAGATCCTTGGAACTAGAGGAGCCACATGGAGACCCACAGCAGTGCTGAGATGCTTATATTGCCACTAGAGCCACAAGACTTTCCCCTCCACTGGCCTATGATATTCCTGCATTCAGCATCACTGCATGTGTTGCATGAGTCTGAAGAGGAACTGGTATCGGACATATGGGCTAACATCGGACTTATGGACTTGATCTGAGCTGGAATGTTTTCTCAATATTCAGTTGCTCTTATATCTATAGCTTTTTCTTATGTACATATTAATGTGTCTGAATTTGTTTCTCTAGTCTACCCAGATTAACACACTTAGTATATCCCATTTGTCAATTTCAACTTGATCTGTGTGTATACCCTTCCCTATTACATTTAGCCTAAGTATTCCCTGAGCCAAGGTTCTTAGGTTTGTCCCAATTCCTTCATTGATGGTCCTTGTGGCAGTTCCATAATGTACTGTCAACTTCAGGGAAGGGGTGGAGTCTAGCCTGTCAATCAGGTCATAGCCAATGAGGCTTCAGTGTGAGCAAGCCCTTCTCCTGGGGATTCTGAGAACTTCTGTCATCCTCCTTGGAGACAAAGACACCCTCTCTGCTTCCTCTTCCTGATGACAAGACTCATGGAGCCACACTGATCCCAGTCAGAGTCCTGGGATCTGAACTGGGGGAGCCATGTGGAGACCCACATCAGCGCTGAGAACCTTCCACTGCCACTGTATCCACAAGACTTTCCATCCACAGGCCTGTGATCTTCCTGCATTTGGCATCGTTGTATGTGTTACGTAAGGTTGAAGAGTAATTTATAGACTGGTATTAGATATATGGGGTTATATCAGACTTATGGACTTGGTCTGAACTGTATAAGGCTGTTGTTTTTATGATTAGATATATTCTTGATATTTCAGTTTGTTCTTGACTATTTTACATTCTTGACCTCCTCTTGTATGATCTTGTCAGATGTAGATAGCAAACCAATAGACTTCTGTTTGTTGATCTTGCATCCTACCACTCTTCCATATTCCTCTATCACTGCCAGTACTCCTGTGTTGGAGCTTTTGGGGTTTTCAATGTATAGAATCATGTTGTCTGCAAATAGCTACGGTTTCACCTCCTCCTCTCCTAGATGGAAACCTTTAATGTTCTTCAACTGCCTTATGTTGTTAGCTAGGTCCTCCAGTATGATGTTGAAAAGAAGTGGGGAAAAGGTACATCCTTGTTTGGCCCCCTTTTTCAGTGGGATTGTTTTTGTCTTTTCTCCATTGACTGATGTTGGCTATAGGGTTTTCATAAATAATTTGTATTAGCTTGAGGAATTCCCCTTCCATTCCTGTCTTCTTGAGTGTCTTAACTAGAAATGGGTGTTGGATGTTGTCAAATGCTTTTTCTTCATCTACCAATATTATCATGTGATTCTTGTCCTTTTTCTTATCAATGTGGTGAATAATATTGATGCACTTTCAGATGTTAATCCATCCCTGCATCCCTGGAATGAATCCCACCTGGTCATGATGGATGATATGTTTTATATAGTTTTGAGTTTTATTGGCCAATATTTTGTTGAGAATTTTTGCATCTATGTTCATTAGAGATATCAGTCTGTAGTTCTTCATTCCTGTGGGATCCTTGCCCAGTTTGGGTATCAAAATGACACTGGCTTGGTAGAATGAGTTTCGGAGTTTGGGGACTTTTTATATGCTCTGGAATAATTTGTGGAGGATTGGTTTCAGCTCTTCCCTGAATGATTGGTAGAATTCTCCTGTGAAACTGTCTGGTCTGGGAGCTTTTTTTCCTGGTAGTTTCTTGATAACCATATTGTTTCCTCTTTTGCTATGAGCCTGTTGAAGTTCTTGACCTGAGATAAACAAGGTAGAGATTGTTTTTTTTTTACCAATATTTGCCCATATCTCCCACTTTGTTGAATTCATTAAATACAGACTGTCATACTAGTTTGGGAATATCCTTTTAATCTCTGTGGCATCCACTGTGATTTCACTGGCTTCATGTCTCATCCTCGCTGTTGGTGTTTGCTCCTTCCTTTCCTTGGTTTGGTTTGCCAGTGGTCTGTATATTCTTTTGATCCTTTCCAGCTTTTTGCTATATTGATTTCCAGCACTTTTCTCTTGCCTTCCCACTCATTTAACTCTGCCCTGATTTTGATTGTTTCTTTTCTTTTGTTATTGGGTAGGTTGTTGTGTTGACTCTGTTCTAGTTGCTGCAGGATTTTTGATAATTTATCAGTCTTAAGTCTCTCCTCCTTTTACATATATGCATTAATTGCTATAAAATTTCCTCTGATAACTGCTTTTGCCATATCCCATAGCTTTGGGTATGTTGTATTCTCATTCTTATTAATTTCTAGAAACTTCCTGATTTCCTCTCTAATCTGAGCCTGTGGGATACAAAAAGGTTTTCTTTCCCCAGGTTGTTCCCCAGTTATTTTATGCCAAACCTAGGACCCTGCTTGCATCACATGGTAAATGGTTGCACACTTGGAGGTCAACACAAGCTGCTTAGAGATTATTCTCCTGGAGGGTTTTCAGCTATCTGGAGCAATCTGACTATAGCCTGTCCACCCTAAATAGCG
>NW_022103898.1:29849041-29860879 GCF_000313985.2 Echinops telfairi
CAATAACAGATAAGGATAGTAGATTGTTTCCTTGAAGGAGAGTCCAGAGACAAGGTTGAGCCCACTCAAGGGTGACCAAGGTTAGGCTGCCATCTTTAATCTAGGGTCCACACATCTTGTCACATGTATACCCCTAGTCCCTCCCCTTCCTAATGCATATAGACCCCTAGCTCATCCCCTTCCTGTCACGTGTATGCTTATTACACAGCCCTTTTCTGTTATGTATGTGGTTACATGTAATCACAGGGGCTTGCACACCCCTGAGTATATATAAGCCTTGACTAGGAATGTATCGCTCTCCTCCTACCTCTCTCTGCACGGACTTGGCTGCTGAGATCATGGCCATCCCAGAGGTGAGCATGCCACCATGAGTTGCATCTGACTCTTATTCTCTCCTACCTTTCCTATTCTCTATGACTTTACTATAATCTGTATCTATTATTGCCTTACAGTTGCACCTACGGACCCCGATATTGTTCGAGGCTGGTACCCAAGCATGCCACAAAAAATTGTTATTCATCCTCCAGTTGTTTGCCCTTGTTTTTCGGGTAGTCCTTTTGTTGATCACCAACTTTATGGATTATTCATCCAAGAGGGACATATGCATGATCTCTATGTGTTGAATTTACTCAGACTTGTGACTGCTTGTCCCAGCATGTGGTCTATTTTCAAAAATGAGCCATGCACACTTGAAAAGAATGTGAATTTTTTTTTTGCATTTGGAAAGTTCTATAAATATCTATCAGGTCCTGTCGCCTAATTGTAGTGTTTAGCTCTGTAGCCTCCTTGCTGAGCTTCTTTCCCAGTGATCTATCTTTCTCTGATAGACATGTATTAAAGTAACCTACTATGATTGTTGAGTCTGGTTTCTTTTTTTCATCTTTTGAATAGTTTGATGAATTTTGTGGGTCTCTTGTTAGGTGTGTATATATTTATTTTGCTTACTGGTTTCTGGTCCACTGATCCTCTGAGCATTATATAGTGCCCATCCCTTTCTCTTGTTATGGTTTTGCACCTTGAAGTCCGTTTTGTCAGAGATTTATTTGTTTTAAGTTGCCTGGTATTTTTCTGTCAGCCTTTTATTCTTAGTCTATTTTTGTCTGTGAGCTTAAGATGTGCCTCTTGCAGGCAACAGGTTGATTGGTTGTTTTCTGGGCCGGTTTTCTAACCTTTGTCTTTTAATGGGCAAGTTCAGGCTGTTGCCATTCAGTTGTTATCACCATCTGTGGATTCATTGCTGTCATCTCATACCTTATGTAGTGGGTGTTTTCCGATCTCCCTTCATATCAGTGTGCTGTGTTTATGTGGGGGGCTTCATTCTTGACTTCTTTTCCCTCTGAGGCAGTACTATCTTGGTAGCTGTTTTCAGTGCATTGACTTCTGAATGGAGTTGTGCTATATGGTGGTCTCCTGCTTGTCCTAGGTGGATGTTGGTCTTCTAACCACAGTGAGTTGACAAGGATTTTCCGCAGGATATGGCATTTTATGGCATATTCTTTGAGTTTTCCCTTGTCCGGGAAGACTCTTATCACATTGTCTATAGGAACAGATAGCTTTTCAGGGTAGAGAATTTTAAGTTTTTTTAATTTTTTTTTATTCCCGATTTTGGAAGATGTTACTGTACTCACTCCTCCTCTTCATGCTTTCTGCCAATAGGTCTGAGCATATTCTTACCTGAACACCATTGTATATGTCTGCCTTTTTTTTGTCTTGATGCTTTTAAAATTTTCTTTTCCCTCGATGTTGGATAATTTAACTCTTTTATGCCTTGGTGAGTTCTTCCTGGGGTTTTGTCTAATTAGTGTCCACTCTACTTCCTGTATGAGTGTCTAATTCTCATTCATTAAGGTGGAGAAGTTTGCTTCCAGGATTTCCCTACCTAATTCAGCTGTTGCCTTCAACATATCTTGTTTTTGTAGATTATTCAAATATTGTTCTTCATAGCATCTGTCACTGTTCTCAGGTTTTCTTCCACCTCTATGATTACCTTGTTTACTGTCTTTCCTGTTTGTTGAAGTCTGCTTTATTGTTCTAGACATCACTGGTATGATTCTTTGCCACTTTTAGTTTGTTGGTAAGGTCTGTGATCTTGTGGTTTGCTTCTGTTACCTCATCTATTAGTTCTTACATTTCCTTTTGGACTTCATCTTCTCTATCATTGTATCTTTATTCTGTGTTGCTTCCCCCATACCCTGTATTACTACAAGCAGCATTCTGATTTGTTTTTGTGGCAGATCAATGTCTGATTCTTTAATGAGCATTGTTAGATTTACGACTTCCTCTGCTGTTGCATTTTGCTTTTCTCTTTTTCTGGTCGAGGGTGTTGAAATACATTGCTGTTTGCATGTCATTTTGGATGAACTGTGTACCATCTCTGTGTGACTGGTAAGAGTGTTTTCAAGGACTACCTGTGGCCTACTATGGTGGCGAGTTGGACTGCTATGCAGGTGGGTGCCATGGTGACTCAGAGGCTGGCAGTATTGGGGGGTCCCAGAGGCTGGCCTGAGGCAGGATACTGTAGGTTCGTTACTGAGCTGGGTTGGCGCAGACCTGCAGAATGGACACAGGCCTGGTCTGGACTGTCTGGCCACAATTTGAAGCCTTTTAAAGACTGGATACCAAAACTTGTATGGAGCCAGTTTTTGGCTTGTGTTCTGGCTATAACAACTCTTTGGCTTTTCCTGTGTTGCTATGTTAAAATCTTACACTGTTCTCTGGGGATTAAAGTTCTAGCTGTCTTGTTATGTTATTGATATGCTAACGGACAGTGTTCTGGAGGCTTACATTCAAAATTACACAAAAGAACACCCTGGAATTGAAAGTGTTTCAAAAAAAATTTCCCCCCTCTATTTATAATAGGCTTGTGGGATGCCCTGATATTGGGGCTGTACTGTGCTGTCCCCCAGGGAAGGGGGACCTGATTAATGGAGAGGGTTTGAAGCCTACTGGATCTGAATTCTCCCCTAGATGCACTCCTGTGTAACTCTAGGCTCTGTCCTGCACAGCACTGCAGGTTGTGCTCTGGGGATATCCCAGACACTCTTTAATTGCTGTCAGTTAGTGTCTAATTATCTAATGTTACCCACACTGTCAGGCGTGGAGCTAGGGAGAGTGGGTGAGGGGGGTGGCTAATGTAGTCACTCTATTCCTGGCTGGGGAGGGGAGCTGCAAAGCCCTAGACTTCAGGAGCAGGGCAGAGAGCAGAGAAGGGAACTCCGGTGTGAGGTCTTGTGGCTAGTTCTCAGAGGCTGTCCGTGAGCCTAGGATTAAGACCACTTTTAGACAGTAGCCTAGGGAAATTACTGGTTGCTGCATGACTCAGTTCTTAGGCGCAGGAAGGGTGCCAGAAGCTGTCCTGATGGACCTGGTGAGGGATTACTGGAGCCCACAGGCAGACATAGGGAACTTAGAGTGTTTCAATGAGTTGTCGACTCTCTTTGTGGGTGAAAATTATAGGGGGAGTGCTGGACCAGACCCCAGTACACCAAATATATAGTTTAGCACCCAGATTTCTAGTGTTGACCTCCTTACCTCTTAATTTTCTGATCTAATAGCAAGAGTGGCAGATAGGTGATTCTACCTGGACACCATCTTGACTCCTCCTATGATGGCACATTTTGTGGTTACAGACAGTCTGACTAGAATGCCATTCAATGAATTTTTACAATTTGACCTCCAGTATGTCGATCCCCTCTTGGCAAATACTTCCCACCTTTAGCTCTGAGAATCACCTCTGTCCCTTAAACAGGTCACTCACCATTGTACCTTCTTCTTTGGTCTATATTCTTTTACTTTGCCTCAAATACCTTTTCTTGTCTTCTCCCTATACTAAAGTGCTATGCATTTCCAAGACCAATACATATGTCTCTTCTTGAAAGAAGTGTTTTCTTTACCATTTCTTTTCTCTCTTGTTTCCCTTCGATGCTATCAAACATACGCTCATTCACCATTTGTGTTCTTACATTGAGGATATTCCTTCCTCCCTTCCTCGCTCCTTCCTTCTTTGTGGGAAACCGAAAGGTTATTCCCCAGGTTGTCCCCTCATGATATATGCCAAACCTAAGGTGCTGCTTGTTATCACATGATCAATGACTATATACTTGGAGGTCAACTGCTTAAAGGTTATGTCCCTGATGGTTATCAGCCATCTAGAACACTCAGACCCTATAGTCTGTCCCACCCTATGTAGGGCCCACTCCCTTCTGATAAAAATAATGGATTGTTTCCCTGAGGAAGAGCCCAAAGACTAAGGTCAAGCCAACTCAGGGAGAACCAAGGTTAGGCTGCCATCTGCTGACTTTGAGATTAACAACCTAAAGAGAGACCCACTATACCACCAAGGCTTGAAGCCAAATGCATGACTCCTCTAATAAGTGGGTATTCAGAAATTTCCAATATTCAATTACTAAAAAAGGACTATGCAACTAACAAAGAAACTATTTTGAACATATTCCAAAGGGAATGAATAGAGGTTTCAATAGTGTGTCCCTGCCACCCTCAAATTTATGTCCACCTGAAACCTATGGATATGACCTTATTTGGTGTGATAGGTAGCTTTGTTGTGCCAACATGGCCAATGAACACATGTGAGATTGGTTGAAGGATGGAGAGATAAATAGCTCAGTGAGCCTTCCCTCTCTCTCTCTCTCTTGCTCTTTGATCATCGGATGAGTGTGTGGCTGTCTTGCTCATTCTGTGCCTCCATTTGCAAACTACACTACCTGTGGGACACCTACCCGTGGACTTTGTCACTGTCACTTGAGGTTCCTTCAAGACCTGCTTCAACATGCTACTGGAAGGTACATCTCTTGAGCTGGGGACTGTTGGACCCTGTCATCTGGCTGACTGTTGGTGTCCTGCTTGCTGTTTGCTCCCCATGTCCGGATAGCCTGAATTGCTCTCCAGAGGACTACCCTGTGGCCCTCAAGACTTGAAGGACTTCCAGTGTCTCACAATTGTCTCATGAAAGTGAGTTGCACTGAGCCATTTGTACTGCTTTATAGATTAGTTAACTGTTTATTTCTTATGTTATATCTCTAGGTATCTAAATACAAAATTATTAGTGTCCTGGTTTTATTTCTCTAGAGAACCCTGTCTAACACATTTGGAGATAGATACTCTGAAGATATAATCAAGTGAAAGTGGGGACATCTTGAATGATCATGGAGCCTAATACAGTATGACTAAATTTATAACAGGGAGATTTGTACACAGGTGCACAGATACAGAGGGAAGAGACCATGCAAAGCCAGGGGCAGAAGCTGGAGTTATGCTGCCATAACTAAGGAATGCCAAAGATTGCTGTCAACCACCAAAAGTTCCACAGGCAAGGTTGGATTCCTCCCTTGAGTCTCTTCAGGGTGCATGGCCCTGATGAGATCTCAGATTTCTGGCCTCCAGACAGCTGTTGTTTGAAGCCACTATGTCTGTGGTAATTTCTTACAGCAGCCAGTTGCTTTTAGGTACTATTGAGTTGTTTCTGACTCATAGTGACCCTAAGTACAACAGACCAAAATACTGGCAAGTCCTCAGCCCTCCTCGCAATTGTCTTTATGTTTGACTCCATTGCTGCAGACACAGTGTTGATCCATCTTGTCTAGGCTCTTCCACTTGTCTGCCAATCGGTCTTAGTGTGGTGGCTTGTGTGTTGTTGTAGTACTAGAAGCGATGTAACTGCTATTTTGAACACCAACAGGGTGACCTAATGTGGATAGGCCTCAGCAGAGCTTCCAGAAAAAGAACACACCCAGAAGAAGGAATATGCTGTCTACTTCAGAGGACTTAGTCACTGAGCACTTCTGGGTAGCATTGAAACAGCAGCCCGAGGAGAGACCTGTATCCTGAAATTCTGAGAACCTGGCAGTTCTCAGATATTAGATATGAGTTCTCCCAGATATTAGCTTTTTTTGGGACAACCACTGCAAGCCTGAGTTTTTATATTTGGAAAACCATGTGTATAGTTCACTTTCTCTGGCCCAGTCTTACCGTGTTGGGCCACCACTTGATACCAGATATAACTGATGGCAACTTCCCTCAGCTGGACAAGGTGTGTCTTATGCTTGTCCCAGGCTGTGCGGTTGCACTACTCTTAAACATGGCAATGTTGGAAGTGCTGTGGTGTTAATACCCTGCTGGACAACCCTCGACCAAGAAGGCACAACATCTGGAGGGACAAGAATGCTGAGGTATATTGTAACCAACTCCTCAGTGATATAGCCAGAGCCTCATTTGCCTGCAGAGTGATTAAGTCAAATCACACATCCTTGGGTAGAATTTTTTCCCACTCCCCATTTATTTTCCTTGGGATTGCTTCCCAAAACAAACTACCTGCACACAAACTCATGGTATAAACTGTTTTGGGAAAAGTAGGCTAAAACACAGTCATAACCAAAGTACTGACCTCACAGACTTGTTCCAAAGATGGACATTCATGTGCCTGGAAAGTACTTTGTCTGATGTCTGACTCACAGAGAGCACCCAGTAAGTGGTAGTCGAGATTCCTTCAAGCAAGATGGAATGTTCTGAAAGGCGACTTTGAAATGGACTATCATCAACCTATCTTTCTAAGTGTTGAGTGGATGTGTGAGAGTAAAAGTCAGTCGCGGGTTCTCAGGCTCAGCTCCCATCTTCATTAGCACAAGAGGAGCTGTAATAGTAGAAAACAAGATATTAAATTTCACTCCCCCCACCCCATCCCACCCCTGATGACACCCACTCAAACCCCTGAACCCAAGAACGAAAAGCCGTATATAACTGTTTGCCAGCCAGGGAGAGTGAAGAAGAACAGCATGTAGCTTGTAAACTTAACAAATGTAATCACAGTAACTGAGCAGCCAGGAAATAATTTGACCAGCATAATTATATTACAAATTACATATTGCACAATTAGACAATTGCATTTTGGCCACAAATAGAACTACAAATACACAGTTTGTGGTGAAGTGGGGAGTTCATTTAAAATGAGACAAGGAAAGCAAAGGACCTGAAAAGCATTTACATTTATATCCATATCGGGCACATACCAAGCAAAGTAACAAGGAAAAAGTTCCAGAGAAAGAATTACAATGAATTTGAATGAAATTTGCTAATCATTATGTAGATGCTGTCCCACTGTTGGACTTCCCAATGTATGTATAACATGAAGACCTCCTCATCCTTTTTCATTAAGTAAAATTTCTCTTATTAAGGTTCTTTATCTTGTCTCTTAACCTGGCTTAGTAGAATCTTTAATGTGGTGGGAAATGCCTACGGGAAAAAACAAACCAAAAAACAAGTTGGGGAAATCATATTCATATTGTTATTGTAAAAATAATGCACACATTCCTAAATCCTCTGGTCTAGACCTGCACACACGCGTTTTCCGTTGGCCAATTTTCAGAAGTGGCCAGACTTTTCTCCCTAGTCTGGAAACCTTGCTGAAAGCTTCCCACCATGGGTGATCCTGCTGGTATTTGAAATACCAGTGGCATGGCTTCCGGAAACAAGCAAGCCATAGAATGACAAACTAACAGATGGGTGGTGGGTGAACAAATTAGTCTTAAAAGAAATACAACTAGAACGTTCCTTAGAAGCAAACATGTTGAGTCGTTGACTTGTTTACTTCAGCTGCTTCATTAGGGAAAACCAGCTGCTAGACAGGACATCATATTTGGTTAAGTTAGAGAGTCAACGAAAATGAGGGAAACCCAAAATCCAAGGACTGACACAGTAGTCATGACAATGAACTCCACCATACAAAAGATCGTGACGTTGGTGCAGGATGGGGGGCATTTCACTCTTTTTACTTAAGGTTGACATGAGCTGACCTGACCGCAGCTAGAAACAACAACAATAGAAACACCGACTTTCACACCAAAATAAATAAATAAATAATTTCTCTCTCGGCTAGTCACAATTCTTGGGCATTTAATAATTTGGTGTGTCCCTCATCAAGTATTTACCACAGGTATTCTACACTGCAGGTTCTAGTCTAGTGTCACTGTGAGAATACTGTAGATAGGGTCTTCTTGTGAAAAGCATGTTATACAAAAGAAAGCATGTTTTAAAAAATGATTACAACTAGTTTATGAAATTATTACAGATGTGCAAACTACTAAGTGGTGTGAGCACAGAGGGCCAGGAACATTGCAGAGGGTCCTAACTCGGCCTGATGGGGACTGAGAGGAGCGTATGAAGGAGAGGAACCCTGGGGAACTTATATGCATTTATACTGAGACCTGAGGATGCTCAATAAAAAATAGGACTTTAGCAGTCGCCAATTAATCACCTGTTAACCCATGCTGAGTCCACGTGTATCAGAGTTGAATTGTATTCCAAAGGTTTTTCAATGAATTATGGGGGTGAGGGGGCTAGATAACCAGGCTTTTCTTCTGAGGCACATCTGGATGGATTTGAACCTCCAATCTCTCAGCTAGCAGTTAAATGTGTTAACTGTTTGCAACACCCAGAAGGATATCCTTCTTGGCTAGACACCTATTTATTTTCCAGTTAGTTATGAGTATAGAAAGCCTTCTGGAAAGTTTTCCATGGTGGAAAAATTCTAATTTTTGCTGCCAAGCAATTGAATGAGGCTTAGATCCCAAGTAAGTAATTTGTTTCAGTGGGGCATCAGGATCTGAACCCAGTGGCTCTCTCACCCAAATGTCTGTCCTGTTTAACAATTTTGCTATAGGTTTTTAATATAAAATGAATAAAAGAGGATGCGCTTCATAGAGAGCAGTATGAGACCAGCTCGCAAGCTAGAGTTTGCTGTTGTCTAGGCCTGATCTCAAAATGGGTATTGCTCAGGCACATGATAGCAATGCATAGAAATCTATGGGTCCCCTGTGGTATTAATGTTATGTATCAACTTGCTGGGCTATAGCTCCCAGTTGTTTGGTCAAACTGTGGTCTAATTATTGCTGTGGAATATTTTACTTTTAGTTACATCAGTTGGCCTTAATAGACTACTTTTCCTGAAGTGAAGGATTGTAAGTTAATTATTTTCAAAATTTAATCTGAAAGGACATGATCAATCAGTTGAAAAGGGAGTTTTCCCTCGGGTGTGTTCCCTGGAGAAACAAAAGTCTGCAGGTGTCTACAGCCTGTTGCTTGATCTGTGGGTTTGAGACTGGTCAGTGCTCTTGCCATTCATAATTGCATGAACCAACAAGACTCTCAAGCTTCTTGTTTGTGCTATGGATTGGGGATTTATCAGCCCTCCTACATTGGTGCAAGCAAATTATTAAAAGTAAATCAATTTCTTTCTCTCCTACATCTATCTCTCAATCAGTTTATCAGCTATCACTGGTTATGTTTCTCTACAGAACCTAAGGAAGGACCTATCAGAGAATTGGGCTGGGGTGGTGGTGGGACAGACAACCATAAGAGTTTTCACATGTCTTTGAGGAAATCCCTTGGCTAGGCAAGATGTAGAAGCTCCTGAAAAAGTCCTAGTGTGTTTGGGGCTCTGACAGTCTCAGATTACAGTCAATCAGACTCATTTCCATGTGCTGGTATAGCCAAACACAAAAGAAGATTCTTCAGACTAACAGTACAGGAAGAGCCTGACATTTCTGTTCTCACCAATGGCCCCACACGGATTTGCAATTATTCTTTGGTCTCCAAGCTTTTCAAGTTTTTAAATCATATCATCTACCATTTAAAACAGATTCTCTCATTAAGGAACTTTGTCTAAGTCCCTGAAGATTTTGGCTTTGTTTATATTTAGGTGTGTGTTTCTTAATTGGAAAAGGTGTCAGGCCCATGGTTAGGATGTGAAAAGCTGATTGGATCCTGGGAAGTGTAGATTTTCCAGGTGACCTTAATGACGGAACTTCACCAAGACAGAGGGAGGCCTGCACCACAGGGAAGAAGTTAGTAATAAAAATAAAAGAAGTAAACACCCCAGTAAAAGAGGAAAATGTTAGTAATATAAAATGAGGTCTTCCTGTTAAAAATGAAACCATCTATGGAGACCCCATCTTATGGAGACCCCATGTTGGAGTAGATGTGCTAGTGTTCTTAGCACAGTAAACACATTTCATCCTCTCAGCAATGTTGAATAATTACAGGTGTGATCTCTGTTTTCTAAATAAGGAGACTGAGGCTTAGTAAAGATATATTTGTTTATCCAAAATAGCACATCTAGTAAGTTAAAATAAAAAGCCCATGGTGATTGAACCCAGACCCAACTGCTCTCAGAGCCAAAGCTATCCATCACACCACAGTCCAATGAATCAATCCACCTTCTCACCCCGCGATGAAGACTTTCAGCACTGCACTCTGACCTTACAAGAGTTAACGCTGATAAAATTTGACACAAAGTTAAAAAGTGATCCTTTGTATACTTTCCACATCCAAGAGGATCACAGTGGTTCAGAATTTCTCAGGGATGGGTTTTCAAGGAGACTAATTTAGCAGGCAAATCTTACAAGGCCGGAGATTTAGTTCAATCCATTCCAAAACCTCAACAAAGAATTCCAAATCCTTGAGAAGTGTCTGAGGTGCTTACTCTTTCCCCTTCTACCTGAAGGAGGAGAGAAAGGACGTTTCTTTTTGCCAGTCACTCATAAAAACTCATGTGTTTTTAAGTTGTACATGATTTTTTTAGCCCTCATTTGCATGAATTTTTTAAAAAATCACAAAACTAAAAAAAGGATCCTCCCAAAATTTGTTAAATAATTTCCTTAAACTTTTATATTTTATTTTATTTCTACTCACTTTACCATCATACCATCCTGAATGAGTCTGATGTCCTCTGATTTTGGAAGCTAAACAAGATTAGGGCTGGTTAGCATTTGGGGTACTGCCTGGGAATAACTGGTGTTTTAGGCTTTGGAAACCTGGTGGCAGAGTGAATTACTCATTGGGCTGATAGTTGCAAGATCAGCAGTTCAAACTCACCAGCCATTCTGCAGGAACAAGATGAGACTGTATCCTGCCAAGAAGATCTGAAGCCTCCGAAGCCCCAGGGGGAAGTTCTACTCTGTCCTATACAGTCATTGTGAGTCAGAACTGATTCAATGGCAGCTAGTTTGGTTTTTGGTTTTATCATGAACACTTTTATTTAAATTTTCTTGACCCTGCCTACGTTTTAGTCAATCAATTAAGCAATCAGTAACATGTTTTATATCCAGTGTCGCACTATTCTTTGGACACATCCAGATGGGGAAAAAAAGGCTTTGGATCCAATAGCTCATGGGCTTGAGGGTAGAGGTATCAGGTAAAAAAAGAGAAATCGAGACTAGGAAGTCAAGGAACCACAAAGGAGTTCCTGAGTGGCCTGAACTGAGTTCTGCGTAATGTCTTAGGAGAATGCCTAATGGGAATGGGAATAGTGTAGATTAAAGCACAGAGGAATGAGAGAGAAAGAGACGCTGGAGAAATAGAAAGTGATTTTGTTTTCCTGAAATATAAAAGATGGGGGGCATGAGGTAGGGAGGCATGGATTGGACAAGAAATCAGCTCAAGAAAGTTCTTGTAGGCCATGCTAAGGGGTCCAGATTTTATCCTGATGAACTCAAGGAGACTTAGAGGATTGGAAGTTAGGCTATGGAATTCTGTCCATTTCCCCACAATGTATTTTATCCCTTTCTCTATTGGCAAGGTGATTCACTAGTTATATTTAAGGAGAACTTAGATTTTAAGTGTAGCTGTCCAATAGTCACAATAGGTTAGACCAGGCTCTTTGAGGCTCTAAGGAAGCCAGTGTGGACAATACTGTTCTGAGTTAAGCAGACACTTTGAAAGAAGAGAGAGAGGATAGACTAAACTCAAGATGGGACATGAGATTGTAGAGACCAGTTAAGATTTTCTCATAAGAGTTCAGACTTGGTATATGGAGGCCTTGATCATGCA
>NW_022103898.1:29861625-29870212 GCF_000313985.2 Echinops telfairi
TAGACTCCACCCCTTCACAAGTTGACAGGAGATTATGTAACTGGCACATGTGGCTACTGAAATACAACTTGTGCCACTGAAGAACTGCATTTTTTATTTACTTTAAATTGATTCATATTTATATTTAAGTAACATTATGTGGCTGGTAGCTCCCCTACTGGATAGAGGAAGTCTAGATATTTGATTATGGATAGGGGGGTAAAAAAAGCAGAATATAAGACAAATTTCAGACATGAGGAATGATTGAATGTATGAATTTTGGTAAAGAAGCTGATGTTGATGTTTAAGATATTGATTTTAGTAGATAGTTTTTATAATATTCCACGTCTTTGAAGAAACAAAAACAATTCTCATAATAAAC
Organism: Echinops telfairi; assembly: GCF_000313985.2. Lineage (NCBI taxonomy): Eukaryota > Metazoa > Chordata > Mammalia > Afrosoricida > Tenrecidae > Echinops > Echinops telfairi. The sequence continues at coordinate 29,861,987 of NW_022103898.1, forward strand.
ATAGAGATAGTTTGTTCATGAAAGGAAAAATTAGGAATTAAACATATTTTCAATGTGTACAAAGCCAGGCAAGCAGAAGAACAACATACCCATATTCCTTCCATTTGTTATTTCCTCAATTTGGTAAATATTAATTGAAGATGTCAACCTAGACTCTGAGTCTGCGGTTGCAAACATGACAAGGTCAATGTGTTTGTGGAGCTTATGTGGGGTGGACCAAACCAAACCAAACTCACTGCCATCAGACCCATTCCAAGTGGAGGGAGAAATAAATACATGGGTCAACCTTCTTCAGTGGAGACAAATAAAGCAGGTGTAAGGTAGAGACAATGCTGGAAATAGTGGGCTTGAAGCTTTGAATAGGAGTTTCAAAGAAAGCAACATGTGAGTAAAAAACTAAATAAGATGAGGGTCAAAGTACCTCTGCTCATTAACTCTGTTTCATTCAGTATTTCTCAATTTTATTAGATCTTAGAGCATTGTTCATGCAAAAACTATTAATTTCCAGGGAACATGCTACTCTAAAGTCTTCAAGTGTCAAATATTCACTAGTCCTTTGAGGCCCAGGCTGCAGAATCTGTGACCATCTTTTATACCCACCTCATGAACTATGTTTGGGTGATTTGTTTTGTTTCACCGAGTCTTGGATGAGCAGCCTCTCTTCGGTATGGTGTATTGAAAGTGAGTTACATTTCCTGTGAAAATGCACAGAGACAAAAATATTGTATACATAGCATAACAACAGTTTTTCTTACATTTCTATGTTAGATTGAGAGTCCGACCTCTTGACACCTCTTTGAATGAACCTCTTCTCGGTAGTTTTCCGGTCCATATCGGAAGGCATTGCATGACACCTTGCTCTAGATCACACGTTTCCAAACTTATTTGACCTGCCACCTTCTTTCGAGGAAAAAATGGATTGATAATAGATAGATAGATAGATAGATAGATAGATAGATAGATAGACAGATAGATAGATAGATAAAATTACTCAGTTCCCTCTGGCAAATAAAAACTTTTGTATTATAGCCCATAATCCAAGAAAAAGTGCAGGTGTCTGTTTCTGCGGCACTCATGGACATTCCAGCACCCCACCGGGCCAACTTTGGGAAACAGTGGTCTAGATACATTTTTTTTTTTGAAATGTCAAATTTTGAAATGAAGGTGCTGAGGGTTAATCTTTGCTAAAGGGTTTTTGGAAGGTATAATTCCTGGAGGTAACAAACAAGATTAGGCAAATAATCAGCTCTGTGTGAGCCAGTCCCAGCCTCTTAGTTCTTTGTACAAATATCTTCAACTCACAACCTTAGTTGTGGGGAACCAACCTCCTCAACCTAATGGGTCCTAAGGGTGGTGGTGTAATTGAAGGGTACCTAAAAGGAACATCAGACAAGGCATGCAAGGGCTCATCTCCTCCATGGAGACCGCAACCAGAAAGAACTTATGTATTGTCCAACAGCCTTACGTAGTCTTAGGCCAGCAAGCCCCAGTAAGCACATACATAACAGGAAGGGGATGTGCTAGAGGCATACATAATAAGGTGGGCCGGTTCTAGAGTTAAGATGGCGGATTAACCTTGGTCAGCTCTGAGCTGACTTGACCTTAGGGTCCCTGAGCTCTTCTCCAGGGCAGCAATCTATGATCCTTATCAGAAGGGAGTGGACTGTACTAAGGGTGAGACAGATAATAGGGTCTGCTACCTCTCCATGGCAGATAGCCTTTGGGCAGCTAACTTTCAAATGTGTCATACCAACCATGTGCCTGCAAGCAGCATCTTGGAATTGGCATTATTACGGGGGACACTGTGGGGATAACTTTAAATTAAGAGAATGTGACTGAGATTCATCTCCAACCCAGGAGTGTGAAGACCTCCCTCCACCAGAGTCGCCTCCAAGACTCTTAATTATGTGAGCTGCAGTAGTCACCTAATCTGGTGTTAATTTAAGGATTAAGAGTGTAGGGGTGGAGTCTAGGCTGTCAATCTGGAGATAGCCAATGAGATTCTGGGTGGGCATGGCCTTCTCCTGAGAATTCTGGGAAATCTGGTACTTCTTCCTTGGAGGTGGAAGACCTCTCTCTCTCTCTCTCTCTCTCTCTCTGCTATTCTCTGAGAGACATTGCAGAAGACAAGCCACTTGGATGCAACCAGACACCTCGGAAGCCTCAGAACCCACAGAGAGACCCCTGTCAGCACTGAGATGCTTACAACGCCATGGGACCAAAAGACTTTCTACCCACTGGCTTGTGTTCGTCCTGCATTTAGCTTCATTGCATGTGTTTCATGAGTCTGAAGAGGACTTGATAGATTGGTATCGGACATAGGGGCTAATATCAGACTTATGGCTTTGGACTGGACTGGGTTGGGATGTTTTCTCAATGTTCAATTCCTCTTGTATATAAACCTCTCCTTTATATATATATGCGTGTTTATGAATTTGTTTCTCTAGTCTACCCAGACTAACACATGAGCTCAGACAGTTTTTCCGCTTACACTCTCTTCTCGGTTCTCAGTTCCACACACTCAATCTTCTTTATTTGTTGAGTAAATCTTAATCACAGGTTTCCTAAATGATCTATGAGAGTCCACAATACTTGCCTATTGTCATTTCTTGCCAATGAGATGTTTTTCTAGTCCCTTCCATATCTAGGACTCTCTTCTCTACTGGACCATATTATTCTTATTCTGCTTCAAACACATTTCTTTTCCCTTCTTGCTAGCTAACCCTATTTCCTCTTTCACATCAGTGGAGATTTATATACCACTTCCTATGGGAAACCTTTGGTATTTGTTGGGTTGTTTTGGTAGTAAGCAGTAGAAACTGATGTAGCTTATTAAGCAAAAAGGGATATTACATGGCTCATAAAATTGGGAGCATGCTGAAAAATCAAGCTCAAGGCTCACTTCCAAGCCACACGGCAGGACCTGCCCAATGCGGAAAGTGTTATCACTACTGTCACCTAGCAATGCTAGATGTGGACCTCAGCCAGGAACCTGACTTGTCTGGAACTTCAGCTATTGCCAACGGAGCCAAGAATCACAATTTCCCCTGAAGTAGTTTCTGAAGCAGATGCGTTGGAGGCCATACGTTTTCAAGTAGGACTTTTGTGTTCAGCTTTCCTCACTCTAAATTAAAGTGTCCCATGGGTGATTTGTTGTAGTTTAGGGAACATGCTTGCTCCCCAGTAGCAAAAAGTCTGAAAAAGACAAGATTTCTGTGTCCTCCTTTAAGAAGATGGAATCCTAAGGGTTTCTTGTGGATTCCAAAAAGGGCTCAAAGTTGCTGGGCTACCAGTTAACATGACAAATACTCTTCACATATGTCCTGGTTCCATAACCAGGTGTCCATCATTCAGTGCTGTTTCCCATCTGATCATCTTATCTATTTCTTTCACTTCTTCATATTGGAAACAAGCTATTGACTATTGTCTATCTCCCCAGACCACTGAGGGACAAAACCTGTGTGAATTTCACAATTTTTATACAGAGTACCTATCATATATATGATCAAAATATGTTAAATGCTCAATAAAGACCAGTTGAAAGTATAAAATTGGTCAGTTGGTCGAGGTTTCATGAAACTGGCATCTAAAAATATCTTCATCTCATTCCTGGGGTGATTGTTATGCTTCAACCCAAGTCTTCCTTTTCAAAGGGTATTCCATTCTGTAGATTACAGCAAACTAAAGGGAAAGAATTCCTTGGATTTCTATCCTCTTATGGACCTAGACCTTGGACCATTGATAAGCTTTTGCAAGCTCTGTATCCTTGGGAAGCTCTGCTTCCCGGTCTCTGGATGGAACAACATTTCTAACGAGGGTGATGACTCAGAGCAGTATAATCCCTCCCACGTAATTGATATTGTTAAGTAGCTAGAGACAGGAACCAAGGGTCCTGCCACTACATATGAAGCCTCAACCCCCAACCCCCACCGCCCCATACAGGAATTTGGAAGCCAAGAAAGGCTAAGGAGCATTCACCAATTCAGACCCTGAGCCAGGGAGGTGCTACACTTGGGTGGGCCCAACCTAGGCCAGGTGGGGTTAATTCAGCCAATGGGGTCAACCAGTACTGTTGACCACCTCTCTCTTTCCACTTGCTTCTCGGTCTTCTGCTTGGCTGTGCCATGGTCTCTGGCCTCAGGCTGCCACGTGTGGGTGTGCAGTTCCATGACGTTGCCTGTGTAAAATGTGAAGCAAACTTCTTCTGTCCTTTATTACAATTCACTTGGATCACAAACCAGGCTTTGGTGTGAATTCTTTCTCATTGGAAGCCAAGAACCGAAGTATTTCCAACCTGAAAAAACCTAACAATATGTTTCTCTATCCATGTGAGTCATGTCTATGTCATTTCTATCATGATTTTGCCTCACACGTGGATAGGCCTCAGTGGAGATTCTTCCTTTAGTTCATAACCTGACAGTTCCAATTCTCCTTTTTTCCCTCGAGTCTAGTCCAACACCAAAATAAACCAAACCATAATAAACTCATTAGCATGGCCTTCATTCTCATTGAAACCCTACGGGACAGAGTAGACCGCCCTACAGGGTTTCCATGACTGAAAATAGCTGTATCTTTCGTCCCCTGAGCCACGTTGCTTTAAACAACTGGTCTTTTAATTAGCAGTTGAACTCTTATTAACCACTGTGGCACCAGGCTTCTAGCCAGCACAGAGGGCCTGAAGCTCTTCAGGGCCACACTCAACTGGATAGGCTGAAGGGTGGGTATCATAGTACAAAACCCTGTTCTGACCTTACTGAATTTGAGTTGGGGGGAATATCCCAGTGAAAATACCAAGAAGCATCATCACTAGGAAAGCATTGACCTTGGACTCACACATCAGTCAAGTCAGAATCAGAGCTAAGAATTTGAGTTGGCAGAAAAGGAGAGAAGGCAGTATAAAAGAACATTCAAAGGGAGCTAATGTAGAAAGAGAGGAGGAATCTATACTTTAAGAGATCACTCCATCTCTGTGTGTGAGAACCAGAGAAGAATCAGGGAGACTAGTTCTGAGTCTATTGTAATAATATATGTGTGCAATGAGGGTAGCTTCTAACATAGTGCTAAACATGAATATGGTGAATCGTTAGAAAATGCATATATGTATTGAAAATATAGCTTCCAGAATTTGAGGACATTTGATCTGGAATGTGAGAGAAAGAGCTAAAAGGCTTGCTTGAGCAGCTGAACAATTGGGATTTCATTTGCTGCAGTTGTAAAAATTGGAATGATCAGGTGTGTGGAGAGGACAAGATTGGAGGTTCAGTATGGGATAAGATTGTTTTTAGAACAATGACTGTTTCATACAGCCTTAGCATATGACTTCAATTACTGCAATTGAGAATTCAGTTATAAATCTAATTACTCTTTCTTGTAATGAATCTGTCTTGACTTTCAGACTCAAAAATCTTTTGCCTTGATATACTGCATGTAGTATGCTTAGATTTGAACTTATTTTTATTTATCCTTCTTAAAATTCACTGAGTTTTTAATTTGTGGACTGGTGTTTCTTATCAATTATGAACTATGGCCATCGTTCTTGAAAATATTGTGTCCCTGCCCCCAGTTGCCTTTTCTCCTGGCATGCCAATTGGATAATGCTAGCCCTCCTTTCTCAACCCTCTTTGTGTGTTAACTTCCTTTTTATTTTATTTTTCCTCTCTTTTTTTGGTGGTGTATTTCTATTACATATTTAAATTTATCTTTACATTTTGATTTTCTTTAGACATCTCCTGAACACTTCTGTTAAAATTTCAACTGTAGTGTATTCATTTCTAAGTTCTAGTTGTTTTTTTATGAGAAAATATTAGTCACTGTTCATAGATTTTCTCTATGCCCATAACTTCAAGGTGATTTCTTTAAACACTTACACAGATTGAAACACACAGTTTGTAGGTCGTGCCAGATAAATTCCATTTTGTGCATGTCAATGGAACTTTTTCTGGACACTTTTTCTGCTGTTTTTGCTCATGGTAACTTATTTCTTTCTGCATTTAGTGTTTTTGTTCTTGGTGCATTTTTTTGTTGTGATTCCTTCAATGGCCTTGAAAATTTATTTGTGGAAATTCTTTGCGATCAGGAATAAAGGTGTTAGCTAGTCAGAAAAAGGCAAAGGGAGAAGAGGTGATAAATGGACAGAAACTGGTAGGCATAAACACAAAAGAGGTGGAAACACGCTTCTGCACACCCATCTCCAACATAAAGGAAGGTCAAGGGCAAAATCGAATACAGCCCCTTATCGATGGAAGAGACCAGAGATATTGGAGATAATGAAATAGGGAGGGGACAGGAGGCAGGGAGAAGGACAGGATAGTCATACAACCTCCACCATGACTGAATGGGCTTGAGTTTGGGGTACTGGGCGACAGGAAGCCAGAATCTGCACACCAAAGGAGGGGAGACACTACAGAGGACTAGCCAATGGCAGAAGACCTGCTAGAAAGCCATCGTTTGGTGGGAAGTCCACTGTTAGATGCAGATAAGCTCCAGCTGCATGTTTTCTGGGCCCTTTAGATGAGCAAAGGGCCCTTCGGACTTCTTTTTCCAAAGTATCCCTTTCAATAAATTCACTTTTTCTGTTCAAACCTTTTCTCTGACTTTTGTTTGAATTTTGTCCCTTGCCGGAAATATTTCTTGCCAGCAGAAGAAGAACCAAGGAGTGGAGAGGCTCAAAACGCCGAGGCTCCTCCCAGTCATAACGGTGCTTACCTCTAGAGAAGATTTTTATTTGTTTCTGCAACATGCCTGGAGACACAATCAGTCTACAGTTATCCTGAATTAATTCCTCAGTTTGTGGTTTCTAAGACCATGTGGCTTTTGTGTAGTTAAGCTGAAATTCACAGACGTGAATTCACAGATTTCTTATCATAAATTGTTTAGGGTCTTATTTTCCCTCATCTACTCAATATTTGTCACCTGAGGGCGGCAAGGAGGTTTATTTGCAAGTCACTCATATACTGATGGAAATAAGAGCCCTTTAGGATACCAGTTTTTTTTTAACTAGTCTTTTTTGTTTTTAATCATTTTATTAGGGGCTCATACAACTCTTATCATGATCCATACATACATCAATTGTGTAAAGCACATTTGTACATTCATTGCCCTCATCATTCTCAAAACATTTTCTCTCCACTTAAAGCCCCGGCATTAGGTCCTCATTTTTCCCCTCTCGCCCTGCTCCCCCCTCCCTCATGAGCCCTTGATAAAATATAAATTATTATTTTGTCATATCTTGCCCTGTCCTATATCTCCCTTCACCCACTTTTCGGTTGTCTGTCCCCCAGTCAGGGGGTCATATATAGTTCCTTATAATAGGTTCCCTCTTTCCAACCCACTCTCCCTCTACCCTCCCAGTATCGCCACTTACACCACTGGTCCTGAAGGGATCATAAGATACCAATTTTATGGGAAAAGTATTGCCTGTCAGACTTTAAATTTGGGGCAGGACCAGGATTTTTTTAAAAACCTTTTTCAGGTACCATGTAAACCTCAAAAATGAAATCTCATTTCTGCTGAGTAAAATATCTGGTCATGAAAGAGATTTAATGCTCTGTTAAATCTTTCAGAATTTCTACTTCCTGGAACCTGCTCTTACTTAATTTTAGGAAATTAACATTGTTTTTAAGAATTTTTGTTTTGTTTTCAAGCGTTTTCACTATTTTCAGCATATTTATTGATCTAGTTATTAACATAATCTTATTATTAGATATTAAATATTATTACTAGATATTAACCTTAAAATATATCTTAGAAACCTGAGCGGAGACACAGAGTCGAGAATTAAAGGGAGAGGTCTATGATAGTGGTGCATTTAGGTGTTGTTGATGTGGATGTAATTAGTATTTGAGGCCCTGAGTGTGGATGAGATTTACAGAGGAATGATTACAGATTGAGAAGAGTCAAGGATTCTCAGTCATTTATGAATTTAAATATTGAGGGTATGAACAAAACCCAACCAATACTGAACATAAGACATCAGGGAAGAGTGAATAGAACTTGAAGGGTATTGTCTCTTAGAAGGCTAAGAAAGAGTTTCAGGAAAGAAAGAATGAACAATGATGTGAACTACTGCTGCAAGGTCAAGTAAGATGAGGAACTGAGTAATTTACTGGGTTCATTGATGTCAACAATTTGAAGCACAAAAGTCTGATCTGAGTGGGTGGAGGGCAAAAGAGAAAGAGGGGAAACTGAAGTCAGCAAGGATTGGTAAGAAAGAGAAATGGGTGGTTA
>NW_022103898.1:29870865-29878656 GCF_000313985.2 Echinops telfairi
GATACAAAGGAGAGGTGGAGACATGTTTCCAAATACCGCTCCAGCACGAAGGAAGATGAAGGGCAGCTAGGCCACTTTTCTGCATCAATGGAAGAGACCGAGGGTCTTCAAAATTGTATCACATGAGCTCAGGCTGGGTAGAGAAAGATGATACATGACTGAATAAACTCTTCTTGGGTTTGGGGTTTGAGACAAGGGCATAGCAGGGAGTCTGGGGTAATAGGGTGCTGGAAAGTACATACCTACAAAGAGGTGGTACACTACAGAGGACCAGCCAATAGCAGAAGATCTGGCAGAAAACCAGCCAATGGTAGGAGGTTTGCTGTTAGCAGAATAAACCATCCACATCCTACCAAGCCTTTTAGAGTAGCTAAGGGTCCTTTGGACTTCTTCTCCAATATATCCCCATCAATAAACTCTTCTATTCAAATCTTTTCTCTGACTCTGGTCTGCCTTTTGTCCCTTGCCCGAAATTTTTCTTGGGAGCAGGGGTGGAGAGGTGGAGGGCTTGAAAGTTCGAGCTGCCTCTTGGTAACAGTCTCCAAGAAAAATGATCACTTTTGATCATTACTGGACTGAACCCGTAAAAAGGAAGAAAGTTGACGTTGCCAGAGAGAAAGTGAAGAATCTGGAGTGATATTCCTTAGTAGACACAGGTTATGGGATTTAAGTGGGTAGAGCGGCTTTAAAGAAAGAACGTGGACAGAACAAGCTCAGAAGAGAAGGAAACTGTCTTGGGCACAGATGTGAGTGGGTGGGTGGATGTGGTGATGCGAGCTTGTGGGAATTATATTTTTGATTGTTTTAATTTTTTTCTGTCACCTCGGGAGCAAGTTTATCAGCTGAGAATGAGAAGATATTAAAGCGTGGAGGAGAGCGAAGGAGAAATAAAGTAGTTATCTAGGAGAGGGAGTGAACGTGGTGTTACTAGGCAACATGAAAGCCACTTGAAACTAGAGGTTATGAACTTGAATTGAGACCACAAGCATGGTTGTATTTTAACTCAGCCTTATGTAGCTATGTGGATGCAGTATGGTGTAGGCAGAAAATTGTGTGTAGGCCGAGCTGGAGTTTAGTCAGGCGTTATTATATACTCAGAGATGGTAAGAGATTTGAAGATGCGTGGGAAGGAGTGATAGCAGTGATTCCTATGGATTTTAAAGCAGGTAAAGTTACCTGAAAGGAGTGAAAATCAGCTAAAAGGTGGTAGGCTCACTCGATTGTCAGACTAGGAGAGCCGAATAATTGTGGAAATTAAAAGGTGAAATACAATGCCTTGGAATAGAAGAAGTGATGTAAATGAAAAATATTTGAAATTTAATTTACCAAGAAGGGTTGCAGCTTTTTGTAATGTTAAGGTGCAGTCTTGGGAGGGAATGACATAGTGTGAGAACAATATTATTAGAAGAAAACAAGTCAAGAGGTTGAATGACAAAGGAATTGAAATGAGACTGAAAACAGAGGTTTCCCATTTACAGTAAAATATTGCACACCATTGGCTTTGTTAATATTTTTAGTAATTATTTTATTGTGAATTAGTTAGTGATTTACATTTCAAACGATCAATTTTGTATTCAACAACTTAAGCTACTTATACAAAGCCTATTGTTTTATTTTCCACCCTTTTTCCTCCTCACCACCACAGTCTGTTTCCTTTGATATGAAAACTATGTCTTGATTTTTCCTTTAAATCAGTGGTCTCATATAACATCTATCCTTTTGTGATTGATTAATATCAATCAACATAATGTTCTTCAGTTTACATCTATGATATGAGGAGCTTCATGTTTTCATCATTATTTTTTAGTGATTCTTAGTATTCTAACAGTACTTGGAAAATATGACCTTGGGGATTAAAACAAAGCCTGAGCTCATGTGATACAATTTTGAAGACCCACTATTTCTTCATTGCAAATATCTTTTTTCAACTGACTTCTCCAGATGAAATATACAGAATTTGATTGTCTGAATCTGTAGGTAATTCTGCAAAGAGAACAAAGGAATATTTCAGGGTTTAAAATTGGAAAAGGTGTGCATCAGGGTTGTATCCTCACCATATTTGTTCAATCTGTATGCTGAGCAAATAATCAGAGAAGTTGTATTATATACAGTATAGTGTGGCATCAGGATTGGAGGAAGGCTTATTAACAACCTGCTGTTATAGCCCTCTCAGTGGCACCTACAACAACATCTTTAGGAAAAAATGTTGGAGAAGTTAATTATTAGTTGACTGTGGCACAGACCATCAATTGCACGTATGTAAGATTAGGTTGAAGCTGAAACATTTTAAAACAAGTCCATGAGATCTAAACTATGACCTTGTGTCTATTTCATCTGAATATCAAGAACATCTTAAGAACATATTTGATGCATTAAACACTAACTATAGAAAACAAGATGAACTATGGAATGCAGATTACACAATCTTGCTTGCTGGACATGAAGAGGAATTCAAGCACTGCTGATGAAAATCAGGGATTACAGCCTTCAGTAATTCAATTCATGTAAGCAATTCAATGTAAGGAAGACCAAAATCCTAACAACTGGACCAATAGGTAATGGTTGATGTTGTCTTACTTGGATTTACAACTAATGCTCAAGGAAGCAGGAATTAAGAGATCAAAAGATGTATTGCATTAGGTAAATCTGCCGCACAAGGGCTGTTAGGAATATTGATGAGCAAGGAGGTTTCTTTGAGGACTAAGGTGCACCTGAAGCAAGCCATGGGATTTTAATTTGCCTCATATGCATATGAAATGTGGGCCTTGAATAAGGAAGACTGAAGAAGAAGAATCGATGCATATGAACCATGGTGCTGGAGAAGAATGGACTGCTAAAATGACACACAGATTTATAGTGGAAGAAGTAAGGTCAGAGTGCTCCTTAGGAGAAGAATAGCAAGACTTTGTCTTACATACTTTGGACATATTGTCAGGAGGGACTAATCCCTGGAGAAACAGATCATGTTTGGTAAAGTGGAGGGGAGATAAAAAAGAGGAAGACCCTTGAAGAGATGGATTTAGATAGTTGCTGCATAGATGAGTGATGGTGAGGATGGTGCAGAAGCAAGCACTATTTCCTTCTGTTGTGCATAGGGTCGCTATGGGTTATAGCCCTCTCAGTGGCACCTACAACAACATCTTTAGGAAAAAATGTCGGAGAAATTAATTATTAGTTGACTGTGGCACAGACCATCAATTGCACGTATGTAAGATTAGGTTGAAGCTGAACAATTTTAAAACAAGTCCATGAGATCTAAAATATGACCTTGTGTCTATTTCATCTGAATATCAAGAACATCTTAAGAATACATTTGATGCATTAAACACTAACTATAGAAAACAAGATGAACTATGGAATGACATCAAGAAAGTCATTCATGAAGAAAGAAAAAGACCATTAAAAAGACAATGTGGATGTCAGTGGACACTTGGAAACTTACTCTTAATCACAGAGCATGTTAGTCTGGGTAGACTAGAGAAACAAATTCATAGACACAATCTTATGTGTGTAAGAAAGAGCTTTATATACAAGAGCAATTGAATATTGAGAAAACATCCCAGCCCAGTCCAGAGCAAGTCCATAAGTCCGATATTAGCCCATGTGTCCAATACCAATCTATAAATTCCTCTTCAGACTCATGTAGCACATGTAATGATACCAAATTCAGGAAGATCATGGGCCAGTGTGTGGAAAGTCTTGTGGATCCCATGGAGGTAGAAGCATCTCAGTGCTGGCAGGGGTCTCCACGTGGTTTCTCCAACTCCAGGGCTCTATTGTAGCTCCATGTGTCTTGTCCACAGGAATGTTTCGCAGAGAGTGAGCGTGTGTTCTACCTCCAGTGAGCTATTCATCTCCTTAGCGGCTCCAAATGAGGTCATCAAGCTGAGACCTGGTTGACAGGCTGAACTCCACCCCTTCACTCTTAAATCTAAAATTCACAACAGATTATGTAATTACCACAGAGCATAGGGCATATAGAAGAAATGGTGACATCAAAGGGCAAAACGAAACAAATTTCAAAGGGAAGCTCTAGAAGACAGAATAAAATGGTATAATGAAATGTGCAAAGAACTAGAGTTAAAGAATAAAAAAGGAAGAACATGTTTGATATCTTTTTTCATTTTAAATAGATGAGTACATATTTTCAGATACTACAAAAAGTATTATAAAATCATTTAGTCAGCCATTATTCTTTTTTGTTTCGCTCTTTTAAAAAACTTATTTGTTAATTAGCAGTGAATGCATATATCATCTCATTCCATAGTTCAACCACATCAAGCAGTATTGTACAATTGCTTCCACAGTTTCCAAATATTCTTTTCCTTCCTGGCCTCCTTGACTGACATTCTCTCCCTTTTACCATGACCCCCCACCCCATACCCTTATTCTACTTGCTGTCCCTATAGGTTCATCAATTCTTGGTTTCCTATACCAAAAACAGAAAAAAAACAACCCACACAACTTCAAGGGGTTGACCCCCAATGACATAACACCTCTGAGATAAACCCTAATATGAACAAACAAAACACATATACAGGAAAATGTTGAAAAGTTGATCAGGTCTAGCATGCATCAAAGGGGGGATTAGCTGACAAAATTTTAATCATTTAAGTCAGGTTTATGCCTTTGATACTCTATAGTCATCTTGTCAATGCGTTGTTTTGTAACCACTTTCCTCCCATCCATTAATTATGGATAGAGAGAGATCACCAGAAGCTTATTTCCTCTGTAGTTCCCACAAATGTACCGTGGGCTCCCACTGTCACATATAGTCTTCTGAAATCCAGGCTCTCACAAGCTAGGCTCTGACACTAATCCCTCCTTCAACTTCGGATTATATAATTTACCAAAGAAAGAAAGAACGCAGAGATCCAGGAATTGCTTTGGGGCTCACACTAAATCTTCGCTCCAACTTAATAACAATTACTTCTTACATCATGGCCCTACTCAATATTTTCCCTCAGGAAGGGAACACAAAACATATGGGTGCTATGGCAAAATGTGGCGAAGTAATTAAATGGTGCCCGGCTATCAGATAAAAGAGCATCTGGGGTCTTAAAGCCTTGTCTCCAAACAAGCAGCATCTAAGTGAGATGTCAACCAAGTCCATCTAGAAGAAGCATGCCATCATCTGTCACCGATATTAAGCTGAAAGAACACAAGAAAAAATTCAAGACCTGAGTTGCAATATTGAAAGATTCCATGGGCAAATGTTGAATGATACAGGAAGCATCAAAAAAGGATGAAAAGAGTATACAGTCACTGAAAAATATTAGTTGATTTTTCACCATTTCAAGAGGCAGTAAATAAGCAAGAACCAGTGATATTGAAGGAAGAAGTTCATACTGTACTGAAAGCATTAGCTAAATCCCAAATGAAACCAAACTGCCTGTCATAAAGTCAATGCAAACTCGTAGTGACCCCTGTGGTTTTCTATGACTCTACCTATTTATGGGTGTAGAAAGGCCAGCCTTCTTCTGCGGAGAAGATGACAGTTTTGAACTGCTGACCATGTTGATCACAGCCCAATGTGATCAGGGCTCCTCTACCCAAAAATAAGACTCCAGGAAGTGATAGAATACAAAGTGAGATGTTTCTATAAGCTGATGAAGCACTGGAAGCACTTACTCATCTATGCCATGAAATTTGGAAGACAGCTACTTGGCCAACAGACTGAAAGAGATCCATATTTGTAGCCATTCTAAAGAAAGGTAACTCAACAAAAATACTCAAACAATAGTGCAATATCATTGCTATTGCACACAAGTAAAATTTTGCTTAAGATCATACAACAATGTTGCATCAGGACATTGACATGGAGTTGCCAGAGGTTTGAGCTGGATTCAGAAGAGGAATGGAACAAGGCGCGGAACAAGGGATATCATTGCAGATGTCAGATGGCTTTTGACTAAAAGCAGAGAATACCAGAAAACTTTTGTTTTCGTGACTATACTAAGGCATTCAACTGTGTGGACTATAACAAAATACAGCTAACCTTGAGAAGAATGAGAGTCCCAGAACACTATATCATACTCATGCAGAACCTGTACATGGATCAGGAGGCAGTTGTGAGAACAGAACTCGGAAATACTGCATGGTTTTAAATCAGAACATGTGTACATCAGGATTTCCTCTTCTCACGATACTTACTCAATCTGTATGCTTAACAAACATATAATCCAGAGAAACTGGATTATATGAAGAAGAATGTGGCATCAGGATTGGAAGAAAGAAGGCTTATTAACAACTTGAGATATGCAGCTAACCTAACTTTGCCTGCTGAAAGTGGGGCGGACTTGAGGCATTTGGTGATGAAGATCAAGAATTGCAGCTTTCAGGATGGATTACAACTCAATGTAAAGAAGACCCAAATCCACACAACTGGACCAATAGGTATCATCATGATAAATGGAGAAAATACTGAGGTTGTCAAAATTTGGTTGGATCCACAATCAATGCTCATGGAAGCAGCAGCCAAGAAATTAAACAACACATTGCAACTGGTCAATCTGCTTCAAAAGACCCCCCTAAAGTGTTGAAAAGCAAGGATGTTACTTTGAGAACTAAGGTTCACCTGACCCAAGCCATGATATTTTCACTCAACTCATATGTTGTGAAGGATGGACATTGAATAAGAAAAACCAAGGGAGAATCAATGCATTTGAATTATGGTGCTGGCAAATAATATTGAAATATCATACACTGCCAAAATAACAAACAAATTTGTCTTTGAAGAAGTACAGCCAGAGTGCTTTTTAGGGGCAAGGATAATTAGGCTTCATCTCCTGTATTTCGGACATGTTTTTATGAGAGACTAGTCCCTAAAGAAGGATATCATGCCTAATAAAGTCTACGGGCATCAAAAGAGAGGAACAATTGGCTCAAGCATAAGAACCATTAGGAGGAAGCACAAGGTTAGGCAGTGCTTTCTTCTGTGGTATACAGGGTCACTATGAGTTGTAACCAACGTGACAATGCCTAATGTGTCAGACTGGGTACATTAGAGAAGCAAATTCACAGAAACTTATATATATAATGATGCTGACTATAGGAGGAAAGTTGAATCAATGAATGTGGAATTATCTCAGTACTGGTAGGGGTCTCCACACGGCTGCTCCAGCACCCAGGGCTGCATTGGGGTAGGTCCATGTGGCTTCTCCTTAGCGATGTCTTGCAAGAAGTGAGCCGTGCCAGCTGAAGCAGGGAACTGGCTAAGGAAGCTGCACCCTGGTCCGACCATCAGAGATTTAGAGACCCGAGAACCAGAAAGGCAAGGCTCACCGAGCCATTTAACTCTCCACCCTTCAATTAACTGCACATGTGTTTATCAGCCAGGTTGGCACAATAAACTTTAACTATCTCACCTAACAACCACACAGTATTTATTCCATTGTGTGTATGTACCAAGTTTTCTTTATCAATTGTTCCACTGATAGGCATTTAGGTTTGTTTCCATTTTCTTGCCATGGTACGTAGTGCCACCATGAACATAGGAGTGCATGGGTAGGTTCATGTTATGACTCTTAATTACTTAGAGTACATGCTCAGCAAAGAAAGACAAGGCTCACAAAGACAGCAGATATCAAGAATTTTGATAAAATATTATTGAAGAGAGTGAGAGTGAATTAAAAACTAAAATCTTGGAAGAAATCAAGCGGAGTAGATTACATGTAAGTTATTAAGTAAGAATGGTTGTGGTAGGAATACCCTGAAGGCATGGGATGGGATGAGTTGTGGCTCTTCCCTGCCCCTTAAAAAATATTTTTAGGGAACCTATTGGAATAACGT
>NW_022103898.1:29880991-29882122 GCF_000313985.2 Echinops telfairi
TTTAACGTGATTGACTAGGCCCTAGAGAATAATATCGGTATTATCTCCCAATAAAATGGTTTTGAAAAAATATAAAGAAGCCACTCTATCCAGTAAACCCTCATTTTCATGGCATCTTCCAAGACTCTATGAGTATTTACAAATGAACTTATGTTAACAGGTATTGAGGGTTTGGATATCAACATCGCTTTGGGGCCAGGAGGGTCAGGGTACCATTCAAACCAAACAGGCAACATAATTAAGGGGTGCTTATATTGGGAATAAAAATTGCTTTGGTTAGAAACATAATGCTTCATATTCATTTTTTTTATAATAAGCTAGAAAGCAAAAATTCATTTAATAGGTCCTAGTCATAGGCACACTAGAGAGTGCATGTCCTATGTAACAACATGCTGGCCACACTTCCCCAAGTCATGTGTTTTAGCTCATGAGGTATCGTTTTACCACTCTGTAGAAATGCTAGGTAACTAGTTTGGGGACAGGGTATTGTCCCTCGCATGCATGCAAAGAAATCAGGCAACCAGTAGACACCTATGAAGACCCCAAACTGAGCATGCTCTTACACAAGCCCTCGAGCCAGGTGGGAGGTACACTTGGGCAGCCAAGCCAGGCCGTGGTTCATGACATCACCCAGGTGGGCCTAATTCAGCCAATCCCATCAACCACGCCTTCCCCCAGTCAGGGGATGGGCTAGGGTAAAGGCAGGGAGCCTGCTCTGGGATGCTCTCTCTTACCCTGCTCTTGGTCAGAGACAGGTAGAATGGGAGGGTCTCCCGCCCCTCAACGAAAGCTCCAGGTCTACTCTGGACCCATAGCCTCTTGGCCCACATGCTATCAGCCTCTAGGGTTCTTCGGCTTCTGTCCTCCTGGGATACCCCGAACCCCCCCCTCCCCCCCAAGCTCTGCATGTGTGGGTGCTCTTTTCCTGGTGGTTGTTCAGGCCCAGTTCTGAACCCCTTTGAGACTGTAAAACCTGAAACTTATCCTGTCCTTCATAAAAACCCACCTGGATTATAAAATGGGCTTCCACATAAGGTACTACTGACTCCAGAAACCTAAAAGGAAGACCCTTATTTTCTTGAGAGAAATGTTCCAGATTTTTTTAATGGTTGTTTTATTTATTTTATTTTT
>NW_022103898.1:29886465-29887494 GCF_000313985.2 Echinops telfairi
TGGTTTCCATAAATATCCTAATTTCATCTCTGATCTGTGCCAGTACGCACTCCTTTTGCAGTAGAGTTATTCATCCTCCAATTGTTTGCTCTTGTTTTCTTCGTCTTCCTTTTGTTGATTTCCAGCCTTACTTATGGCACAGTGGTCAGAGAGAAAGGTTTGCATGATATAAATTTGCTTAAATGTATGTAGATTTGCCTTATGCCCCAGCATGTTGTCTATCTTCGAATATGTGCCATGCGGTCTTGAGAAGAATATGAATTTTTTCAATTTTGGATGAAAAGCTCTGTAAATATCTATCAGGTCAAATTGTCTAATTGTAGTGTTTAGATCTCTAACCTCCTTGTTGAGTTTCTTTCCCTGTGATCTATCTTTCTCAAAGAGTGGTGTATTGAAGTCACTCAGAATAATTGTTGAGGTTGTGATTTCTTTTTTCAACTTTTGGAGTGTTTGGTTGACATATTCAGCGGGTCTCTCATTTGGGGAATATATGTTTACAATGATTAATGGTTCTTTGTCTTCCAATCCCTTGAGCATTATACAGTGTCCCTCCTTATCTCCTTTTATGGTTTGCAGTTTAAGGTCAATTTTATCTGAGATTAGAATTGCAACCCCTGCTTTTTTTGGATCACTATTTGCTTGGTATACTTTTCTCCAGCCCTTGATGCTCAGCCTATGTTTGTCTGTAGTCTTGAGATGTGTTTCCTCTAGGCAGCAGATTGATGGGTGTGTTTTCTAAACCAGTATGCTAGTCTCAGCCTTTTAATGCCTGGATTCAGGCCATTGATATTCAGGGTTATTATCTCCATCTGCGGACCCTGTGATATCATCTTATGCTTTTTGTGTTGGGTGTTTTCCTACTTTCCTTTTTCATTAGTGTTGTGCATGTGTATTTGTGTATCATTCTTGACTTCTTTCCATCCTTAAGCCAATGATATATTGGGGTCTGTTTTCTCTTTGCTGCCCTCTGGGTGAGGTTGCTCTATGTGGCTGTCTCTTATTTATGCTTGGTGAGTGTTGTTCTTCTGC
>NW_022103898.1:29888495-29890717 GCF_000313985.2 Echinops telfairi
TCGAAGAGCACTAGCTCTCTCTGGAAGACTTGTAGGAATGCTTCTTCAAATTGCCTGGCGCTAATTTCACTATGGAATTAATCTATCATTTTATCCTCCTGTGGCTTCCCTCTCAGGGGAGTGCCCCAGAAGGCTGATGGGTTGCCTGCTTTGGTGTTGCAAAGGTTGGGCAGAGGTTTCTGCAGCAGCGTTGAACACTGAAGTGTATTAGTAGGGCTGTCTTAGGCCCCCAGACACACAGGCAGGAATTCTCTGGTAAGAAGTTGGGCGGGGTATCCCCTGGTGGAGGTCAGCAGGGCTTTCCCCAGTCTCAGGCTAGCTGTACAGGGTGGAGCTCACCTAGCTGGGTGTGGTGCAGGCATAAATGTCCAAGTTAAGGGGAGTGGTCTGGAGGTCAGCAGTGGAGTGTGAGAAAACAGGAAAGAGACAAAAAAGAGGAAAAAAAAATTAAGTCAGCCAGCTGAGACTGTGCAGGGATATAGAGAAGAAAGGGAAACAAAATTATCAATGTAGCTGAGTCCCGATCCCTGCCTGTGGAGCTGCAAGGGTTTAGTCCTGCCCCTAGGCTGCGGTGGCATGCTGTGACTATGTTGAGAAAAAGCCTCTGCGCAGCCCTCCAAGACATTGGGGGGATAAAGAGAAAAGAGAGAAACAAAAGTAAAAATGTAGCTGAACCTCAATCCCTGCCAGTGGGGCTGCAAGTGTTTAGTCCCTGCCCCAAGGCAGGCGGTGGCAAACTGTGCCTGTGTTGAAATTAAGCCCCCTCTTGGGCCCCAAATGGCCCCGGCTCTGGCAAAGGCATAGGTGGGGCTAAGGTCAAGCCCTAGCCAGCCTCCACTGTGGTAAGCCAAAAGCCCCCAGCCCCTCAAAACCTTGTGGGTTTGTGCCTACTTATCTTTATGAGGCTCCTCCTGCATTCCAGCTGTATTGAATTTCCCTCTAAGTAACTCTCCTGGGATGAATTCTACAGAGTCCCTCTGGTATGTGTTACTCCATTGCCATCTTCCTGGAAGTCCCCATTCTCACATCTATGGAGCACTCTGGTGAGACTTCGTATAAGATGAATTTGTTCATCTGACCTTCCATGCCACTTTCAATATTCTTTTCCAATACCATAATTCAAATATATCAATTCTACTGAAATCTTTCTTATTTATGTGCAGCTTTCAAATGTTTACGGGGTGATGGATAAACATTACTTCGGTCAGATACATCTTGGTCTTCAAAGTGACCTCTTTGTTCTTTAGCATTTTAAAGAGGTCTTATGCAGTAGATTTGCCCAATGCACTAACTCATTTGTTTCCTCAGCTGATGCTTCCGTTAGCACTGATTGTAGATCCAAGTAAAATAAAATGCTGGGCCATTTTAACCTTTTCTACACTTACATGCTGTTGTCTACTGTTACAGTTGTATAAATTTTGGTTTTCTCTACATTGAGTTGTAATCCACACTGCAGGCTACAGTCCTTAATCTTTGTCAGAAAGTGCTTCAAGACCTCCTCACTTTCAGCAAGCAAAGTTGTGTTACGTTTATAGTATAAATTGTGAACGAGCCTTCCTCTAGTCTTGATCCTTTATATAGTCTTGGTCCTTGGATTATTTGCTCAGCATACATTGAATAAATATGGTGAATAGGTACAACTCTGATGCATACCTTTCCTAATTTTAAACCAATGTTCATATAGATCTGCCACTTTTTCCATATAAGCCTGCACACTCATAGATGCTCTCAAAGGAGCCCTGGTAGTGTAGAGGTTGCATGTTGGACTGTGATCTGAAAGCTCAGCAGTTTGAAATCTCTAACAGCTCTATGCGAGAAAGAGAGGGTTTTTTATTTAATGCCTGAGTTCAGGCCATTGGTATTCAGGGTTATTATCTCTATCTTCAGCCACTGTGATGTCATCTTATACATTTTGTATTGGGTATTTTCATACCTTCCTTTCTCATTCGTGTGTTTTGAATGTGTGTGTGTGTGTGTGTGTGTGTGTGTGTGTGTGTATCATTCTTAACTTCTTTCCATCCTTAAGCCAATGCTGTCTTGGAGTTTGCTTTTCTTTGTTGTCCTCTGGGAGAGGGTGTTCTGTGTGGTGATCTCTTATTTATGCTTGGTGAGTGAGTTAGTCTGGGTACTTTAGAGAAACAAATCCACAGAAACTCATGTATGAGAGAGAGTTTTATATAAAGGTTAAGTGTGCATCAAGAAGACATCCCAACCCAGTGCTG
>NW_022103898.1:29891829-29900373 GCF_000313985.2 Echinops telfairi
CCAAAGCACTGGGTGGGGCATATATTTTCAAAGTTTTTTTACAGGCTTGGCCTAAACCCATCTAAAGATCAAATTTTAATGGCTGAAGCAAGTGGGCTTATAAACTTTCTATTTTCATACTTCCCATATTTTTCCCAGAACAGAACTGAGTAAACAGTGTGTTTTTATCTGACCTCTGGCTAGACAGAGAAGAAAAAGTACCATGAGGGAGATGTCAAACAAATATCTACTCTGCATCTTACGATTTGTTTCTCCAGTATCCCACTCCCAAGGTACCATGGTAGAATTCTCCAGCACATCAGGTTTTGTAATTAGTTTATAGTATGTCAAATCTTTTCTTGAGCTGTTCTCAACACTCACATGGGATACCCCAAGCTTATATGTTGGTTCTCATTTTACTTTTCTTCACCTTAACTTGCCTATGAGTCATTGATGGTCTGTTCTACAATTAGCCCCTGGCATTGTTTCAGCTGATGATAAGTTTCTCCATCATGTCTTCCCACAGATATATTCACTTTGATTCCTAATATTCCATCCTGTGATGTCCATGTGTATAGTCGCTGATTATGTTGTTGAAAAAAAGTGTTTGTAGTGAAAAAGTCATTGATCTTGCTAAATTCTATCAGATAATCTCCAGGTTTGTTTCTATTACCAAGTATTTTCAACTACTATTCCTTCCTTTTTATTGCCTGCTTTCTCATTCCAATCACCAATATTTACCAGTGCATCCTGATTGCATGTTTGGTTAACTAATTTCAGACTGAAGAAGTTGCTGGGATTCTTCAGTTTTTTTCATTATTATCATAATGGTTGGCGCATTACATTTGAATAACTGTATTAACTGGATTTCTTTGTTGGCATGGAGATATTATCTTATGTTATCCTATAACATCATTATATTTCAAGATAGACCCCCAAGTTAGATGTTCATGAATAAGACCCTATCCTTGAATTTGTCAATCACAGCATGGTAAACTGTATGACTGTCTGATTCAAAATAGTTATTGTCATCCCATTTCAGCTCACTGTGCAGGAAATCAACCTTTATACATTCTATTTCACTTATCATGTTTCCGATTTTCCTAGATTTACATTATACATTTAACCTTCTGATTTTTAATGTGTACTTGCAGCTGTTTCTCTTAATTGTGAGACATGCCTGATTTGCAACTTAAAGTCTCAAAATGTTTACTTGATGCACATTGTGATAGTTAAGGTTTATAGCACCAACCTGGCTGATAAACACATGTGGGATTAATTGAATGGTGGAGAGTTAAATGGCTCAGTGAGCCTCGCCTTTCTTGTTCTATGGTCTCTTGTTCTTTATGGTCAGACCAGTGTGCTGCTGTCTTAGGTACTTCTTTGCCTCAGCTGGCAAGGCTCACTTCCTGTGAAACATCCCTGAGGAGAAGCCACATGGACCTACTCTGATGCAGCCCTGGTTGCTGGAGTGGCCATGTGGAGACCCCTGCCAGCACTGAGATGCTTACACGTTCACTGATTCAGCTTTCCTCCTGCATTTAGAGTCATTGCGTGTGTTTTTCAAGTGTGAGGAGGACTTTGTAGATTGGTGTCAGACATAGGGGTTAATGTCAGACTTATGGGTTTGGACTGGACTGGGTTGGGATGCCCTCTTTTATATCTTATATACATATGAATTTCTGTGGATTTGTTTCTCTAGTCTACCCAGACATCTTTAAGGTTGAGTCTACCTTGAGCAAGCAGCTTTTCATATATATATATATTTCAAAATTAAGAGACAGCTGAAAGTACACATTAATAATCAGAAGGTTCAATGTGTATATATTTGTGTGTGTGTGTATATATATATATGAGAGAGAGCAAGAGAGGGGAATATATATTTTAAAAGGGGAAAGTATTTAGCATTTCATTACACATCCACATAAATTCAAGCCACCAGAACACAGCTTGACACCCCCCCATCCCCCCCAACCCCGAACACCAATACTCTTAATCTTTTCCTTAGCTCTTTTGTTGGAACAATTTGGCTTTCACCATGACAGGTAGTTTGGGGAACTTTTCCTTCCCCATAACTTTGTAGTAGTCTGACAACCACACATCAATTATGGGAGCAGTCCCAGTCTTATTTTTGGCAACATTTACTTTTTTCTGCTCATAGGCCAAGATTCACAAACTATTAGGTAGACAGGTGGGTAGAAGGTCTCGTTCTTCATCAAGTAGTAATGTTTCTTATCAACTTTTCCAATGTAACCTAATGGTCTCTGTCAAATATGTTACTTCCTCATAGTCTGTTTTTAGTCTGCAATACTTCATATTACATAACATTTATATTTCTGGGTATTAGACTTTTTGTTTTGGGAAAAGGAAAATTTGGCAATGTATATTGGTTATGATTGCAAAATATGATTGATTGATTGATTGATTGATTTTATTAGCTTTTAGAAATGACAAATGTTGAATTGGCAACTGTTATTTTATTTAATTTTGAATAACAACAAAACTGTACTTAAAAAAATTCTGGATTTTCTTGAAAAAATTGAGGTTCTGGCCAGATTTGCAATGGTACTCCAGCTAACTACCATCGGGATGCCCACAAGGTGCTGGAGGCTTGTTATCCATAACAGATGCTACTCCTCGAGGCCCTGCAGGCCCCTCCCCAAGGTTGTTTATTCATTTGGGTCTGGTGACCTGTTTTGGTACCTGGTTCCAGGTGAGCTGGTGGTATCAAGTACAGGGGAGTGGTATTAGGACCATACAGAGAAATGCCCAGAAAACAATTGTGTTTAAAATTAAAGCATAGATATTCTAGCAGTTGAAGTCAAACTACTCAGAACCGAGACCAAATTATAGTTCTTTAGAGTTTTTAATTTTATAAATTATTGCTAGCTTAAAAAAATCTCTTTGTGGTGGCAAAAATAATACTGTGCATTTACCGTGCTGGTTCAATTTGCATTTGTGGGCACAGTGAAGGATATCTTGCCAGACCTTTGTGTCTAGTTGGGATCTGATACAAATTCTGAGCATAAGTGATGGGTACCGTTACCAAGTTTGGCCCTCTTAATAGTACATATGATCTTTCTCTCTCCTCACCTTCTGTTGCATCTTGGACACCATCTTTTAAAGATGGTGGCATTACAAATAGAAGGAACTAAATCCTTCTTATTACTGGGAGAACAATCACATAAGAAAGCCCAGCTATATTAAAGAATATATATACATGGTTTTATTTTATTCAGCCACCGGATTGTGAGGTTGATGCAGCATGTAGTAGAAATTTCCATGAAAAATATTCTTATTATCATTTTAGTTTTTAACAGCTTGCATGTAGAAACTCACTTAAACCTCACAGCTACTTTATACGATTTTTTTTAACTATCCCATAGTACAGATGTGGAAACTGAGAAATCGAGGTTAGTAATTTAACCAAGATTAGAGCTAATAAAAAAAGCAAAGCCAGTATCTGGACACAAAAGACTGGTTCCAGATTTCTACCATTGCACACACTGGTGACCATGGGTGAGTATAGAGGCAGAAAATAAAACTCCGGGGATGCAAAGTCACTACATGAGCATGGTCCACATACCTAAATAACTCAGAGGATAGCTATGGAAACCGACTCATACATGAATTCAGTAATTTATCATCCTTTTTTGGAGGGGGAACACACTACGCATCAGACTCTGCTGGAGAAGGGACAACTCATCCACAAGAAAAGGAGACAAAACCTAAATTAGGCTGGAGACATAAAGGACCGAACATGTCATTTCATTCAGGGGAGACAGCAGTCCATTTGGCTCCTGAGGCAACAGCTCATTTGGCTCAAAAATCTGCTCATGTTTTTCCCCATTTTAGAATGAGTCTATGGGGTCTCCAGGCATTTCCAATTTTTCGTCAAGTACAGGCAACCTGAAGCCCTTCCCCCTTTGACTTATGAGCCTTCCCTTCATGTAGGCGATGATCATCACAGCTTAGTTATTTTAGGAACAGGAACAGAGAACAATTAAAATATCATCAATTACTGTAAATAAAGTTGACAGTCAATATTCCTCACGATACCACAAACCCATGCAGCTATTGAATCACAAGCAGGTGAATAATTCTCTGGGATCAATTATGACAATAATGCTTTGCTAAATTTAGGACCATTAAAACAAACAGGCAAGTACATAGGGTCACAACGATTCTTCATTTCCACCAGGGACATTTTCATCAAGTTAATGTGCCAGGATAGCACAAAAACAAGTGGAAAAAAATCCACTTCTCCTTGAAATGTCCTTTCTTTTTATCTTAAGAGGATTCTAGAATCATTTTCTTTGTTTCTAAGGTTTATGATTTTCTGTGCAACAATAATGTGAGGCGAGGAAAATGATGACTAGGCATCAGCAATGCAGTTATTCCTTGTTAGATATTTGTGAAGGAGTTCAACAACCTTTAACATCTCATGACTTTAGCTTGGTGATTGTAGGAGTTATTGGCATTGTTTATTTTTCTCTATTTTCTTTATGTTACAGGTCTTGTGGTTTGAATATTCTCTCTTTGAACATGTGTTTCGAAAACTCTTTTTGCTTTAATTGTAATATTCTCAAGTAAGCTGTGATTTTATGACCTTATATATTCCAATACTTATTACCACACATTTATTTATATGGTCACCTAGATATAAGCATCATGTTAAGCATGAAGTCAGAGAGACCTGGGTTCTCACCCTGGCTCTGCCTCACTCTGGCCTTGGACAAATTTCTTTATCTCTCTAGACCTCTACTTGTTCATCTATAAAAGGGAGTTAGTAATAGAATCCTCCACACAAGAAAGGCACGTATAAACTGAGGAAATGACTGAGCAAGCAGTTCGAGATGAATAGAATAAAGAAAAATGAAGAGCAACCAGGGTGAACAGTAGAAGGGAAAAGCAGACCCTAGATATTTCTTTGTTCATAGCTTTGCCTAATTCTCTCTCACTCACAAAAACAAACACATTTCCGTCGAGTTGATTCGGATTCACATTCACGGCAGCCCCGTGTTTGAACCGAAGTGCTCCGTGGAGTTGTCTTAGCGCTCCTCTTCATGGAAGCAACGCTCTAGCTTTCCATCCTGTGGAGCTGCCGTGCGGCTCTGAGCTTCCCCTCTGAAGGTTATTAGTCAAGTACACACCATTTTCACCACTCAGAGACATTACTAATAAATCAAGCCAATTAATTTTGAGTAAATTCTGACCCGTGATGATTCTGTGTATCTGAATAGAATTGTGTCGTGTCCATAGAGTTGTCACTGGCTGTGAACTTTCAGAGGGAGATCACCAGGTCTTTTCTTCCTCTGGGTGCCTCTGGGTGGAGTGAACCACCAATTTCCCCCTGATAGTCAATCAAGCACCTCACTTGGGTGCCAATCATGACTGTAAGGTCAATATGTGAGCCCTCCCATTTACTTTTTCAACGTTAACTTCTTACAGCAAAATAGTTTTGGAATTAAATGGAAAATAATTGGTTTCTTGAGCAGAATTTACCATTTGTTAGCTGTGTGGTTTCAACAGGTGGCTGAGCCTCTCTGGACCTCAATGCTCTCAACCAAAAATATAATGGTTATTTTATTGGTAATAGTAAGGGTTAAACGGAACACTTAGCATTGCTGCTGTTGATAGGTGTTGTCTATACAGTTCCAAATCATAACAACCCAATGCACAAGAGAAAAATAAAGAATGCACAATCCTGTGTTATTTTCACAATTGTTATGATTGAGTCCATTGCTGTAGTCACTGTGATCCATCTCCTTGAGAGACTTCCACTTTTTTTTTATTTTTAAGCAAACCCTCTATTTTAACATCACACCTTGTCTGTCAGTTTATCATACTACGGTGACTTTTGTGTTGCTGTGACGCTGGGAGCTATGTCACTGGCATTTCAAATTCCAGCAGGGTCACTTGAAGTCAACAGGTTTCAATGGAGCTTCCAGACTAAGACAAAGGATAGACAGGCTTTTCACCTCAGAGGAAGCAGACACTGAAAGCCTTAGGCACTGAAGCACTGTCAGATACTGAAGAACAAATGAGGGAAGCAGAACATTGTCAGAGAAACTGCCAGAGGACGGGCCTCTCCGGTCAGAAGGCACTCAAACTGTGACTGAGGGGGTGCTGTTTTTTCAAAGTCGATTCAACTGTGTTGACTTCAATGGAATAAAACCTGTCGGAGTAAAGCTAATGGGTGAGAACAACTCAAGGTGAGAAGTAACAGTTGCAAAAATCTACTAATAATTGGAACTCTGAATATACAAAGTATGCATCTAGGAATACTGGAAATTCTGTTAGGCTAGGTTGACTAGAGAAACAAATCTATCTATAGATTTTTATATATCTAAATATATTTATATATATCACGGACTTCCACATAGATAAACAAATTTGTCTTGGAAGATGTATGGCCAGAGTTCTCCTTAGAGACATGGATGGCAAGATTTCATCTTACATACTTTGCGCATGTTGTCAGATGAGACCAGCCCATGGAGAAGGACATCCTGCTTGGCAAAGTAGAGGGGCAAAGAAAGGGGGAAGGCCATCAATGAGAGGGATTGGTATAGTGGGTGGAACAGTGGGCTCATGCATAGTGCTAATTGTGAGGATGGTGCAGGACCAGGCAGTGCTTCATTCTTTGTGCATAGGTTGGAACCCTATTGGTTGGAACCCATTGAATGGCACCTAATAACAACTACTTGACCAAGCATAAAAAGCATAATACACTTTTCCAGAGAATGATGTCTCCTGATTACATGCCCAAAATGCTTGAGACAAAGATTCACCATTGTCACTTCTAAGAAGCATTCCAGATATGCTTCTTCCAAGATAGACCTATTTGTTTTAGCAACAGTACTTTTAGTATGCTTCAACAACACCATAATTTAAATGCATTGATTCTTCTTCGGTCTTTCATAGTCAATGTCCAACTATCACATGTATATGAGACAATTGAAAATACCATGGCTTAGGTTATCTTTGAGAAGAATGAGAATTCTAGAACATTTGATTGTGCTTCTACAGAACTTGTACATGGATCAAGAGGCAGTTATGTAAATGGAATGAGAGAATACTGTATGGTTTAAAATAAAAAAAGGTGTGTGTCAAATTTGAATCCTCTCACCATACTTATTCAATCTGTACACTAGGCTAATCATCAGAGAAGCTGGATTATATGAAGAAGAATGTGGCATCAGGATCAGAAGAAGGCTTATTAGCAACCTGCTGTATGCAGATGACACAACTTTACTTGCTGAAAGTGAGGAGAACTTGAAGTACTTGCTGATGAAGATAAAGGATTGTACCCTTCCATATAGATTACAACTCAATACAAAGAAATTTAAAATCCTCACAACTAGACCATAATGAACATCATGATAAATGGAGAAGAGATACAAGTTGTAAGGATCTGATCTTGCTTGGATCCACAATCAAGGTTCATGGACTCAGCAGCCATGAGATCAAAAGACACATTGCATTGGGTAAATCTGCTGGCCACTATATCTTTAGAGTGTTGAATGAAAATCAAGCACCTGACTCAGTCCAAGGTATTTTCAACTGCTTCACGTGCATATGAAAGTTGGACACTGGATGAGGGAGACCAAAGATGAATTGATGTGTTTCAATAATGGTTCTGGTGATGAGTATTGGAAGTATCATGGACTGCTAAAAGGACAAATATGGCTGACTTAAAGAAGTAAGGCCAGAGTGTTCCTTAAAGGGAAGGATGGAGAAACTCCATCTTACATACATATTGTCAGGAGGATCTAGTCCCTGGAGAAGAACACCATGCTTGGTAAAGTAGAGGGGCAGCGAAAAAAAGGAAAGTGCTCAAGGAGATAGAATGACACAGTAGCTGTGACAATGGATTCATGCACACACACAATGGTGAGGACCGGTAGTGTTTCATTGGGTTGTGCACGGGGTCTACATGCATCAGAACCAACTCAAAGGCACAGAACAAAAGCAAGAGCAGGTTCATCACACCATAGTCCTCAAAGTGACATCGCTGCTCTTCCACCCTTTGAAAAAAAATTGTGCAGCATCTTCATCCAATGCAATAGATGTTTGATTTCTTGACTGATACTTCCCTGGCATTCATTGTAGATCCAAGACATACATGACATCTTTGATTACGTCAATGTTTTTTCCACTTATTGTTGCTTTTGTGATGATTATCGAATCCTTTTCTTTGATTGAATTTCAGTCCATACTGAAGGCTGCCTTCTTTGATTTTCACCAGACAATTTCTGACATTTGTATGTCAAAGTTTGTTTAGCTTTCATCCACTTCTGATGCTACATTTTTCTCCATATAGTCCAGTTTCGCAGATTAGTTTCTCAGCACACAGATGGAATAAATAAGATGTAAAGTAAAACCTTGACATACACCTTTCTTGATTTTAAACCATGCACCCTTCCCTGTTGTCTTCAACAGACCCTTGGTCTTTGTACTAGTTCTACATGAGCACAACAAAGTGTTTTGGAGTTCCCATTGTTTTCAGTGTTATTCATGGTTTGTGATGATCCATGTAGTTGAATGCCTTTGTGTGGTCAAGAA
>NW_022103898.1:29901142-29907220 GCF_000313985.2 Echinops telfairi
TCATGGCACATGTTCTTCTGAATCTGGCCTGAATTTCTGGTTGCTCCATATCAAATATCCTACTGCTACCATTATAAAATTATCTTTAGCAAAATTGTACTTGTGTGCACCATTAATAAAACTGTTCAATGGTTTTCAAATTCAGGTGGCTAAGCTTTCATAGATATGGATATAGATCCATTCCAATTTGTTGATCAGGTAGCTGTCTTCCAAATTTCTTGGCATAGGCAAGTGCAAGCTTCCAATACTTCATCTACTCATTGAAAGATTTCAATAGGTATTCCATCAATTTCTGGATCCCTCTTTTCCTCTAAAACATTTTTTGCTGTTTGGACTTCTTCATTGCCATTGATTTTTCATCATATGGTAATTCTTCAAATGATAGATTGCTGTCCAGTTCTTGTTCATACAGTGATTCTATTCGTTTCATCTTCTTATGATGACCACATCATTCAATATTTTCCCCATGGACTCCTTCAATATTGCAACTTGAAATTTTTATTTTTTCTTTAGCTCTTTTAGGTTGAGATATGTAGGTGAGATTTAAAAGAGATAGGTTCTTCCTTTTGGGGTTTTCTAACTCTGAGTCTTTGCACATTCCATTATACAAGGGATACCGCCCCCCCTAAAATGGAATTTTTTTCAAAGCTATGTATTTATTTATTTTAATAAAACAAACATATCACCTTCAAAGGACTCTTAATACATTTGTCAAATCTGTGATTCCATTCTTGGAAAAAGTTTTCAAACTCATCTGTTTGGATGGTTGACAGCACTTCCCTTGTTGTTTTCTTCACCTCTTCTACATTGTCAAATTGCGGTCCTTTCATGTTTTTTTCATTTGTGGAAACAAAAAGAAGTCATATGGAGTGAGCTCAGTTGGTAAGGTGCATGGGGCAAGAGAGGGATGCTGTTTTTTGCCAAATACTGGCGCACTGAGATGGCTGCATGAGCAAGTGCATTGTCATGGTGGCAAAACCAGTCTCCCGTCTGTCACAAGTTGGGCCTTTTTTGTTTCACACGTACGTAATCTTTTCAGAACCTTTAAATAGAAACCTTGATTAACAGTCTAACCTGGTGGAATGAACTCCAAATACACTACCCCCACCCCCACGCCCCCTCACATCAAGAAAACAAATGAGCATCCTCTTGATCTTTGATTTCACTTGATGAGCATTTTTTTGGGTGAGGTATCGATGGCATCTTCCACTGGCTTCATTGTTGTTTGCTTTCAGGGTCATAAGAATACTCATAGCACCATGTCTTGTCACCAGTAATGACCTTGGAAAAAAATACCTGGGTTGCTTAGGAGCTGTTCTTTCAAAGCACAGCATGTTACCACTTTATGCTCTTTTTCCTGGTCAGTCAGAACCCCAGGCACAAATTTCACACCAACCCTTCTCATTCCTAAATCTTACATTAAAATTCACTGACCCAAGTTCCAAGATAGTGCAGATAACTTCCCCATCTCTTTAATGGTCCGTCTTCGGTCTTCACGCACAAGTGCATGGATTTTGTCAACATTTTTGTCCGTTTGGGAAGTTGATGGATGCCAGATGGGGTTTGTCATCAATCAATATTTAACCTATTTTGAGATAAGTAAACCATTTATACTCTTGAGTTTTTCCCATAGTGCTGTCCTTGTAAGCTGCATTCAAAATCACAATGGTTTCTGCCAGCATTTTTCCTGAGAAGGAAACAAAATTTCAGAGCTGCAAGCTGTTCTCTTAAATTGGCCACCACAAAAAATGAGGTTCTAACAAAACTGCTTCTACCAAAAAAATTCCCTGTGACCCCAGAGAACCTTCCCAGGTGATACCACTGGGTGCACTAACTCAGAGCGAGTTGCTGGATGCTCTCCTACTGGGAAAAATGCATACTATGAAAGTTCTGCCCCATAAAAATGAAATTTTTTCCCTTAAGCTTCCCTCTGAATTTTTCTTTTTAGCTCTTTCAGTTCATAATTTCTTTCACTTAGCTGCTGTACATTCAAAAGGAAGATTTAGAGTCTCTAACATACACTTTCATATTTTTCCCTCTTTCCTTTCTTTTGAATGGTCTCCTGCTTTCTTCATGTCCTCCCACAGCTCATCAGGCCTTCTGTCACTACTGTGCAATGTGTTAAATCTGTTCTTGAGATGCCCTCGATCTACAGGTGAGATTTTTTATTCAGATGGGATATTCAAGGCTGTATTTAGCTCTTGTGGACTTGTTTTAATTTTCTTCAGCTTTCACCTGAACAAGTAATTTATGGTCTGTTTCACAGTTAGCATCTGGCTATGATTTGATTGATGGTACTGAGCATCTCCATCATCTCTTCCCACAAATGTATTCAACTTGATTCCAAGTATTCCATCCAGTGAGGTCCACATGTATAGTCACCATGTGTTGTTGAAAAATATATCTGCAATAAAGACTTTGGTATTGAAATATTTTATCACCAAGGCTATATTTTCCAGCTGATGTTCCTCTTTGTTTCCTATTTTCAAATTCTATGGACCAGTAATTATTAATGCATCTCAACTGTATTTTTGATGGATTTCAGACTGAATAATTTGATAGAATTTGAAAATTCCTTCATCAATAGTGTTAGTGATGATTGTTGTGTAACTTTGAATAATAGTTGTATTAACTAGAATTTCTCATAGGTCTATAGGTATTATACATCATAGCCAGCACTGTAAAAGATCTTGACATTCTAAATTTTGCTTTTGAGGATGAACATGACCCTCTCCCTGTTGGGTTTGCCATCCATGGCATAGTAAGCCATATAAATGTCTGACTGAAAATGGTCATTTCAGCTCACTGATGTCTAGAATATTCATCTTTATGCGTTCTATTTAATTTTTTGCTTTCAATTTCTGTAGATTCTTACCTTGTACTCTCTATGTTTTGATTGCAAATGGATAGCTCCAGCTTTTCTTCTCATTTTGAGTCATGCCCTACCAGCAAATAAAGTCCAAAAGATTTGCTCCATGTGCTTCATTAAAGCTGACTCCACTTTGAGGAAGCAGCCCTTCCCTAGTCATATTTTGATGACTTTCCTACCATAGGGGCTCATCTTCCAGTACTCTATCTGATAATGTTCCATTTCTATTCATAAGTATTTCAGTAGATCATCCCTCAGAAATGTGTCCCTATTTCATAATCCATCCTTAGTCTGGAAGCTCCACTGAAAACTGTTTACCTTTGATGACCCTGTTAGTATATGAAATACTGGTGGCATAACTTCCAGCAGCACAGGAGCAAGCAAGCCACCGCAGTACAGCAAAATTGACAGGAGTGTGACCCTTAGCATCAAATCCCATATATCCCATGCAGCCAGTAAAAGTCTCTCCATTTTCTTCCCTAGTTGAACTGTTCTTTGCTGGCTATGAGGGATGTGAAATGGCTTTATATTCATTTTTATTCTGATAAAGCATCTGGCTGGAGCAAGCCTAGACTTAATAGTTCCACAATGAACATTATACATTGTATTAGTCTGGGTACTTTAGAGAAACATATCCACAGAAACTCATGCGTAATACAGAGTTTTATATAAAGGTTAAGTGTGCATCAAGAAAACATCCCAACCTAGTGCTGCCCAAGCCCACAAGTCCAACATTAACCCATATGTCCAACACCAATCCACAAAGTCCTCCTCCATCTCACAAAACACACGCAATGATGCCGACTGCAGGAGGAAAGCCGAGTCAGTGAATGTGTGAGCATCTTAGCACTGGCGAATTATATTGCTTAGCTTGCGGGCTGCATTGGGGTAGGTCCCTGCAGCTTCTCCCCCGGGATGTCTTGCAGGAAGTCAGCCTTGCCAGCTGAAGCAGGGAACTGGCTAAGGCAGCTGCCCCCTGGTCTGACCATCAGAAAACACGAGACCTGAGAACTAGAAGTGCGAGGCTCACAGAGCCATTTATCCCTCTGCCCTTCAATTAACCCCACATGTGTTTATCGGCCAGGTTGGCACAATAAACTAACTACCTCATACATAAATGCCTAGATAGATTTCTTTTGGGGGCATCCATTTTTAAAGTCAGTTGTCGGTGGAACACTGTTCTAATTGCAGACACATGAGAGTGATGCCATTTTCAAACTTATCTATGACAAAGGGAAGTTTTTTTGTTTTAATGGGAGTTCCCATTTGGGTGAGACCAATGAGTACACACTGCAAAGCCTTCCTTACAGATAACACTGTGGGCCCCTATTTATTCATCTAGCCCTACTGAGCGTTCTCTCTCATGTAGTCTCTGCATTACAGGAACTACTGCCTTTTTTTGGCCAGTGAAAACAATTTTCTGCAATCTTTTAGAAGAGCAATTCTGATATTCAAAGCAACTGCTACTGAAGCCTAATGCATTCATGGGTGTTGGCCGGAATTCATTTAGTAACTGCAGACATGCCTATTTCAAGTCCTTTTAACAGCCCCTTGGTTCAGTTCAAATGACTTACAGAAAATACTAACCAATTTTTAATGAGACAGTCAATTCACCTTTTCATTCCTACACCAAAATAAGTTTTCCATTTTGGTATTTATAAAAATTACTGTGATAAATCATGTTGAGTCCAAGTTCCATTTCATTTCCTATTAGACCCTAAGCCAGATCTTTTCAGATCTGCATTCAATCTGCTTTCACATAATAGAAATCTTGTACATCTGATAAAAGGAAACCACCTTTTTTTCCTGGTGGTGAAAAAGAACTGCTCCTTCTCACACATACACCGAGGGAAGCAACTTCCATTACAAATTCTGTAGATTCTCTGTAAAAAAAGTGGCTTATGTCTGCTGATACGTAACAAAACCAAAGAAACAAATAATTGTGGCATTCGAAAGCCTTGGCTTAACTACTTTGGAATATCATTTAATATTTTAGGCTGCACAATTTGCATATGCTTCTTTTTAATAGACTAATTAAGAGCCCTGGTGGCACAGTGGTTCAAGTGTTCAGGAACTAACCAGAAGGTCTGTGATTTGAACCCACTAGAGGCTTTGTGGAATAAGATTCTTGGACATATGCTCTCTGATATATTTCACTGTGGAAAGCGCTCGGGAAATTATACTCTATATCATGGGGTCAGTGTGTTGGAATTGACTAAACATCACATAATATTAACAACAAAGAGATCTACTTCTGTAAAGAATTACAGTCTCAGAAACCCACAGGAACTAGATTTGAATCCAGGTCTTCGAGACTCCAAAGTTCAATTTATTTATTTATTATTATTATTTTAAAAAAATCATTTCATTGGGGGCTCTTACAGCTCCTATAACATTCCATACATGAATTGTATCAAGCATATTTGTATATATGTTGCCATCATCATTTCCAAACATTTTCTTTCTACTTGAGACCTTGGTATAAGCTCCTCTTTCCCCCCCCACCCTTCCACACTTCTTAATCCTTGATCAATTATATATTGTTATTATTGTGTTATCTTACACATTGTCTCCCTTCACCCAGATTTCTGTTATTCGTCCCATTTGGGGGTGGGGGAGCTATATATCCAACCTTGTAATGGGTCCCCCTTTCTCCTCCTTCCCCTTTCCCACCCATTTGCCTACCCTCATGCTATTGCTGCTCCCATTACTGTTCCTGAGGGGTTTATCTGTCCTGAATTCCATGTGTTGAGAGCTCTTATCTGTATCAATGTGTGCTCTCTTGACTAGCCAGATTTGTAAGGTAGAACTGGGTAGTGAGGGAGGGGGGAAGCATTCAGGAACTAGAAGAATGATGTGTGTTTCTTCGATGTTATACTGCACCTTGGTTGAATTGTTTCTTCCTTATAACCCTTCTATGGGGGCATATCAAACTGTCTACAGATGGGTTTTGGGTCTCTATTCCAACCTCTCTGGTTTGCATCGTTATAATTGTTTGTTTTGGATCTTTTGATACTTTACACTATCGACACCTCAGGATCACACAGGCTGGTGTGCTTCTTCCACGTGGGCTTATTTTCTCCCCAGCTGGATGGCTGCTTGTTTAACCTCAAGTCCATGGCATAGTAAGCCATATAAATGTCTGACTGAAAATGGTCATTTCAGCTCACTGATGTCTAGAATATTCATCTTTATGTGTTCTATTTAAT
>NW_022103898.1:29907320-29928389 GCF_000313985.2 Echinops telfairi
ACACTATCGACACCTCAGGATCACACAGGCTGGTGTGCTTCTTCCACGTGGGCTTATTTTCTCCCCAGCTGGATGGCTGCTTGTTTAACCTCAAGCCTTTAAGACACCAGACACCATATCTTTTGATCGTAGGACACCACCCACTCTCTTCACCACATTTGCTTTTGCAACCATTTTGTTTTCAGCGATCTTGTCAGGAAGGTGTGTATCAAAGAGTGACAGGTTATTAAAACAAAGTGTTCTTGTGTTAAGGGAGGCCTTGAGTAGAGGCCCAAAGTCCATCTGCTATCTTAATACTTAGCTTATAAATATATACACAGTGACCTCTTTCCATTTTATTATAAATTAATGTATTTACATATAGATATGCTTATAGCTATACCTCCATGAGTAGCTTTTGCCTTCTATTTCTTTCCTCTATTCATTTTCACCATCCTCCTATCCCACCATCATGCTCACCCTCCATTTGGCTCTCAGTAATTCCTCTTGGATACATGGCACTTTATCAAACTCCACCAGCCATTATATGCCCTCCTCACCATCAATTTTAGATCTCTTTTTGTTCCCTTGTCCATGAGTTTGTTGGCTACCAAATCTCCCTCCCCACCCGCTCCTCTCCCATATCCCCCTGGAGCTGCACATGTTGTTGTTTTCTCCTAGGTATTGTTTGTCCTGTTTATCTTATATAGAAAGATACAGGGTGAAAGAAAAAGAAAAGCTAAAACAAACAAACAAAAACAAAAACCAAACAAAAGCCCCCAGAAACCCATACATAGTTCCAGGTCTGTCTGCTGACCCTTATGTATGTGTTCTGAGCAAGTCTGATGAGGTGCCACGCCCTGTCCCCCAAGTCAGAAGTCTATTTTCAGGATTCCTCAGGACTTGGTTACTTTGCTCCCCTTACTGCCCCGTTGCACTCTCCTCATGTTTTCCCCACTGTGCATGTGGTAGACCGGGCACACTTTCTGCACATTATCTCCATTGCTGTCCCCTGTAGAGCTAGGGGTCAGTAAGGGATCATTGTGTGTGGTGATGGGGCCGGCGCTATGGTCCTCTCTGTGCATTGGCTTCTCTGAGCAGGGATATCGTTCCTTGGGCTTGGTGGGCCATGACGAGGTTTCTCTCTCTCTCTCTCTCTCTCTCTCTGCCTCTGGCTCTTAGTTCACTCAGTGTGGTTGGGGCAGACCCACCTCTCTCCCCAGGCTATATCTTCAGTGCTGTCCTCTGTATTGCCTTCTTCTGGGGAGGGTGTCAGCATAGCTCAGCTTGGGCCTGACCCCATTGTCCTCTCTGTTAGTTCCCGGATCCATGCCAGTGTATTGCCTGCAAGACTGGGTCCCTCTCTCCCTTTCCTGTGGAGAAATAAACAATATCCTCCCGGTGGGTGTATTAGTACCCTGTTCCCCATCACTCTCGTTTTTCTTTTCTTTCCCCTCTCTTTTCCCTTCCTTTTTAGTTGGCTTTCATATGCATCCCAGAGTTGGGTCAGACCCCTGCCAAAGTGCCTGGACCTCAGCCCGGGATTTATGCATTAAGTAGCTTATCCTCTATGCCCACTGTACATTTTGAGCTTACCTCAGTGGACTCATGTTGTACTTGTCCATTTGTGCTTGGCTATCTCCACTTAGCATAATTTCCTCCAATGCCTCCCAAGGAACACTATGCTTCATGTGTGCATAGCTGCTTTTTAGCGTTACGTGGTACTCCATGGAATGTATATACCAGAGTTTTTAATCCATTTGTCAGTTGGTGGAAATTTAGACTGTTTTCAGGTCTTCGTGCTTATGAACTGTGCCACAATGAATATTGGAGCACGGATGGTTGGTCTTGGTCTGTTTCTAACTTCTTACGGGTATATGTCCACTATGGGGATTGCTGCATCATATGGTAGCTCAAATTCCATTTGTTTTAGATATCACCAGATCGATTTCCATAGTGGCTGCATGTACCTACAGGACCACCAGCAGTGGATGAGAGTTCCTCTCTCACCACATGCTCTCTAGCACTTGTTGCTTTCTAATTTTTTTAATTGGGCTATGCTTGAGGGTGTTAGGTGGTACCTCATAGCTGTTTTAATTTGCATTTCCCTTATGGCTAATGATCAAGAAAGTTTTCTCATGTATTTATTGGCCATTCAGATTTCCGCCCTTGGGAAACTTATGTTCAGGTCTTTTGCCCACTTTCTCAATGGGCAATTTGTTTTTTTGTTTTCTTGTTGTAGGCTAGCAGAGTATTGCTAATGATGCTTTCCCAGTGTGTGGGCTCTCTTATTACTCTCTTGGTGAAGTCTCTCCATGTGCACAGCTGTGCTATCTTCAGTATATCCCACTTGTCAATTTGTGCCTCCTCTGTTTGTGTCCTTCCCTGTTTCTGATAGCCCATGTATTTCCTGCACCACAGTTTTTAGGGTTGTCCCAATTCCTTCGCTGATGGCCCTAATAGTTTGGGGGATATTTCAAGGTCTGTGTCCACTTCAACTTTATTCTTGTACATGGAGTGAGGTGAGATGTTGCTTCATTTGTTTTCTGCAGGTAGATATCCATTTTTCCCAGCACTATTTGTTTAAGAGGGTGTCCAATTCCTCTTTGATATTTTTGGGGCCTGTATCAAAGATCAGTTATCTGTATGTTGATGTATTTATTTCTGGATTTTCTGTTCTTTTCCATTGGTCTGAGTATCTGTCATTATATCCATACCATGATGTTTTGACCACTGTGGCTATATCATAGGTGTTAAAATCAGGTCAAGTGTTAAAGTCCTACTTTTTCCTTCTTCTTGAGGTGTTGTCTGCAAATTCTGGGCTTCTTCCCTCTCCATATAAAGTTGGTAGTCAGTTTTTCCAATTCTTTGAAAAAAAGATGTTGGTATTTGTATTGTGATAGCATTAAATTTATACAGTGCCTTGGGTAGGATTGACATCTTCACTATATCGAGTCTTCCGATCCATGGGCACGAGATATTCTTCCATTTGTGGAGGTCACTTTTGGTTTTTTTGTAATAGTGTTTTGTAGTTTTCTTGTACAAATACTTTTTTCTTTTTTGGTTAGGTATATCCTTAAATACTTCAAATTGTGTTTTGCTATTGTGAAGGGTAGTACATTTTTTATCTCCTCTTCCGTGATCTTATGCAATGTATATAGAAATCCAGCAGACTTCTGTTTGTTGATTGCGTATCTTACCACTCTGCCATATTCCTCTATCACTTCCAGCACACCTCTGTGGAGCTTTAAGTCAGATGATCAATTATAATTTTTTTACATGTCTATGTGTTCTTTGATTATAAGATGTCTTGGTAATTTATGATGAATGAGAGAGAACATCAGATTGGTTTTCTCAAATTGCTCTTTAAATTGCTAGCTGTGTGATGTCAATAAAGCATTTTAGATGATCTGGTCCTCAATTTTGTTATCTGTAAAGTGGGATCATAATATATATAGTGTGAAAAATATATATATATAGTGTGTGAATTTATGAGTAGTAAATGCAACTTATTGAGCAGAATGTCTGGTGACATTGTTTAATAAAAGACAACCACTTTTCTTATTATACTAAATAGAGATTTACTTAGTGACACTAAAAATAGTTACTCCAATTGATACTAACATTTTGAGCCAGAAAATAAACTGTCTCCTCATAAAGGATCAGAAAACAGAAATGGATGTGAATTTATTTTTTCACACACATAACTGCTAGCAATTTTGGTAGACGTTAAAGCATTATGAATGCACCCTGCAAGGTAAATCAGTCTGTAAAGGTTGGAATAACAGAACACATTCCTTCCCTCTCTGGAGTGTAAAATGCTTAAGGTAAAAATAAATCTGTAGTTTTCCACTGTAGCTTTTTTTATTTAGTCCTTTTTTAAAACAGCCACACTATAAATTTAAAGATCTTGAGCTATATGTTAGAGTAATTTTTAAAGTTGTATGCAAAATTATCGGGCTGTCACCCAGTAGCATTTCTCTGAAAACATTAATATTGCTCTAAATAGTATCGAAATGGGCAATTTCTGAAAAAGTAGAAAATAATCATTGGGAACATTTTATTATAGCACTTGATAGTCTTCTGGTTGAAGATGCTCTTTGTGAGTGCGGTGATTCTGGATGCTAAGAATAAGTGAAAACAAACAAACATCCTTCTGTAGATGGCTTCTCTTGTCTTCCTCTGACTTCTTGGTATTGGAAAGTACACAGAAGATACTACAAATCTCACTGGCATGTTTTCATAAAAAAATTACTCATAATCTTTTCACTGCTCGCTTCCTATCTCCATAAGGCATTACTGTAGACTCAATTACTAGGCATAGGACCTTGAAAATGGAAAGATTATCCTGAATTAACCAAGTGTAACTCCACAGAAGATCAGAGAGACAGAGGTCAATAGTAAGAGAGAAGCGCAGAGAAAGTTTAAAGTGTTGTCCTGCGGACTTACAAGGAGCATAAGGAGCAATTGTAGATGCTGTCAAAAGAAGGGAACATTCTCCCCAAGAACCATCAGAGGGAGGGCGTGTGGTCCTACAACACCTGGTTTCTTGACTCAGTAAAACAAGTTTCAGACTTCTGACTTTCAGAATCATAGGAGAAAAAAAAATTAATGTCGTTTCAGCCAAAAAATTTATGGTCCACCACTATCTACTAGTTTTTCATTCTGTGGTGACTTGCATGTTACTACAATGCTAGAAGTTAGGTTACTGATATTTCCAATACCAAGAGGGTTACGTGGGGTAAACAGGTTTCAGCAGAGCTTCCAGACTAGGAAAAATAGTCGGGCACTCTAATTCCAAAAAAGAGCCAAGGGAAATCCTGTGGATCATAAGACATTGTCTGAGATGGATTTCAAACTGCTTATTGGGACATTTCATCAGGAGGGATTGGTCACCAAAGAACATCATACTTCGTAGATGGTCAGCAAAAATGAAGGAAACCCCTCAATAAGATGCACTCACACATGGCAACAATGAGCTAAAATATACAGGCTCTCATGAAGAGGGCGCAGGGATAGGCAATGCTTTATTTTGTTTAACAATCAGAGCTGTGGATACATGTTTGTGGGAATTTGTTATAGCAGCAACAGGAAGAAAACATAACTATTTCTATATTTGTGCATACCCTTTCATCCCTAAGGCAATTTATTATAAAGACAGCTATATTCATCTATTTTCTCATCTTACATTGTCAGGTCATACTCTACTTTTAAGGTAGGAGATAACATGCATTGGTAATCTGAAATGTCCCAGATATATCAGGAGGTATATGCTGTATGAATATTTTACAATTTGAACTTTGTAGTAATCTTTTCAGACAGGTCTTAAACTGTCCCCCATTTTATATATAAAATAGAGAGGGAACTTTTTTTAAATAGTACTATTTTGAATGACTTTTGGCTGATTGGCTTCTAATTAATACAGTAATTTAGGAATAAGAGAGAACCTTAAGTGGTCTGGCCTTATATTATGGATGAGAAAAGAACTTTAAAGGTGTTAAAAAGTAAAAATGTTTGTAACTTTGAAGACCAAAATGCACTGGGCCTAAGTCATGTTTTTTTCTCTAGCCTCATATGTATGTGAAAGCTGGAGCATGAATATAAAAGACAGAGATATTAATTCCTTTGAATTAAGGTTGGTGAAGAACATTGAATATACCACACACTGCTCTAAGAATGAACAACTCTCTTGGAAATATAACCAGTCTGCTACTTAGAAGGAAGGTGATGGGTCTTCTTTCAATGTACTTTGGACATGATATCATGGGGGATCAGCCCCTGTAGAAGAGCATTATGTTTGGTAGAGGGAAGAAGAGGACGACCCTCCACGAGAGATGGACTGACATCGTAGCTGTAACAGTCGGCTCACACATGGCAACCATGGTGAGGACGGTGCAGGCCTCTGTAATGTTCTGATTTGCATAGGGTCTTCAGTCAGAACAGGCTCAGCGGTCCCCACCAATAGGTCCTATGTTAAAATATTTAGTCCATATGACCTCTTTTTAACATTATGAAAATCTTAGATGTACATCTACAGCAACATGTGAAAAAATATTGGCATGGTGACAGCTCTTATGAAAATACCTCTTGGGTGGAGGATATAGTTGGCAAACAAAAATAGAAAGTGTGTGCAATTTTTATAAAAATAAGTAATCCCTCCCAGGTGAGGAAAATTAGCATTTACATAATTTAGTCATGTAGCTCATAAGTAACTGGGCTGGGAGCCATTTTCAAAATTTATTTCCCTGTAGAATATAAGCCCCATGAAGTAGGATTTATTTATTTATTCCTGTTTTGTTCATTGATATATTTAAGAGTTTAGAACAATGATCAGTATGATTTTTACAATGAAGAAGCCCTCAGCTTCTTCAGCTTCTTGGCTCAGAGACTAATTTCTGTTATTTCATCAATCTTTACAGAACGTGCCTTATGATACTTTTGCTGGCAAAGCCAAGGGTGATGGGTTTTCAATTTTTAGCCAAACCTACTAATTCTACTGGTGGTGTATTGGTTAGTTGCTTAGCTGATAACTGAAAGGTCAGTGGTTCAAACTCTCCAGCCTCCAAGTTAGGACCCAATGGGACTCATTCATTGCATCCTACAGTGCCACCTTGGTTCAGAATCAACTTGATAGAAGTGGTTTGGTATTTTTTGCCTGGTGGCACTAACTTTTGGGAAGAGATAAAACACTTTGGTAGGATAAATTATTTGAACCGACCCATACAATCCGAAAGGCAACAGCATAACTTCCTACGCTTGTGTTAATGCCGTGTCAAGAATGTGTTGGAAGGACAGAATGTAAGCAGAGGTCAGCTGCCATGGCATAATAGAGGAGCAATGGCAGTTGCTAGAGGCGCTTGCAGGATATCGTTTCACGAAATGACAGCCCAGCACAAATTGCTCCTATGGAGATAATAAGGATAATGGAGAAAGCATCTATGTCATTCACTCCCTGTTTCCAGAATTGAAGGTAATGCAAACCATTTTGAAGGGCTACTTATTGTCAATCTGCTGAGAGGGGTTCCTTAGCTCTATGACTCCTTTGCCTTATCTAAATGGTTACAGATCATGGCCTGTAGTAGGCACTTTGATTGGCTGTTTCAAGAATCAACCAATGCTTTTGTACCTTGAATTTGTAGAGACAACTCCTTGGCATTTCGCCATTGAAGTTGTAACTGGTATTCAGAGGAAAGGATCTATATAGTGTTTAGCATGTTTCAGAGTCTACAAGGGGAGAATATGTACACCATGGATGGGACAGATGATGAGTTATCTTTGTCCAATGAAGAGTAGATAAAATTAGACACCAAAAGGTTGAAGGTTCATGGCATTACTTCTTGTCTGGAATGCCATGACTTCTGTAGTATTATCACGTCAAAATTCATATATAAGTAACTTGTTATTTTCCTACCATAAAGTTGAGTAGCAAAAGACAAAAAACAAACAACAAAAAAAGAAAGTCATTAGCATGGGGAAAGTTACATGCTTTAGTGATAAGCATTCTTGTAGAGGTTAGCAGTTTCCATTCTAAGCTCTGCACTGCACTTTCTGTGTAAACGTTAGCAAGTAACTTCAACTAATTCACTTTCCTCAATTGTATTTGAAAGGTTTAATGTTAGTACCAGCCACATATTGATGATTTATATGCCTTTGAAGACTGATTTAAAATTAGAGAATATGTATGTAAACTACCTGGCCCATACAGGCAATTAATAAGTGGTAAAACTAAATCCCACTGCCATCAAGTGAATCTGGATCATAGAGACCTTATGCAGGATTTCTGAGACTATAAATCTCTAGGAAAGCAGACAGCTTCAACTTTCTCTCAAGGAGCTGCTGGTATGTTTGGACCATCAATCTTGACTACCTAACCCAGAGCAAGATAAGATTATTTTTATTCACTATATAAAGACATATTAAGGGTGAACACCTATCATTTCCAGAAAAATATTACAAAATTCAAAATAAGAAAAGTCTTGAAGTGTATATGTTTAAAATAAATAATGGAACAAAGAACATGAAAACGCCATACATGAAAATAAGAAATGAAAAGGAAACAAATGACTTAGGAATATTCTTAAAGTTATAGGTTGATTGAGAGATGCAAACTTTTAAAATTACTGATTTTCATCAATTATATGGGAAAATAGGAGAGGTTGTTTCACAATAAAAACCATGTCATCCAAAAAATTAGAAATAAAGAAATAGTACGAGAAGTCAAAACAATTAAGTAGCTATTAGACGGTAGGAAACAGAAGTGAAAACAGAAGCTGGCCCTTTGAAAATAAACAATAACATATAAGTTATTACACTTTATCAACAATTTTTTAAAAAAAAGAGTCAGAAATTGTCAACATGTTGGATGGTGTAAGATATGACAATGTAATAATAATAATTTATAAATTATCAAGGGTTCATGAGGTGGGGTGGAGCAGGGAGGGAGGGGAAAATGAGGAGCTGATACCAGGGGTTCAAGTGAAAAGCGAATGTTTTGAGAATGATGAGGGCAACAAATGTACAAGAGTTGTAAGAGCCCCCAGTAAAGTGATTTAAACAAAAGGAATCACTGATTCTATAAACATTAAAGAATAATAACTAAAAACCAGCAACCATGGAGTCAGCTGCATTCACATGGAAGAAGCACACCAGCCTGTGTGATTCAAGGATTGTAAATCAAGTCATCCAAATCTAAATGAGGGAATGGTATCAGAGCTTTAAATCTGAACACCTTATTTGCAGAAGAGCAGCCCACTGGTGTAGTGATAACATTGGACTGAGATCCACATGGTCAGCATTTCAAAATCACCAGTGGCCCCGAGGGAGAAAGAATGGACTTTCTACTCCTCTAAGCAGTACAATATCGGAAACCCACCGGGGTTCGCTAGGAGTCAGCATGGACTCGATGGCAGAGAGTTTGTTTTCTGGTTTGCAGAAGGCTATGGATGACAGTGGAATCTCAAAATTGATTTGCCGGGTCCACACATGGATTAAGCCTCCAGTGAATCCCCTCTGATATTAGTTGAGGGATGTGAATAGCCCTGGTGCCAGACAAAACATTTTAAATTAATTATGGCAGATGTAGTTAGATTAAAATATATCTTATCATTTGATCTCCCTTTTGACCAATTTTAAAACACTTTTTTAAGTGCAGGGGACACACACATGTACTAAGTCCCTCCTGAATCCCCCCTGACCATGGCCAGGGTGTGAATAGCCTTGTTATCATACAGAATGCACTGGAAAGTAGGGTGGTTGCAGATGCAGTTAGGTTAAAATTTAGCACCCTATCATTTGATCTCTATTGTGATCCATTGAGATTTGTTACAATTTTTAATATTTTATGCTTTGTTTTCAGATAAGATTTTTATCTGCTTTACTTTGTTATTTTTGATAGGTTTTGGTGTTTTGAATAAAT
Organism: Echinops telfairi; assembly: GCF_000313985.2. Classification (NCBI taxonomy): domain Eukaryota; kingdom Metazoa; phylum Chordata; class Mammalia; order Afrosoricida; family Tenrecidae; genus Echinops; species Echinops telfairi. The sequence goes on from NW_022103898.1 coordinate 29,916,715, forward strand.
GCTTTTCTGTATTTGAACTACAGTATAGATAAATCTACAGAAACAGTAACTAGATTAGTGGTTCCTTGGGCTATGGCAGGATTGGGAGCTAATAACGAGTACAAGAATGAAGAAATGTTCTGAAACTGTGGTGATGATTGTACAACTCTCCTCGACGTGGGTGAACTATTGACTTGTATGATATGTGAATTATATTCCAATAAAACTGATGGAAAATTTTTTTTCACAAATTCCCTTGATAAAATGGACAGCTTAGAAAAAATGGATGCGTTCCTTGAAAGAAAGAAACCACGAAGCTCACTTAAGAAAAAATACTCTTAGTTGCTTTATATTTATAAAATAAATTACATTAATGATTTTACAGTCTTTCAGTAAAGAAACTCCAGTCACACCTGGTTTCATTGCTGTCTCTATTAAGCAGTGAGAGGAGAAATCTTGTTATTCTGCCATCCAGCTGATTCTAACAGTGACCACATGTACACAGAACGAAACACTCCGGGGCTCTGTGCCACCCACACATGGGTGTTATATTTAAGCTCATTGTCGGGGTTGCTGTGCCAACCCCTCTCCTTTTCTTCGAGGACTTCCTACTTTACCAAATGACGTGTCCATACAGAGATTGCCCTCTTCTGATAGCATCCCCAAAGGGCCTGATTAACCACTCTCTCCATCTTGGCTTCTAAGGAGCGTTCTGGCTGTACTTCTTCCAAGACAGATTTGTTTATCTTCTGACAGTCCATGGTACTTTTTTAAAAAAATCGTTTTATTAGGGCCTCATATGACTCTTATCAAAATCCATGCATACATCAATTGTGTAAAGCACATTTGTCCATTCATTGCCCTCATCATTCTCAAAACATTTGCTCTCCACCCAAGCCCCTGGCATCAGCTCATCATTTTTTCACCTCCCTCCCTGCTCCCCCGCCCCATGACACTTTTAATATTCTTCTTCAACACCATAATTCAAAGGCATCAATTCTGTGATCTTTGTTTCACTTTCATCTGCATATAAAAGTTATTGAAGAAAATCACGACTGCAATCGGTCTTCAAAATTATATGCTTCTTTTCAAAACTTTAAAGAAGTTTTGTGCACCATGCAATATCGAGATTTTGTTGTTGTTGTTTTTTGACTGCTGTTTCCATGAGCATTGATTGTGGATCTGAGCAAAATGAAAAATCCTTGGCAACTTTAATATTTTCTCCATTTATCATGATGTTGTCTATTGCTCAAGTTTTGAGGATTCATGTTTTCTGTAGGTTGAGTTGTAATTAATACTGAAAGCTGCAGTTTTTTATTTTCATCAGCGAGTGCTTCCGGTTCTCCTTGCTTTCAGCAACAAAACCATCATTTGCATATCGCAAGTTGTGAATCAGCCTTCCTCCAATTCTGATGCTGTGTCCTTCGTACATTCCAGCTTCTTAGATTACTTTTCAGCATACAGATTAAACAAGTATGAGGAAATGATGTATTCCTGATGTACACCTTTTCTGATTGTAAATCACCCAATAGTCCCTTGTTCTGTTCAAACGACTATCTTTTGGGTTCATGTACAAATCCCACATGAGCATAATTAAGTGTTCTGGAATTCCCATTATTTTCAATGTTACCCTTAGTCTGTTGTGATCCACAAAGTTGAATTCCCCTGTATAGTTGATAAAACACAAGTAACCCCCTTCTGGTATTATCATGTTCACTCGATATCTATCTGACATCAGCAATGATATTCTTTATTCCATGTCTTCTTCTGAATCCAGCTTGAATTTCTGGCAGGTCTCTGTTGATGGATCCTTCCAAATGTTGAAAATATTTGGCCAAATTTTACTTGCATGTGATATTTGCATGGCTATATATATTTGGTTTCCATTGTTATTGGAACTTATGAAACTGTGTAGATGCAGTCCCTAGATTACAAATGAATTCTGTTCCTAAATCTGCCTTTAAGTCAAATTTTTACATTTATAAGCAATGTCAGTAAGTTAAATGTTTGTCATAGTAGATAGTGTACCTTTTTATGCATAAAAAGTATTAAAGAAACAGTTCCAGATACAGTAAAAACACATTTAACAAAATAGTACAATGATAATAATGATATATATCACAAAGTAGCTCCCATTTATCATTTATGGACCTTTGTAAGCTTCCTGAATTTATAATAGTCTTTACTAGATTTCTTTAATAACTATGGGCCACATGTTAGCTTTAACTTGGGCACTGTTTTATTTTAAATAGGTAAAAGTTGTTGTTGTTTCTATTGAATCTACAATAGCTTATGAAGACCTTATGAATAACAAAATTAAATATTGTCCAGTCCTGTACCATTTTAATGAGAATTCTGTTGTAACCCATTGTGAAGACTACTGTGTCAACCCATTTCACTGACGGTTTGATAGTTAAGGTTCTTTGTCAAGTTGGCTGGCTCCAGGTTCGCCATGGTTTGGCATTAAGAATCTCCCACATTGATGTCTGCTATAAGATGCCAGTTACCTGGTGTTTTCAAAGGTGTGGTTTGCTTCCAATCTAAGTGGATGCTATAGGAAAAATGAAAAACTTTGCTTGCTTTTTGTTTGATCTGGGTCCTGCATCTGGCTCATTCTCTGACTTTCAATTCTTTGAACTCAAGCCAGCAGCCCGCCATCTCCTCTGCATTTACCTGTGCAGTCAAAGTGTGATTTTTGACCCACCAGTCTTGGGTTCAATATTTCCTGCTGCTACACAAGTTAGGGGAAGCCTTCATCCTGATATCTTGTCTGTGGACTTGGAACTTGCTCACTTCTACAACTCGGTGAGCCATTTCCATGATGTGAACTTCTCTCTCTCTTCCCATCTATGGATGAGTATATGTGTGTATGTTCACACACCCATAAAGAGTCTTGGTGGTACTTTCAGATAAGCTTTGGTTGCTAACCACAAAGTTCATGGTTCAAACCCCCTTACTGGTCCATGGGAGAAGGATGAGTCTGTAAAGATTTACAGTATTAGGAACCATGTGGAATCACTGAATGGGAATTGACTCAATTTTTGGTGTCTATACACATAGAAGCTTCATTGGTTTTGCTTCTCTGAAGTACGCAGCCCGAGATCATTTCCTTTGCTTTGTGATTTTGTTACTGTTGTTGGCCTTCTACTTTACTAACCATCGTGGCATTTACTAGTGCTTTGTCTTTCCTGATGACATGTCCAAGAGACAAAATACTTGGGAGTTTATCTAAATTTTTGTCTCCACAAAGACAATTAAAGCAAAGCAAGAAAGAAGATAAGTGCTCACAGTTAAGGAGAATTATATGGGAATATTTTAAAGGCAACAATTAAAACCAAAATAAAATCAAAGCTATGATTCTCCATCTGTAATGGATTTCTGAGTACACGGAGGTAGATCCAATTTGTTCAGCATTGTTATTTTAAGGAGTTGTTTCGTTCTTAAAGAGTTACATTTATATTATTGGCAAAGACATTTTGTAAAATCCTAAGGTGATATGAGTAGTGCCCAAACCAAAGCAAATCCACTGTCTTGGGGTCTATTCAGACTTAGAGCAGCACAATCACACAAGGTTTCCAAGGATGTAAATCTTTACGTTAGCTGATAACCTCGTCTTTTCCCAAAGGAGCACGTAATGGGTCTGTCGCACCAGCCCAGCAGTAAGAAGTCATCCTCAATGGCACCACCAGGTTCACTCAATACATGGAGTAAAGACCTCTGTCATTTTTAGGAAAAAGTAAACCTTATATGAAGGCTACAGACTCAACCATTCCTTTTTATTATCTCAGGGTGCTGAAATTGAAAGTAGAAGACAAGGGAGATTATTACTTTTATTTCTAATACATTTGTGTATCATTTTAGTTTTAAAAAATCATACATTACTTTCACTGTTTTTAAAATCTAATAAAGTCTAAGAAAGAAATGTCAGTGGAAGTCACCTCCTCCTGAAGGGCTTCACTTTTTAATATTACTACTGCCAAGTTGTCATTGATAGCACACATGTATATCTGCATGGCTTTCCCCAATTGGCCACATTGTATTTTAATGATTAGGTTACATGGCTGCCGCTTAAGAGGATATAAACTATTGGAATTCTGGGCAGAATTATATTCATCTTAAATCTCTAGGCTCACTAATTTATCAACTATTTATAGAATATCTATTAAATACGAGTTACTAACCAAGCAGTGGACCTACTTTATACTATGCAATGACGTCTCCAGAAGCTTTGGCGGTTCAATGGTCAAGAACCCCAGCAGTTGTCCCCTGGAAAATAATCCAGCAAGTTCTCAAAAGATTACAGCCTATCCAAAGATATAGCATCTGGAGTCTTAAAGGCTTATAGTTAAACAAGCAGCCATCTAGCAGTGAAGCAGCCAAGCCCATGGAAGAGTCACACCGACCTGTGTAATCACGAGGTCGACAAGATCCGGTATCAGAGATCAAAAGATCCCAAACAAACAATTATATAGATGCAAACAAGGGAGGGTAGAGTAGAGACCCAAAGCCCATCTGTAGACAATTGGATATGGTCCCACAGGAGGGTTATAAGGAAGGGGCAATTCAACCAAGGTGCAGCATAGCACTAACGAAACACATCATTCCTCTAGTTCCTGAATGCTTCCTCCCGGGCAAGATATGACAAAATACCAATTTATAAACTATCAGGGGCTCATGAGGGAGGGGGGAACGGGGAGGGAGGGAATAAATGAGGACCTATTGTCGGGGGCTTAAGTGGAGAGAAAATGTTTTGAGAATGATGTACAAATGCGCTTTACACAATTGATGTGTGTATGGATTGCGATAACAGTTGTATGAGCCCCTAATAAAATGTTTTAAAAAAACAACAAAACAACAAATCTGGCTAGATGGGGAGAACACACATTGGTACAGATAAAAGCTGTACCGTATGGAATTCAAGACAGATAAACCCCTCAGGAACAGTAGTGGGAGCAGCAATAGCATGAGGGCAGGGGGATGGGCGGGAAGGGGGAAGGGGGAGAAAGGGGAAACCCATCACAAGGTTGGATATATAGCCCCCACCCCCAAATAGGATGAATAACAGAAATGTGGGTGAAGGAGACAATGGAAAGTGTAAGATAACAATACTAACAATATATAAGTGATCAAGGATTAAGGAGGGTGGAAGGGTGGGGAAAAAAAGAGGAGCTGATACTAAGAAAGACAGTGGAAAGAAAATGTTTTGGAAATGATGATGGCAACATATGTACAACTATGCTTGATATAATTGATGTACGGAATGTTATAGGAGCTGGAAGAGGCCCCAATGACAGGATTACATAATAACCGTAAAAAGAGATCGCAGCCTGTGAAGCCCAGTGGCGGTCATCGATGCTGTCCTGTAAGGTCACTGGGAGTCAGAATGGACTAAAGGCCCTAACAAGAACAGTAGAATCCCAATGCTTCTCCTTCCCCTTCCTTCAGCAAATTCATAATTTTATATGTCTTTGGGGCATACCTATTTTATTCCTATGTCTACTACAGTGTAGGCAGCTACTAGGCATGGAAGTTCCAACCAAGGGACCGTTTCAGAGGAGTGGTGTCAGGGGAAGGGACACCAGGAAGGTGGGTGGAAAAGCAGGGGAGGCTATGACTGTGGGGTGCATGTGCTGGGAAGGGCCTGTAGGGGCTGGCTAAGTGACAGGCAGCGTGACCTTTGTTAGAAGAAGAAGACCATTGTCCACCCACAGTACAGCAGGGAGGGTGCTAAGAGAATAATTATTTCTCTTCATTTTCCTTATGTCCTCCCATTTCCTGTCACTGCCTTCTCAAGAAGCTCGAGAGCAAGAGACCCTATATCATAGACCTTAAAGGTCAGACCTCTGGGAAGGGTGGGGAATATAGCTGGAAAGGTACATGGAGAAATTCCACACAGTACTTGTTCGGTTTCATGGTTTGAATAGTCATATATGACCAAGTCTAATGTTCTTGTTGTGAGGTGCCTTCAGGTCAGTTAGCTATCTTAAATAGAGCTATTGAATATGCATGTATCCTCTAACAATTAAAAACAAAACACCCTGCAATGTCTTATCTGTCCACTTATAATCTGATTTAGAGTCCAATTTGGCTCTGTAATTTGAGTGTGAAAAAGAGATTTGAGAAATAGAAACTGATATAAAAGTCCAATTTAAATTGGTTTAAAAAGAAGCCATATGTTCTGTATCTGGTGCTCCATGCCCCTACCACATCCTTAAACGTACAATTTAAGATCACAAATCTCAAGCAGAGTAAAAATTACTCCTACCCACTTTCAGGAGAATTTGTGTTTTGGAAAAATGTAAGTCTGTAGATCTATCAGAATACAGACAAGAGAGGTTAAATCCTTATAAAGCAATGTCCTAGAACTAATGTTTAATTTTGAGATGGGACCTTTGCAAAGTCCACTGGTCTGTCAGCCCTGGAGAAGTCCAAAACATGTTAACAATTACTCTCTTTCTAATTCCATTTTCATAAGTCGCCCGTGGTCACAGAGTGAAAATCCAGCTGTTCTCCTCCCCCACCCAACCCACACCCATCAACACCACTACCACCACCAACACAGCTAATAGAGTGCTGTATTAGAGATTGAATCCAGGCATTTAAATTATTTATGATTGTAGTGAAAGCCAGGCATCCATCTTTGAGTCTCCACATCAATGCAGCTTCCACTGAAGTGTCTTGGACCATTAACTGGCAACTCCAGTAGCTTTGCCGCTAGGTAGAGTATGTTTGAAAGAGGATTACTACCACTGCCCCCCACCCCTTGCCCCCACCCTAACCAGCCCAGGAGGGGTAGTCTTCGCTTTGGGGACTTGCCCAGGTATGTCCTTGATGACGAGTATGCTACTAAGGTCCCATGATAACGAGCCATACTCTAATTGCCTTAAATGGGGGGCCCTGAACCAACCCTCCGAGGTCTGTGGAGCATAACGATCCCATTCAAGCTTCTGTAGCCCTACCTGCAATGTGATGCACGGAGCTGCCACCAATCACGCTTCTGTGACCGTTTCCCTTTTACTTCTTGTGCCATAGAAGGGACCAATTTCTGTAAATCCCTGGACACTATTATGTCTTTACTCTGATGTTTCCCTCATTTAGATGAATCCTCTTAGATTCGCCTTTGTCCTGCTTAAAACTTAATAAATGTGTCTCTATAAAATCTGTTTGGCTTTGGCAGTCTCTTTGTCTCCCACAGCAGTGCTTAGAAGTATGGATTCTGGAGCTGAATTAAGTTCAAAATCCAAGCCCCATCATTAACTGTCTCTATGATGTTGGGTAAATTACTCTTTGTGACTCAAGTTTTCATGTGAGAATAATAAGACTATTCACTGCCTAGACCTAGATTGAAGATTTAATGAGTTCAGTTTTGTAAAGTGCTTGAAATAGCCCAGGAACCCATGAGAAGGATTTGATAAATAAAGAAAAAACAACCATTTCAGATAAATCAGTTGTGCTTGCTGACTTATTAGTGAATGTTTAGAAAGGCAGGAATGTGGGGTGTGATGGGGGAACCTCACATGGACCCAAAATAATTTCCGAAACACTGAGCATTGATCATTTCATCCCCCTCCGCACCACTGTCACTTATGAAAGGAGACGACTCCTGAAGCTAAAGGTTAATGGTTTCATCCCATGCAGAACCTCGGAAGACAGGCCTGGTAATCTGTTTCCAAAGATTGGAAACCCTCGAAATAGTTGCAGTTGGCACACCTGGGGGTCCCAGGAGTCAGTTTCAGCTCCATGGCAATCCATAACAGCCACCCCAGAAAAACCAACTGAGGAAACTTGTAAATGAAAAGGTTCAGAAGAAGAAAATGTAAATGAATCCACCAGATGCCAAGTTTCTTCATTCTAGGATTCAGGAGCTGGGGCTTCGTCACAAATCTGAGCAATGGTGTTATACAACAGACTGACAAGGCTGGGAACTGCAACGCTGCATCAAGCTGGAGTCTTAAACGGTTGTGCTGCTTCTTTCTTTCTTTCTTTTTTTCCTCCTAGGGTTTCTACCCCATGTGTTTACCATATCTTCAGGCATACTGGCATGCATTGAGATTTCTATTCTTGAGGGACAAAAAAACCCAGTGTGATTTAAATCACCCAGGGTTTCAGGAAGCTTTGCATTTGGGAAGTAGTTGGGAGAGGGTCAGAAGAGGGAAGTCTATGCCTATCTCTGCTCCATTTTCTTTCCAGAATCTGCCTCCACTCGCATTACTTAAACCTGTTACTATTTCTCCACTCTATTGTGAGTATTCTGAGGTAGGAGCTGTGTCTTATTTATATTTGAGCAATAAATGGTGGCCATAGTAATGATAGTAGGTAATGTCTACCACAAAGCCAACAGCTGCACTCTGGACACAGCCGTTTGCATGTGTTATTTTATTTAATCCTTTCAATCATTCTAGTAGTTATTTTTATTCCAATATGACACAGGAAATATGAGGCTTAGAAAGGTAAATTAAGTAGCTTAAGCTGATATGGCAAAATGATAAATTGATTTTCAACCAAAGTTTGCCCAGCTACAAAAACACGTCCTTGATTAGCACACTGAGATTCTCAAGTAGGATAGACCATAGTGCAAGGAAGCAGTAAGAGCTCCAAAAACAATGTTTCCCCTTCAGGGGCAGCTGAATAAAAAGGGTAACAGAATTACCATGCAGATATTCAATAAATAGGCTGTTCTTCAGTCATTTTTTAAAAGGTGTATTCATTTAGTCCTTTATATAATTTTCATTATAAAAGTGCGTTGGGTTTTATGTTTTAAAAGATTTCAGGATGTTGATCATACCATGAAAGCAAAGGTTGTAGAGAAAGCATTTGCAAACCACCTGTGTCTAATCTTTCTGACCATAGAATCTTCTTCTAGAATGACTCTCTGTGAAGTCCTGAGTGGGCACTGGACATGATCAAATGGTCTCAGTTTGAGTTCTGAATCAAGTGTTTACCTTGATCTTAATGTGTTCATTTGCGAACTAGAGGCAATACTACTTTAAAAAAGTATTGTTCACAGAAATCATTGTAAATCAGAAGACACTGTCCTCTTCTTAGTTCTTCAGGCCTTGGAAACAGTGAAGATCCTTGTCCTTGAACAGGAAACAGATGGGGTACATACAAAACAGGTGACAGAGATGGACAAGAGGAAGAAGGAGGTGAATTTCCCCAGAATGATGCAAAATGCAGCAACAGTACTTGGTCTGACCTCCTGAACGGGAACTGGCAGGTTGACAGGGGAGACAGGGAGGGGAGACACCTGGAACCGCCTGGATTGCTGCAGATGTGCCTGTGAGATGTTGAAAGATTTTGCTCTAGGAATGAAGTAGGTCATTGAAGGACTCCTAAAAAAGCCAGGACGTGTAATAGGACAATTTGCCTTTGAGTATGAGGACACAATTCAGTTAAACTCTAGTTTTACTTTCCCCCAAATCAGGTAAAATTTGGAGAAAATACTCAGCTAGAACACTGCATTTGTTTCTGAATGTGGAAGACATTCAATGGAAGAAAATACTGGCATGAAAACCGGAGAGCATGGATTTCTCCTTTTTCGACTTAGGACCATCTCTTAAATGGACCCTCTCTTACTGTTTGATCCTTTTTTCTGTCCTCTCTCTCATTGCAAAGGTAATTTATCCCAAGTGGTTCAGATTGACCATCTTAGGAGTTTTAATAAGAAAGGATGTTTTTAAACACTAGACATGCTATAGCTAAATACCTACCCTCTGCTGCTTCCCCCATAACATACATAAACAAGGGGCTCGACCGAGAGCATAACATAGTCTGCATCAACCTGCCTAGCTTACCTCTAAGGGACTAGGAGTTCAAAGGGTAACTTTCATTTTAAGATCAAAGTGATGATAAAACAGAGGGAATTAATGGCCATTTCACATTTGGAGTTAGGCATAATCGAAGGGAGTCTGGCTCCCTATAGGGGAAAAAAATACCATTGCCAATTTACATGTATTCTGACCACCCTCATGACTGGCTTCTGAATTCTCAGATTTGTAAAAAAGTCAGGAAGAATAATGTATATGAAATCAACAATGATCATAATAAAAAGGGCATTTCCTTGTCTCAAGGTCATATATTCTCTTCCATTGCATCTTTCTTCCAAAGAGTTATAAATAAATAAATAAGGTCAGGAATGAGAATGTCAGGAATGAGGGGGAAAAAAGGAAGCCTTAGAGTAAAATGTCTAGTGACTCTGTTGTGACAAGTTACTCCTGGCAGGTTGACATCACTGATTGATCATGCCTTCAGAACCCTCTCTTTTCTTGCCTGGAATTTAACCTTCAGAATTGGGTAGCAATGAAGATTGACTTTGTCCTTCTTACAGCACAGTCGGAGTAATTCAAAGAAGACAACTGCGGATCTTACCCCATTGTGCTAGTAAAGAAACTGATTTAGAAACCTGTTTGCAGAGAACAGTTTTACCATATTATGGTCCAAAATTGGATGTTCTTTCTGAGACAGGATGAAATTTGATCCCTTTGTCAATGACAATAGAGGTTCATTGCCCACATCATAGAGGCTTGTGTGTGGTAGGTGATTCTTCAAAATTTCTCAGCAGTTATAAAGAAAACAAAATCAACTCTAGGATAATGTAATTGTGAGTCACCTCAAGACCTAATGCTGTGCACACCCCTGAATTTAGCAAAGAGCCTGGCTTGACCACCAGGGCATAATGCCTCTCCTCTAATGAGATGGCTTACAGCATCTTACAGTTCAGTCTCAACCCTGAGAGTAGCGCTACAGAAAGCCTCTTGTGGTCACCTGATGACCACTCTGTCTCACAGAGGGCCCACTTAGTTATCTTGCTGCAATTTAAAACCAGTTCTTCTTTGTATATCCTTCATATGGAAGACAAGTCACCTCTCTCTGCCTTATAAATCCCTCTAACCAGAAGGAAATTCTGAAAGTAGCTAACAGATTTTTCTTCTTCTTCTTCAGGCAAAGTAATCTGAAACTAAGATTTCTTCTCACAGGCCCCACTTTCTGTCTCATAACTCATCCTATGATTAGCTGTGGCTTTCCAAGGTTTCTTCAGAGATTCGACTGGGGCTAACCAAAGGCAACTGTGATAAATGTGTCTCTACAATAAATGTAAGTCCTGCTTGCCCAGAAGGCTCTCTGTCTAACTGGGATGCTGAGACTAAATCTCCTTAAATCACTCAAGTTACTCATTAGTCCCTATCTTCAAAAGTATCCCCTGATGACATGCATAAGGCAACTGTAAAGAAGGAGGTGTATTGTTTATGAAGACCTATGTTGCAAATAATTTTCTTAGGTTACAGATGAATAGCATGGTTTCAGGGTAAAATGCAAAGAGCATTGGACTGAGAATCAGCAGGATGTAGCATTATATCCAAACTTGCTACTCATCAACTACAGGATCTCTGTAAATTTCTCAGTTTCAAGTCTCTTATTTGCATTAGGAAGATACTGGAGAGATGGTTACTCTTCTCCTTAGCTCTGAAATTTAGAATTCTATAACTTAATATTATAAGCAGGACTCTAATGAGGAGGTCACTGGAGATATGGGTGCTATACCAAATTGTGGTGAAGAAACCAGATGATGCCTAGCTATCAGAAAGTAGAGCATCTGGCATCATAAAGGGTTATCTTCAAACAAGTACCCATCTAATTGAGGTGTCTATTAAATCCACATAAGAGAAGCATACCAAGATGGACATTGGGCCTCTACT
>NW_022103898.1:29931306-29940929 GCF_000313985.2 Echinops telfairi
TAAGAGTTGTACGAGCCCTTAATAAAATGATTTTTTTTAAAAAGAGAGAGAGAGAGAAAGAAGCATACCAACACGTGTGAACCAAGGACTGTAAAGAATAAAATCCAATACAAGGGAGAAAATGGCATCTGAGTTTAAATTGTGAGCATCTAGTTTGCAGAAGACTGTGAATGAGAGTGGGAACCCCAAATTCATTTGTAGAGTTACACATGGATTAAGCTTCTGGTGAAACCCTGCTGAAGATAGTCCAGAGATGTGCATAGTCTTGTCAGACGGATAACACAGTAAGATCAATTATGGTAGATATAGTTAAGTTAAAATGTTACACCTTATCATTTTATCTCCATTTTGTCCCATTTTAAAGTTATTTCAGTTTTTAATATTTTTTCCTTTCATTGTGATTGAGTTTTTTTTGGTTTTGTTTATTATTGCTTTGGGTTTATTTGTATGCTAATGTTTTATATAATTTTCTGTATATGAAGTCTACGATAGATTAATCTATAGAGGCAAGAACTGGATTAATATTACCTAGGGACATGGCAGGGGAGGCTGGGTGGAAATGGGGAGCTAACAATGAGTAGAAGGAAATGTTCTAAATTGGATTGTGACAATGCTCGCCCAACTCTTAATATGATTGAATGACTAACTTGTACGATATGTAAGTTACATGCCAATAAAACTGGTTTAAAAAGAGTAGATAATGCAAAGTATATATTCAAGGTGAAAAAAGTTAAATAAAGCCACAGGCGTGGACAGTTTGTGTTTAGAAGGGCTGCGACAGAAGAGAGCTCTGACCATGTGGGTAGAGAATGAAACTTTGAGGCATGGAAACCATGGGGGTGAGGTGAGAGTGGGTGTCTGTTTTGTTCCAGTTTCAGCCAGTACAGAAGATAACATATGAACCCTTCTTTGCTTTCTTATATAAACCCACTGTGCTCAAATTGATCTCAATGATACTGAGGACGGTTTGTGCTTCTATGTACTCCCACCTTTGAAGAAAATCTTATTTGTTGAAGGGAAAATCATCTCTTCCTCAAGAAGTGCCCAGATGATATATATCCCGGCAGAAAGGATGATGACTCTCTGTCAAGTTCTATAGTAAACCCCAAAGACAACGAGGATTTATCTTTCCTTTAATTTCAAAACATATAACTACAAAAAGCTCAGTATCCAAAGGGATTTTGACTTTGCTAGTTCTTTTGTCTGTGGTATCAAGAAGAGATAGACGAGTCGCACATGAAACCACACACACACACACACCTTAGATCTAATGAGTTTTGCTTCAATAACAGAATAAATATAGCATAGTGGTATACATCTTAAAGTTCAATCAAGTCTGGCTTGGAGTCTGACTCTATCATTTAATCAAAATATGATCTCCCATGAGGTTAGTTGTATTCTTTCCCAGCTTCCATGTTCTCACTTGTCAAATGAACACAATAATAATATATACCTTATATTTATCTCACAAAATTATTACAAAGATAGGTGGTTATGTGTTCAACTCCTAACGGAAAGGTAGAGGTCTGCATCCCCTCAGAGGAATCATGGAAGACAGGTCTGGTGATGTTTCCAAAAGGTAATGACCTTGAAACCCTGTGGACCAGTTCTACTCTGAACACATGGATTGCTCTGAATCAAAATCAACTTGATGGGCGCTAACATCAAGTGTTGTTACACAGACTTAATAGTTGAAACTGTTTAGCCAAATGCTTTACATATGGTAAGGGGAGTAACTCAATGGAGTTGTCATTGTTGTCGTTGTCATCGTCGTCATCATCATCATCATCATCATCAATTTCATCTTGCAGGAGGATCAAGTGATAGTATTGTGATACTCTGAAGAAAGAGGTGTGGCTTAAGCTATGTTTGCCCTTTCTGCCTCCTGAAAAGGAATTGCAATACACCAAGTAGGAATCTCACAAAATATAGGACTGCTTTGAGCAAGATTCCTAAGCCAAGTCAGTTTTCCTGTAGTCATCTTAAAGTACTATTATTATATATTGCTTTGAAAACAAAAGCGAAGGCCTATATCCTCAAAATACCTGTAAGGCTATGTTGATTGGTCCAACCTTCTCATTATCTGATGGAATTATTGTTTCAATCACTGGGAAACAAAAGGTTGAGAACAGGTAGATAGATGGCCATTTAGTCTATCAATGCCTCAGCTTATTTTACGATTCATGAACACCTATATAAAACACAAATATCACTGTGGTTGTGACTCTAGATTACTGGGAACAAAATCATTGATTTGTAAGCATCTACAGGAAATATAGCTGAAATTATATTTGGTCATAGCATGGAATTATAAAAATGTTGCAGTTAAGGTTAGTGATAAGTAGAGTCATTGTATGTTCAGTGAGTGAATACAATGTGACCATGGACTTTTCATTCTTACAGTAATTTATTTCCATGTCAACTTAAAATTCCTATTTATATATATGTCTACATATATTTATTTTGTAAATTTAACCAAGTTCAAGCTGCAAAAATGACATCTGTGTTTGTGCCAGGCAACATTCATATGAATTTATTAATATAAAGCATTTTACATCTAGGAGAGACTCAAATAGCCAGTGTGGTAAGCAGATGGGAAATATAATAAATAATCTGCTTTCAGTGACATTTATATCTTTCTCTCATTCAGCAATGGCAGACTAAATAGGAAAATGGACCTTTTTATAGTTATATCCTAGGAAAGATTCTATGAAACTGCTTTTATTGGAAGCTCACTTGTAGTATACTGGATTCAGTATCTAATCAAATAATTGGCATTTTATGATACAAAAAGCTGAAGCCATTTTAGAAAAAATATCTAATGTAGAAATGTGTTCAAGTAGAAATAAAATCCAAAAGTGTTCACTGAAGGGGAGAACATTTTAGAGATAGAACTTCAAGCTAAGTCATTTCTGATCTGCTTGTTTTAATATATCAAGCAAAAACATCAAAGAGAAAAAAACTAAATGAATGTGAGGGAGAGATTTCAGCCAAATAACAGAAAATCAAGTAATTTTTTTTCTTTTTTAGGAAGAGCTTTGACCAGAGAAGGCACGCTGTTCTTTACCTTCATTTGCTTAAAAATGCATTTTATATATCAATAAGGAGTCTATACAAGTTATTATAAGGAATCGTCATTGGATTAAGAAAAGGGACTCAATTCATGGCCATTGGATTGATTCTGATTGCTGGTAAGCCCATGGGACAGAGTAGATTTGCTCTATAAGGTTTTTCTTGTCTGTAACTATTCTAGAAGCAGATTTTCAGTTCTGCCTTTCATCTTGATCCCAGGAAAATGAAAACTACCGACCTTTAGGTTAGTTGTTGCTGTTATGTGTGATCAAGTCAGCTCCGACTCAGTGTACAACAGAATGAAACACTGCACTGTGATATGTAATCCTCACAACTGTTTCTTGACTGAGCCCACTGATGTAGCCACAGTATCAATCCATCTCATTGAGGGACTTCCTCTTATTTTCACTGACCTTTCACTTTACCAAACATGATGTCCTTCTCCAGGGACTGGTCTCACCTGACAATATGTCCAAAGAATGTAATAAGAAGTCTTGCCATTCTTGTCTCTCAGGAGCATTCTCTCCTTACTTATTCCAACACAAATCTGTTTTTCCTTCAGGCAGTACATGCTAATCACAATATGTTCTCCAGCACCATAATTCAAATACTTCAATTCTTCTATGGTCTTCCTTATTCAATATTCAACTTTCACATGTCTGTGGTTCAATGGAAGCACCATGGCTTGGGTCAGGTGCATCTTAGTCCTCAAAGTAATGTTCCTGCTTTTCAATACTCTAAAGAGATCTTCTGTAGCAGATTTACCTAATGCAATACATATTTTGATCTCTTGACCACTGTTTCCATGAGCATTGATTTTGGATTCAAGAAAGACACAGTACTTGACAACTTCAACCTTTTTTACACTTATCACGAAGTTACCTATTGGTCCAGTTGTGAGGATTTTGTTCTTCTTTACATTGAGTTATAATCCATACTGAAGGCTGCAATCCTTGATCTTCATCATCAAGTGCTTCAAGTCCTCCTGATGTTTAGCAAGCAATCTTGCACCATCTGCACACCTCAAGTTGTTAATAAGCCTTCCTCTAATCCTGATGCCACATTCCTCTTCATATAAGTGATCTTCTCTGATGATTTGCTCAGCATACAGATTGAACAAGTACGGCAAGACGATACAACCCTGATGCACACCGCTTCTGATTTTAAACCATGTTGTTCTGTTTATACAACTGGTTCTTGATCCATGTACAAGTTCTGCATGAGCACAATCAAGGTTTCTGGAATTCCCATTCTTCACAACATTATCCACAGTTTATTATGTCCACACAGTTGAGTGCCTTTGCATAGTCATTGAATCACAAGTGGCCTCTTTCTGGAATTCTCTGCTTTGAGCCAAGCGCCATGGTTGGCCATGTCTTCCACATTTCCTGGCCTGGACAAGGGAGTGCTTCCAGGGTTTAGGTTAATAGTGGCGGGATCCGATGCTTCCAGTAGTCATGGAGCTTGGGTTAGTAGTTGAGCAAAAGTCATTTTGGCAACGCAGGAACATTGTCATTGAATAAAAGGCACCATTTCCTGTCAGTGATGGTGCTTAACATGAGCCTTTCTGCTCCTGTAAAGATTTACAGGCTCAGAAATACTAGATAGCATCACTATGAGTCAGAATGGACTCAATAGCCATGACACTTTTTTAGTCTTGAAGGGATTTGGAACCATTCCATAAGATCATGTGAAATGTGACAGATATTTTTTTCCAAGATTGCCTGACCTACTCCTACTCAGCTATGATGCCTGCCAGTACCTTCTCACTCTCTTCAGTTCCTAGCTCAATTTACTGTTTGGCAAGATTTGTTGATATTTTCCAAGAAGTGACCTCAGCTCACTTATGGGACCCCTTCCTAGACAAAGGAATGAGCACTACCTGGTCTTGTGTGTCATCCCATAATCACAGAAGCAGATCGCCAGGCCTTTTTTTCTAGTCTGTCTTATTCTGGAAGCCCCACTGAAACCTTTTCTTCCATAGCACCACCCAAGCACACATGGACAGATGGGTGGTCACCGTACAGAAAATGCATTATCTGAAAATGAAACTTTCTTCTGCGTGGCAGGAGAGAACTCAACCACAGAAATCCATTGCCCTGATCAGAGCACTCAGGAATTTGACATGGGACTTTGTCATTTCCTTGGGGCTAACCTCTCTATGCTGAATTTATTTCTGAGCAAAATGGAGATTATAATAAGATATTTTTCCTAGATTAGCTGGGAAGATTAAAATCCCAATGTACATGGATACTTTTACATATCACAGTGTGCCAGGCTTTCAATGACTAAGTTTTCAGGAGATCGCCACTGCTGTTTTTCAAAGAGGTTTCTGAGTGGACTACGATCGTCCACCTTTTGCTTAGCATCCAGGCATGTTAATAATTTAATGCATTGAAAAAGTTAAAAAAAATCTTCTACACATTTAATAATTCACACCAACCAAGGAATCTACAGTGCATGATAAAAAGGTAATAGCATTAGCCATTAGTATACAGAAAAGTGTCTCTGATGGAAGAATAGATTATAAATATAAGTTAAAGCAGAGTCTCTTTAGCTACTCATTTAACATTTATATAAATCATCAGGAAACTCTCTTTATAGAATGTTATTTCCTTTACATTTTTATTTTAGTGATAGTAAAAATATAGCATTTATATAAGACCAAACCTGACTATTTTCCTTTAGCACTGCATTTATAGATGTAAAATAAGTAAATTAATAATGTATATATTTAAAGAAGTATAAAAGCTGAGTTAATAAACTTTCATTTACCATTGACTTGGTTCCAACTTAAGCACAACAGAACATCCTCACAATTGTTCCTGTCTCAGCCCATTGTTACAGCCATTGTGCCAATCCATCTCCTTGAGGGTCTTCCTATGTTTTTGCCAACAGTCCACTTTACCAAGTATGATGTCCTTCTCTAGTGACTGGTCTCTCCTGATAGCATGTCTAAAGTGCGTCTGATGAAGCTTTGTCATCCTTGCCTCTAAAGAGCACTCTGGCAGCATTCCTTCCAAGACAGAGCTATTTGCCCTTTGAGCAGTCCACGCTGCTTTCAATATTCTTTTCCAGCAAAATTAAAATGCATCAAATCTTCTTCAGTCTACTTCTTCAATATCCAACTTTCCCATGCATGTGAGGTGATTAAAAACACATGGCTTTTGTCAGTCGCACCTTAGACCTCAAAGTAACATCCTTGTTGTTTCATACTCTGAAGAGGTCTCACATAGCAGATTTAGCTAATGCACCACAACTTTTGATCTCTTGGATGCTGCTGCTCCCCTGAGTATTGATTGTGGATCCAAGAAAGACAAAATCCTGGACTATTTCAAACTTTTCTCCATTTATTGCTAAGTTATCTGTTGGTTATGAAGCTGCAGATTGCATGACCAAATTTTGCAAAACCACTAACTCATTCATAGCAAATACCTCTTTCAACAACACAAAAGGTGACTAAACACATGGAATACACAGAAATCAACGGGACTACTTCTGTGGGAAGACACTATGGAGAAGCTCAACATCAGCAGCTAAAACCAGACCAGGGATAGACTGTGGAAGATACCATCAAGTTTTCTAATGTAAGAGCAAGATAAAGCTGAAGAAAATTAAAACAAGTCCACAGGAGCCAAAATACAACCGTGAGTCTATGGCATCTAAACTTTGAGTACACATCAGGAAGAGATTTGACACAAGAAGAGATTTGACACATGACCACACAAGACTTAATGATCTGTCAGGACCATCATTCATGAAGAAAGCAAAACATCATGAAAAAGGCAGAAAAGAAAGAACATATCAAAGTCAATGAGAGAAGAGACTATGAAACAAGCTCTTCATCATAGAGTTGCTTAAACCAATGGAAGACAGGATGACGTCAAGGAGCTGAACAACAAATTTCAAAAGACAGCTTGAGAAGATTAAGCCAATTACAGCAACATGTGCAAAGACTTTGAATTATAAAACCCCAAAGGGAGACTACCCTCAACATATCTGAAACTAAATAAACGTAAGAAAAATTTCAAACCTCAAATGGAAATTTTGAAGATCCGATCATAGGCAAAATATTGAATGCTGCAGGAAGCATCCAGAGATGATAGCAAGAATACACAGAGTGATAGTACCAGAAAGAACTGGCCGACAGTCCACCATTTCAAGAAGTAGCATATGAGTAAGTACCAATGGTGCTGAAGGAAGAGGTTCAAGCACTGAATGCATCAGCCATAAACAAGGCTTCAGGAATTGATAGAATATGCATGGAAATGTTTCAGCAAGCTGAAGAAGTACTGGAAGCACTCACTCGTCTATGCCAGGAAATTTGGAAGACACTACCTGATCAACCAACTGGAAGAGATCCATATTTTTGCTCATTAAAAGAATAGTGACCCAATAGAATGTTCAAACTATAGATTGATATCATTGATATTGCCCCAAAGTAAATCTTGCTTACAATCATCCAACAATGGTGGCAGCAGTACATTGGCAGCAGGAAGTGCCAGAAGTTTCACCCAGATTCAGAAGAGGACATGGAACAGGGGTATCATTGTTGATGCACATGGAGATTGGCTCAAAGCAGAGAATACCATAAAGGGGTTTACTTGGGATTCATAGACTATGCCAAGGCATTAGACTGTGTGGACCATAACAAACTGTGGATAACCTTGAGAAGAATGGGAATCCCAGAACACTTCATTGTGCTTATGCAGAACTTGTACATGGATCAAGAGGCAGCTGTGTGAACTGAACAAGGAAATACAGCATGT
Organism: Echinops telfairi; assembly: GCF_000313985.2. Classification (NCBI taxonomy): domain Eukaryota; kingdom Metazoa; phylum Chordata; class Mammalia; order Afrosoricida; family Tenrecidae; genus Echinops; species Echinops telfairi. The sequence continues at coordinate 29,939,148 of NW_022103898.1, forward strand.
TTTAAAATCAGGAAAGATGTGCATCAGGGATGTATGCTTTCTTCGTACTTGTTCAATCTATATACTGAGCAAATCATCAGAGAAGCTGATTTATATGAAGAAGAGTATGGCAACAGGATCAGAGGAAGGTTTATTAACAGCCCGATGACTTGAATATTTGATGATGAAGATCAAATATTGCAGCCTTTAATACACATTACAGCTCAATGTAAAGAAGGCCAAAATCCTCATAATTGTACTAATAGGTAACATCATGATAAATGGAGAAAAGGTTGAAGTTGTCAAGGATTTTGTCTTGCTTGAATCTAAAATCAATGCTCATGGAAGCAGCAGTCAAGAGATAAAAATATTTATTGCATTAGGTAAATCTGCTGCACATGATTTTTCTTTTTTTAACTTAAAAATCATTTTACTGGGGGCTCTTACAGCTCTTGTAATAATCCATTGTATCAAACATATTTGGATATACATTGCCATCGTTGTTTACAAAACATTTTCTTTATGCTTGAGCCCTTGGTATCAGCTGCTCTTTTTTCTCTCCCACCCTCGTGGACCCCTAATAAATTATAAATTCTTATTATTTTCATATCTTACACCATCCACTATCTACCTTCACCCATGTTTCTGTTGTTCCTCCCCCTGGGGGGTGGGTTATACATTGATCAGTCCATCGTTGTTATAGGTTCCCCGTTTCTCCTCTTTCTCCCCACCGCCCTCATGGTATCACTACTCCCATGACAGCTCCTGAGGGGGTTATCTGTCCTGGATTCTGTGTGTCCAGGGCTTTTATCTGTACCAGTGTACATGCTCTGGTCTAGCCGGATTTGTCAGGTAGAACTGGGGTCATGATAGTGGGGGGGAGGAAGCATTAAAGAGCCAGAAGAATGTTGAGTATTCCATCAGTGCTCTTTAGAGTATTGAAGAGCCAGGACGTTACTTTGAGGACCATGGTCCACCTGACCCAAGTCATGGTATTCGTCATTGCATCACATTCATGTGAAAATTGGACACTGAATTAGGAAGACTGTAGAAGAATTGATGCATTTGTATTATGGTGCTGGAGAAGAATATTGAAATTACCCCTCCTTTCGCCTTCTGGCTTACTGCAATGCTCTGTCTGTCCCCTCAGGGGAATCTTTAGACCTCTCAGCACCCTGCAGATTTTCCACTGCCCTTCAATCCAAGGGACTCTGAACCCACCAGCCTGTGATTTTCCTGAATTCTGCTTCACCTATCTGCAGCATAGACCTACAGCTACATGATTCTATAGAGGGTTTCGGCTAGCCTAGGACACGTGGACTGACACTGGACTGGGCTGAGATAGCTTCTTGATACAAGATTGCTTCATGATATAAAGTTTTTTCTTATACAAAAAACAAACAAAAAGTGACCACAGACTGCTCAAAGGAAAAGTGGATCTGTGTTGGAAGAAGTGAAGGCCAGAGTGCTCCTTAGACTTCTTATTACATGCTTCGGTCATTGTCGGGTGAAACCAGTCCCAAGAGCACGACATCATGCTGTTAACAAACGTGGAGAGTGTGGCAACACAGGGGAACGCCCTCAACTAGATTGATTGACACAGTGGCTGCATCAATGGGCTCAGCATAGAAACCATTATGAGAGTGGAACAGGACTAGGCAGTGTTTTGTTCTGTTATGCATAGGGTCACTATGGGTTAGAGCTGACTTCATGGGCCCTAACAACAACAACAACAACAAAAACAACAGCAACAACACCTATTGGTCCAGTTGTGAGGATTTTAGTCTTCTCTGCATTGGGTTG
>NW_022103898.1:29946461-29954110 GCF_000313985.2 Echinops telfairi
CCCTGTCCAAAAGATAGGAACATATTTTTTTCTTGTCACACATCTCTGTTCAACAATAACTCAATAGTATGACAAAAAGTCTTCATGATATATTTGCTAGAACATAAACCCTTAACTTTTTGCTTTCTCTTCCCTATCTTGCCACTTAATGGCCATTTTGCCCCAAATCAGAGTTATTTTACCTTCCTTTGCACCAGCTTGATTATATGGACATACATCTCATGAGACATTTTTCTCTGGCAGAACTTTTTATCCACTAAAAGTCCCAAGTTACATATTCTTCATCTATTTCTCAGAACAGGCTTTACGTCTATAGTGGTGGCTTCTGATTCTCTCTGCACTTGACTATTTACACTTGACTCCTCTCAGTGTTTAGTCAAGCATATAACCACTTGGATGAGGAACACTAGATAAAAATTAATGCATTTGAACTGTGGTATTGGCAAAGAATAATGAAGGTACCATTACTGCCAGAAGAACAAACAAATCTGTGTTAGAGGAAGCACAGACAGTATGCTCCTTAGGAGGGAGCATGTTCAGACTTACTCTCATGTACTTTGTACATTTTATCACAAGAGACCAAGTCAAAGAAACCTAATCTTTCAGAGAGCAGCCGAACATTTACCCAGTTATGCCATCCGGGTTGCTGTCCTTTGAAAAGGGCAGCATGCTTAGCAAAGTAGTGGGTGAGAGCCAAAACGGGAGACACAGTGCCTATTAGAATGAGTTCAAACATAGCAATGACCATGAGAAGGACCCAGGAGTGGGCGGGGTTTCACTCTGTTGTACATCTCATCTCTGAGCTGGAACTGACTTGCCAGCATCTAACAACAGCACGGCCATTATTGTCCAAATCCCCCACCTTCCTCTTTGTTTCCAACTCTTTCATTTCAACTGCCAATCGTTATCTATGCATTTCGATTGCACATTTGATTAATTTCAGACTGAAGACATTGGCAAAATTCTTCAATTTTTTAATCCCTAGCTCTAGTGGTGAGTGCATCAATTTGAATGCTATTTGTAGTAACTGGATTTCCTTATATGGGGATAGATGGTATCCTATCACAGTGTTTTACTTCAATACAGATCTTGAAATATCCTTTTTGGCAACCAATGCAACGCCATCCCTCTTGAACCCGTTAATTTTGGTTCATAATAATCACAATAAACCATATGATTTTCTGACTCAAAATGGCCAATACTAGTCCACTGTAGCTCATGAATGTAGCTCTTTATGCATTCCATTTCTTTATTGACAACTTGCCATTTTCCTAGATTCATACTTTGTACCTTCCAACTTCAAACTATTAGTAGATGTTTGCAGCTATTTCTTCTCATTTGAGCTGCAGGAAATAAAATGCATCCAGAACATTCCTTAGAAGAAAGAATGGTGAGACTTCATCTCAAGTACTGTATTTCAGAAATGCTATCAGGTGGGACATTCCCTGGTAAAGGATATCAAACTTGGTAAAGTAGATGGGCAGTGAAAAAGATGGAGGCTCTCACCAACATAGCTTGGAACAATGGACTCAAACTCAAGAATAATTGTGAGACGTACTGGGTTGCAATGAGTCAGAACCGACGCGATGGCACCGAACAGCAACAATAACATTATTATTTGGCACAAAGACTACATTTCTCTGCTTCCCTATTAGGTCTGATCGTGTGAATAGTTCCTGAAAATTAGATTAATTCATTCATGGATGCATGCATCCATCAAGTAGTTATTGAGCACCAACATTAAACTTGGATCTGGAGATAAAGCAGCAAATAAAACAAGCAAAATTTCCAATTATTCCTGTCTTGCCAGGGAGTTTATAATCTACCTGGAGGAAATATACAAGTTAAAAAATGTGTTGCTTCAAATGATGATGGTTGCCATGGAGAGAAGGAAGACACTCTAGCGGGCTAGAGAAAGGCAAACAAGGTAGATGTAGCTTTAGCAACATAGCATTGCACCGGAGTTAGAATGTTGAGGATGAGGACAGGTCTGGGATTACACATTATAGTGGTGACTCTCACAAACAAGGAAAATAGGCACAATGAGCTAATGGCAAGGCAGATAGTGGTTGTTTGACTGTGAGTGTTGAGAAAGAGTGGAGTGAGGGTCAATTTAGTTAGGAGTCCTAAAGCTCTGGGATCTTTATCCTGTCTTGAAGGCTGGGCCAGCAGCAGAGTAATATGCAAGACACCAAATGTCCTCTTCCTGCTATAAAAGTCATGACATGAAGGGGAAGGCTAGCATTCTTCTTCGTAACAGATGCAAAATAGTCTTTAGTCAGCTTTCACAAAGTTCCCTTAAAAAATGTCTAGTAGGTTCTTTGAGCCTCTCTTCTTCCTTCCTTCCTCCATCTTTAGGCTTTCAGCAGATCAAGGTGGCAGGAGTTCTAGACCACCTTGGATCATGAGGACCACACCCTTGGGAGTGGGAGAATTATGAGCTCCTTCAGAATGGAGAGTTTCCATGCTAGCCTTGGATAACTCACGTACTTTCTTTTAGAAAACAAATGTTTCCTCTCATGTAAGTTTTTGTTAATTAGAGATTTACTTCTCTAAGATCATCTCATCAAATGTAGTATGCAAGTCTGAGATATAACATTCATTCTTGGAATGCTTACTTTGGATTGAAAAGTGTATTGTGTTGAACAATAAATGATTATGGAAGAAGGACACCTGAAGTTGTGTCCTGATTCTGTGTGTATTTCAAACTTAATTTTTCTCATTTATGAAATGAGAAGAATAATACTGTGAATTACTCCTGATAGAGAAAAGAGCAAATAGTAAGACCCATGAATGGGATCAAACACAGCTGGTTTAAGGAACTGGAATGATGATCCAGTATGATCCGATCATAGATTGTTCCCAAATGCCCCACAGATTATCACCATTACATTGGTTTACATTTGAGTTTCCTTAATGAGGCGTGGTGGTTAAGCTCTGAAGCATCTAACTGCAAAGTCAATCATTCAGAGCCACCCAACAACAAGAGAAAAAAGATACGGTGATCTGTTCCCATAAAGATTTCAGCCTAGGCACAGGATGCCTGGTGGGGCTTGATCAAGGACAATGTACCTGAGAGAAATTACTGAAACCTAAATGAAGGTTGAGCATGATAGTGGGACAAGAGGAAAGTAAAAGGAAATAGAGGAAAGAACTAGGAGGCAAAGGAGATTTATCGAGGTTTAAATATAGACATGTACATATGTAAACATTTATTATAGAACAATTGGGGAATTGATCTATGTACATATATTTATATGTTAAATATTAAGGTAGCAGATAGACATTGGTCCTTTACATAAGTACTCCCTCAATGCAAGAACATTTTGTTCTAATAATCGGGCATTCTGTGATGCTCAGCTTGACAATATTGCTGAAGACAAAAATGGGTACATAAGCAAATGTGGTGATGAAATCTGATGGCACCCGGCTATCCAAAGATATAGCATCTTGGGTCTTAAAGGATTGAAGGTAAACAAGTGCCCATCTAGCTAAGAAGCAACAAAGCCCACATGAAAGAAGCACACCATCCTGTGTGATTATGAGGAGCTGATGGAATCAGGTATCAGGCATCAAAGAGCCAGAACAAAAAAATCATGTCATTGTGAATGAGAAACAGTGCAGAGTGGAGACCCACAGCCCATCTGTAGACAATTGGACATCCTCTTACAGAAGGGTCACAAGAATGAGAGGAGCCAGTCAGGGTGCAACAATGCTGCCCCCCCCACACTATCATGATCCCAGTTCTATCTTACAAATCCTGCTAGAGCAGAGCACTGGTACAGGTAAGAGCTGGAAACACAGGGAATCCAGGAAAGACAAACCCCTCAGGACCAATAATGAGAGGAGTAGTGATACCAAGAAGGGAAGGGAGAAGGGGAACCTACCCCAATGATCTACATATAACCCCCTCCCAAGAGGACTGGCAGCAAAAAAGTGGGTGAAGGGAGATATTGGTGGGTCGGGTGTAAGATGTGAAAAAATGTGTAAATTATCAAGGGCTCATGAGGGAGGGAGGAGGGATAGGGGAAAAATGAGCTCATACCAAGGGATCAAGTAGAATGAAAATGTTTTGAGAATGATGATGGCAACAATTGTACAAATGTTCTTGACACAATGGATGGATGGATGGATCATGAAAAGAGCTATACAGAGCCCCCAATAAAATGATTTAACTAAAACAGAAAAAATAAAAACCAACATTAATTCTGTTCCCAAGATGAGAAAATCTAAACCGATCATTATGAGGAAAAAAAAGGAAGTAAAGAAAAACTGAAAAAAAGTACGATTTGTGAGCGGACCCGCCTGGAGACAAAGGAGCAGTGTATTGGTTCCCAAGACCATCAGAAATATGTGTTTTCTGGAGGTCTTAGGCAACCCCTCTGAAAGGGTCGTTCAACCCCCAAAGGGATCTGGACCCAGAGGTTGAGAACTGTTGCGTTAGAGGATGCAAATCTATCACGCCAAGAGCTCCAAGCCGAGATTCATTCCACCAACTTTTATGGTCAGACTATAAGGCCAGACGGCCCACTCCACAGAGAGCTGGGCCAACGCAACCAGCCTCACACACTTGGTTGGCATCACCATGGGAGTAAGGAGCCAAGCCTCGGTGTCAATGGGAGCTCATCTGACCATTGCCCGGGGAAGAGATGAGGATCAAGGCCCTTTAACAGAGAGATCGATGGGAGTAGGGCTGAGATAGCTCAGACAACGCTGGAACCACCGGAGGACAGTGGCTAGCTACAAGCTGACCTCGGAGACTTTGTGGGTTCAGTTCCCGAGCACCACATTAAAGCAGCTGTCATCCTAAACAAGTCACGGGGAGGTTTTGGTTTCCCAGGGCACGTACAAGTGGCGTTGACACTGGACTGTAGTCTCCTAAGTGTGAAGACATTTGAGATATCATAAGAATTACCAAAATGGGCCACCGCCACACAAAGTGAGCACCTGCCCTTAGGGAAATGGGGCCAACAGGGCTGCCTCCCCCTAACAAACTCAGTGCCGTGGAGTCAATGGTGACTGCAAGGAACCCAGGTGGGTTTCCAGACCGTGACTGTCCGCGGACGTAGAAAGCCCCGATTTTCTCTGGGGGTTCGACTTGCCAACCACGAGGATCGCAGCCCAAAGCTTAACCTCGGCACCACCATGGCTTCCCCAACGTTGGATTAGTAAAAAATAAATAAATAAAATGCAATCTCTTTGAAGCGATATGAAGCGAAGCACAACAGAAATTCAAGGGCTTCGAAATTCCTCGGGACAGAGCCTTACAGCGGCTGGCATCTCTCTTGCAAGACGCAGCGGGTGGGGAACCAACAGATCTGGGAGTGGATGCGAACTAGGGTCTGAGGTGTACCTAAGAGGGCTGGAAGGGGAGCAGGGCTGAGGGGCATCTCAAATGACGTGTTCCGACACAAACACATGACAGAGGGAGTGACTGGGGAGCTTAGATGAGACTGCATTCGGCCGAACTGTAGGGAAGTGGTCAATTCTGAGTGTCCTCCCTCCGCAGGTTGAGTCTTTCATTCTGCTAAGTGGACCTTTCTGGAGACTTTAGACAGTTTCACTTCTCAGTGATATTAGGGTATTTCTTGATTTTATTTTAAGCGTTTGTCATTTGTTTAGTTGTGGCTGCTGTCAGTTTGCATTGTTTTATTATTTTAAAAATTATTATTAGTTGGTATTTAATACATATATCATATCATTCCATGGTTCAATCACATCACGTAAAATTGTACAATCGCTACCACACACAAAAAATGACAGCCGGGGAACCTCTATGGGGCAGTTCTACTCTGTCCAACAAGAGCATTAGGAGTTGAAAGTGACCCCTTGGGACAGAGCAACATCAAGTTTCTTTCTTTTCCTCACTTCCCCTGAAATCCAATCATTAGATCTCATAATTTTCCCCCCAAAAGCATTTCTCACATTTATCCTCTCTGCAACACAACCTAACTACCAGAGTCATGGTTAAGTGGATCTTTATCTATTGATCAAGCAATCAATCTATAAATCAATCAATTGATCTATAAAACCTTGGAAACATTAAAAAGACAAGAATACAAAAGAAAACCTGTGTCCATCAACATTTTCTTGATAATGACCACAATGATTCTCGTGTGTGTTTTTTTATAAAACATAGCACAACTAGAATTTTGGATAGCATATTTGAGAGGATCAAATAACTTGAAGCACAGTTAAATAAATCAGCAGTAAGGATAGAATACTCACCACCAAAGTAAACAGTATCTCCTGGCATCACAAAAGTGTTACAGTTATCTCACTTTTTTCTGCATCATATTTCAACGCCATATCACTCTAGATAGTATGGCCCACTTTCCAGGGGACTTCCCAAAGTCACTTGTATACTCATAGGCCTTAGTTACCATGTAATCTTTCTTTGACGCCGCATGTGATCATGTCACAGCCTATTATTACAACAAGTATGTCAGAAAAAGGAGCCCTGGTGAGTCAGTAGTTAAGGACTTGGCTGCTAACTGAAAAGTCTATGGTTTCAACTCACCAGTCACTCTGCAGGTGAAAGGTAGGACCGTCTACTCTCCTATATGACAGACTTGGAAACCCTGTGGTACAGCTTTACTCTGTCTTATAGGGCAGCATGCATCAGATTCAACTCCACAGGAATAGGTTTGGTTTTATTTTTTGAATGTTAGAAAGTGTTCCTCATTCTGCATCACAGAACATATTCTATCTAAAGCAGTTGTTCGTAAGCTGCATGTGACCCCGTGTGTGTCAGGGTAGAGCTGTCTGTGCTCCATAGGATTTTCAAAGCTGAAGTTGTGGGAAGAATATCTTGATGCAGGAAGGATTAAAAGAAGATGGAAAAAATACACAGTCACAGTAACATAAAGAAATAGTCAACATTCAACCATTTCAAGAGGTAGTATATGATAAAAAACAATGGCACCGAAGGAAGATGTCCAAAAGGCATTGAAGGCATTTAGCCAAACACAAAGCTCCCGTAATTGATGGAAAACCAATTGAGACATTTCAACAAGCTGACAAAGCTCTGGAAGCACTCACTCTCTATATCAAGAAGTTTGAAATGCAGCTAGCTATCTGGCCAACTGACTGGAAGAGAACCATGTTTGCACCCATTCCAGAGAAAGGTGACCCAACATCGATTCACAATCACTGCTCTTGGAAGCAGTAGTCAAGAGATCAAATGGCAGGTTGCACTGAGTATATCTTCTGCACAAGACCTCTTTAAATTGCCAAAAAGTAAGCATGCTACTTTGAAAATTAAGGTGCACCTGACCAAAGCTAGGGCATTTTCTTTCTTTCTTTTATTTTATTTGCTAAAAACAGATTTATTGAACACCTATTATACAGAGTATTACATTCAAAAGTAATCACGTAGGCGCTACATGCAGTAGAAACTGAAAACAAGTAGCATTTTCTTCCTATATAGTAGGTGATTGATTTCATTGGTGTTCTCTTCCCAAAGTCATAGGTAAATTCAGATACTTATTAACGATAATTCTAATTATCAAAGCTTTTTTTTGAATCTGGAAAGAGCTCAGTGATTATTTATTTCAACCAAAATCATTGTTTTTTTGTTTTTTTTAAATCAATTTATTGGGGCTCATACAATTCATCACAATACATAGATCAATTGTGTAAAGCACATC
>NW_022103898.1:29955453-30003988 GCF_000313985.2 Echinops telfairi
TACCATTGGTTTTGAACCATTTGTTGTTCCCTTGTCCCTAGGTTGGCCAACCCTCCTCCCTTCCCCTACCTCCCACACTCCGATGCCATGGCATTTTCAATCACCTCATATGTGTATGAAAGTTGGATATTGAATAAGGAAGACGGAAGAAAAATGGGTACATTTGTATTATGGTGCTAGTTAAGAATATTGAAAGTATGAACTGCCAAAAGAATAAGCAAATCTATTTTGGAAAAAGTACAACCAGAATGATCCTTAGGGGCAGTGAAAAAGACAAAGACCCTGGATAAGATGGAGCCGTACGGGGACAACACCTAACAACACCACGTCTGGCTAGGTCTGTCTTCCAGGACCTGCAGGAGTAGATGACACCTACAATCTTTCAACTCGAAGCCAGGTGATTTAACTGTCTGTACCACCGAGAGACTCCTACACTCCATCTAGTTTAAACTTTTTCAGCTGTATGGACTTGGCCCACTTAGTGCTTGGCCTATCTTAGCACTGTTGACAACAGGGTGGAGTATAAACTCCCCAGCGTGGCAGACTGCCTGCTATGCACTCTGGTCTTTTCTCCCGCACCTCTACTTCACTCAAATTTTTCTCCAAACACCCTAAGCTATTTTCTGTTCTTTTATACTCATTTATCATGTCTTTGGATTTTAATTCATGCTATATCCTCTCTGTTTAGAACGACAGTTCACTCTGACAATGTTGTCAATGTGTCCCTGACATTTTTTCTGTGCATTATTTCAAGAGCTCCTTGATCAGGGATGCTGCCTTGCCAGTATCCATATTAATGTTCTGGAGTGCTCAATGAAAAGTTGGAGGCTCAAGTCTACCCAGAAGCACTTCAGAAGGACAGCCTGGCAATCTCCATTCAAAAAACCCATTCACCCATGGATCCCAGTTCTACTGTGTCATTCTTGGGGTCATCACAAGACAAAGCAATCTAGACAGCAACGGATTTTGTTTTTCACACAAGCAGTGGGTTGGATGATACCCCTTAGAAGACATGACCATGTTTCTGAACCTGTAGATGAATTCTTCTTTGGAAAAAAGGATAGCTGCTAATGTAATTTTGTGAAGGGTCATGAGTTGCGAACACCCTGAGTTATCTGAGTGGGTCAGCGACAGGGTTCTTATAAGGGAAAGGCAGTGAAGAGCCAGGTGGAGAAGAGGAGGGCACCATGTGAAGATGGAGGCAGAGGTTGATTGAAGTGATGCAGCCAGACAAGTCAGGAAAACTGGATGGGACCAGAATCCAGAACCTTTGAGGACGTCTTCTGCTGCTCTAGAGACTTTGAGGGAACGGGGCCCTGCTAGCACCAGCACTTCAGACATCTGGCCTCTAGGACGGGGGGAGAACAAATGTCTATGTTTTTGAGATATCCCGATGTTGGCAACTCATTGCAATAGCCCCAGAAAATCAGACATTTTGAATTCCATAATACTCATCCTACCTCAATATTTGATGCCGTCTCTCTCAGGTAATAGAACAAAACTCCTTGAGAAGATAAAACATGTGTTAGTCACATATTACATCCTGTACCTTGCCCACTACCAGGTACATAGCCTGCACTTACAGAACAAACAAACCTACAGGTGGATGAATGGATAGACACATGGGAACTGAACATTCCAGTGTCTTGACTACAAAGTGTTAATAAAGCAAAGTGTGGTTTTCTGAAAGGCCCTTGTTTTTGCAGAGTGGATCCGGCCCCTCGCCCCACCTGCTGTCTGTGTCATCCAGAGCACTCTGGCTCTTGCTGGGTTTTATTTAGCATCATACCAAATCAAAGGAAATTAGATGTTCATGCCTCTCCTTGCTTCCTGGGGTTTAACCTTCCTTTTGTGTGAATCCTTCCTGGCTCTCACAGCAAGGCAGTGCCTGCAAGCACCCTAAAGTGCTGTATTCAGCACTGTGTGTGCCCACGACCTAGACAGCTATTCTGTACCTACCCCCACTTCCACTGTCTCCCCCCACCCTTTTTAATGCTGAGTGCAAGTGTTCAACTGTGTCATTAATACAGTGTGGCATGGAGACATCCTCTCTCTAATGTGTATTTCTAATTGTGTGCCATTTTCACTGCACGATGAAAGGGACCTTGAACCCACACCCTGAGAGCCTAGCCATGGGGCTTCATAATTAGGTCTCTTACCTGTCCGCTCTAATTGATGTAAGCTGACTTACTAACTGCGATCTTTGCTTAGGTTTGATTTTTTTTTAACCTCATTTTTATCCATTTGAAGAGCTGGTCACAGAGATGAAGGGAGAAGTGGACACAACTCACATGTAAAGAACCATGTTCATTGTTCCTCACTAGGCAGGCAGCTCATGACCAGGGGTGGGGGGTGAGCTCAGCATTCTCACTGTGGCTCTGTCTGTGCCTTGTCATTGCAACATGGGCTGGGTGCTTGTGCTGCTTCTCAGTTTTCTAGATTGTCTCTGAAACTAAAGCAGTCTGCTCTTTATTGAGCACCTATTGGCTGGCAGGCTACAGGGTCACTGCTAGGGCCGGAGCAGTACAAAAGCAAACAGATAAGTTCCTACATGTACAGAATTTATTTTCTAGTGTGTGTGTTGGGGTAACAACAACAAAAAGAGATAAAAATGAGTACGACAGCACAAATGTGTTTTCTATAAGCCTTCTCTTACACTGTCTGTGAAGCTGTTTATGAGCTGTCCAGAAGATGATGTCCATAATGCACCTTGTCAATGGTATAACTACAATAGAATGAAAACCTGAATTAATGAGAATTTTTCTATTTCCTACTTGAAAACTCTATGGCATGTGGTTCTACTCTCAAACACACAACGTAATTATGAGTTGGAATCTATTCAATGGCAAAGGGTTTGATTTCATTCTTTTCAGTTGTCCGTAGTCCACTCAGGCTTCTTTGCTGCTGCTGTTGAAATAGATTCATCAGTGATTTACAGTCATGAAGAAAGGGAGGGGAGGTGCACACACCACGTACAGTCAATTCTCACGATCGGCAGGCATTACCACATATGAGTTCACAACAAAGAGTGAAGCATAGAGAAGTGAAGAGTGGACGGTTGCCCCAGGTGAGATAAAAAGTTAGGTTTCGCTAAACCTCTGGTCACAGCATTCTCACCACAGCCTCTGGTCTCAACTGATTGATCCATAACCTTATCTTAGGTATTTTCTGTTTAAAAACATCTTATTAATAAATATTGTTCATCTGTTACTTTATAGGCACAGCCAGCAGTATTCTAGCTCAGGCGCCTATGAATTTCATCTGGCACATGTTGCTCTGTGAAAGAGACCTCAGAGTCTTCTCATGTTGGCGAGCACAAGGCAGCCCTGCAGCACCACACTTGGGGGCCATTCGAAACAGCAAAATTGCAAACAAAAAACTCCACTAAAATGAACAACTAAGATGTAACACAAAGGAGATCACAAGAAGGCGCTTGTTTACAGTGGAAGAATGGAAGCACGAGTGAAGAATGCCGGCTGGTTCAGTCCCAATAGGAAATGTACACATCAGGCCACCCAAATTTCCCATCACTCTGAGATGGTCCATGAATGACCATGAGAGCACTCTGAATCCTGATTTGGGTTTAGAAATAAATTTTAGCAAGTTCTGTTTACTGCCGGACTGCTAACCTAAGCGTTGGTGGCTTGAACCCATTTAGCAGTACTGTGGGAGAACAAGTCTAACAGTCAGCCTCTGAGCTTACAGGGAAGACCCTCGATGGGTCAGTTCTACACAGTGACACATTGGGTGGGGGGAAGTCCCCATGAATGGTAATCAATTCACAGGCAACTAAAAACAGCGGGGGGATGTGCAAATACAAAATCTGTAAGTAGTGGCGATAAAGTTTACCTATGATATTTCTTCTTAGTAATTTCACTTCAACTTCAATCATTGCCGTCAAGTAGATTCCAACCCAGAGCAACCCTGCTTAGCGTTCCGATGCTGTACATCTTGATGGGGGCAGAAAACTGCGCCATTCTCCCACGAGATGGCTGGACGGTTTAAACTACTGGCTTTGTGATTACCAGTCAATACTTAGCCCACCATGGCCCCAGAACGATACTAATTTTGCTAAGACCTTACAAATATACTATTTCTAATATCTAGATGTGGTTTTGGTTGACTTGGTTTAAGCATCCTTGGTGTGGTTGTGTTGTTGGGTCCCTATAACAGGAAATGTTGTTCTTGGTGCCTGCTTTGCACATAATTATATGGGTTTATTTATTTGTTTGCTGGACTGCTTACATGTACATCATTAAGAATTCACCTTAATGATGCAGATAGAGAAAAGTTTTGGGGGACCTTCATTTACTAATGTGGCACAACTCAAAATGAGAATTAGATGAAAATATCTGTTGATGATCGAAGCATATAATGTATACAATATAAATTCAGGAAAATTGGAAGTCATAATAATGAAATGGAATCCAAATAGATTGATATCCTAAATACTAGTGACTTAAAATGGATAGTATTGGCCTTTTGAATCAGACAATCATATGGTTTATTATGTTGGGAATGACAAACCAAAAGAAATTACAAGGATGGTGTAGGACAAGGACGATATAGGGATATTATGATATGGAACCAACTTGAAGATACCGAGCAGTGACAATGTACACAACTTAGCTAATTTTTTTAGCTAATTAATTTCTGGGAGGTTCTTTTTTATGAAGATTAAGAAAAGGGGCTACATTGTCAAATTTCCCATCTGCTACATAAGAGAAAAAATTGAATTTGGGTTGAAGATTAAATTTTAAATGAGTCCTTGGAGGTGGAGGGAAATGTTGCACATGAAAGTACCAAAATAATCAAGAAAAAGCAGAGTGGTAGAGGCAACTGTAAGTCAAAAGAGAGACACTGAACTGGGAAAAGTGCATGCAAATCTATGGTAATTTGTGTCATAAATATGCTGATAGAGTGGAAATAGCTTGCCTAGGAAAAGAGACAAGGAAGTATTATAATTTTCTCATCTAGAAGTTATAAAAGTTAACATGTACTACATACTACTCAGCTCTTTATACACATTTACTCAGATTCTACTTACAATCTCTCTAAGAGGTAGACAAAATTACAGTGTATGAACTTAATTTTATGATTAAATGAAAAGAGATTAAAAATCATCTGTGAAACCACATCATAACTTTTATTAAAATATTATTATCTTTATAAACCCAGAACTCTGTTCAAGCCTAGATGTAATACTTCTTTGCTTTTTGATTGGGAATGGTGTTTAACCTTGTATTTCTCAACCCATGTCTCCATTCTAGGGTTGTCATAAATATAAAATAGTGGAGTTCCTAGAGTAATTCCTGGAATATGGTCAGTCATTTATAGAAGTTTGTCCCTCTCCATCTGAATGTGGTGAGCTGGAGTGTACTTATTTCTCCACATTCCCAAAGTGGGTCTAGAGTAGTCTTGACTAGCAGAAGTATTTAAGTCATTTAAAAAGTATTACTACAAAATCATAGAACATTTTTATTAAGCAAAACTACAGAAATGTACAGCTATTTTTTCTTGACATATTCTTCATCTGAATTTATACACTTCTGAAGGCAGTGGTACTCTTTCTTCTGTGTCTGTCCACTTCTGAAGGTCACTGTTACCTTCCCACAAAGGATTCTGTGCTCTCCAATTTACACCAGATCAAAACTGCAGTTTTTGCATCTTTGAGAGACTCAAACCATATTCCATTAAAATGTTCCTTGAGATTAGGGAACAACAAGAAGTCTGAGGTGTCAGATGAGGGCTGCAGGGTGGATGGGCTAAGGTTTCCTAGAGAAATTCTCTCAGGACAGCTCTTGCTACCCTCAAAGAATGAGCAGGTGCTTTGTTATGATTCAAGAAAATTCCCTCGGGTAACTTTCCTGGCCTTTTCAGCCTCCCATTTTCTTTAAAACTGGCCCTTTGTCCTTTGAGAAAATCTATCAAGATTACCCTTTCGGAGTTCCAAAAACTAATGTCCATAACCCTTAAGCTAACATCTCTGCCTTGAACTTAACTGCTTCAGCGGATCCCCTCAGAAACCACTTTTTTGACTGGATTTTTCATTTTGAAGAAGTCCTACTGAGATGCAGACAAGGATATTACTGAGGCACCTTGTCTGCAACCAGGCCCTGGTTATGGAAACTTGATCAAACATGCTTTGAATGGGAACACCAGTAGAAATATCTTTTTAAAACTTACCTTCATATCCTGTGAGTAATATATATATATATAATTTAAAAAAATTTTAGTGTGGTCATATTAAGAAAAGTCAAAAGCAACCAATGAACTTAATTGGAATCATATATTTTCTTTAATTCAATATATTTGAAGTAATATTTCAGAATCAAATCAATATAAGATTTTTAGTGAGAATAGTTTATCAGTTTGGGTACCGAGCTTTAAAATCTGGTATGTATATTACATTTATGTCTCAATTAGAGCACTATAATTTTATTGTGAAGTTTGCTCTACATTTATATTTCATAAAAAATAACAATTGACATTTCCAAGTTCTGCAAACTTTTCCCAATATCTAAGTTGCATACCCATTTTTAAATTCAACTGATATGATATTTTCAAGTTAAAATAAATGTTTCAATTCCTCAGTTGACCACCCACATTTTAAGATCTCTATAAGTACGTGTGGATAGTAACTACCCCATAGAACTGTGGCAACCTAGAACTCCTTCCATGATTAGTGGAACTGGAAGTTCACCTTACTTTTCAAAGAGCCTCTGGATCACTCCATAACTTGGTTCAAGAGCTTTAAGTGTTAAGTGTAACTGAAACTTTTACTTAAGATGAGACATTAACATGATGCCAATTTTTGTGAACTTCCTGTGTCCAAAACTGATGATCAAAGTAGCCTTTAGGGCCACTAGGTCAATAGTCACAAGAAGAAGAAAGCTCCAGGACTGGATGAAGCCTGAGCAATATTTAAGATATCAATTTGGAGCCAGATGGACTGAGTTACCCATGCCCTTGAACTCCTGTATAGAAACTGGGCTGCTTCCCAAATACCCAGCCGAGGAGAAACTCACCCAGGGTAGGAGACAAAGCAATAGCCACAGTTCTGAAACAGACCAAAACAAGAGAAGAGACGAGGATTAAAAAAAGGTCATATTCTCACAAAGAACAAAATAAAACCTAGAGAGCTTTGGTGGCATATGGGAAGGCAGCTAAATCAGGGCAGGCAGCGGGAGTTGTTCTCGAGGACAGTGGTGAGATGGTACTTGAAATACTAAGCTGTCTTTAGCCCTTCTTTATACTCGCTGGTGGGTGGAATTCACAGAGAGAGAGAGAGAGAGTTAGGAATAAGAGTTTCTAGCTGAGATAAAAGAAAGGACTTGTGGATTGGAGGAAAGGGCCCAGCTGAGGTCACCTGCCCTTGAGTATCTTCATAAGGTAGCAATGCAAATATGTGACACGAGGAAAGACATACCATGACGCAGTGTATTTTGTTTGGCCTGAAAAAAGGACTGATTAAACTTTATATTAAGTAAGAATGAAGCTTAATGAATTAAGGTGGAAAATGGAAGTTCTACATATTAAGCTCTTACAAGCTAGAAGTAGAAGAAAATGAGCTGCCTTCTAAGTAGTAAGGTACAGAATACAGCCTACTGCACATAGACAGGATCAACAACAACAACAACAGCAAACAAGTAGAAATAAGTCATCAGGTTTTCTCGATGGTAATCTTTATAGAAGCAATAGTTCTGGGGTGATGCTGGCTAGGTTTGAACAGGCAGCCTTTAGATTATCAGTTGAACACAAACTGTCTGTACCACCTGGGACCTATAAGCACCACCGGGAGAATGTACAGTAAGTAGAATTCTCCCCATACACCGTTTTATGACAATTTTAGAAACAGGTATCTCAGGGGGGCACAAATGATTACACGCTGGAGTACAAATAGGAAAAAAAAAAGCCAAGCCAAGCTCAATGTCATGGAGTCGATGCCGACTCACAGGGACCCTAAAGGGCAGAGTAGATCGGATCTTCTGCTGTGAGCTTCCGAGACTGTAACTGTTTACTAGAGAGGGAAGCGTGTCTTTTCTCCCGCGGAGCTGCTAGTGGCTTTGGAACGGCTGACCCTGCAGATCGCACGTGTATCCACTAGACAGACGACCACGGCTCCTCCATTAAGGGGCCTCCGTGAGAAGGCCACAGCACACATGGGGGCCCATGAGTACCTTTCAAGGTTTTATGCTTCCTCAGTAAAAGAAGACAGAGAGAGAGAGAGAGAGAGAGAGAGAGAGAGGCAGTTAATGTGTCTAATAATTTTTTCTTAAAACTGAATGTTACAGTTGATATGAACTTCCATGAACAGTTTACATTCGAAGTAGATCTTTCATGAAATGCTTAAGTCATCCTTACCGCAATGCCTGGCTGAGTGGGGATGTTGGTGGTACGGACCATCTCAGATGTCTATCATTCCTAGACTCCCCGACTTCATGGCAGGACATCACATCCCCATCCCCATTGCCTTCAGACAGGGTGGGGTTTGTGGAAGAAAGGGAGAAGGAACAGTCACAAGATGTTAAAGCACAGGAACCTGGAAGCATCTGGAGGAAGGAGGTTGGAAGTCCGATGTACAGAGAGCGAGAGGCTCTAAGCTGCTGTAGTGTGAGAGACAGAGGTGAGAAAGAAACCCCCAAAAGGTATTTTATGTCTTAGAGCTATAAATCAAATAAAGAAGATTTGAATTTTCATTTTTCTTTTAGAGAGGCAAGGTTGGAATTCTGATTTATATTCCTGGTTGTGGAGTGTTACTGTAACAGAAATAGCATCAATTGACAGCATTAGTAGGCAGACATGTATTTTCTCTCACTGAGAAGCCTGGAACAATCTGAGTTCAGGGCACCACTTCTCGGAGAAGGGTCTCTCTTCCTTCGTTGGCTCTGGGGGAAGGCCCTTATCTGCTTTCAGCTTCTGTTCTTGCTTTCCTTGGTGACATCTATCTATCTTTCCTTATGGAGCAAATTTTATACTTCGGATCTCCAGAACTATGAGATCATATATGTGTGTTGTATAAAGTTGCTAAGTTTGTGGTAAAGTCCCTGGGCGGCACAAAGGTGTTAAGAGCTTGACTACTACCATAAAAGTTGGCTCTTTATACCCACTTCTAGAGGCCCCTCTAAAGATAGGCCAGCCACTCTCCTTCCAAAAGGCCATAGCCCTGCAAACACCATGGAGCACAATTTTACTCAGTATAACACAATTATACTCCCCAGGAGTAGGATCGATTTGCTAGTAATTAACAAGTTTATGGCCAGTTGTTACAGCAGCTGTAGGAAACTAATACAATCATATAATTACATTTCTGAAATCTATGAATATAACTTTGGCATATATATTTTGAAAAAAAATGGCGCTTTCTTCCACCAAGAAACCAGATCTATTTAGTTATGTTTCACTGGGAAATCTAAAACTCATACCCAATGAGTAAACTAATTCATGGTAACCTCATGAAGGATAACATATGATAAACATATACACTACATGGTGAAATATAAATATACCGATACTTTTAAACATATTGCAGGTTTATAATTCTGTGAGAGATTTGCGAGTTTATTATTTCTAAATGTCTACATTTAAATTAAATTCTAGGACTGTGCTAGAACACTATAGAACAGGACAGACATTTGTATTTTTATACATGAACCTTCTAACCACAGTTAGACATTTCTGAAGTCAAAAATAAAAATAACCTGATACAGTAAGTATAGCTTCCATATTTAAAATTATATATAAGATACCCATCATTAAGGAATGGCTGGTCTATTTGATCTTTTCTTATCATATATAACATAGAAGTATTTCTATTGCCAGAACATCCTTATGTGAAGCAGAAATGACCTTGTTTGCTGCCTTTTTAAATCTGAATTAGGATTGTCCTGTGTTATTTTCTTGTTTTGAAGGTTGCTTTTCAACACATGAGCACAGCTGTCTGAGAGACATCATTCTTTGGAAATACAAAAATAGCACATCTTCCTATTATGTCTCAATTTCATTACAGGACAATTTTAGGTTTACCCAGGCAGTGTGATTCACTAATGTCCAATCATCATGTGCAGTGGAGGTAGCAGTATTAAGATGCATTCTCTCCTTCAACTGGAACATTTGCAGACAAATGTTTATTTTATGAAGATGCTTGCTCTTCCCCATTGAGCTTAAAGCACATAACTAACGCTGTCTGAATTGCAGCATTAAGGCAATATCCAGACACCACTCACATTTCGGGGTTTTTATTATTTACTCTTGGGTACATGCATCACGTTTTTTACTTGCACCCACATTTCATAGATAATTGCCCCATTGTAAATTGCTAAGCCACAAAATGGTCATACATATAAATTGTGCCTCACTTTCAAATAAAATTATATCCAAAAGTCTGCCTTTAAAACCTGCAAGCTCAAAAAGAGCCTACAAATGCTGTCAGACAAGGGTCCCCCATCCAAATCAGAAGCAGCTGTAACTGCACCTTCATTGGTCTTATAGCCCGCATGATCAGTCTTGGTATTGAAGTTCTAAATGTTTATTGCCTTGTTTTATAGTTTTCTACCCATGAATATGTAATCTCTAAGAGTTTGTGAATCGTATTCTGACAGGTTTTTTTCCCCATTTCCCAATAATGACTGGGGTTATAAAAAATACATGGTAATAATGGTTTCCATGTTTTGAATGCTTATTATGTATCTCATGTTCATTGTTATACCCATGACAATATTAGCCATTGAGTTGCTTTAGTCCCAACTCGTAGTGACCCAATAGGGCTGGGTAGAATGTCCTGGTGACGTTTCCCATGGCTATAATCTTCAGTGGAGCATATTGTGCTCCCATGGAGCAGCTGGTGGCTTGGACTATTGTCCTTTAGGTTAACAGCTGAGCCTCTAACCGCTGTATTACCACCAGGGCAGGGTCAGAGGCAGCTGAGCAAACAGAACCAGGAAGTAGTGCATGGTTTGAAATCAAGAAAGGTGTGTGGCAGGGCTGCGTCCTCTCACGACACTTATTCATTCTGTATGTTGAGCAAATATTCTAAGACCGGGCTATATGAGTCAGACGGCAGCATTGGCATCGGAGGAAGGTTTATGAAAAGTCTGCCCTATGCAGCTGACATGACCTTGCTTGCCGAAAATGAGAAGGACTTGGAGCAATTGCTGATGAAGATCATGGATGGCATCTTTCAACAAGGACAATAACTCATCTGAAGGAGACCCAGTTCCCCACCACTGGACCGATAGACAACATCATGATGAATGGAGAAAAGATGGAACCCTCAATCCATTCTCATGGAAGCAGCTGTCAAGAGCAACTTATGCATTGCACTGGGTGTATCTACTCCCTAAGTTCTCTTTAAAGCATTGAAAAGCCAAGATCTCATTTTGAGGATGTGGGTGCATCTGACCCAAGCCCTGGTGTATCCCATGATCTCAAATGCATGTGAAAGGTGGACATTTAATTATGAAGACCAAAGGCGACTTGATGCTTTGTAATGAGGGTGCCGGCCATGAATATTAAAAGGAACAGAGACTGCCAAAAGAACAGACAATTCTAACTTGGAAGAAACCCAACCAAGGTGCTCCTTAGAAATGAGGATGGCAAGACTTGGTCTCTTACATGTGTTATCAGGAGAGACAGATCCTGGTACAGGACGTCATGCTCAGCAAAACCCGGGTCAGAGGAAAAAGACAAAGACTCTTGAGGAGATAGATTGACACAGTGGCTGCGACAAGGGGCTCAACCATTACAAAAATGGGGAGAAAGGTCCAGGTAGCATTTCCTTCTGTTGCTCATATGTCACAATGATGCCTGGCAACAAGCTCACCAGGGACCCTTCACCTGAGTCCTACGGGGTAAATATGATCACACTCATTTTATAGACAATGAAACACAGGTTCACATTCCTGTAACAGCTTTGTCCAAGGCCTTAAGCCTAATAAATCCAAGAACTAAATTTGCAAATCAATCAATGAGAACTCATCAACCTCAGTCTCCGATGTCTCACAGGATGATATCACAAAAATAAATAATGAATGCATGCATCCTTTTAAAGTTCATCAATATGATTTTTTAAAGCAGGAATAAACGTTACACCTGAAAAAGTAGAATTATTAAGTATTGGCACATCAAGTCAATTCACATTTCCTTAACACGTACAAATTCTGACAAGCCTGAGCTACCCATTATCATGTTGACGACAATTAAATCTGTATCTGATTTTTTAAACAATCCTGTGCAAAGTCTTTTTTGTGAAAGAAAATCAAAATATACTGGTCGAGTAGTGAGCAAGGTTCTAGGCTTTCTTTCCTGCAAGGTTTAATGTTTACTAGTTGGATCCACATGGAGACTCCTAGCTTTTCCCCCTCCAACCAGTGATCAAGCTACAAGGACTATAGGCCCCAGTGGCTGGGCATGTGACCAGTGCAGTTGCAAAGGACTCTGTCTTCAGAACAGAGGCCCTGATATCGACGGGGGCATGCTTCTAGGTCTGTATCTTAAAATGCTTTCTAATTCTATGTTTGATATTTTGTTTTGTCAGGAAAATGGGATGGGTCAATGGAGAGTGTGTTTGGGAGGCAAAGCCTCAGTTCACCTGCAGTCTTATCTTTCTCGTACTGGTTCTGGGCACTGACGCTCCCAGCCTGAAAGAAACTGGAGAGTGCTTCTGCGCAAGGACAGGAAGGGTCAGATGCCTAGTGCCCCCTGCATTTTCAAATTATGGGGAGGCCCCAGATGTTGATGAAGATATGCCCTCATCCTAGGAGTATCTCATGGCCAAGGAAATATGAGGCTAATTTGCAAATAAGAAAACAGCATGACAGAATGAGAAACACTAATAAGAAAGGTAAAATTTATTTTCTCCTGATTGTTGAATAAGAGTTCTCACATCTTTATTTTGCTTGGGCATAGAAAAGGATGCAGCTGTTGGTTCAGATCTTTGGAGAGAGTGAGAAAAAAAAAAGCTGCCAAGACTTACTGAATGACTCGTTTTTAAAATTGTCAGTTTCTATTTTGATAGATGTTTATTAAATCCCCATCCCTCCCATTTATTTACTGAGCACTTTTATAGAAAATTGCTATATTTCTCTATGTGTCTTGCAGGAAAACTCTGACCAATGACATTTGTTCAAACACCTCCTCGGTCTTTCTTTTCAGACATGACCTGACTGGAGCACTCGCAGATGGAATTGTCCCCAAATGCACGGAAGTAGAATCGCCCAGTGGTTCCTCAAAGTGAGCCGGTTTCACCAGAGCTGACAGACTAAGAGTAGACTACACAGACGGATTAGCTTTCCCCACTGCTGAGGAATTAGCCACTGAAACCCATGTGAATAGCACCAAAGCCTTGTCAGATACTAACCACTTCATGAATCGGAGCAAAACATTGTCAAAGACAGTGCCAGAAGTTGAGCCCCTCAGGTCAGAAGCCCCTCACAACAGACCTGAGGAAGAGCTGCCTTCTCAAGATAGAGTTGAATATAATGCAGTGGGAGCAGACACGTGTCTGGGAGCAAAGCCTCCGGCTCTTCATTTGCTGATGGGGCGCCACTCACAGAGAAAAGACAGAGCTCCAGTGAGAACTTGGAATGTCTGAAGTATGATTCTAGGAACATTGGAAGTCATCCAAAATGAACTTGAATGCATAAAAAATGATATTCTAGATGTTAGGGAACTGAAATGGACTGACATTGGCCATTTTGAATCAGAAAGTCATATGGTTTACTATATGGGGATGACAGATTTAAGAGGAATGTCTTTGCATTCATTTTCAAAAATGACATTTTCAAGATCTACCTTGAAGACCGCGCTGTCTACAATAGGATAGCATGAATTCAAAGACAAGAAAATCCAGTCAATGCAACTATTATTCAAATTTATGCACCAACCACTAAAGCTTGTGATGAAGAAATCAAAGAATTTTACCAATATTATCAGTCTGAATTTGATCAAGCATGTAATCAAGATACAATGGTAATTATTGGCAAATGGAATGTAAAAGTTGGAAACACAGAGGAAGAAACAGTACTTGGAAAATATGGTTGGTGATAGAAATGAAATTGGAGATCATGTAATTGAATTTTGCAACACCGATGCCTTCTTCATAGCAAATACCTATTTCCACAGCACAATAGGCTACTGTTTGGACTTCTCCAGATGGAATACACAGAAATCAAATTGTCTACATCTGTGTGAAGAGAAGATGGGGGAACTCAATATCAGCAGCTACAAGCAGGCCAGGACCAACTGCGGGACAGACCATAAGTTGCTCTTATGTAAGTTCAAGTTGAAGATGGACAATACGAGGACAAATCTACTAGAACTCAAATACAACCTTGAGTATGACCCATTTGAATTTGTATAACTTTTCAAGAACCAATATTGAAAAATTGATGGGAAGGAAATAAAAATATACATAGAGTTTAAAACAGAAACCAAATAAAATGTCATAGATGATCGTTTGAAATAGATAAAAAGGAGTAGCATATAATTAAAACACTAAAAAGCCAGAAGATAGTTTTTGTAGATTAAAAATAAAATAATATAACATTAAAAAATAAAGAAAATAGAAAGTTGAAGATAAATTAGATCCCCAAAGAAGAAAGCAAGCACAAATCAAAGTTGAAGATACAGCTTAATGAATTTCCCAAGAAGTATAACAAAACACAAACTACTAGGTCCAATCTTTTTTCATAAGATTTTAGAATGAGAGAAGAGAAATGGAGGGGAGGAAATCATAAAAGAATATTAATTATGCCCATTTCCAGGAATTGAAGGACTTGTGTATACATATTGAAAGAGGACATTGAACGCCAATATCAGAAAATTAAACAACAATGAACAAACAAAATACAAGTACATACTACACACACACACATGCACACACCCACATGCACACACACATACACACAAACACACATACTGTGTGCATCACATCATGAAGAATCATAGGGACAGTAAGGATTAAGAAAATGCTTTGGGGTGTGTAGTGCATACACAGTAGGCTGCAATCCGAAAGTTCTGCAGTTCAAACCCCCCAACTTCCCCTCAGGAGAAACACGAGGCTTCCTATCCTCAAAATAAAAGAATTGCAATCTCAGAAACTTACAGGGACAGTCCTACCTTTCCCACTACAGTCGCTATGAGGCAGCATCAACTCGACGACAGTGAGTTTGGTTTGAGTTTGGGGGGATTAAGAAGATCAATAATAAGAATGAAATTTGATTTTACCATAACAGCATTGTAGTAGAAAAGTAGTGCAAAAGATTTAGAATTCAAAAAGAAGGTGATTTCTAATCTGTAAGATTTCAAAAATAAACTTCTTTTGTATTTACTGGATATGTACTCATAAAAATAAGATCCCAAGTAAAGGAAAAAGAAGCTATGAAGTGCAGGAATATAGAAATCTAACCCAAGAGGGAGGGCGAAGGGGATTCTGAAGATGATCATTGAATAGAAGGCCTAGACCAATGGGACTAGAAAAGACAGTGGGAAGGAACTTTGGATTGTATGATATCCCTTATGTATTTGACCAAGCTGTTTTCTATGTCAGGAAGTTTCAGGGAAGATTTTTTTATATTCCATGGAAACAAAAACAAAAAGGAAAATTATTAATTCCAGGGAAAATGTTTCTTTTACATTGTGAATATAGTGTACTACATGACTTATCTAGAAACATATTCATATAGACAGGAGTGTAAAAATGTGTTACTGATTTATTGAAATTTATGACGTAACTATACACAGAACATGGGAGGGTAGATGTTTGTGTGTGTCTTAATGTGATATAATAGAAACAAAATCTCTTTCAGAGAAGGAAGCGAATACAAATTATTTAAAATTGAAAACCAAGGAACTTCAGTATGAAATTACTATTTTGAAATATGGGTACAAAATAAAAACAATACAATTTTTAAAATCACATAAAGGAGTTCAGTCTTTCCCCCCTCATAAACCAGGCTTCACGGAAAGAAATAAGGAAGAGAAATGTTTTACATTGCAGGGATTGTAGTCATTCAACTTTTTTAGAATATGTAAGTATGATTTGGAAAAATCATACTTTTTTAGAATATGTATGATTTGCAAAAAATAAAATTAAAGGTAAAACGTTGCTAACCTATAAGAAACTAATAATAACATTCTACTCAATTATACTACTACTTAAAGAAAACAAAATTCTCACAACTGAACCAACAGGTAATATAATGATAAGTAGAGGAAAAAATAGATTTCAAGGATTTTATCTTGCTTGGCTCTACAATGTGCATGCATTCAGCAGTCAAGATATCAAATGATGCAATGCATTAGGTCAAACAACTTTTTAAAGTGTTGGGAACCAAGGAGGCTACTTTGCGAAGTAAGGTGCACTTAACCCAAGCAATGACATTTTCAGTCACCTCATATGCCTGTGAGAGTTGAACGTTGGAAAAGGTAGACCAAAGGAGAATCAATGCATTGAAACTGTGTTGCTGGCAAAGAATACAGAGAGTATCACGGTCTGCCAAGACCACCACCACATGTGTCTTTGCAGGAGTCCAGACCGAATGCTCCTTAGAGAAGCACACTTCCTCTCACATGCTTTGAATATGTGATCCGGAGAGATCAGTCCCTGGAAAAGGATATCATGGTTGGAAAAGCAGACAGACATGAAAAAGGAGGAAGACCCTCAACAAGATATGTTGATACAAGGACTGCAACCATAAGCTCAAACATAGTAACTAATGTGAAGACCGCCGGGACCAGGAAGCGTTCCTTTGTTATGCTCTGCTACATTCGCTATGAGTTGGAATCAACTCCATGGTATCTAACAATAACAGAAACAACAGCCTCATTAGTAAAGAAATTAGCAACAATAAGGGTCTATCTCCAACTATGCCAGTTTAGCTTGTTTTAGATTAAACCAAGTTTAGGAAGAATCCTAAATAAAGCTGTGTGAAAAAAAAATTAAAAAGTGACTAAAGAGGTCAAGATTCCAGAGAGAAGAAAAGCCCATTGTGGTGAAAGTGGCGCTTTGGGCTGCTTTTCCCTGCAGGGTGTTTCCTAATCCTCGAACTCTGCACCGCAGCCTCTGAGCAGCCAGCCCCTACCTGTGTGTTCATTTGTCCTCCAATGATGACACTCATGGGCTGTGATGCTGGACGAGACGGCAGCAGTGTTTTACATTCTGGTAGGGTCACCTACAGGTTTCAGTCCTGCTTCGAGTCAAAAACAGACTGCCAAGGAGTAAGCTGTTTGTTTCTGAGGGAATCACCACTGAAATCTTATGAACAACAGTGGGACATTGATTGTCAGGTACATTGCCCGAAGCTGGTATAGGCTGTCTATTTCTGAAGAACAAGCCACTGAAAATGTTATGAAGCCCAGCAAACATTATCAGATACAGTGCTGGAAGATGAGCCCATCGGGTTGGAAAGCACTCAGAATTCAACTGGGGAGGAGCTGTCTTCTCAAAGTCAATCAAATGATGGCAATGGAGTAAAGCTTTCATTTGCTAATAGGGCATGATGCAAAAATCAGAATTAGCAGCAAATATCCATTAATAAAGGGAACATGGAATGCATAAAGTATGAATCTAGGAAAATTTTAAATTATCAACAATGCAATGCAGTGAACAAGGATTGATATTCTAGGCATTGGTGAACAAAAATTGACTGGCATTAGCCATTTTGAAGCATAAAATCATATGGCTTACTATGCCAGGAATGAAAGCGTCAAGAAGAATGGTATCAGATTCATCATCAAAAAGAACAATGCTGTCTGTGGGATATTATCTATGTGCATACAAGGAGTGCAGTTAATACAACTATGATGTAAATGTATACACTATTCACTAAAGTTAGTGATGATGAAATTCAAGAATCCTACCACCTCTTCATTCTGAGATTGATCAAACACACAATCAAGAGGTATTGATAACTATTGGTGATTAGGAACAAGGAAAAAGGAACAGTAGTTGGAAAATATGGCCTTAGTGAAGCTGTATATTGCATGATACAATTTTGCAAGATTAATGACTTTTTCATCACAAATATCTTTTGCAAAAACATAATGGCAACTGGATCCATGGGCCTTGCCAAACAGAATACACAAAAATCAGGCTGAATACATATTTTGGAAGAGATAATCGAGAAGTTCAATATCAGTAGTCAAAACAAGGGCAGGGACATACTGTGGAAGAGATCATCACTCATTATTCAGCATCATCAGGTTGAAGCTGAAGAAAATTCAAATAAGTCCACGAGAGTCAAAATATGATCATGAATATATCCCACCTCAATTTCTAGATTTTAAAAACAGATTAGACACCTTGGACGTATTAATGACTGAAGACCTGAAAAGTTATCAGATGGCATCAGTAACATTATACCTGAAGAAAGAAAATGCCACTAAAAATGTAGGAATTTTTGAAAAAGATCACAGAGGATTTTAGAAGTGACTCTGAAACATTCGTTTGAAGACAGAGTAGCAAAAGTGAATGGAAGAAATGATACAATGACCAGAAATTTCCAAAGGGCACCTCAAGAAGAGAGAGCAGTGTAATGAAATGTGCAAAGACCTGGAGTCCAAAGGAAAGAACACTCTCTGTAGATCTCAAGCTGAAAGAACTGCTGAACAGTTTCTAGCCTAGAGTTGCAATATTGGTGGATTCTATGTGCAAAATATTTAAGGATGCAAGAAGAATGAAAAGACAATAGGAGGAACACTTAGAGTCACTGTTCCAAAAATAACTGGTCAACATTCAACTATTTCAAGAGGAAGCATGATAAAGAATCAACGATACTGAAGGAAGAAATCCAATTCAATGCACTGAAAGCATTAACCAAAACAAGGCTACAGGAATTGACAGACTACCAATTGAAATCTTTCAACAATCTGATAGAGCATGAAAGCACTTCCTCATCTATACCAAAACATTTGGAAGACACTAAGCAGGACAAACAACTAGAAGAGACCCATATTTATTATGCCCATTTCAATGAAAGGTATACGAAACTAAGTCTATCCATCCTCGCCTCTAAGGAGAATTCTGATTATAATTCTTCGATGACAAACTTGTTTGTCCTTCTGGTAGTCCATGGTATTTTTAATATTGTTCACCCACACCACAATTTAAATGTATTAATTCTTCTGTATTCATTGTCCAACTTTCACACACATATAAGGCTATGGAGAATACCATGCCTCTGGTTCCTGAACTGAGGATATGCAGAGTGAGGATGACAGGTCACACAGTCCATTCCGGGGTCTTCTTTTATTCTTTCATTTTAAAATGTATAATCAATTGGGAGTTGATACACATATATCATTCCATAGTTCAATCACCTCAAGCAATATTGTACAACTGATACCACAATAAGTTTCCGAACATTATTTTTCTTCCTGGCTCCTGGACATCATCTCCCTGTTACCCCTCACCCCCACCCCCACTGTACACCCCGCTCCATGAAACTCTTACTCTACTTGCTGTCCCTACATGTTCATCAATCCTGAGTTTCTACTGAACAACAGGAAAAAACAACTTCCAGACGGTGACCTCAATGACATTGCACATCTGAGATAAACCCTAATATGAACAAATAAAAACAAAATAAAAGCACACAATATGCTGAAAACCAGAACAGATTAAGAACGCATCAGAGTAGGGGGATCAACTGACAACGTTTTAACTGTTCAAGTCAGGGTTATCCCTTCCGTCGGCTACCGTCATTTCTCCAATGCACTGTTTAGTAACCACTTTCCCCCCACCCCTCATATGGAGAGCAGGAGATCATCGGAGGCTTATTTCCTATGTAGTTCCCACAAGTGTATCTTGGGCTCCCACTGTCATTCATAGCTTTCTGAAAACTGCATTCTCACAATTTAGGCCCTGATACTAATCCCTCCTTTGATTTTTGGAATACAGTGATTTACAGCCCTGCAGTGACTGATGATGATGTGCTAGTGAGATCGATTTCCCACCTGGCGTTGGCTCATTTTAAGCACAGAAGGATGGCAAACTAACCAATATCTTCATTAGGGTTCCATGTACCTTATTTGCATGGTTCCTCCCCAAGACTGACATGTACTTTATTTACATTAGTAGCAAGTAATCCAATTTGAGGGGCCACAAACACCTCACATTTCATAGTCTTGATTATATGGTGGGTGTCACAAAGATAATGGCTAGAAGGATGATATTAAGAAATTCACTCCACTGGACAGCCTTATACCCAAGTAATTTCATGTTTAAGGATTTACCCTAAGACAGTAAGTAGATAAGCATGAAACTATCTTTGTGAAGCAATGGTAATTTTATTTTTAATAGTTAAAATAGAAACTAATTAAATGCCTATGGAAAATTGGGTCAATAATTATGATGTATATTCAGAGCGGAATGCTATGTGGCCTGGAATACTGTGCAGTCATTAAAAATGATCATTTGTATCTATATTTATCAACCTTGAATAAACTTGGATTATAGAATGGCATGTGGAAGTGATCAGATATAATAATAAATATGTATATGTGATAGAGCTTCAAAAAGTTTATGGAAAAATCCCATTGCCTTTAAAGTCTTCATTTTCCATGAACTTTTTGAAATCCCTGGTATTTTTTTAGAGATAGCACAATAATAGCAGTGTTTAGAGAATGAGATTGTGTGACTTCCATTTTTTTTCATTCTTTTCAGTATGTTTGATTTTTTTAAATATTTAACAGAAAGTATATTCTTATTTTTTTTTAGTGAGAAAGTGAGTGAGTGAGTGAGGCAGTGAGTGTGTGAGGCCATGAGTGTGTGAGTCAATGAGTGAGTGATAGAGTGAGTGAATGTGCTAGTGAGTGAGAGTGAGACAGTGAGTGAGTGAGGCAGTGAGCAAGTGAAGCAGTGAGTGAGAGTGAGACAGTGAGTGAGTCAGTCAGTGAGTGAGCGAGACAGTGGGAGTGTGAGATAGTGAGTGAGTGAGACAGTGAGTGAGGCAGTGAGTGAGTGAGGCCATGAGTGTGTGAGGCAGTGAGTGAGTGAGAGAGTGACTGATACAGTGAGAGAGTGAAACAGTGAGTGAGTGAGGCAGTGAGTGTGTGAGTCAATGAGTGAGTGAGAGAGTGAGTGAATGTGCCAGTGAATGAATGAGGCAGTGAGAGAGTGAGACAGTGAGGGAGGCAGTGAGCAAGTGAAGCAGTGAGTGAGAGTGAGAAAGTGAGTGAGTGAGGCAGTGAGTGAGAGTGAGACAGTGAGTGAGGCAGTGAGTGAATGAGAAAGTGAGAGTGTGGGACAGAGAGTGAAACAGTGAGTGAGTGAATCAGTGAGTGAGTGAGGCAGTGAGCAAGTGAGGCAGTGAGTGTGTGAGTCAATGAGTGAATGAGAGAGTGAGTGAATGTGCCAGTGAGTGAGAGTGAGGCAGTGAGGGAGTGAGACAGAGAGTGAAACAGTAAGTGAGTGAATCAGTGAGTGAGTGAGTGAGGCAGTGAGTGTGTGAGTCAATGAATGAGTGAGACAGTGAGACAATGAGAGAGTGAGGCAGTAAGCGAGTGAAGCAGTGAGTGAGTGAGGCAGTGAGAGAGTGAGAAAGTGAGTCAGTTAATGAGTGAGACAGTGAGAGAGTGAGGCAGTGAGAGAGTGAGGCAGTGAGTGAGTGAGTGAGTGAGACAGTGAGTGAGTGAGTGAGTGAGTGAGTGAGACAGTGAGACAGTGAGAGAGTGAGGCAGTGAGCAAGTGAAGCAGTGAGTGAGAGTGAGACAGTGAGTGAGTGAGGCAGTGAGAGAGTGAGGCAGTGAGTGAGTGAGGCAGTGAGAGAGTGAGGCAGTGAGTGAGTGAGTGAGACAGTGAGATAGTGAGTGAGTGAGGCAGTGAGTGAGTGAGACAGTGAGTGAGTGAGGCAGTGAGTGAGTGAGGCAGTGAGTGAGAGTGAGACAGTGAGTGAGTGAGGCAGTGAGTGAGTGAGGCAGTGAGTGAGTGAGACAGTGAGTGAGTGAGTGAGGCACTCAGAAAGTATATTCTTATAATAATGAAAACAAATGATAAAAATTATTTCATTTGGAAGGAAGAAAACTAGCTGATAGGAGAGGGACTATGTAGTAGATACATAATCTGATGTCAATTTGGGACTTGAGAGGATTAAGAGGGAAGGGGTGGAGTCTGGCCTGTCAATCGGGTTGGTCATAGCCAACAAGGCCTCTGTGTGGGCATGGCCTTCTCCTGAGGATTCTGGGAAATCCCGTTTTTCCTCTTTGGAGATAGGAGACATGTCTCTCTGCTCACTTCCTTGGGGACTCTCTAGTGACAAGACACATGGCGCTACTGCCCTGGTCGCTGGAGAAGGCACGTGGACCTACCCTGATGCAACCAGACCTCTGGAGCTGGAGAAGCCACCTAGAGACCCCTGCCGGCCCTGAGATGCTCACAACACCACTAGATCCAGAAGGCTTCCAACCCACTGGCCTGTGCTCTTGTTGTATTTGGTGTCATTGCATGTGTTTCATAAGTCTGAAGAATACTTTATAGATTGGTGTCAGACATATGGGCTAATATCAGACTTGTGGACTTGATATGAAGTGGACTGGGATGTTTTCTCAATATTCAATTGCTCTTATATATAAATCTCTTCCTCATATGCACACGAGTGTCCATGTATTTGTTTCTCGAGTTTACCTGGACTAACACAGACTATAAGTGCCAAGGAAAGACCGTATTTGCTTTTGTTTTTGCTCGTGTTCCTGTCAGTACTTGTGGCCATTTTAAGGTGCATCCATATTACTATAATCATGTAAAAAAAGAAACTCTCTTGAAAAAGGCCTTTCGTTCTCTGCCTATTTGAATTGCTGTACACAATGTTGGACTAATATAGGTGCAAGTCTCCACTTGGCCACTCATTAGCTCTGTTATCATGGTAGATTAGACTAAACATACAGCTTCTCTGACTGAACATGTAGCTTCCTTCAGCATATACAATTTGGATAATACTATTGTTCCTTCTATTTCCTAGTGACCAAGCAATTATAAGCCCACTGAAGCCAGGCTTTATTCACTTAATCTCCGCTGGAAGCCCCGCCTATCCCGCTCCTAGTCCAGAATCTCTGTTTCGGTAGGACTGAAATTTTATTTATATGGTGAATGAATAAATAAGCCAGTGCTGGCATTGTAAGCTTTGACGTATGAAAACATTGGATACTGATTTTTTAATTATTGAAAATTATTATTCCAAATCTGTATTTATTAACATGGAATCTATTCAGTTTATAGAACACCATACACTGTATGATCACTGACATTTCTTTTTTCTAGAAAAAATGACACTTGAATTACTAGGTGTGAGGAGTTCAAAGGTCTGTGAAATGTTTATTAACAAAGTTACCACCTCATGCAAACTGAAGATTTATATATATATATTTAAACTCGGGTTTCCTTCAGGGTTTTTTTACCATATAAATAGAAAAATTTTCTTCTTCTTCTTCCAAAATTGACTCCACCATAAAAGTAGTGGTAGGGAAAGATAAAATATAATTTTATAGCTAGCAGTAAATCTTTGTGGAATAAGATCCTAATCTTTTTATGAAAACAAAGGCCATTCTTCTGGTTGCTGATTAGCTCTTTGCAGAAACGACAGAGAATGAGAAGTATTCTAGTCATCTATTCTAATTAAAATTGAAATTGAAATCTGAGTTCTAATGAAGAGAAGCTTAGTGCTGCTCCTGTGGGAACTCTCAGAGGGTAACAGGAAACATGCAGAAAGGCAAACAGAGATTTCACACAGACATTTTCTTCCCACGTGTTTTATATGAACCGAAAATTTATATCTTATATAGGGAGCATGTCTATCCATGATGGAAGCCAAATACTGTCCTTTTGACATGGACATTCTTAAAAATGTACCATATCCCCAAAGAGTGGGCCCAACTATGCCATTGCAGACATGTTGGCATTATCCCGCTGACACCATGTCTCAAGAAAATTGGGTGACAGCTCGCCTCTACCTGAGAACTGGATTCATTATTACCATGTGATTTGGTTTAGACAGGCTCAAAGTCAAGGGTTCCTGCTGTGTTGGAAATAAAAAGATGCATTGAGCAGCTAAAGGGATAGCAGAGAGAGGATGCAATTTTAAACTCTTCATACAAATCTTGTTGCAAAATTTTAAAATTTTATTCTGGCTGTCAACTTATTTTACAGTGTTACTTAAGAGCTATTTGTTAAACACCACACACACACACACACACACACACACACACACACACACACTCACGCACACAGGAGACATTTAAATGGATACTTTCTTCAAAGCATTGTCAAAGAAAAAAATGTATGAAATAAAAACATTTCAAAAGGAAGATGTCAAAATGATGATTTCTTACTCTATGTTATTGTTATAAACATACCAAATATAGTAAGTGGAAAAAATTGAAAACGCTCTTAAATATTTTTATTGTCTCATATTTGTATCTGTGACTTCCACCAGCTCTTAGGATCTAATTCAGCGACTTTTCTTAAGCTTTGTATGGGCTGTGTTCTTGCTGAAACCTGACACTGTAAGTGTCATTCCTCTGTTTCATGGACCCTTTTCTGCTACATTTCCCCACATTTGCTCTTTTGGAATAATTGGGGAAGTGAGATTAATTTTCTATTTAGGATGCTTTCTCAATCAAGAACAAAGGCGTTTCATCTGCTGGAAGATATCTGAAGACAGAAGCAGTTCTAGAAAGGACAGAAACACTACATTAGGCCTCCTTCCCTGCCTGTGAGTGTTGGAGATATGAAAGTCAGCAACTGTCTGCCAGACGCTGTGAGTGGCGGGTCACAGAGAGCTTACAACTAATCTATCAGTAGCAATATGCAGCATCTCTTCCTGAACCTCCCTCGTTACTCTGTAGAGAAATATGGGGAGCAACATTTCCCTAACAACCCTTAAAGGAGGAACTTGCTGAAAAAATCAAACAAGAAAAAACAGCGCACAAAATAAGAAGTGCAGATCTGACACAGACTACCAGCGGAGTTTGATTAAAATGTGCCCAAACTGTAATTTTTTTCTTCCCTATTTAACTGTAAGACACAGTCAATGTTGCTTAATGTCAACGGTATTAATGAAGTTGTCAGGCTTGTCACTTTCACTGAGTACCAACTTTACTAAGAAATTGGTGCTACAATTCCCTCCAGCTCTATACGATTAAAGTCATCAAAGTATGCCCAGGCTGCAGACTGTGCCAGGCCTTTGAAGAACTTCCCATTGACTTTACAGTCTGCCCCACTAGAACAATGAGACATGCCCAGCGAGAGCAAAAAGCCCGAAACAAACAATTGGAAACAAATTTATTGTCCAAAGTGGCTAACGAGATTGTTGAACTCTATTCTCTGTGGAGCGAATTGACCTCAATCATAGGCATTGTGGCCCTCTTTGAGGCTCTCCGGGTTTCTGTCCACAATGCCTATCGTCCCTATCTCTGCCACAGAGAAAGACAGTTCCATCATTTCTCATTTGTTCATTATCTTTCATTTATTTACATTCTTATTGAAGACATAATTACGTGTCTGGAGTAAGAGAGGTTTTATATGTTGAATTGTGTCCCCCAAATGATATGTGTAAGTCTGACTCTGTATCTGTGAGGATCGTCTTACTTGGGGGAAATTTTGCTATTATTGCAGTGTTTGCTTGGTTGATTGTTTCTGTTTTTGCAGGTGTTATCAGCACTTTTAATGTGTCACATTATTGTCCTGAGGGCCCTAATTATTCCTGGGTGAGAATGAGTTAGGAGAAAACCTACACTAAGAGCCACACAGGGGAAGATACTATGTGACATTACAACCAGAAGACAAGGAATGCTCGGGCTACCAAAAGGTAGATCAGACAGACAGACAGATCCTTCCCTACCAGAAGCTCAGTAAGACAGCAGATCTTTTCTTACAGAAGCTAGATAAGTCAGACAGATCCTTCCCTAGAAAAGACAGGGGAAAAAAAGACCAAAAAATATGGTCTGGAGGCATATGTGCAAATGTGCATGACACACTGGATGAATGTATGGATTGTGATAAGAGACGTAAGAGCCCCCAATAAAAGTATTAAAAAAAAAGAAAAGTATGGTCTCACTAAAGCCTTCCCTTTGGGTTTCAAGTATCCAGAAGGATGAGAACAAATTTTGGTCTGGAAGTCACTCCGATTGTGACACTTTATTATGGCTGTTCTTTTCTTCAGGCTGTCAACTCGGTGCTAACTCTTAGTGACCCTCTGCACAACAGAATAAAACACTCCCTGGTCTTATGCCATCCTCATTGTTGTTCTCCTTCAGCCCAGTTGTTCCAGGTAGTGTGTTAATTCATCTCCTTGAGTAATGTTTTGGGTCTTTGATGCCTGATCCCTGATCCCATCAACACCTCATGATCACACAGGATGGTGTGCTTCTTCTATGTGGGCTTTGTTGCTTCTCAGCTACAGGGTCACTTGTTTATCTTCAAGTCTTTAAGACCCCAGATGCTATATCTTTTGATAGCCGGGTACCACCAGCTTTCTTCACCACATTTGCTTATACACCCATTTTGTCCTCAGTAATCATTTTTTCAGTTCCTTCAGCTTGAAATTTGCTGAGTCTGCTCATGGTGCAGATAGAATATGTAATGTGAGAAATACTTTTACTGATTTTAAGCCACTCATTAGACCCCTTGTTCTGTTGGAATGACTTGGCCAAGGTACAGATTCTGCAAGAACACTGGAAGTGTGCTATTCATTCTTCACAATGTTGTCCACAGTTTGTGATGAGCCACACAATCTAATACCTTTGCATATCAATACAACACAAATAAACAACTTGCTGATATTTTCCATTTTCAGCCAAGCTCTGTCCTATGTCAGCAAGGATGTCCTCCATTCTGCATTCTCTTCTGAATCTGATGGATTGAATTTCTGGCAGCTCCTTGCAGATAGAGTGCTGCAACAATTTTAAAATGATCTTCAGCAACATTTTCCTTGCATGTCATATTCATGATACCGTTAGATAATTTCAGTTTCCTATTGGGTCACCTTTCTTTGGAATGGACACAAATATGAATCTCTTTCAGTATGTTGTCCAGGGAGCGATCGCTAAATTTTCTGAAGTAGACTACTGAGTGTCTCTAGCAGTGCATCCATTTTTTAAAATTTAATTTACATATTCTGTCGATTTCTTGAGTCATGTTTAATTTTTTTTATATACATAATACCTTCAGTGCAATTTGGATGCTGTCCTGAGATATCATTGGTTCTTAACCATATAATACCTCTTGAAATAGTTGAACGTTGACCAATTCTTTTTTATGCAGTGACTTTGTACACCCCCTCCATCTTCCTTTAGTATCTCCTGCTACATCATTCATTCACTGTTTTGCCCATTGAATCCTTCAATAATGCAACTTGAGGACTGTATTTTTTCAGTTCCTTCAGCTTGTTTGCTGAGCCTGCTCTTCTCTTTTGCTTTACTAACTCACGGTCCATTTTATATTTTGTCTTCTCACGCTGTCCTTTGTATTTTATATTCAGCCGTCTCCTTCATCCTTTATGCGACGTGCTTTAGCTGCACTACGTTATCTCCTACTCCTCTGGCAGTTTGTCATGTGGTGGTGGCTTTGAGGCTGAACGCTATGCCACTGGCATTTCAAATACTAGCAGTGCCACACATAGTGCACAGGGTTCGGCAGAGCTTCCAGACTAAGAAGGACTGTGAGGAAGGAGAAACAGACCACTTCGGAGAGGTAGCCACTTAGAATTTCATGAGTTTTCACTTCAATAACAGTGAGATATTGTCAAGTATAGCGCCAGAAAATGAGCACTGATGGGATGGTATTCAAAACATGACCGACTGAGAAAGAAGAGCCATCTCCTCAAAGTAGACTAATCTTCATGACGTAGATTGAGAAAATTCTCCGGGACCTTCATTTGCTGAGACAAAATTGGAAGAAACAAGTCAGCCATAAAATATCCATTAATACCCAGAACATTAATTTTATGAAGTACAAATCTAGGAAAATTATAAATAATCAGAATCAGACAAAACATACAAAAAAAAGTCTAGGCATTAGTCAGATGAGATGGACATGCTTTGGCCATTTTTTAATCAGAAAATCACATGGTTTATCGGAATAAACCATATAAGGGAATACCAGATTGAAAATGAATGGTGTCATATTTATTATGATAAAGCAAAATTCAAAAACTATCTTGAACTACAATACTCTCTGTGATAAGATAATGTTTATGCACCTTCCAGGAACCTCGAGTTAATACAACTATCATTCAAATTTATGCAACAACCACTAAGACCAATGATGAAGAAATCGAAAGATTCTTTGAATGTCTTTAGTCTGAAAATCGTCAAACACATATTTCTTTTTCCCTCTAGAATGAAGGATTGCTGTAATTCGAAACAGATTGGCCACCCCTAACAAGGGCACTCTACATTCTAGAGCCAGTTCCATGACCTCTCTGATGCCCACTTTGGTCTTTTTTTTCTTTGTACTCTTACTAATGATCTTTTGCTTTCTTTGTATGCAAGGACCTCGATGTCCTCCTACAACTTGTCTGACCTTGGTCATTAGTACAGAGGAGTGACTCAAATCTCTTCTTGAAATGGTCATTAAATTCAGCGAGGGATATACTCAAGGTCATATTTTGACTCATGTACTTTAAAAATAGTTCTTCAACTTCATCCTGAACTTGCATCTGAGAAATTGATGCTCTGTTTCACAGTCAGCCCCTGGCTTTATTGTGACTGATGATGCTGAACTTCTCCATCGTCTCTTCCCACAGATATAATCAATTTAGTTCCTGCGTATTCCATCTGGAAATTTCCACATATACAGTGGCAATTTATGTTGTTGAAAAAGATGTTTGCAATGAAAAATCTATTGGTCTGACAAAATTCTATTATGCACTCTCTAGCATCACTTGTATCACCAAGATCATATTTTCCAATCACTGATCCTTCTCGTTGCCCCTCCCCCTCCCCGCATCTTTTGAATTTCAATCACTAGCAACTATCAGTGTATCTGTAATACATGTTTGATCAATTTGAGACTCAAGAATTTGGTAGAATTCTTCAATTTCTTCATCATGTCATTGAGTTGCTGGTGCATAAATTTGAATAGTAATCCCATTAACTGGTTTTCCTTTTAGCTGTAGAGATATTATACTAACACAGACTGTGTTGAAGTTCAAGATATATCTTGAAACATAATTTAGTATAAATAGACACCATTTCCCCCCCTAATGTCTTTCCCAGCAAAGTCAACCATCGGATTGTCGGCTAGTCTATGTCAGCTCACTAGTCCCCAGGTTACTAAACATTATGTGTTCCCTTTCATTTGTGATGAATTAAAACTTATTGAGATTCATACTTTGTACATTCCACATTCTGATGATTAATGCGTGTTTTGCAGCCATATCTTCTCATTTGGAGCCATACCCCCTGCTGTAAATCAGGGCTTTAAAACCTTTGTTGGACCCTCATCATTAAGTTTGGCTCTACTTTAAAGGGACAGTTCTTCCACAGGCATATTTTGAGTGTTTTCCAACCTGAGTTGTTCATCTAGCCCTATAGGAGACAATGTTTCCCTTATATTATGTGTTTTAATAGAGACTTTTTCCAGAAATAGTGTTCATATTTTCAGTCTGCCAACATCTGTCTACCATGGGTGACCATGCTCATATTTGAAATTCTAGTAGCATAATTTCTAGCATTATAGCATCAAGCAAGCCACCTTATAGCAAAGTGGCAGGTGAAAAGTGGTTTATTATGTCATCCTAGCACTCTAAGCCTATGGCATTGAACTAAGCACTGCATATATTAAAAAAAGATATTTTAACACTTGGAAATTAGAAGAATATGTTCCTAAGTGGCTAACACCCAAAGGGTAAAGTAGTAAGCACTACAAGAAAGATATGGTACTGTAGGCAGGGAATTCACATAGAAAGATAAATGAGGGTTCCAGGCTGGGGTTATATTTGAACTAGGTGTTGGATTCTTAAAAATATATATATTTATTATTAATTGGGGTTAATACATATATCAAATCATTCTGTAGTTCAATTATATCCAGCAGAATTTTATTTGCTACCACAATCCGTTTCCAAACATTCTTTTTCTGTATGAAGGAAATACACTGTCTAAGTCTCCTGGTATTGCTATCACAGAAAAATCATGAGTAAGTAGCTTTAAAAGACAGAAACTTATTTTCATACATATCATTCATAAAAAATCTAAACCAGGGTATCAGCCATGTAGATCCCTTCCTTATAG
The DNA here is from genome assembly GCF_000313985.2 of Echinops telfairi. Lineage (NCBI taxonomy): Eukaryota > Metazoa > Chordata > Mammalia > Afrosoricida > Tenrecidae > Echinops > Echinops telfairi. The sequence continues at coordinate 29,985,679 of NW_022103898.1, forward strand.
ATAGTCATGGATGCTCCATCATTTCTTGGTTTCTAAATGACCCTCCTTTCTTTCCTACCCTCCATGTGGAGTTCTGTGTCTGATCCTCTCTTTATTCTGGAGTTATCACATACGTTGGCATTGTGGTAGGCTAAATTCCCTAGAAAAAGGGGAAATGGTGATGCTTAATTAATAAATACATAGATGATAAGTAACTAAATAAATACATAGAGAAAGAAATTTATATCAAGGAAATAGCTCACTCAGTTGTAGAAGTGGATAAGTCCAGTCCAGTTCAAGTCCATGAATCAAATGTGAAGTTGTAGGCTTTCCCTGATTCAAGCAGCTCCCAGGGCTATTGATCTTGCAAGTGGGAAGACAAACAGGAATCTTGAAAACACTGGCTGTTGGAGGCAGAGGTGGATGAATTCAAGGTAAGCATTGACATAAGTCCATAGAAGTGGAGGCCAGTGATATAAAGGCATGATTTAAATAATCAAGAAGAGACAGAATCTGACTTTAAAGGAGTTGGCCACACCCTGAGGAAATGTCCCTTTCATTGTACCATGTTATCTCAGGCTTGTTATCAGGGTGAACTAATACCTAGATAAGGACTTCTTGTTTGGTGAAGCAGAGAATCACTGGAAAAGAAATGAAACGGATTGACAGAATGGCTGCAAGAACACACTCAGACATAGCAGGAGTCACGGTAACGGTGCAGTATTGTACAGTGCTGCATTTTGTTGTGCATAAGATATCGATAAGTCAGAACGGACCCAACAACACCTGACCACAACAACACTTAGTTGTAGTCTAATTCAACTAACAAAGAAAACTCTCTTTCTAAACAAAATTCCATCTGAAATTATCGGGGTTATAGGTTTCTAAGAACATATTTGGAGGATCCACCATTCGATCCCGAACAACCCTGTATTTGTTCATCTTCATAACATTGGGCATAGCGTAGCAATAGGGAATAGCTTCAGCAATGGTCCCATGAGGCTGCCAGGCCTCTTTCTTTCTCATGAGCAACACAATTCAATAGTAGCCCAGGTGCTTATGGGCATGATTTTCATCATCATTGCCACCATTTTACTAGTTACAATGTATTGAACATTTATTATCTGGTAGACCCATTTCTGTTTAAGCTAAATAGTTAATACCCCTCAAATATGTGCTGAGCACGGTAGTAGGTCCTAGGGGATACACCAGGAAGCAAAACACATTCCTAATCCTCAAGAAGAGAGTGCATTCATTGTAAATGTGATTTCATTTAATCTTCACAAAAGCGAGAAAGCATTGTCACTCCTATTTCGTTGATGAGAATTCTGAGGCTCATCAACTGTTAATTTTGTTTAACTGTTAATTCTGGGGGGGAGGAAATCATGCTACTATTAAATGACAGATGTGAAATATAACTCTAGGACGTATTTCAAAGTATGTGTTCTTTCCAATAAGCGATACTGCTTTCTGAACATCTTTAATCTATAATGTAACAAAGACTCTTTTGTAAAGGCCTGCAGCTTGCGTTGGGTGAAGGTTTTTTAATCTGAGATTCTTTAAAACTGACTTTCCTGGAAAGATATAATATAAAATAGACTAAAAGATTTATGTATATATAATTTTAATAAAAATCTTTCTAGATAACTCTGGGCAAATCTTTCAAATCAATATGGAAGCATATAGGTATTCTGAGTACAAGAGGGATGACAGGTTGTGTCTAGTTGTGAATGAAAGTCAACTCAAAGAAATTTAAGTAAAATAAAGGACCTAATTTACTCAGTAACACCACTTCTCTGCCAATTTGTTTTAACTGTACTTAGGTTTGCCTGTTTCTATGACAGGGAGGATATACCATTAGCATTTCAAATACCAACAGGGTCCCTCAAGTTAGACAGGTTTTAGTGGCATAGTCACAGTAGGATAAACTAGGAAGAAGGTGCTGGCGCTATAGGTTAGAAATTTAGTCAATGAAAACACAAATGAGTCACAATAGAATATTGTCTGACTCACTAGCTTTGTTTATCATTTACTTATTAGGTCTTTATTATAATTTTTAAAAATTTTACATTAGGTGGGAGTTTACGTTTCAGATCATCATTTTTGTATTCAACAGTTCAACTTATTATCAGGAGGGATCAATAGCTGGAGGGAGACATCATATTTGGCAAACTAGAGGGTCTGCAAAGGTGAAGGAAACATCCAATGTGCAGAAACGATGGAGCTGCGCACAGTAGTCATCAGGAAGATGACACGGGACTGAGCATTGTTTTATTTTATTCTTCAAAACCATCACCTTGAATTAGAGTCAGTATGGTGGCTACTGTCCATCTGTCTATTGATTCATATATCTCAGTCATAGGAAGGGTCGATGTTTTAGGTGTGCCTGGACACAAGTGCTCAAAGAAGTCAAAGCTTTACCTTATTCTCTATTTCTCTGCCCTTCTTTCCTCTCTATTGGCTTCAATCTCAGGGAGGAAAGTTCTCTTGTAGCAAATTTGTTCTTTCAATTTGCAATCCCTTCAAAACAAGAGCCTCTTTTCTTGTGGCTCTAGTAAAATTCTTAAACAGTTATTTGCTAGAATAAAAGATTGATATGGTAATTTCAGGTAATGTTACTATTTTCCCACAGATTTAAAGTACTTACCTAAAACTAGAAAATGATGCAGGATTAGCATTGCACTGGAGTGATAAATAAGTGTTGGAAATAACCCCTCAAATGAAAACATATGCTCCATCTGGGTTAGACCATATAACAGTTGCACCAAGAGAATATTTTTCTTTGCCAAGTTTCTTGAAACAGCTTTGAAATGTTTCAGTCTTCTCTAAAGCAAAGTATCTTGTATGCATTCAATGACTGAATTGTGGAAAGCATCCACATGGTCACTTTTATGGACCATCTAAGCCTATACATTTTCTTTCAATTTCTATGTTCGTATGTATCTCGTCTCCCTACTACTCTCAGTCTCTTGTATCCTTCTCCCCTGAACTAGGACAGTGAGTCTGTTGATAACACGTGACCCGATCAACTGTTGAGAAGCTCACGCCATTATAAAGGTAGATATTATTTAGGGAAAAAAAGCCAAAGATCTGTCCTAGAAAATCTCCCAAGAAGAGGCTATGATATCCTATGAATTCCATGATTTTCCTGAAAAATTTATACTGGCTCTGCTGTACACTCATGTAAAGAACAGAAGTAAGATAAATTTCTAACAGTACTGACCACCTCTACCACTAGTGTTGCATGAAGTTGATTTGCCCATATTTTCTTACTGAAGTCAACCTGTCTGAAATTCTGTAAGCCCAACATGATCATCAATTTTGCCTTAAAGCTAAATAATATACTTTAGACCATCCAGCAAGCAAAGAGCTTGAACCAAACAAAACTTGAATCAAATCTATCTGGTTCAAAATCTTCAGTTTTCAAGTCTAATCATAGGCTGAATAGTTTTACCTCCTGACAACATGTTCTGGCCATTTTAAAATATCCAGTTGTTTTCAACGTCACCGGCTACAGACTACCATCCTCTTCTCTGGAGTACAACAACCTTCTAAAATCGTTCTGCGATCCTCTCTTGCCCCTTTCCATTGTACTCTCCACTTTCCCTGAGTTTCCTTCTGAACACAGATGTGCTTTTGATATTCAAATGCTTTAAAAACCTTTAATGACTCCCCATTATCCGGTGAGCAAATCCAGAGTCTTTAACATGATTGTATCCTCACCTACCTCCCCAGCTCTATCTTTCATTCCCCTTATTGTATATTCCACTCAGAGTGCATGGTTTGCAAATATTATTTCCAGGTCCTCAATTATGATTTGCTCATCTTGCTCCCCAATCTTTTTGCTTGCTGTTTGATCTACCACCTGCCATTTTCTCTTGAATAAGTTGACATCTACTCCTCCTCCATGCAACTGTCTCGGGGTAGTGACATTATAAACTATGTTACATTCTGCTGTTGTGTTCCCTTAGTACTAAAAATCTCTCTGGATTAAATATTAATCACAGCTCTTCCTGAGACTTTATATTCAAGGAAGCTGGGTATCATGTAGTCTTGCCCCAGGCACTTTCTAAATACATAGTACCACCTCTGACACTGCTCGTTAGAATTTCACTTTGTACCATCTGAATGATAATTGAGTTGAAGGGATGTTCCTTGCCTATAAGGATTTTAGGATCTCTTGGAAAATGGAAGAATATACACACACATATAAATGAAACAACTATGAATAAAAAGTGCGTTGTCAAATTGCAGGCTCTGTGATTTAGTCAAAAATTAGAAATGAACACTGAGATTATTTACAAAGGGTCATGGATTTAATTGTGTCTTCCATCCCCCCAAATATGTATCAATATCCCTAGGCCATAATTCTCATTCACAGTTATGTCACGACGTGATTTGGCAGTGATATAATGATGTAATCATCCTCCATGATGTGATCTGATGTGCGCATCCAATCATTTGTAAGATTATTAGGGTTGAATCAATACTCTTACTCAGGGCACAGCCATGGTCAGATGTGAAGAGAGGTTCCTAAATGTGGCCCGTCCCATCTTATAAGAGCCAAAGGGCAACGAACATTAGCAGAGACTAGGCCCTGTTACCACCAGAAAGAAGAGCCAGGCAAAAAGAGTGTCTTCTGGAAGTCGCTATGCTGGGAACCTCCTCAACCCAGGGGGCAATGGATGCTAAGGCACATGGAAAACTCTGAGTAATGCTACATCCACAGATGTTGAAAGGAGGCAAGGATCTTACTCCTACACTGTGAGCCAACAGAGAAAGTCTGACACTTGAGTTAGTGTCCTGAATTTGGACTTTCAGTCTCCTAAATCATAAGAGAGTAAATTTCTGTGCATTAAAGCCACTCACTTGCAGTATTTTTGTTACAGGAGCTCTAGATAAGAATATAGGGCATAGTTAAAATAATTTGTACCATTTTTATTCAATATTTTGGTAAATGTACAGATTATATGACAGAAGCAACTCTTTTAAATACGTTTACATGACCCTTATTCTGTGTTCTTACCACACTTTGTATATGCCTCAATTACAAAAAGGGATTACTATTTTGTGATTGGGTTGTTGGTTCTGTAATATTCTCCAGGAAGAAACTATGCAATTACATCTTACATTCCCAGTGTTTATTAAATTGTATGGCACATAATGAGCATGCAATAAATGTTCTTAAGGGACTAATTATGTGAAAAAATTAATCAGTAACTTAAGCAACAAGAGGCACTATAATCTGACCTTTGAAGAAAGGACACAGAGTATCTCAGTAGACTGGGCATGACAGACTAGATGCTTGGACTAGTGGTCGGCACTTATGCTAGAAAGAAATGCATGTATCATATTGAGTATCTGGTGGACTTAGGTCCTGCATGAGAAAGACAAGTAAAAAACAGATATCAAATGCTGATTACATGCCATGGGTTGAAATGAAAACTGGAAGAAGGAGGGATGATAAACTTTCTTTGAAGAATATCAAGATGGTGATAACAAACTACAGATTCCTGATAAACTAGATCGGATCTTGGTTAAGAAGTCAGAATTAGAGTTAATCAGGAGTTTTTCAAGCAGAAAAATAGTTTATCATGACTCTTACTTTGTCCCTTATCAACATTTTTCAGCAAAATAACCAACGCACTACTATGTAGCCATCATGTTATAGAAGACATGGAGGCATGGGAAAAAACAGACAACTTCACGACAATGCTAAATGAAACCGGCTGAAAGGTCATATGGCACAGATGATTTTTTTCTATGGATTTTGGGATTCTAAGAGATTTTGGCTTTTGCCTTGCTTATCTAAATGTCCTAAAGCTTCTAAAAATTATGATTATCTTTCAAATAGTAATAATGAATCCTCATAGTACTATAAAATTATTAAAAGTATCATTTACTACATATTTGATGTTTTCTGAAATTGCCTTTAACCATTAAGGCAAGATTCCACATTTGGAATATTTCCAAATCCCACGTATACATATGAGACAAAACAAAACAAAGTCAAACCAAGTGTTTACTTGTGAAATGTGAAGATGAAAAACAAGACAAGCTATCCATCCTTTATGACCATCAGCTTCCTTCCTTTACAGTATTATTTTTAATGATGTTCTGAAGTGGTACCTGTATTGTTAAATTCAAAATAGTACACTGGATAATATATATACCTAAGGCTAACTTGAGTACATCATCGTTGATGAAAATAAACCCTGCCACTTCCCACTCTTACCTTAAAAATACCTATTAACCACACAGAGACATTAGCATATAAAAAATGGGCTGCTTTTTAACCCCTTGGTTGCAGCTCAGTCAAGCTTTGCCTGTGTTTCAGACACAGGATATGTAAAATGGAATCTTTCCAAATCACATCTAGTCTCTGCTTAAATGTGGGTCTGCCTGTTGCTCACCCTGCAATTTCTCCTTGGCTTCCAAATACCCACCCACTGGCTCTTGGTAGAACAGAGTCAGAGAGTAGTATAATTCCCATCAGTTTATCCAACAGCTGGATTTCCTGGGCATACCTTTTGGTTGGAGAACAACTGTGTTAACTCCAGTGACTCATATACTCATAATTATGTGCACACAGGGCTCCACATCCTGCATTTGTTTTTTCACCTCCTGTAGTGTTTAAATCATAAATAAAGGACTTTTTCCTTTTTCAATACCCCAAACAACCTGCTGGCCTGCAGGCTTAGCAAGTCCTTTTGCCAGTCACTGTTTTCCCTGTCCCTGTTGATCCCTCTGGCTTTCAACCAATGTTTAACCATAAGACTCCCATCAGAGTCCTTAAAGAAGAAAGGTTTCCAGCATGAGTACACTGTATTAATAAATGAAACACAACCTTTTAAAAATTACACTGTCAGAAAAACCCATTAGGCTGTAAAAGAGTTGAAGTAAACATCAGATTTTAATATCTACTGCTGCTTGGGATTTTCTGAACTGAAAAATCCCCAGTGAGCTCTTAAAACTTCATTACTCCACTGAAAGGTTGTGAAAGGCTATTTAAAGGTTTTCAATTTTGTTGAAGTCTAGAGGTTATTACAGCTGGAAAGAATGTGAACCCTTATATTACAAGGGATAAAAGGAATGGAATTTATATTCTCATCTTCCCTGCAGTTTAATCCAGGTCAATTAGATTCATGGGTAAAAATTAAGGCAGTTTGAAAGTTGTCTACAGGTTTGATGAAAAATTATATTTGGACATCATGAGAAGTATTTCTATCTGTCTCACATGCTCAATTCTCTGGTCATGAACAAGCTCTACTGAAGCCTCTTAAATAACTTCAAAACTCAAAACAAGAATATAGTGTAAATCTGTGAACGCTACCAAAAAAGATGACCCAGGAAATGACCTTCAACTCAAACCACCAATAAAGATGAGTTGGCTGTAATATATTATTGCCCCAAGTTTTATGTTAAATGTCTACGTTGTTAATGGAAGGAATGTATGTCCTAGTTCTTTCCATTTTATTTTGTCAAATTTTATATTTATTCTATTTGCCCAAGGAATATTAGATGTTATGTACATCCTATATTCTTATTTGAAAGGCTCTCCAATTTCTCTGTCATGATACAATAGGACCATATGCCCACAGAAATTTCAGCTAATATGACCATTATTCAAATTTATTCATAAACCACTAATACCAACGATTAAGAAATTGAAGATTTTTTTAACCAATTTCTGAAGTCTGAAAATGATCAAACATGAATCAAGATGCACTGATAATGACTGATCATTGGAGTGCAAAAGTTGGAGAAAAGAAAGAAAGTGTGGTGAAGAAATTAGATGGTGCCCAACAATCATAAAGAACGGGGTCTGGGGTCTTAAAAGTTTATCTTAAAACAGAAAGTCATCTAAGTGGGACTTCAGCTGTGCCCATACAGCAGAAGCACACCAACTATGTGACCCAAAGGATGTAAAGAGTAAGACCAAGAATGGAGGAAGGAATTGTATTAGAACTTAAATTCTGAGAACCTGGTTTGCAGAAGGCTATGGATGGCAGTAAGAGGCCAACATCCATTTGTAGAGTTCCTATGTGGATTAAACCTCTGACTCTTGATTAGGAATGTAACTAGCCTTGCCTTCAGACAGAATATATTGATAAGCGAATTACTACAGACATAGTTAAGTTGAATTTTAACACATTATCATTTGCTTTCACTTTTGACTCATTTTTGATTTGTTGTATTTGCTATTATCTTCTGCTTGCTCTTGAATTGAGGACATTCTGTGTTTATTTTATTATCATTGTGAGAGATTTTTTTTTTTTTCATTGTGAGAGATTTTGTATGATGTTCTTTATATGAACTCCAGGATAGGTAAATCTATAGACAGTAACTTGATTTATAGTTCTTTAAAGTTATGACAGGAGAGTCATGTGGGGAGCTAATAAAGAGGGAGTAGAAAAATTAAGAATATGTTCTGAAATCTATTGTGGTGATGATTGTACAATTCCTTTAATATATTTAAATCTTTTAATTATATGGCACATAAATTATATGTCAATAAAACTGTTTTTAAAAAAACGAAGGATTAGAAGTTGGAAAATATGGTCTTGATCATAGAAATTGGAAGAGTGCATGGCAGAATTTTGCATGGCCAAAAATTCTTCATTACAGTACTTTTATTTTCAACAATATAAATGTCGACTATTCAAGTTGACTTGGCCAGTCGGAATACACTGGAAACAAGTAGACTATATCTGTGGAAAGAGATGATGAGATCTACTGTGAGCAGCCAATCAATTGAAAGGAATTTTCCTTAGAAGTGTGGCCTACTTCCAATAAATGTGAAAACTTTGGAAAGCCTTGCTTGCTTTTTGCTCTGTGTGGATTCTGCATCTAGCTAGCCACCTGGCTTCCAGTTCTTTGTACTTGAGCCTGCTTTACTGCTTATGGATCCTTCTTAGTAGGCAGCAGACTGTCATTTGAGTCTGTCACTTCTGCAGCTACAGGAGGCAGGAGCCAGGAGAAGCCTCCAGCCTGACATCTGACCACAGAGGTGTAACCTGCCCACGTGTACAACTTTGTGAGTGTCTCTCTCTCTCTCTCTCCTTCTTTCCTCCCTCTGTAGATAGTAAAAAAGAAGATGAACTGGAATAAGATGGATTGGCTACAACAATGGATTCAAACACGGCAGTGCTTGTGAGGATACTGCAGCAGGACTGGGTAGTATTTGTCTTTCTGCTGAACGTAGGATGGTTATGAGTCATAACAACCAGACAGCATTTAACAGCAGAAATCTTTATATAGCCAGTCTCTGCATTGAAAAATGAGTTTGAGCTACTTGCGGGGGCAATGGATTATTTAATGTGGTTCTTCTAGCCAAAGTCTCTAACGCCCACCAAATGATCTTTCCCTGAATAAATCTTGTCAGAAGGTGGGGAAAGACACTCATATGACTCACCTATGAGTAACTGTAAATAGGATTCCCTGGAATGGCATCCTGACATATATAAAACGAGCCCTCTGAAACACAGGAGGGGGGATTTCATCACCAGCAAATGGCAGCTATGGAGTGCATTCTTTGGATTCAAGATTTCTGCACAGTGGACCTTCTGAACCCATTAACAGCTATACCATCAGAGGAGCAGCAGCAAAACCAGGAGCCCAAACATGGAGCTGAGCGATGGACTTCTCTCCAGGGTCAAGTTCAAGTGAGTGCTTTTCTTTAGGAGGCTGCCATGCAAAGTGGGGTGCCTCTAGGGCAGCAGTTCTCACCCTGTGGGTCGCGACCACGTTGGGGGTCAAATGACCCTTTCACAGGGGTCGCCTGATTCATAACAGTAGCAAAATGCAGTTATGAAGTACCAACAAAAATAATTTTATGGTTGGGGGTCACCACAACACGAGGAACTGTATTAAAGGGTCACAGCATGAGGAAGGTTGAGAACCACTGCTATAGGGTTCTATAAATTGGAATTCACTCCATGGTAGTGGGTTTTTTGTTGTTGTTGTTATCCTTTGGATAAAATGGTTGGGGGGTCACCACAACATGAGGAACTGTATTAGAGGATGGTGGCATTAGGAAGCTTGCGAACAACTGCTCTCGGGTCTTACATGGGAAAATTGGATTTGCTGACCCTTCAGAAGTGGAGCTCAGTGCCTTCCAGCTGAGTCTAACAACAGAGTGGGATTCCACTTTGGGTCTGAATTAGCAGACCTGAAACTTTGTAACACATCCCGGTAAAAACTATTCTGCCTATTTCTCACTGATATTACAACATTTCAACTTCCTCAATAAACTCTTTAATCATGAGTTTTGTCTGTGAGTTTCTGGGTAGCCATTGTTATGGGCATAAGAATATAGAGGTAAATTATAGAACATTACATAAGGCATCACACTATTTAATAGAATTTTACATCAATATGTACTTCCAGCTATTCATCCAGCCACTCACTCTGTCTACCTACCTATCTACTTACCTATCTTTCTTTTTCTTTATAAATTGGTCTATCCATCTATTGATCATCTATCTATCCATGACTGGTGCCATGGTGAGAGTCAGGAAGCCACAAGGAATCTCAGTCTATTGGGAAGTGGACACGTTAACAGATGTTGCACAGGAAGAATAACAATGCTGTTTTGAAGGTGTCACCTAGGACTAATTAGACTTTCGGGGGGAAACCCAGTCTCTGTAGGTTAGAAAGTTTCTCTGAAGAAATACTTGGGTTCTGAAGGGAATGAGACATAGGAACCATTGGGAAGATGTTCTACACCTGGCTGAAAACAGAGTACCAGAAAGGTGCTCATGTGTGTTTTATTGACTATGTCGAGGCATTTGGGTATGTGAATCATAACAAGCCATGGATAGTCTTGAGAAGGCTGGGAATTCCAGAACTTTTCATTGTACATGGATCAAGAGGCAATAGTGCAAAGAGAATAAGGGAATACTGCATGGTTTAAATCAGGGAAAATGTGGGACTGAGTTGTGTCCTCTCACCATACTTGTTCAATCTGCATACTGAGCAAATAATTAGAGCAACTAAATTATATGAAGAAGAATGCAGCATTCGGATTGGAGCAAGGCTTACTATGAGCCTGCGATATACAGATGATGCAATCTTGCTGAAAGTGAGGAGATCTTGAAGCCCTTGCTGATGAAGATCAAGGATTGCAGCCTTCAGTATAGATTCCAACTCAAAATGAAGAAGACTTAAATCCTCACAACTGGACCAATAGGCAACATCATGAGAAATGGAGAGGATTTTCTTTCTTTGATTCACAATCAAAGCTTATGGAAGCAGCAAGCAAGAGGTCCTAGGTTGCATTGCATTGTGTAAATCTACTATATAAGACCTCAGAATATTTAAAACCAAGGATATTATTTGAGGACTAAGGAGCATCTGAGCCAAGCCAGGGTATTTTAAATGTCCTCATATGCATATAAAGGTTGGATACTGAATCAGGAAGACTGAAGAAGAATGGATGCATTTGATTGTGGTGCTGGCAAAGAACAGTGAAAGTGCTACAGATTGCCAAAAGGACAAACTGATCTGTCTTGGAAGAAGTATAGCCAAGTGAAGGCAAGGATGGCAAGACTTTGTCTTGCATATTTTGAACATGTTGTCAGGAGACACTAGGCCCTGGATAAGGACCTCATGCTTGGTCAAGTAGAGGTCAAGCAGCAAAAGAGATGAAGACCCTCTAGGGATGAACTGATACAGCGGCTGCAATAATCGGTTCCAGGACAGGAACAGTTGTGAGGATGGGCAAGGACTGGACAAAGTTTCCATCTGTTGTGCGTGGGATGGCTATGGGTCGGAACCAACTTGATGGTGCCTAGCAACAATAAGGCAGAGCTGTGTGCAAGAACACGATACCTATCTAGGCTGTGCTGATAAAGGGTTTGGCATGAGATGAGCTTGGGAAATTAAAAATGATTAATGCACGAGGATAAGTATCATGGGAATGTTTATTTATTTCGGGAATTTTATTAACTATATTTTAAAAAATTTTAATTTTAAAAATATTTTTAAAATATTACATCATCCATAACCCTACCAGTCCGGGTAAGTTATTATAATATATGGGTATATATTATAAATGCTTTGGGGTAGATCAGAAATCAAATACCATACATGATGCTGTATGTGGCTTTTTGAACAAATTACTAGCTAATTTTTCTTCATCACTTTACTGGCATAATCCTAATCTATCACTGTATATGAAACTGTTCCTTAATTGGTAGACTTTAAAAATAATTGCTTTTGGCATTATAAAAATTGATGACCATTTTCTGAACAGTTCTCTCAAATATTAGGAATTGTTATTGTTAGCAGTGAAAGCATTAGATAAGAAAGTAAGGCTACTTTTAAGGTCCTTAGTACACATTATTGACTTTTTCAAAATTATTTGGATGATTTGCACTTCTGGAAAAGATATGTGAGTTGTTTTTTATTGTATTTTCACTCACAACAAACATTATCTCTCCAAAATAAAAAATAAATAACAAATGTGAGCATGAAACATAGGTTATCATTATTTTCATTGTATTTCTTTGAGTAACCAGAATGCTTGTTGACCTTTTGCATTTCTTTTTCTATCTTCCTGTCCTTTGACCATTGTTTGTGAAGGATTTTTAAAGCCCTGCTAGGAACTGGGACCTTATCCAACTGACAGTGGGAGTTCTTGTAATTGCACAAAAGTGACCAGCCTAGTAGCATCAATAATTTCTCTTCAGTTATTTAGCCATAGTAGCTGTCTTCACATATGGGTTTATGATATATGATGATAATAAATGATAACAAATAATAACCGTAACTACAATGTATCATATGGCTATAAAATTAGCCAAACTTACTGTCATTGAGTCATTTCCAACTGGCAGCAAACCATTATGCCCTAGGGGCTTTCAGAGGCTGGAAAATTTTAAAGGAACAGAAAGTCTCATCTTTCTCCACTGGAATGACTGATGGGTTTGAACACCTAACCTTGGCATTAGCAATCCAGTGTATAATGTGCTAAGCCACCAGGGCTCCTTTATATGCCTATATGTGCCAGCATTTGTCAGATATTTCCAGTATTATTTTAATTAATTGTCACAACTTTCTAAGGTAGTTATTATAATTTTTTGCACCACTGGTGAAATTATAGGAGTGTCAATAACTCATTTTTCTTCCTTACTGATCCCGTCCATTAGAGAACTAACATAAGGCACTCTCCTATTTCATAATAAAATGTCTAGGATTTTCCATGTGACTCATTTAAATGCTAAACTTTACCAAATCTCAAATATAAATGAGTTGAGTTCATTTGTACAAAACTACAAAAGCTGATTTTCAAAAAAAATGTTTAGTATTTGACTTGTATCATAGAGAGAGGTGATTTAATGGATGACCTGTTAGGAGAAACTTTCTAAATAAAGTCATTAGGTAATTAGGCTGTTTAGACATGGGAAACATCTGCAGTTTCTGTAGGAAATGGCTCTTCAGTTTTAACAAAGAATTTATGGTATATATCCAATTTCAAGAACAACTAAAGCTTATCCAATAACAAATGAGCCGCACAATGCTGTCTTGAATTATGGATAGCACTGCAGCATCAATTTATTTGCTTATTTTCAAATCTATATTGGTTCCTAGTAGGTGTTACGAAGTGGGAATGTAACAATGTGCTCATAGAGGAAGACAGAAGCACAAATAATCTTGTAGATGCCTTTAGAATTTTAAATTGTGATTAGTGCTTTCAGGAAAACTACAGGGTATGTAAATGAAAGTAAAGAAGACAGCTCTGAAGAAGTGGTGTTTAACCTGAGATTTGAAGGACAATTTGAAATAGAATGCGGAGGGTTTGATCGGTGCAGTTGGAATTCAAGTTAGGGTAGGAATACAATGGAGCTGTGGAAAGTAAGGAGGTCTTGCAAGACGTCATGAGACATTAATATATTTTTTCCTGGTGTTTTCCTAAGGAGAATTTCATGCTTTTTCTCTTCTTTTTTAAGCAGAGGAGTAGCATGGTGCTATTTGCTTTTAAGAAGCTGTATTTGGCTAATCTAAGAAGAAGCAGACAGAGAAGAAGCAGATGGAAATAGGCTAGTCAGGAGATAAGGATGTAATGTATGTTATAATGGTGTCTTGGACTAGGGTGAAAGCACAAGAGATGAAGAAAAAGCGTGTATTGATTGATTCAAGATGTAGACCAGAAGTAAAAATTAAAATGGCCCTCATGGGATTTAAGTTGTAAGATGTTCACAAAGGGAATGGTGATATTGTGAGCAACTGAAGAATATGCATATATCTATACATACATTCATACATCCATATGTACATATATTAGAAACCAGAAATTTCATAAATAAAACTAAATAAAAGAGGAAATATTTTATTAAAAATTAAAACAACAATCAAACAGCCCTGAAAACAGCACTAATAGACAGCTGCAGCAAACCAGCACTGGGTCCAAAGACCTGCAGCACGTCCAACACAGGCTGACAATCTATGTCCTGTGAACCCAATCTGGTTTTGCAAGTAAAGTTTTAAAAAAATTGTTTTATTGGCATATACCTCACATATCATACAACTTAATCAATTACATTAAGAAGAGTTGTGCCATCATTATCACAATCAATTTTAGAACATTTTCTTCTTATGCTCATTTTTGTTAGATCCCCGTTTTCCTCCAACCTTCCTGCCACCCCCTTATGAAATTATTCATCTAGTTATTGTCCCTGTAGATTTCCCTGTTCTAGATTTGACATACAGAAAATTATACAAAAAACAAACAGGAAACGCATAAACAGCAACAATAACAAAGCAAATTAGAGAAAGACTCAAAAGAAAAGAAAGCCAAAAAACATTAAAATGCAAAACAACTTAAAAATGGCTCAAAAGGGAGATCAAATGACAAGATGTGACATTTTAACCTAACTACGTCTGCAAGAATGGACCTTACAGTGCTTGCTGTCTGTTAGCAAGGCTGTTCATACCCCTGGACAATGTTCAGAGGAGATTCACCAGAAACCGAATCCATATGCAGACCCTCCCAGTGGATTGGGGACTTCTCCTGTTATCCTTAACCTTCTGAATTTAAGCTATGATATTATTCTCGCCTTTGCATCTGTATTTTATTATTTACAATCCTCAAATCACACAGGTTGATATGCTTCTTCCATGCCGGCTTAGGTGAGGCCTCACTTGGATGTCTGCTAGTTTGAATACAAGTTTTTAACACCCCAGACACACTATTCTTTCTGAGAGCTTGGAGCCCTCTGGTTTCCTCACCACACTTTGCTGTAGGATCTATACCTTCAATGATCTATCTATTCGTGGGGGTAAGTCTCAAGTAAGATTATTTCATAAGCACTAATTTCTCTTAGATTGGATTTAGAATTAAGCAAGATCCCCAAATCCATTCATATGTGTCTGGTCTATAGGCATCTCCTGTTCATTTTAGAGTCAACATTGTTGTTTTAGGATAGAGAACATTATAAAGCATCTCCCCTAGGGCATTAAGTGATGCTAGTTGAGGTGACCTCCGCACAATGCTGCACGGCACCAAGAGAACGGCTTTCTGCCTACCCTCGTCTACAGAAAGCGAGCCCAGCTAGGTGAGGTCTCTTCTGTCAAAGTGGTTTCTAACACACACATCGAGTCAGTTCTAACATAGCAAACCTAGGTAGGTACAATAGAAGGAAACATGGCCATGTTCTGTGCCATCCTCACAATCGTTCTCACTGTTGCAGCTACTGTGTCAGTCTATCTCAAACAGGGCCTTTCTCTACTTTACCAAGTGTAATGTCCTTCTCCAGGGACTGGTCTCGCCGGACAACATGTCCAAAGTATGTAAGGTGAAGTCTTGCTCTCCCTGCCTCTGGGGAGCATTGTGGCTGTACTTCTTCTAAGACATATCTGTTTGTTCTTTGAATATCCTTCACCAGCACCATGATTCAAATGGGTAGATCCTTCTCCACTCTTCCTTATTTCATATCCAACATTATGAGCACATTGAAAATACAATGGCTTGTGTCAGGAGCACCTTAGTCCTCAAAGGAAGATCCTTAATTTTGGACACTCGAAAGAGGGCTTCTGAAGCAGATCTACCTAAAGCAATATGTCTTTTAATCTCTTGACTGCTGCTTCCATGACCATGGATTGTGGACCAAGGAAGACAAATTCCTTGACGACCTGAAACCTTTCTCCATGTATAACGATATTACTTCTTGGTTGCATTGTGAGACGTTTGGTCTTCCTTCCATTGAGTTGTAGTCCATGCTGAAGGCTGCAGGCCATACTTTTCATCGACAAGTGCTTCACAGTCTCCTCACCGCCAACAAAGAATGTTTTGTCGGTTGCATACTGCAGGTTCACAATAAGCCTTCCTCCAATCCTGATGCTGCATTTTTCTGCATATAATCCAGTTTCTCCACTGATTTTCTTAGTATAAAGATTCAATAAATATGATGAGAGGATGTACCCTTACATAAACTATAGTTATACTTTCCCAAAATGATGGGGACGGGCAGCTTAACAAAGGATTTTTGTGGTGCTGCATGAGTGGGAGTGCATCCGGCAGATGTTGACATGTCTGAGAACTTGTCAGAAGTTATGGGATCGACAGTAGACAAAATATTTAAAAACTGTGTGACTGTCTAGAAAATACAACTTCTACAATAGCCTTATGTGCAGTAAGCTCGGGAGTCTGGACTTGACATGATGCAATTGGGAACCACTGGAGGTCTATAAGAAGCAAATTGATACGATCTAATAGGTTTTTTCAAGATTACTAGAGATATTAAGGGTAATGGATTTGAAGAACTAAGCCTAGACATAGGAGGTTCCTTTAGGAGTCCAACCAAGAGATTATGAGGTCCCAACAAACATATTTTTCTTGCTTGTTTTACAGATAATGGTTGTTGTGATGGACTTGACATGATATGGGCGAGAGAAAGAATTAGTATGTTGAGCTATAGCAATAAAATAACTGATTATCTTATATAGACATCCAGAACCTGAACAGACCCATATTAAAAGAAGAAATAGATAAGCCTATCAAGAAACTACCAACTAAAAAAAGTCCCAGCCCAGTTGGCTTCACGGAGAATTCTACCAAGCATTCAGAGAAGAGCTGACATGAATTCTACACAAGCTCTTCCAGAACATAGAAGTGGTAAACTCCCAAACACATTCTAGGAGCTGGTATGACACTGATACCAAAACTGGGCAAGGATCCAGCAAAAATAGAGAACTGCAGGCTAATAGCACTAGTGAACATTGGTACAAAAATCCTTAACAACATTTTGGCAAATAGAATACAAACGTATATAAAATGAATAATCCATCTTGATCAAGTGGGATTAATACTGGGGATGCAGCGATGGTTCAACTACATAATCCATCACATTGACAAGAAAATGGACAAGAACTCCATGATATTAACAATAGAGGCAGAAGAAGCATTCGACAACATTTAAACCCAATTCCTAATTAAGACACTCAAGAAGATAGGATTGGAAAGACATTACCTCAATATAATACAAGCTATATATGAAAAAGTAACAGCCAGCATTACACTCAATGGAGAAAAGATGAAAACATTCCCATTGAAAAAGGGGACCAGACAAGGATGCCCCTTGTCCCCACTTTTATTCAACATTATCCTGGAAGTCCTAGCTAATAACATAAGGCAATGGAAAGACATCAAAAGTATTTGTCAAGGGAAAGAAGAAGTGAAACTATCATTATTTGCAAATGATAGGATTCCATATATTGAGAACTCCAAAGGCTCTGTAATGAGAGTGCTGAAAGTGATAGAGGAGTATGGTAGAGTGTCAGGATACAAGATCAACAAGCAGGAGCCAATTGAATTGCTACACACAGCTGATGGGATTACAGAAAAGGAGGTC
This sequence comes from Echinops telfairi, assembly GCF_000313985.2. Classification (NCBI taxonomy): domain Eukaryota; kingdom Metazoa; phylum Chordata; class Mammalia; order Afrosoricida; family Tenrecidae; genus Echinops; species Echinops telfairi. The sequence continues at coordinate 30,003,510 of NW_022103898.1, forward strand.
AAGAAGGCACCATCCTTCACAATAGCCAAGAATGAACTGAGGTATCTAGGAATACACCAAACCAAAAAACAAATGATCTATATGAGGAAAATTACAGAACATTATTACAAGAAACCAAAGGGACCTTAACAAAAGGAAGAATACCCCATGCTTGTGGATTTGAAGAGTCAATATTATAAAGATACCAATCTTACCTAAAGCACTATATAAGTTCAATGCAATTCAGATACAAACACCAGAATCTTTTTGAAAATAAATGGAAAAACTGACCACCAATTTCATATGGAAAGGGAGGAAGTCCAGAATTGGCAAAGAACTCCTCAAGAAGAATAAAATGGGAGGGCTTGCATTACCTGACTTTAAAACTTACTATAAAGCTACAGTTGTCAAAAGATCATGGTAGTGTTATAATGATAGAGACATGGACCAATGGTTAGGAACAGAAAATCCAGAAATAAAATCAGCAGCATACAGAAAAC